>NC_134137.1:168492500-169102500 GCF_033958435.1 Carettochelys insculpta
CAGAGGGGTAGCTGTGTTAGTCTGGATCTGTAACAGCAACAAAGGGTCCTGTGGCACCTTATAGACTAACAGAAAAGTTTTGAGCATGAGCTTTCTTGAGCACAGACTCACTTCATCAGATGCTGGTCATGGAAATCTGCAGTGCCAGCTATAAATAAGCCAGAGCAAGGCTGGGGATAACAAGGTTAGCTCAGTCAGCAAGGGTGAGGTTTACTACCAGCAGTTGATCTGGAGATGTGAACACCAAGGGAGGGGAAGCTGCTTCTGTGTTTAGCCAGCCATTCGCAGTCTTTGTTTAAGCCAGAGCTGAGGGCGTCAAATTTGCAGATGAATAGTAGCTCAGAAATTTCTCTTTGGAGTCTGGTTCTGAAATTTCTTTGCTGTAGGATAGCTACTTTTAAGTCTGCTACTGTGTGGCCCGGGAGATTTAAGTGCTCTCCTATGGGTTTTTGTATATTGCCATTTCTGATATCTGATTTGTGTGCGTTTATTCTTTTACGCACAGACTGTCCAGTTTGTCCGATGTATATAGCAGAGGGGCATTGCTGGCACATGATGGCATAAATCATATTGGTAAATGTGCAGCTGAATGAACCCACGATGGTGTGGCTGATCTGGTTAGGTCCTGTAATGGTGTTGCTGGTGTAGATATGTGGGCAGAGCTGGCAACGAGGTTTGTTGCATGGATGCGTCCCTGAGTTAGAGTGACTGTGGTGCGGTGTATAGTTGCTGGTTAGGATTTGCTTCAGGTTGGCAGGTTGTCTGTGGGCAAGGACTGGTCTGCCTCCCAAGGCCTGTGAAAGTGGGGGATCGTTGTCCAAGATGGGTTGTAAATCACTGATGATGCGTTGTAGAGGTTTTAGCTGAGGACTGTAGGTGATGGCTAGTGGTGTTCTGTTGGTTTCTCTCTTGGGCTTGTCCTGTAGTAAGAGGTGGGTATTGCAGTTTCAAGAATGCTTGGTAGAGATCCTGTAGGTGTTTGCCTCTGTCGGAGGGGTTGGAGCAAATGCGGTTATATCTTAGTACTTGGCTGTAGACAATGGATCGTGTGGTGTGTCTGGGATGGAAGCTGGAGGCATGAAGGTAGGCGTAGCGGTCAGTGGGTTTATGGTACAGGGTGGTATTGATGTGGCCATCGTGTATTAGCACCGTGGTGTCCAGGACGTGGATCTCCTGTGTGGACTGTTCCAGACTGAGGTTGATGTTGGGGTAAGAGTTGTTGAAGTCACGGTGGAATTCCTCCAGAGTCTCCTTCCCATGGGTCCAGATGATGATGATGTCATCAATGTAGCATAAGTAGAGACGGGGTGTTAGTGGACGAGAGCTAAGGAAGCGCTGTTCCAGGTCAGCCATGAAAATATTGGCATATTGAGGGGCCATGTGGGTACCCATAGCTGTGCCGCTGATTTGAAGGTATATATCGTCGCCAAATCTGAAATAGTCCATACCAATATCCCACAGAAAGATGGAATAAACACTGTCCGGAACAGTATCCCTGATGATGCTACAGCATATCTGATTGCTGAGCTCTGTAACGTTATCCTCACACACAACTATTTCAGATTTCTCAACTGGGAAATGGCTATATATGGCACTGCTGCCCATCTCCCTCCCAGAGGCAGGGGCAATGCAGTGCTGAAAACTGCTCATGGAAAGGTTTTCTTGATACTCCCATTGGCCAGATGTCAAGCAATGAGAGTAGAGGAGGATTGTACCTGGGTGTGGAGAGGAGTGCAGAGCCAGGTAACCGCCCTCCCACTTCCCCTGATAGTCAGCCCCCCCCCTCATGCTCCCTTTCTCCAAGCTCTCCTCTCTCCAGTTCATTCGTACACCCCTTCTCCCATTAAGCTCTCATACCACCAGTCTGCCCCTGCGCCTTCCCTCCTGGCCTGACTCTGAACCTCCAGCCCATTGCTGCACCTTCCCTACCTTCCATATCTCCTACCCTCAGTCCACTCCTGCACCCTCCCTCCTGGCCAGACCTCCACTCCAGAACCCTAGCTCCCATGCAGATTCCCACCCTCACCTCACCCCTATCCCACCTCCCTGGCAACCCCCTACTGCACAATGAACCCCTCATTTTGGCCTCACCCCAGACCTGGGGGAGCCTCACAAAATCTAGTAACTCTGGGGGCCCCAAGAGTTAATGTGGCCTGTGGGAAGCTTTCAAGCTTGGGACTCCCTTCCTCATCTCGCTCCTCTCCCCCGCCATGGGGCTGGAGTTCCAGGGAAAAGAGGTATTGCAGTTGGGGGCCACACCACTGAGGGCTGTGTGGTGATGGTGTGGGGGAGGGGGATTGCCTCTCACCTGTGTGGTCCCCAATCGATTTTTCTGTAGCTCAGTGGCTCCCCGACCCTAAAAAAGGTTCCCTACCCCTGTTGTAGACCATGTCAGCAAGGCACTTACAGTGCAACACTGTAGAGCACTTTGATATTATTACCTCCCGGGTACGCTCCCGTCACAGCGTATGAACAAGCCTTATGACACTCACTATGGGAGTTCTTTCATATAGAATTAGGTATTAGATTTCTAATATTTTGAAAATTCAAAAAGAAAATCAGTTTAATGTACTATAATTCTATCTGTTTTAATGTTAGATTCCTTTTACCTTTAGTTTCCTTCTTGCATTGAATTTCCTCAGTTGCTCTACTGTTTCTGGAAGATGAATCTTGTATGCATAGCGATCCCTCTCCTGTAAATAATGACAAAAAGCTCAAATTTTGCTCTGAGAAAAACAATAAAGATTGGCCAAGATATACATTAGATGCTAAGTTATCACAGAACAAATTAGGATTTGATTATTATGGAGAAGACATTAAGGAAACTTCTAGAAATTGAGATGCTTGGAATCCAGCTTAGGAGCAAGATAGTTGATGTGTTGTCACTTCCTGTGACTTCAATCTACTGTCAGTTTGTAAAATATTAATGGAACAGATTCTGAAGATTGATGGGTAATTTTGGATACAGTACCAAAGAATTCATGTTAAACAACATAGAATCCTCAACATGAGATGCTTCACTTAGGCTGGATTTTATTTTTACTTCCTGTATTTACTAACTTTTCAACAGCAAGAAAAAGAAAACACAACATGAAAAAGTTCAATCTATTCAATACCCAAGATAATAACTTTTAAAAAGCAGAACCTTACAAAAATCTGATGAAAAATCAGAAATAAAGCAGTTATTGTAGGCGTGTTTGCTGTTCCCCACTCAAACACAACAAAATTTGAATGCATGAGCACTTGGCCATTTTAAAGCCATTAAAATTGTAAGTTTTACCAGAATGAGTAGAGAAGCCATCTTAACTGAGCTTTTTCAGTTTTAAGATTAATTGGTTAAAATGTTATTATACTATAATAGCTTTAAGATACTAGTAATTTGGGGATTTAAATACACAAGTATGATATAATTATTAACTGGTTATAAGTATAATGGCTTGTGTAACTGCAGACTCCTTTCTTTACAAGAACTTATTAGTAATGAAGAATACTTGGATATTTTACCATACAAGATTGTACTTCAGCTTTATAATAAGGAAAACAGATGTAGTGAATGGCAAATATTTACAGTAATTAAAAATATACTCTGGAGAGCCATATCATAGACAACATCATCTACCACAAGTGACATTCACTACCACATTCATATTAATAATCTGTATATATCACACGCTGTCAAAGACTCATGGCAGTATGTGGTTTACAATGAAATTTTAAATCAGCAAAGGAAGGCCAAGTTGACCTTACTAAGGCAGATACATAAGAAGACTGATTTAGGGAATGCCAACAGCCACTCCAGGCTTATCCCTGGAAGTATCTATTACAGGGGTGAGCCCCTTGGGAGCGAATGAAATTTTGTTAGTGGGGGGTGGGGGGGCACTGCATGATCAGCTGCTGGGTCTCAGGCTCATCTCTCTCATTAGAAATGTTGAAATACGTTACTGTTTCTATGTCTGTGTATTCACATTTATACACGGACTAATAAAGTTTATACACTTCATCTGCTTTTCTTACAGATGCAGAAAGGGTTTTTTTCATATGAGCATAACTGAAATTTCCATTGGTTTGGATTAGATTAGACAGGCGGGGGGCCTGCTAATTGCAGGGAGGAAAAGTGGGGCCCAACATACAAGTTTGTTCACCCTAATCTAGCACAAACTCAATTTTGCCTCTTCATGCCTGTTCAATCCTCATTAGATTTTAAGTTCATAAAAGAAAGTCTTATTAGCTTTGAAATGTGCAAGTTAGCACTAGCTAGGGCCAAGGTTATATTTTTTGGCCAGATTTGCAGGGATTTGGACAATAAAGATCACAAATTATGACACCCTAATGGCAGAGTACAGTAAGTCTAATTTTCTTTTGGCCACAGAACAGAAAACAAAACACAAGATAGAAAGCAAGAGAGAAATAAAACTTTGTTAAACAAATTCTAACTAATATCAATTCCCAGAACCAGAAGTTATTAACTTCTGAATGTGAAACACTTCCATGGACCTTCAGCTCTCATGACTTTAGCACAGGACATCCTCGGGCAGGGGCTGGCAACATGCAGCTCCGCATGCTGCCGCAGCTGACTTCTTTTGCGGCTCCAGAGGTTGCCACCACTTAAACAAAAAAAGGAAATTGTGTTTAAGTGGCAACAGCCTCCAGAGCTGCTGAGCAGTCAGTTGTGGCAGGGAGCCCTTCAGAAATCAGCTGACAGAGCAGGGAGCTGCCCACCCTGCATGTGGGGGAAGCCTGCAGGAGAGCTGGGGGGAGAGATGGCTGAGCCGGCTGGAGCTACACAGAGAAGGCGGAGGCAGGGGAAGCAGTGGTGGAGGCAGGTGATGGCCATGAAGGAGTGGTGCGAGAGCCAGGGGATGAAGTTAAGATGGAAACATAGATTAAAAGAGTCTCTTAGACCAACATGGATAGTACCTAGTATGGATGAATCTCAGACAGAGAAAGAAGCTTAAGGTAAAATGAGTTAAAGCAAAAAACAAACCCAAGGTTGTCAAGGGATTAACATAGTAGTTTGGATGAAATCTGACGGGTGGAAAAGATATTATGTTTACAATGGAGGCTGTCAAAAATTGAGTATTGGATTAGACTGGTTCCTAATGTGTGAATTAAGTCTAAAGGGTGTTAAATAAAATATTGATGAAAGAGACATCAATTTGGTACCTATTTAATTTTAAAAGAAATTGAGTTAAACATAATTTTAAGTTCTGCACATGCCTTTGAGTCTTCTGACCAACATTTGTTCTTATAAATTTTTTAAAATATTTTTCTCACTTCTTGTACTGTTCCTTGCATACGGGAACTAGAGAACCCATGGAACCAACTGCGCACAAAGGAAAAAATGCTTCATTTTCCTCTGTTTACATGTAGTAGAAATAGGAGGTAAAATATTGTTAGGAACAGATGTTTGTTGACAGTGTCTCTTTAATTTTCCTTTTTTAGAGTTTAATATGTTAGTCTTAATATTAAAGTATTAAATTACAAAAGCACACCATGTGACTTTCAAATAGAAGCTATAAGCTGACACATGCTTAAAAATACCTTATAAATTGCATTGTATAAAACCCAAGACAAATAGAAATGCTTATTTTTAAATAAAGAAACCTTGTAGTAGAGCATGTTCAACCCAAACATCACAGCACTGAGAAACTGAAAATAAAATAACTAATGGAATTTCACTGTACATCTGAAAAACTTCAAAGGCATAAACAGTAAAAATAAAGTGTAAGCTGTAGTTTCAATATTTTTTCCAAACAGCTGTATCATAGGTAAACAGACATGTTGGCAATTAAAAAAAAAAAAAGCTTGTGCTCTGAGCAGGTTAAACCTGGAGTTGTGGGGGGAAGCAGTTTGGGGCCGAGAGGAGCTAAGCATGGGGATGGGAGGACGGGCTTGAGAGATGGGTGAAAAGGTTAGGGATAGAGGAGCAGATTTAGGGGCTGAGACAGGTATACTTGGAGATGGGGTTAACAACTCTAACTGGTACAAATCATTGTGTGTGCCTGCGCTGTTCTTAAAATAGGGGTTACAAAAAGTACGATTTGAATTTATATATATATATATATATATATATATATATATATATATATATATATATATATATATATATATAAAAAGGACTGCCTCATATTCACATGCATTGCGGCTCTTGAAGTATTGATTTTGTAACTGATTTTGAAAAAAATGGCTCTTTTGCTATTTCAGTTGCAGACTTCTGTCCTAGGGAGCTCTGGAGAGTTCTGCTCACAATCTCCCCAAACCCCACCTTTCTTTGTAGAGACAGGTTTCAAAATGTGACTCCTATCACTACCAAGGTCTCTCAGCAGAAAGACTTTTTCTCAGGTTACCTGCAGGGGAAGGAGGAAAAGATGGAAGCCAAAGCTTCTAAAATTCATGTTTTTCTAACCTCTGGACCCCAGAGAAACCACAGAAAGAAGTGGGAAAGCTCCCCAAATCATCTTCCACACAGCTCGATGCTACATCCTACAGTCCTCTTCAGACACAAAGTGGCTCAATCCTGCAAGATGTCAAGCGCTCAGATGTTGATCCAGTAATGCACTTCAGCACATCTAAATGTTTGTGTAACTTGATAACTGATTTGGAAAAAACAAAACAAAAAAAAACAAAACAAAAAAACCCCATAATTTTTAAGGATACAAACTTTTGGACTGCGATGTAGTTGGCTTTATTTACCTTCAGCCAAGGATGATTCAGGGCCTCATAAACTGTTATCCTTTCAGCTGGGTCCAGCATAAGCATGCGGCGTACCAGATCTTTGGCACTTTCAGAGATATGGCTCCATTGCCTGGGATTCATCTGATTTGCAAGTGAAGAAAATAATTAAAAGTCTTATTATTAAGAAAATCAAAAGTAACTCAGAGGGATACACTTTTAAAAAAGGCTTTAACTAAAAATTCCTCCTTCTCCAGTCTGGAGCACTGGCAGGCTTTAGGTACACTAATCTAGCCTTTAAAACTGGAACTTCAGCCTCATTAAGCTGCAAACTTATTTTCCACTATGATGTAACTATTTAAACTATCCTAATGACATGTTATTGTGGAAATGGGAACAAAAAAATGAAACCAGAAGTCAGCAATGTCTTGACTACCAGCTATAACTTCCAGTGTTTGTAAAAAAAAAAAAAAAAAAAAAAAAGAAAGATTGAATGATTGTGAATTTTCAAGTTTCCAGAAATTTCTAGCAGTTTGAGAATGCCCCAATGACATGCATGACCCTGACCCAGCAGCAGCAGTTTTTTCAGAGGCACACTCAAATTTACAGAAATTGTTACCGTAATGGTGGTGGGGCAGCTGCTCCACTCTGGCTAGAGAAGTGCTAAAAGCAGGCTGGAGGCAGCCTGTGTAAATCCAGCCAACATGAGATAATCAGAAATCAGCTTGCTGGGGCAGCCCTGATATACAGAACTGCTCAGCAGAGCAGAGCAGTCCTTACCAGTGACGAAGAAGGATCAATGTCCAGGAAGAAACACGTTGGGTGGAGAAGTGCTGGGCAGGCTCAGTGGAGCAGAGAGAGAGAGAGAGGCTCTAGTCTGATAACTGCCAGGCTACAGACTTGAGACAAGGGCCAAAGAAGGTGCAAGGGCCATGGAGAAGTGTCCCAAGAAATGGGAACAGTCAAGGACAGATGAGGACGGCAGCTGCCACCAGAGGGTCCCCTCGGTTGGGGTCCAGAGTAGTGGGTGAGCCTGGCAGTCACATTTCTCCCTTGCACTGCACCTAGCCACCACAGAGCATAGCTTTTACAGATCGCAGCTTGAATCCGAGGCAAGAGGCTAGACTTTTACGGCTGCAGTTGGCCACTTAGGCAGGAATAAGGACTAATAACCCTCTGGAAGAGGATGTGAATTGAGTGCTGGGCACTGAGGAAGGGCAACGTCCTGATGAGACACCGCAGGGTCCAGGGAGTGACCTGGATTCAATTACAGATGATGGAGACAGTAAAACAGAGTGGCTATGGGTGAAACACTGGCCAGAAGGTGGTGCCACTTCAACAGACAGAACAAATTCCCGGGGTCACCAGTAGGAGACACCAGGGCAGTGAGTTGACCTCATTACAGTAGTATTAACCTAAAACCACAGTGTCCAATACGTTTGCTGCTCACCACATGTGGTGAGTAGAACACTGAGTTGTGGCGAATGCATGCCTACCCAACTCGTAAGATGGGGGTGGTCAACCCGCAGCTCTTAAGCTGCATGCGACTCTTGGAGCCTTTCAGTGTGGCTCCACCTGAGAGCCGCACGTGGTGAGTGCTGTCTGCCTGCTCTGTGCACATGCCTCACCGCTTGGTGGGAGAAGCGCATGGTGGCAGTGGATCTGGTGGCAGCTCTAGCAGCAGATCCAGCAGCTCTGGTGAGTCATTGGCATTGAATTAGAATGGGGGTGTTTGTGTGTGTCCCCCTGGCTCTGGAAGACATTCGGTTGGGGGCGGGGAGACGAAGAGGGCTGAGGGCGCCCAGCACTGGAAGAGGGCATTTATTTAGCTACCAATATTCTTATTGGTAATATAATTCTTTTATTATTTAATAAAGTTTTGTATAATATAACGGGGTAAATATGGAAAGATGACAACCACAAGTTTGCTGCACTTTGAATTCCTATTGGACACTGCTTACCTAAAAGCTTGGAAATTTTAGTGTAATGACACCTTTCTAATTTGCGCAGTAAATATTGCAGCACAGTGGCTCCTTGCAGACAACACTCAGCACATGCGGCTCTCAGGTGGAGCCGCATTTAAAGGCTCCAAGAGTCACATGCAGCTCAAGAGCTGCGTGTTGGCCACCCCATCTTACGAGTTAGGTAGGCATGCATTCGCCACAACTCAGTGTTCTATTCACCACATGTGGTGAGCAGCAAACATATTGGACACTGTGGTTTTGGGTTACTATTACTGTAATGATAGTAATTACAAATGACAGAAGGTTACAGTGGCCACCTGAACTTGATTTTCTGGAGGCCCTTGATATATAGTCCTGAAATATTAGGCTATACTGATATTTCATTGACCCTATGGGTCCTGTGAACCACAAATGATGTTACAGTTCCGAAACGGATTTTGAGGGACAGCTACACTGCAACTGGAAGCATGCCTCCCAGCCGGGTTAGAGAGGTCTGCTAGCTCTGCTTGAGCTGCATGCTAAAATAGCCTATATTTGGCAATACAAGAGGTGGCACAAGCTAGCCTTTCCCTGGAGGGTTGGATGGGCTTGTACTTGCACAGCAACGCTACTCAAACAGAGCTATTGCACTTTAGCCTCCTTAAGCTGCAGAGTAGACATAGCCTTGCTAACTAATACAAAGAATGCTACAGATGGACTATCAAGCTTTAGCAAGATTTTGGGCAATACTATTAATCCCTTTCCTCATGTACTAAGGTGTGTTTATGATGTATGCAAATAAGAAAAAAATAAATGAAAGGCGTTAGCTCCTTCCAGATAATGACTCCACGATGTTAAAAAGTGTTACAACTCTGGTTTGTCCACTTTAATTTGTTTTCAATTACAAGTAGCTCCTGAGTAAGCAATCAGTTCTTTCACAGCTTACTATCCAGTGTAATATGACTAATGAATACTATTTGTACACTAAGATAACTATATTTTAATTAACTTAAGATCATACTTTAGCTATAATATTTTAATATTTAGAACTACATCAAATGTGAGATTTTATAAAATGGAGAGATGCATACAAGCGTTTATGTATATATCAGTCATACAGATAACACAGAATGTATAGCAAGTTCTGTGGCCCTAATCACAAAAATATGTACGCATATAAGTAGCTGCACTCATTGTAAAAACAGGGCCTAATTTTGATGTTAATTTGGCTGCTTAACCTAGATAAATGATACGGTAATCTAAATGCCAGTGGCTGGTACACATGCACACATGAAAAAATGGATCAATAATGTTATAATTATTCCTGTTTGCACAGAGAAAGTTGTCCTGTAGAATTCTGCAAATTTCAGTCAGAGTAGTTAGCAACCAAAATATAGAAAGCAACATCCAGAAATTTGTACAGCAGTGTTTTAAATCAGTAATTTACCTTATATTTTCCTTTAATAATGCCTTCAAATAATCTTTCCTTGGTTCCGTAAAAAGGCAAACAGCCGCTTAGTAGAATGAAAAGGATCACTCCACAACCCCAAACATCTACAGGCTTCCCATAGGGCTCTCTTTTTACTACTTCTGGAGCCATAAAATGAGGTGTTCCTACACGCCCTAAATGGAAATACAAGCAAAACCAAGTAAAGTGGTATGTTTCAAACATGAAAACAAAAGTATGAATAGGAAAGAAATTAATCTGCATTAAACTAAAACAAGCTTCAGAGTAAAGCTTTATTCACGGATTAAACTTTTTTTTCTACCTACGACAATGTCCTCTTTTTCTGCATTCATTATTTGTGAAATAAGTCAGGTTGGAGAAGTCACTAATTTCTCTGCCCTTCAGAATACCCATCCATACATTGGGTGAAATACTTACCAACCTTCCAAAGATGTTCTGAAATTAAAAGGTGACCAAAAAAAAGGCTGGGAGATCCTTGCTGAAATGTGCAGTGCAAAAAGTAGCTGACTGCCTTGATGAGCAAAGCTATTTATTTACAGAACACATACAGAGGAAGACTGCTTTCCCCCATTCACACTTCACCGAACTTGATTAATTGGGCTGGGAGGAGCCACCTCTAGCAACAGGCTGCATGCCCGTCAACGTTTTTACTTGAAACCGTGAATAAAGGTATGAAGCAGAACCTAATATTTTGTTTTAGTGGTGTGGACATTGTCCATGAAGACTTATGATCAGATGTTAAACTGGTGGGGCAGGTTTGAACAGTGATTAAGGAGAGTGCCACCCAAACAATTATTTTTATGCTCAACATACTTGAACTTTCAAGAGAGACTAAAATCTGAAGCTTGTTTCTTAAGATTACTTTTGCTCAATTAGTAATTGATATGTTAAACTAAACAAATGGCCCCTGCTACAAAGGAACTACAGAAGAATTGAAAATGTGATTTTCTAGCCATAGGAGCTTTGTCTGTACTACATGAACAGCCTTAGGCCTTCATTGGCATCTTGGGAAATCCATGAATTGGCTGACAGCTCCTTCCACCACCAGATCTATCATCATTTATACACCCAGACTTATGGTGCCCAAAAGACCAAGTCAGGATCATGGTGCTGGGTACAACACAAACTCAGATGAATGGATGCTCTTTACTCCACAGGTATTAGAATCTAAAGGACTCCACTGCTAATACCATCTAATGCTACCACTTATCAAAGTTGCCTTGAGGAAGGGCTTCTGCTGGACTGCTTTTTCCTGGGCACCCACAAGACGACAAAATACCAGGAATATAACTTAATTTGTTTACTTATACAATTGTACAACCAAATCTGAGAACTACCTGGCACTAAACTTGTCCAATGCAGATCTTCCTTCCTTTGTATTCCATTCCATCTGCCCCCTTTAATCTGGTCCACTGATGGGGTTCTGCCACTCTGCCTTTTTATGAGGACTAAGGGCTGGTGAAGATGGGATTATTTCCTCAGTGCCCCAGATATTAAGAGCTCCAATTTCTTCTCAGTTGGAGGCCACATCAGTGCGGAGTCTGTCTATTTGCTTCTCACTTTTATGTGATCCCACACTGATTTTTCTGTGGGTCAGTGGCCTTGACCCACAAAAAGGTTTGTCACCACTGGAGTAGGGACCTACTCCACACTAACAGACACCCAGATAATAGTATTGCTCCAAGTCCAAGTCAGCCACTACACAAAAGGAAGCCACATACACACACACTCATAAGCTCTTCCTCCCTGCTCCAAACCACAGGCAGCCAGAACAGACAGCACACACTTCTTCAATACCCACCAAACTCAGCCACCCACACCAAGTCTTTTCCAGCACAGCATGCTCCCACCCTCTTGCCACAGGGTTTCCACAGGGGTCCCTCTGTCCTAGTGAGAATGGGGAGCCCCTGCCCTGGGCACCCACCCTGCTCTAGTTCACACATGGAGATACACATCTCACAGAACTCGAAGGGACCTCAAGAGATCATCGAGTCCAGTCCTCTGCCCTCTTGGCAGGACCAAGCATCATACCTAAGAGATTTTTTTTTTAAATTTATTTGCCCCAGACCCCTAAATGGCCTGGGTTTAGCAAGCCAATGCTCAAAACACTGAGCTATGCCTCCCAACTCAGAGGGCTTATCTGAGACGAGGAAGTGCCTCTGTCTTCCCCGCCCTTGGCTGAGCTGCTGTGTTTTTGTTCCTACCTAACAGGCTGGCCACAGGTCGAGTTACATGAGACTATTCATATGACACCTCCCCATCCCACACCCTGAGTACATTACCCTGGGCAGCAGCCCTGATTGCTCAGGTCTAGGGCTGGCATTGTCTGCACAGATACTGGTTGTGAATGAAGAGGTATTGATGTGGCTATTTAAAAGGCTGTTAAAAGAACTCTTCATTGGCAGGGTCATTGTGCTTGGTTTTGTTTTGTTTTTTAAATTCTCACTGCATGATGATTGGATGCTTGCACAGGCAGCTGTGCTTTAGCGAAGCAGAAGGCTGCGTTGTACAACTGTTAGCACGGTGATGAAAACATTGAGTTAACTAAGCACTTTCAGAAATGGCAGTAAGGTAAAAAGTAACAATATTTTCTTAAAAACCTACTTGAGTAAAAGGTCAAGATTAAAAAATTACTTAAGTAAAGTGCTGTTGCCAAGGAAAATGAGCTTGAGTAGTGTAATGAAGTCATTTTACTTAGTTACTTTCCGGCTCTGACCAGAGAATTTTTTATTTAAAAAGGTGGAAAAAAATATTATAGGGAAAGTATCAGAGAGGTAGCTGAGATAGTCTTTATCTTCGAGATCAACAAGAAGTCCTGTGGTACCTTATAGACTAACAGATATTTTGGAGCATAAGCTTTCATGGGCAAAGACACGCTTCATCAGATGTATGCGTGGGGTGGGGGTTCAGAGGAGGATTTAAAGAGGGGGTCTGAGTAAAGGGGAGGTCCAGAGCTGACAAGGGCTATTCAGTCAGGGTAGATATGGCCCATTATTGGCAGTTAATGTGGAGTTGTAAACATCAAGAGAGGAGAAATCAAGTCGGGGGGATGTGGCCCATTGTCAGATGTTAATGTGGAGGTATGAACATCAAGAGAGCAGAAAGTGCTTTTGTAATGGGCCAACAACTCCCAGTCTTTATTCCATTCTTGGTCGATGGAGTCAAATTCACAAATGAATTGCAGCTCAGAAATTTCTCTCTCCATTTGATTTTTAAAAATTCTTTTGTTGCAGGACTGCTACTTATAAATCTGTTACTGAGTGTCCAGGGAGACTGAAGTGCTCTCCTACAGGTTTTTATATGTTACAGTTCCTGATTCCTGATTTATGTCTATTTATTCTTTTACATAGAGACTGTCCATTTTGGCCAATGTAAATTGCAGTGGGGCATTGCTGGCACTTGATGGCATATATTATATTAGTAGATGTGCAGGTGAAAGAGCCCTGATGGTGTGGCTGACATTAGGCCCTGTGATGATATCACTGGTGTAGATATGGGAGCAGAGTTGGCAGAGAGGTTTATTGCAGGGATTAGTTCCAAGTTTAGAGTTACTGTGTTGCGGTCTATAGTTGCTGGCGAGAATTTGTTTAAGGTTGGCAGGCTGTCTGTAGGCGAGGAAAGGCCTGCCTCCCAAGGTCTGTGAGAGTGAAGGATCTTTGCCCAGGATGGGTTGATGCATTGGAGAGGCTATAGCTGGGGGCTCTATGTGATGGCCAGTGGCGTTCTCTCGTTTTCCTTGTTGGGCCTGTCTTGTAGCAGGTGGCTACTGGGTACACATTTGGCTCTGTCAATCTGTTTCTTCACTTCCTTAGGTGGGTATTGTAGTTTGAGGAAAGCTTGGTAAAGGTCTTGTAGACGTTTGTCTCTGCCTGAGGGATAGGAGCAAATAGAGTTGTACCTTAGTGCTTGGCTGTATACAATGGATTGTGTAGTGTGCCCTGGATGGAAGCTGCAGGTGTGTAGATAAGCATAGCAGTCTGTGCATTTTCTGTATAGGGTGGTATTTATGGGACCATCACTTATTTGCACATTAGTGTCCAGGAAGTGGATCTCTTGTGTGGACTGGTCCAGACTAAAGTTGATGGTTGGGTGGAAACTGTTGAAATCATGGTGGAACTCTTCCAGAGCCTCTTTCCCAAGGGTCCAGATGATGACAGAGTGGTTGTCCCATTACAAAAGCAGCTTCTCTGCTCTTGAAGTTCACACCTTCACATTAGTATCTGACAATGGGCCACATCCCCCTGACTCAACTGACTTGTTTTCTTCTCTCTTGATGTTCACAGCTCCACATTAACTGCTGATAATGGACCATTTCCACCCTCACTGAACAGACTTTGTCAGCTCTGGCCCTTCCCTTTACTGAGAGCCCCTCTTTAAATCCGCCTCTGAAACCGCACCTCCCCCTCCCCGGCCACTCATGCACCTGACGAAGCAGGTCTTTGCCCATGAAAGCTTATGCTCCAAAATATGTCAGTCTGTAAGGTGCCGCAGGACTTCTTGTTGATATTATAGTGAAAGTTATTCTAGATTTGATTTTACCCGAAAGGGAGGAACTGGTTGACAATTTGAATGTAGAAAGTGGTTTCAGTGAAAGTGATCATGATTCTAAGGAATGTTAGGAGGAGGAACAGTGAAATAAAGACAATGGATTTCAAGAAGGCAGACTTCAGCAAACTCAGCGAGCTGGTAAGTACGTACGTATGAGAAGCAAGGCTGAGAGGGAAAACAAATGAAGACAGTTGGCAGTTTTTGAAAGAGACATTTTTCAGGGAACAAGAGCCCACTATTCCACTGCATAGGAAAGACAGGAAGTATAGCAAGAGACCACCCTGGCTTAACCAGGAGTTCCTGAATTATCTAAAAATAAAAAGAACTTTTATAAAAAGTGGAAAATAGGTCAAATTGCAAAGGATGACTATAAACAAATAAATTAGAAAAGGGAATGCACAAAATGAGTTCAAATCTAGCTAGAGACATAAATGGTAACAAGAAAACATCCTACAAATATATTATAAACAAGAGGAATACCAAGGACAGGGTTGGAAATGGGAGCTTAATGACTTCGTTTCAGTTTTCACTAAGAAGGATGGTGGTAATGAGATGCCTACAACAGTGAATGCTGGAGAAAACAAATAGGAAAAAGAACAAGTTAAAAGTTATTTAGAAAAGTTAGATGTCTTCAAAGCACCAGGTCCTCATGAAATGCATCCTAGAATATTCAAGCAGCTAATTTAGGAAGTACCTGAGCCATGAAAGACAGGAGAGATTCCAGAAGACTGAAAAAGGGAAAATATAATGCCCTACTATAAAATGGGAAATAAAGACAACCCAGAAAACTACACACTAGGCAGTTTAACTTTCTGCCAAGAAAGATAATGGAGCACATAGTTAAGGAATCTATCTGTAAACATCTGTAAGATAACAAGGTGATAAGTCTGCATGGCTTTATCAAGAACAAATCATGTCAAACCAGCCCTATGGCTGTCTTTGAAAGGATAACAAGCTTTGTGGATAAGGGAAAAGTAATAGATGCGGGGAACAGCGAGCCTTTAGTAAAGTTTTTGGTACAGTCTTGCATGACCTTCTTATCAACAAAGTAGGAAAATACACTATAGGTGGGACTGTTATAAATAGGGTGCATAACTGGTTGGATAATTGTTCTCAGAGTAGTTATCAATGCTTCACAGTCCTGCTGGAATGGCATAACAAGTGGGGTTCCACAGAGATCAGTTACGAGAACAGTTCTGCTCAATAGCTTCATAGATGATTTAGATAATGGCCTAGAGAATATGCTTATCAAGATTGCTGATGATACCAAGCTGGGAGGGGTTGCAAGTGTTTTGGAGGGTAGGATTATAATTCAAAATGACCTGGACAAATTGGAAAATGGTCTGAGGTAAACAGGATGAAGTTCAATAAGGACAAACGAAAAGTACTGCACTTTGAAAGGAACAATCAGTTTCACGCGTACAAAATGGGAAGTGACTATCTAGGAGGAAGAACTGCAGAAAGGAGTTGTAGTGGACCATAAGCTAGAGTCAACAGTGTGACAGTGTCACAAAAAAGCAAGCATTCTGGGATGTATTAACAGGAGTGTCATAAGCACGACACGAGAAATAATTCTTCTGCTCCACTCTGCACTCATTAGCCATAAGGAGTATTGTGTCCAGTTTAGGGCACCGCATTTCAAGAAAGATGTGAAGAAATTGGAGAAGGTCCAGAGAAGAGCAACAAAAATGATTAAAGGTCTAGAAAACATGACCTATGAGGGGTGACTGAAAGAAGAGAAGGTTTGTTTAGTTTGGAAAAGAAGACTGAGAGGGGACATGATAATATACTCCAAATACTTAACAGGCTGTTATGAGGAGGAAGGAGAAAAATTATTTTGCTTAACTTCAGAGGGTGGGACAAGAAGAAATGGGCATAAATTTCTTTAGGGATACTTATGTTGGATGTTAGGAAAAACTTACTGTCAGGAAGCGACACTGGAATAATTGCCTAGGGAGGGTGTGGAATCTCCACCAATGGAGATATTTAAGATCAGACTACAGACACATCTATCACGGATGATCTAGATGGTGGCTAGGTCCTGCCATGAGGGCAGGAGACTGGACTTGATCTCTTAAGGTGCCTTCCACTTCTAGTATTCTATGATTCTATGGCTGCATGCCCCCACCCCTGCTCCTATTGGCTACACTACCAATATATATGCTTTCAGCATTCTTCCATTTAGCCAAACAACATATTTAAGTTTATTAGTGTTTAATGTCCAAATATCCTACACAAGAAACATCCCAAAGCTATTAACACACTTTGATCAACATTACTTAGCACCACAAAACAATGACCAACAATTGAGCACTGGCCTTGTAAACCCAGAGTTATGAGTTCAACCTGGAAGAAGCCATTTAGGGGTCTGTGGCAAATAAATTTAAAAAATCTGTCAGGGATGGTGCTTAGTCTTGCCCTACTCCGTACTGCCTTGACTGGGTTTGAAGTTAGGTGCAGGTCTGTAATTTCACTTAGAAGTATTAATGTGGGTGCGTGCACAATGAGATCAGTCACTGAAGCCAGCCTGTTTGGAGGACCAGCTGTTAGCACTGTTTTCATGATGGAAGAACAATGCAAGAGAGCCCTGTAAAAGAACCCACCCAAGAAAGAGAGACAAAGCACCATTGAGAAAATAAAAGGGCCATCTGCTATTAATTGACGACTCATTAAACCACACCGTGTCCTGGGGCAGTGGGACAGGACAAGAGCTAGGGACTGACACACACAAAAAAATGAGGGCAAAACTATATGAGTGGGTCATATTTTGTCAACATCGGAGAATCAGCCTGGAACGACAGCAGCCCGAATTCTCACTCAATATGAGGCATATTGAGGGGCCACGCGGGTACCCAAAGCTGTGCCACTGATTTGAAAGCATATATCGTTGCCAAATCTGAAATAGTTGTGTGTGAGTATAAAGTTACAGAGCTCACCCATCAGATGTGCTGTAGCATCAGCAGGGATGCTGTTCCGGATAGCGTTTATTCCATCTTTGTGTGGGATGTTGGTATGAACTATTTCAGATTTGGCGACGATATATACCTTCAAATCAGCGGCACAGCTATGGGTACCCACATGGCCCCTCAATATGCCAATATTTTCATGGCTGACCTGGAACAGCACTTCCTTAGCTCTCGTCTACTAACACCCCGTCTCTACTTATGCTACATTGATGACATCATCATCATCTGGACCCATGGGTAGGAGACTCTGGAGGAATTCCACCGTGATTTCAACAACTTTTACCCCAACATCAACCTCAGTCTGGAACAGTCCACACAGGAGATCCACTTCCTGGACACCACGGTGCTAATACACGATGGCCACATCAATACCACCCTGTACCGTAAACCCACTGACCGCTACGCCTACCTTCATGCCTCCAGCTTCCATCCCAGACACACCACACGGTCCATTGTCTACAGCCAAGTACTAAGATATAACCACATTTGCTCCAACCCCTCCGACAGAGGCAAACACCTACAGGATCTCTACCAAGCATCCTTGAAACTGCAATACCCACCTGAGGAAGTGAAAAAACAGATCAACAGAGCCAGACGTGTGCCACGAAACCTCTTACTACAGGACAAGCCCAAGAGAGAAACCAACAGAACACCACTAGCCATCACCTACAGTCCTCAGCTAAAACCTCTACAGCGCATCATCAGTGATTTACAACCCATCTTGGACAACGATCCCCCACTTTCACAGGCCTTGGGAGGCAGACCAGTCCTTGCCCACAGACAACCTGCCAACCTGAAGCAAATCCTAACCAGCAACTATACACCGCACCACAGTCACTAACTCAGGGACGCATCCATGCAACAAACCTCGTTGCCAGCTCTGCCCACATATCTACACCAGCAACACCATTACAGGACCTAACCAGATCAGCCACACCATCGTGGGTTCATTCAGCTGCACATGTACCAATATAATTTATGCCATCATGTGCCAGCAATGCCCCTCTGCTATATACATCGGACAAACTGGACAGTCTCTGCGTAAAAGAATAAACGCACACAAATCAGATATCAGAAATGGCAATATACAAAAAAACGTAGGAGAGCACTTAAATCTCCCGGGCCACACAGTAGCAGACTTAAAAGTAGCTATCCTACAGCAAAGAAATTTCAGAACCAGACTCCAAAGAGAAATTTCTGAGCTACTATTCATCTGCAAATTTGACGCCCTCAGCTCTGGCTTAAACAAAGACTGCGAATGGCTGGCTAAATACAGAAGCAGCTTCCCCTCCCTTGGTGTTCACATCTCCAGATCAACTGCTGGTAGTAAACCTCACCCTTGCTGACTGAGCTAACCTTGTTATTCCCAGCCTTGCTCTGGCTTATTTATACCTGGCACTGCAGATTTCCATGACGAGCATCTGATGAAGTGAGGCTGTGCTCACAAAGCTCATGCTCAAAACTTTCCTGTTAGTCTATAAGGTGCCACAGGACCCTTTGTTGCTGTTACAGATCCAGACTAACACAGCTACCCCTCTGATACTTAACTTTCATAAAGATGCAGAACGACAAACCACAGGTTTCCTGCTTAGTTCACTTTAATCTTAAGTTTCCCTTTATAACTGTGTGAGAACCAACTATTGCTTAAACTATGACTAGTTTATCAGAAATATTTAAAGTAATAAATACTTAAAGTGCCTCATGTTCTTAAACTGCTGAAAGATTTCTGAAGGCATGATGGAGACTGCCACCTGTTGAGGAAAACTGTCAGCTGGCTTTGCTTTCTTGAGCAGTACTCATGAATCACAAGTGCAAAACAAAAAGGCAAAAGAAGCAGCAGTTCATCTTTTTTTGCCCGTGTACATGTTCACAGTTCTGTCGTGTTAATATGCTCGGTAAAATTTTTCATCCATCATCCCTTGGTATCAATGCATCTGTTAATTGTTAACATGTGCACATCATGAGGTTAGCACTTTTTAAAAGCTTGACTTCCATCTCACAAGTATTGGTGTTTCAAAGTAGTTTAAGGAGCAGCAACCTACACATATCTAGACCACAATTACATTGAGGAAATTCATTTACTAAGATTATCATTTGTGTTTGAGAGAGCACAAAATTAAGAAACATACTGTTACATCTCAGTGACAAACCAGCTATAGGTTGCCCTGTGATTTTGAGTGGAACAATCCAAAAATTCTTACTTTTTTTCTTTTTCAAAGTAAGGTGCCTAATTTATTTCAGTCTAAACATGGCAAGACATTGTAGGAAGTAGATAAAAAAAGGGAATATTTTATAAACATAGTAGTTCATTCTCTCTGGTTCTGAGAGTTATTTTAAGGCCACTATGTACAGCATTTCTTTAAAATGGCCTAAAGTACTAACTGAGTAGCTTTTTAAGGTTAGTGGGAGGAGGTTCATAAAAACCGTTTAACACCTTCCAGAGAGACAGCTGTGAAAGAGCCTGCTCTTGGGGTTTGTTCTCCTGCTTATGACAAACACAGAACTCTCTCAAGCTCAGATTTCTCATGCTGGTTGTTGTGCCATCTTCTTCAACAGAAAATAGGTGACACTAAATCAGTAGTTCCTAAACTTTTTGGCATCATGCCCCCTTTTTGATTGTTGAGGAACCGTCATACCCCCCACACCTTTTCTTTACCATCATCCAGCCCCCCTCCCTGTTAACAAAAAATTCAATTTGTAATTTAAAAATTAAAATAAACAAAAACTTGGTATAATATTTTTCTTTAAAGTTCAAAATAAGCACACATTTTCTTGGCCCAAAAATTTAATAAAAATGTAATTTAACATCAGAAATAGCAGAAATGAAACAAATTTAATGTGAAGGATGATGCTACATTTTCTTCACGAATTGGGAAATCCTAAATTTGAAAGGTGAAAGTGCACAGTGCAAATTGTTTTTGACATCCAGTGAATTTCTTTGTTTCATTTTTAATGTGACTAAACTTGAAAAGCTTTTTTCTCGGAGGTACACTGACAAAAACGGAAGAATAATACGTAGCACTTCTTCTCCAACTTTCAACTACATTGAGAAATACTTTATCCAAGATACCTCCAAGGCTGAGTTTTTGAAGTTATCTTTTGCACTTGAATCATTTTATTCTGAGTGCTTGTTGTTGCAGTACTTCTGGTAATGAATCGACATCCACGTTGAATGGACTGCATACTAATTTAAGAAGGGGTTTGCCAGCAAAGTTGTCTGGCAAATGGCGGATGAATTCGTGATCAAGGCAATCAAGATGAAACACAAGTTTCTTCTTCACATCCTCTTTACAAAGTTCTTGGAAACCTTTATTTTCAGCGAGTGATGAAAATGTCAGAAAAGACAAAAAGTTGAGCATCTGAGCTTGTGTTCACTGTTTCCAAAGCTGGATTTTTTCCATAAATGCTTTGATTGCATGTGGTGTGCTATAATGTTTGCATCATAGTTTCCTTGCTGCTTCAAACTGAGGTTGTTCAAAGATTCAAAAATGTCCACAAGGTATGCCAGGGAAAGTTGAAATGGTTGGTCTGTAAATGCATGATATAACTCTTCTTTTTTCTATTGCTTCAGGAAAATTTCCGCTTCATCTTTCAGTTCAAATAATCTGGAAAGCATGCTACCTTTGGAAAGCCATCATACTTATGTAAAACAAAGCATGTTATGATCCACTCCCAAATCCAGTGAGTTGTAGTTGCTGGATTTTTTTTTCTTTTTTTTTTTCTTTCACCATGTCACAAATCCAGAGCAAGAGCCAAGCATCTCTGGAGTACTGTCTCTGTATATATCAACCAGTTTTCCCCATGAAAGTCCATTTTCTTTAAATAAATTAAAAAAAAAAGTCAAATCACTTTCATATCATCAGAGGCCTTTGAAGTGGTCATCAATTCCTTCAAAAAAGAAAAGCAGTTTTTCTTTCTCAGTTCTATTGTTAATTAATGGACCGTAGACAAGGAACTGACAATATTGTGCTACATCAGTGGTATCGTCACACTGAATGGTGAAAAAAGAAGTTGCTAACACCACCTCTGCAACTTGAAGATTAAGATCTTTTGCCAGGTCTTTGATGTGGTGTTTCGCACAATAGTCTGAAAATGAAATTTCTGATAGCTTTTTCTTGCTTCGACACCAAGCACAATATGAGCTGTTTTCAACAAGCAAGGCTTCACAGGAATTTCTCCTACTGTGTGTACTTTCTTGGCTTTTGCGATGAGCAATAACCGTTCATAAGATACTTCTACCACTTTGGCCAATGCCTGATGAAAAGCTCCAGTAGCGTCCAGCTTCATGTGTTTCAAATTTTGAAGGTTAGCAGCAAAAATCTCTTTTGGTTTGTCTGTCAAAGCTCTGTGGCTCTTCGTCAAGTGTCACTCAAGAAGACTAGGTCTCAAGGTGTCGTTACTGAGAACTGTGTGGCATACTATGCATTGAGGATGATTGATCCCAGTTTTTTCCATGGCAGTGAAGCCATACTTAATATAGTCTTCATCGTACTTCCTTTTCTTCATCACACCCATAATATATTAATTAGAAAAAACTTTAAAATAATTTTTCTGATTAGAATAAATTTAATGGATGCAAGTTACTTTAAGTTATCAAACATTTATTTACTACTGCGAATACATACGGACATGTGCTGCCTTATATATACTCCACCACCAGTAACTGCACAAGACTGACTACTTATTACCATGATAGCACAGTACCAAACACTCCCACAAATGTGCTAGAAAATTCAAAAAAGTTCCATTGGCTTCTACATCATTCTTTGGCCTCCTCACCAACAAACTGGGTACCCCTACATGTTGAAAGGAAAAAAAAAATGGTCTATTGGTCTTTATTTCCAGGAGGGGTGGGGAACCTATTTTCGGTTGGAATCACTGACCCACAGAAAAATAAGTCAAGGACCACATCAGAGATTTAAAAAAAAAAAAAAAAAAAAAAAAAAAAGGCCAGGCCACCCCAAGACCCACTGATGTGGCCCTACCTGAGACAGCTCCCTCCCCTGGCACCCCAGCCCTGTTGGGGGAGGGTAGGTGGGACTGAGGTACAAGGCCTCCAGCCAGATTAATTCTTCTGGGGTTCCAAGGTTAGTGGAATTTGTAGGCTTATCTGCAGTCTGAGGTGGGGCAAAAATGAGGGATCCAGTGAGTGGGCCAGAGCTACAAGTGAGTGGGATAGGGATGGGGTGCAGAATGTGCGTGGAAAATACGGTACAGATGCAAGCTGGGGTTAGTGTCTGGCCAGGCACTAAGGGGCAGGAGCAGGGTGTGGTGGCACCTGGAGCAGGGAGCAGGTGGGGCCCTGGGTAGGGTACTTGTGGGTATCTGGGCGTGCTACCTCCTATTCCCCCTCCCCAATGCAGTAAGGCAGCAGGTGGAAGGAAGTCACCAGCAGGCAACAGACCTGGCTTTTCAGAAAGCGCACTGGCTATTTGTGGCGGGGAAGGAGCGCACACACTTCATGAGACGCCAGCTCTGGTGTGCAGCTGCTGGACTCCCCCAGCCCCGTGCTGCAGGAAACTGGCAGTACCTCCATTTTGCAGGAGGTAATGTCAGTGCGTGCTCTTTCTTGGGATGGAAGGGATTAACCGGTGGGGAGGACGCTGGATTGCCTTGCACCCACCCCCCTCCCCAGAATTTCTGCACTCCCCCCCAGTTTGGGAATCTATGCTCTAGGTGCAAGTTCCTCTTTGCCCGTGTAAAATGAATGAGTTCCAGGAGTCTGGGGGGTGTCCATGTCATTGTCTTACCAGCAGCTTTTCTGCTCTCCTCATCGCCTCATCCAATGTACTAGTTTTTGAATACTCTTTGTTCTCTTATGCTGCCTCAAGACAAGATCTGTCCATTCATAAAAACATAAACCAGCTCCATTGGAACGTGGACACTACCTATCTCAGATAGGGCTTGGAGACTTGCAGTTCCTGTTACATAAGGGGCTTTGGTTCTTTGTTATTCTCTGCTCATGAACTCGTGAAAGCTGTGCTCTGAGCACTTTGCTTTTCCTCTCCTGTCCTTCATTGATCTGAGGAGCATGGGGAAGCATTTTCACCATAACTGTCACAGACGGTTCCCGCGGCCATTACACTGGAGTAGTGCATGGCTGGCTGTAGTATGAGATTTGTTCGTGACAGCAATGAGGTCATCAAGTACATGAAATCTCTCTCAAAATTCTAATGAAAAGATCGTCTGGGAGAGCTTGGGGACATCAATCTAATCTTGTTATCCCCAGCCTTGCTCTGGCTTATATATAGCTGGCACTGCAGACTTCCATGACCAGCATCTGATGAAGTGAGTCTGTGCTCACGAAAGCTCATGCTCAAAACTTTTCTGTTAGTCTGTAAGGTGCCACAGGACCCATCGTGGCACGGCTACCCCTCTGACACTTGACACCTCTCTTGCACTTAACTTCCCTGGCCAGTGAGTTAATGTGAACGACACACTGGTAACTGTAAGCAACAACAAGATGGTGTGTGTGAATGCCTGAGTATAGTATATTATATGCATATAAATATAATATATTATCCTCCTGAAAAGGATCCCTTAACATTTTGAGAAGGGACTTGAAACTGATGTACAAACCAGATTCTTTATTCTTCTAAAGGAAGGATTCAATGTTTGGTGACAATTTCTAAATGCCCTTACAGGTTAACATGTATAAAAATATACAACTACTACATATTAACACAAGACAAAAACAAACATACTATACAGTTGTCAGAACCGCAAATGCTGCCATTACCTGCAAGCATTTAAGTGTAGTACCTGTTCATTCTGCTAGTGCTAATTTCAGTATCAACAAGTGATCTGAAATGAAGGTATAAGCTTTCAGCGTAGGCAGCACTGTCTAGCTATTAGCTTGAACTTCTTATGTTTTATTTCCAATTCTCTTTCCACTGATCTCTTGCGTGGCCTTGGAAAAAGCCAAAATGTTTAGTGTCTCAATTTCCTCATCTTTACAATGGGTATTTTCAGTATTTCCTTCTTGCGAAGAGATACAGTGAATTATTTTGTTCACCACTGAAGTAACTGGATGAAACATGCTATATATTTACATAAAATGGAGTAAGGTTTCCACTCAACTGGGAGCTACATAAACTAGTTTTGGAACTTGACAGAAAAGACAGCATTCCTAAGTAGCTCATAAAATTGCCTATTATTGCTGTTCATGTCACTGGTGACCTGATTAATAACCTGGCAAAGAGCAGCCAGGAGAAAACACCCAGTGCACACAGCGAAGCTCTTTGTTTCAACAAGCTGTTGTCGTTCAAAAGTCTTCAAGAATCTAGTGACCTATATCTGTTTTTACACTACAAGCTTCACCCTGTACTTAAGAACACACACAGACAACCTGATATGACATTTAAGTGGCAAAGTGGGAAAACATGACTTTAACTTACTGTGCATAACAGTTAAAATTGTGTGCACACATGCATATTTTCCTTGTGTGGATACAATTGTTCTCGCCTTCCTTAGTAGAGGAAATGAAACTAATGAATTTATGTTTCAGAAGTTAGGGCTACCACATTGCTTTCACAGTGTTACCGCTATGTCAGCAAACCAGATTTTGAAAAAAACCGTATACCATGTAAAACACCCTTAAAGTTAAAACTTCAAAGGTTATGTCTAAGCCTGTATGTCTGTCACAGAAGATACTGATTTCATGACCTTGTGATCTTTAATTTTTGCAGCAGCTGATATGGCTAGCTCCTGAACAGATCAGGCAACCCCTTGGGAAGCTGTCCTAGCTGCTGCTGGGGCAATATTGGTATGGGGGAGAGTTCAGGGCTGGAGGCAGAAGCTGAAGTGGGAACTAGTGCTTACAGTGAGGGAGGAGAAGAGTTCCAGGCCCCATTGAAGTGCCCTAGCAACACTTCTGCACCACTATAAGGGCAGGAGGCGGGCCCAGCGGCGCCATCTGAGCAGTGTTAAGGGCTAAGTGCCTTAAGCTCTGCCCCTTCTATTCTTGGTCCCATGCCTTCTGGGGTGGGGAGAACCCCCCCCCCTTTGTTCCAGGGTCCACAGACACTATCAGCCCCTCTACAAATACCCACATCACAAAATGATTTTATGTTGCTGGTTTCAGCAAAGAATGTAAAGTCTGAACGGAGGTGTAGACTTATGCCCTCTCCATTTAAGGGAGCCCTTCCAGATCAGTAAGTTCTGAGGCACACTGTCAATGTGGGATGAGGAAACTTGCAAAATCTGTATTCTGTGGATAAACAGAGAGCTTCAAGCTCCACCGGTGCCAAACTAAAACCATTCCCAAGGGCTAAAGATAAATTTTGACTTACCTTTGATCATTTAGTTTCTATGACTTTTTCCATATTACTCCAGACAATAGGGTTATGCTTTCCACAAGAAGAGTATATACAGAAACCCAATCAGATTTTGTCATCCCTAAGGCAGGGAACTGATGACCAAGATATCAGTAGGAGATTCTTTCAACACCAGTAGTATGTGAACGATGTATAAGGAAACAACTGGAACAAATAATTTTTAGGAAAAAAAAGTGAGGTACTAACAAACATCACGATTGACCACTCACAATAGAGTAAAATGAAATATGTTTATAAATTAAGGAATTCCAAAGAGGGTGGAATGTCTAGAATAATGTGGAAGGAATAAAGGAATCACACACACTAGATCAGAACATCAAATTTTACTACCTCTAATTCCTTTCCACATTATTCCAGACAATAGAAATTTTTAAAGCAGGTGCGAAGGAGATGACTAGATGTTGAAGAGATTTTTCCAGTAGAGAATACTGTTTGAAGAAACCTTATTTTGAAAGACGTATCTGTGAACATTTAGATTGTGGGATCTAACAACATAAAAGTGAAGATCCCACGGTATCCAGAGAAATTACAACAATTGATGGACTGGCTTTCCTTGCCCACAAAACTGCTAATGCTGGAAGTAGACAGATCCTTAATTAACTCATGAATGGCTTTTGTTTAGCCACATGGGTGTTCAATGTGCACTCAAATTCATTTAGATGCAGAAAAGAGCTTTTGAACACTTGCATCTTGCGAATAAAACTCTGTCAAAGACAAATCACTGAATGTGTCAAAGTTTATTTTTATTTTCCTCTGAAAATCTAGTTTATGTAGCTTTATCATCATACCGTGAGTTAGCACATTATCTTCTTATCTAAGTGCAAAGACAACATTTGGGGGTAAAAGAAGGAACTGTGTGCTTACAATATTAAGTTGGCCTTTGAAAATGCAAAAGAACAGAGTGTCACATAATTGGAACAATATAATATAAAGCAAATGGCTACCAAAAACATAGCCTGCCTGGAACTAAAATATTCTGAAACATCTAAGTTAATTTAGAGCATTTAGGCCCATCAAGAATATGATTATATATGGACTGGAATCCCTGATTACTTAGGACTTCTCGGATTGTCCCAAAAACTCGAGGATGATCTTGGGGAATATGACAGTCTATGAGTCGGTCAGTTTGGTCAGAATTCTAGACTGCTGACCAGTGAAGCATCAAGAAAATTGACTTTTTCTCTATCACCTTATGCAGAGAACACGCACCACATTCTCTAGAGAGATGAAACTGCAGTTTTTTATGTTTGAGGATATTATATTATCCTGGAGAATCTTTCTTGGTTAACTAATATTTAGCAGTTATGCCTTGAACAAAAAATCAGTATAGGACTGGGATGGCACCAATAGGCCTTGAAAATGGGTTCCTAGTAAGAGTGAACAGAATCATTATCCAGGTGAACATTGAGTTTCAAGACCTATGTACACAGTGCAAAACTACCGATAGGTTTACTTTCTTTGTAAGGATTTGTTTTTGTTAATACTACTAGCTCAGTCTCTGAGAAAATATATAAGCTAATAGGGTGGTGATAGGGAAATCACTGCTGGACTCAGTACTTTTCTGTCATACTTTTACGCCATACCCTCACTGAAATATCTAGGGGACTGACTAACAACAGATATTACCATCTGATCCTACTGTTGGTTCTGCTGAAACCATGTATTATTGAAAGTATTTTGAGATTCATTTGCAAGGAGTGGACAATCCTAAAGTGGAATCCTTTCTTAGAAAAAGGCAGAGACCACAAGGATGAAAGCGTACAGCCATGCAATCCCCAACTTGCTATGTTCTACCTGCCTCCCCATCATATTGTAACCATGCAGATATGTCAAACTGTTCCCAGCATTCAAATGGATATCTCCTGCTATAAAAGTAGTTTGATGTCCACAAAGCATGATGACCCATATGCATTCTCTATTCCGAGAAAATTACATCTTTAATTAGCCACTGTGGCTGCTTCAAAGGAACAATTTTCCATTTGCGCACGTCTCACATTTGACCACTAGAACCACACAGGCAAAAACTGCAAGTCTGAGAATTAGGGCAAGCAGAGGTTGGTAACGCTTGTGAAAGGTTTCATTATGATTTCAGAACACAATATATCATGTTGCTCAGTAATGGCAGTAAAGGGAGCATGGTGGTATTTCCACATATTTCGTCTTAGTGCTAAAAGAACTATGACTTCTATGTCTAAAGGACTGTTGTGGGTCCTTAATGGTCAGAATAAATATAATCACTGGTGACTCAAGAACTGAATAAACTGCATAACTCTGTTTCTAAAAATTCTTGAATGAATCATTTTGTTAATTATTTCCAACACTCACTTGTTCAACACTAAACGTCCTTGCATGCTTTTATGCTCATGATCCTTTGTTAGCTTAAGAGGCTGAATTAGGCTCCTCCAAACAAAGCAAAAAGGGACTCAATTTCAGAAGCGGAAGAATTTCTGGAACCGAAACAATGATCTTACCTCAGAAATGTAGAAACTGAGTTTACTGTCTTGCCCAGTAAAAAGAAAGGTTACTCACCGTAGTAACGGTGGTTCTTCGAGATGTGTCCCCGTGGGTGCTCCACAATAGGTGTCGGGCTTGCCCGGCACCGCAGATCGGATCTTCCAAGCAGTTTCTGCCGGACCGCGCATGCGCCGGTGCACGCCGCTCCCTTGCGCGCTCCTGGCCACGTGCGCAATCCGGTCCCTCCCAGTTCCTTGACCAACCGCCTTGGATGCTCCTGCAAAACACTAAACAGAGATCCGAAGCGGGGAGGATGGGCGGGTAGTGGAGCACCCACGGGGACACATCTCGAAGAACCACCGTTACTACAGTGAGTAACCTTTCTTTCTTCTTCGAGTGTCCCCGTGGGTGCTCCACAAGAGGTGACTACCCAGCAGTGACCCAAGATAGGAGGTGGGTAATCGGATTATGCGCAGCTTGTCCCCGAGAGGACTGCTGTCGAGAGACGAGTATCCTCTTGGAATACCCTGTGAAGGGCGTAATGTTTGGCGAAGGTGTCATAGGATGATCAGGTCACTGCTCTCCAAATGTCTTTTAGCGCAACACCCTTGAAAAAGGCTGTTGATGCCGCCACCGCCCTAGTGGAATGAGCCCTGGGAGTGGCCAGTAAAGGAGTCTTTTTGAGTTCGTAGCACATTTTTATGCAAGATACGATGTGCTTCGAGATTCTCTGCAAAGAGAGACCTTCTCCTTTCGATTTGGGAGCGAGAGAGACTAGGAGTCTATCCGTTTTCTGGAAGGACTTGGTCCTGTCTATATAGAAAGCTAGCGCCCTCCTCACGTCCAGGAGGTGTAGGCGCGCCTCTTTGTTAGAGTTATGAGGCTTTGGATAAAACGAGGGTAAAACAATAGGTTCGTGAATGTGAAACTCAGAAGAAACTTTGGGAACAAAGGCTGGATGCAGCCGTATGGTTACCGCCTCCTTGGAAAAAACAGTGCAGGGTGGCGTTGCCAAAACTGCTGCAAGTTCACTCACCCTGCGAGCTGACGTGATTGCGAGAAGAAAGGTCGTCTTTATCATAAGGAGGCGGAGGGAAACCGTGGCCAAGGGCTCGAACGGTGGTCCCGTTAGCACATTAAGCACCAGGTCCAAGTTCCACGAAGGTGGAAGCGGTTTCCGAGGGGGGTATAGGTTTACCAACCCTTTGAGGAACCTGGTAACCATGGGATGGGCGAACACTGTGTGCCCTTCCTCTTCGTGTCTGAACGCCGAAATGGCGGCAAGGTGGACCTTTAACGAGGATAGTGAGAGTCCTCCTCTCTTGAAGTCCAGTAAATACTCTAATATCACAGGTATAGGCACCGAAAGGGGGGCTAGCTGTTTGGTAGAACACCATGCTGTGAAGCGAGTCCATTTCTGCTTGTAGGTCTTCCTGGTGAAAGTCCTTCTGCTACTTTCTAGGACTTGCTGCACCTTCCTCCGTACATGTGCTCTCTAGGGAGCTGAGCCATGGATTAACCACGCTTGTAGTCCTAGGCCTTGGGGGTGCGGATGCACTATGGACCCCTGGGCTTGCGTGAGCAGATCCGGCGCCACCGGAAGGGGCATCGGTGGACGGTCCGACATGCGCAGGAGTAGGGGGAACCATTGCTGTCGATCCCACATTGGGACTATCAGGATCATCCGGGCTCCCTCCCTCCTGGCTTTCTGCAAGACTTTGTGGATCAGCACTGTGGGAGGAAAAGCGTAAAGCAGGGGGGCCCCTCCAGGAGATCGCGAACGCGTCCCCTAGGGACCCCCGTCCTAGTCCTGCCCTGGAGCAGAATCGTGGGCACTTCTTGTTGTGTTGAGTGGCAAACAGGTCTATCTGGGGAAAACGCCATGCGTGAAAAATCGGTCGTAGCAGATCGGGAGGGATCTGCCACTCGTGCCTGAGTGCAAAACGCCTGCTCAGCTGGTCTGCCTTCACATTGTGAGCGCCTGGTAACTACGAGGCTTTCAAGATTATATTGTTGGCGATGCACCAGTTCCATAACCGGACTGCTTCCGCACATAAGGCACGGGACCGTGCTCCTCCTGTCGATTTATATAAAACATGGTGGAGGTATTGTCTGTACTGATCCCGACTACTTTGCCTTCTATATGGTCTCGAAAGTGTCTGCAGGCGTTGAACACTGCTCTGAGCTCCAGTATATTTATGTGCAGTGACTGCTCCGTGGAGGACCACAGCCCTTGAGTCACCTCTTCGCCCATGTGTACTCCCAACCCTATGAGGGAGGCATCTGTAGTGAGAAAAACCGATGTGTGTGGTTGGTGGAAGGGTACCCCTGTTAGCAAGTTCTTGGGGTTTACCTACCATTGCAGGGATTTGCGCACCTCTGCTGTGGGCGACACCACCCTGTGAACGGTGTGTGTTGCCGGTTTGTATACGCTCACCAGACAGTGCTGCATGCTGTGCAAGTGTAACCTGGCGTTCTGTACTACGAACGTCGCCACTGCCATGTGGCCCAGCAGCTGTAAGCACGTCAGGACCTGCACAAGGGAGCCGATGGCCCGAAAGCGAGTCTCTGGTAGATACGCTCTCACTGTAATAGAATTTATGCGTGCCCCTATGAACCCTATGTCCTGTGTGGGGTCTATCTTTGATTTTGTCAGATGGATAACCAGGCCGAGCGAAGAGAACGTGCCTGCTGTGACGCGTATCATGCGTAGTACCTCCTCCTTCGAGGCCCCTTTGAGTAGGCAGTCATCCAGATACGGGAATATAAATACCCCGTCTGTGCAGGTAGGCTGACACCACTGCCAAGGTCTTGGTGAAGACTCTGGGTGCCGAGGAGAGGCCAAACGGTAGGACCTTGTATTGAAAATGTTCTTTGCCTACTATGAACCGGAGGAATCACCGGTGAGCCGGATGGATAGATATGTGAAAATACGCGTCTTGTTAGTCGAGGGCTGCGAACCAATCTCCATCGTCCAGTGCCGTAAGGATGGAGGCGATTGTGATCATCCGAAAGCGTTGCTTGCGCAGGTACCGGTTGAGGCCTCGAAGATCTAAGATGGGCCTCCAGCCTCCTGTCTTTTTCTCCGTGAGGAAGTACCTCAAGTAGAACCCTTTTCCTTGCAGTTGCTCCGGCACTCTTTCCACTGCCCCTATGAGCATGAGATGGTCTACCTCCTGTTTGAGCCTCGCTACGTGGGAGGCCTCCTGGAGGTGGGGCCTGGGTGGAGGTCGTGGCAGTGGGAGCGACTGGAAGGGGATGGCGTACCCCGTGGCTATGATCTCCAGCACCCATTTGTCTGTGGTGATCCTTTGCCACTGGTCGTAGAATGGTCGGAGGCGATGGTGGAATAGCCGCTTCAGGTGACCTTGTGCGATGGTAGTGATGGCGCAGCCCTGGATCTGTGTGTCAAACTTGTGGCCTTTGACCCTGCCCCGAGGACGCACGGCTCTGTTGGGAACGTCGCCCGGGAGTTCTGTACTGCTGGTGCTGTTGATGTCGCCCTTGCTCGTAACCCCTGTGGTACTGGGGACGCTGTTGCTGGTACCGTCTTTGTTGAGGGTAGTCCTTTTTCTTTCTGTATGGAGGGGTGTAAATCCCCAGGGTCCTAAGTGTGGCTCTTGAATCTTTACTGGAATGAAGGACCGAGTCAGTTGATTCAGCAAACAGCTTCTGCGAGTCGAAGGGAAGATCGACTATCTTTGCCTGCAGATCCCTCGGTATACCCGAAGTCTGGAGCCAGGACTCCCTTCGCATCACCACTGCCGTAGCTGTGGAGCATGCTGCTGTGTCCTCAACATCCAGGGCGATCTGAACTCCCGTCCTCGTGGCCATGTAGCCTTCTTGCACGATGGCCTTGAGCACCGGTTTCTTGTCCTCTGGAAGCGAGTCCATGAGGGAGGTTAACCTAGTGTAGTTGTCAAAATTATGGTTCGCTAAATGCGCTGCGTAATTTGCCATTCGCAACAGTAGAGTGGAGGAGGAGTAGACCTTTCTGCCGAACAGTTCTAGCTTCTTGGCATCTTTGTCTTTTCCCCCGTCTTGAATTGAGATGTCTTTGACCTTTGTTGCGACGACTCCACCACCAAGGAATTTGGTTGTGGGTGGCTGAACAGGAACTCCATGCCCTTCGCCGGCACGAAGTATTTCTTATCCGCTCTTTTGTGGACAGGCGGAATAGTCGCAGGGGTCTGCCATATCATAGTGGCGGACTCCAAGATTGCTTCATCAAGCGGTATTGCTATTTTGGAGGAGGCCGGAGGTCTCAGATTTTTGAGGAGCTTGTGGTGTTTCTCTTGCACCTCTGCTGTCTGGATGCCTTGCGTGAAGGTCACCCTCTTAAACAGCTCTTGAAACTGTTTGAGATCGTCTGGAGGATGGACGTCCCCCGGGGCCGTAGCCTCGTCCGGGGAGGAGAGCGAGGAACCACTAGGGTACGCCTCTCTGGACCCTTCCAGTTCCTGTTGGTGATGGTACATCCTCTCGCTGGAAGCTTGCAAGGGAAAATCTCGGGGTTCCATAACCAGTTCCCCCTGAGATACTTGAGTCTCTGTCCCCGTTCGCGATTGCCCTCGGGGATACGGGACCGTCTGTGGGGATCTTTCCCTGGTAGATTGCCGGTGGTGTCTATGCCCCACGTGATAGGGGTGACCATGGCAGCATGGGAACTGTTCTTGGGAAGGTGACCTAGACCACTCCCTTGGTGCATACCCTCTGCGTCTGGGAGAGCGAGATCGTCGAGAGACCTAGGACACTGGAGAAAGCGATTTGTGATAGTATTCCAGCAGCTCAAACCCCAGGAAGGGTGAAGGTGGTCCCAGCCAGGGCGAGGCTGGTTGTAAAAATGGAGATGGGGGCTCTGGGTAGGCTGGGGGGACCCCTGCCTTCTGGTTGGAGTCTGCAGCATAAACAGAGGGCTGAGAGAAAGCAACTCTGCAGCCCTGTCTGGAGAGGGGCTGCGGTGCCTTGTTTTGTGTGCAGCCTCCCCCCTCCCTTGAGGAGGTAGCTCCGCCCCCTGACGTGTAGGGGATCTCAGCCCCGTCCGCGCCGTGCTCGGCACGCTCATGGGCGGTGCCGCACGGGCGGTGTCCTCCGGTGCCTGCAGGCTGCGTGCCTGTGCGCTCTGCACCGCCGGTTCCCCAGGGGTCGGTGCCGCTGCTTGCGGTGCCGCTGGTACCGGCGCTTGTTTAGCCGCTGCCCTGCCTGCGGTGCAGGGCGGCTGTTTGATTATCGGAGGCTGAGCTGCCTCCACGTGGCTCTCCGTGCCGCCGCCGATCAGCTGTTGCTGCGTCTGGGGGCTGTGCGCTCCTCCCGTCCCGCTCGCTGTTGCTGCCGGCAGGGATCGGGCTGGGGAGGCTTTCCTCCGTTTTTGCGCTGATGGGGTGAGGGAGGCGGCTTTCCTTTTATGGGCCCCGGAGGGTCCCTCCTGCTGCGGCCGCTCCGGCACGTCTGGCTGGAGGGCCTTGTCGAAGAGCAGCATTTTAAGCTGCATCTCCCTGTCCTTCCTTGCTCTGGCTGTTAATTTTGCACAGAAGGAGCATTTCTGCGTGACATGGGACTCCCCCAGGCACTTTATGCAGAGACTGTGCCCATCAGACGCTGGCATTGCCTCTCGGCAGGACTCACATTTCTTGAATCCTGAAGAGGACATTGTTGGTGAGTCTTTCAGTTGTTAATGGGTACTTAGCACCTTCTCTGTGCTGCTTTTCCTCCTCTCCTATAGCCTGCCGCGGCAGGAGAGCTAATGGCCCTAGGCCCCTGGCCTCCGGTGCTCCGCTTGTTACTAGGACTGGACTGTATGCCGTCCCGCTTGTTGTTTCTTTTTCTTTTTCTTTTTGAAAATAACAACTGGCTAACTTAACAGCAGCCTAAGAACTTGAAAACTTTAAAGAAAAAACAGTTAAAACCATCGAATACGCTAACTTGGCCGTAGCCTAGTCGGATTCCGTCTGCAGCCGACGGCGGTTAAGAGGAATTGGCGGGGACCGGATCGCGCACGTGGCCAGGAGCGCGCAAGGGAGCGGCGCGCACCGGCGCATGCGCGGTCCGGCAGAAACTGCTTGGAAGATCCGATCTGCGGCGCCGGGCGAGCCCGACACCTAATGTGGAGCACCCATGGGGACACTCGAAGAAGAATTACAGAATTGCTTTTTAAAAAATCCTGTACAGAGTTAAACAGTTCTGGTTTTTTTGGTAACTTGGTATAGCTTTAAGGCCTTTCAAAGGCACGCTTAATTGGTTTTGAGGCAAGAAATGGTCTTGTCAGATGTCTGCTCCTGGATTATGTACAATTTGGGCTATTAGATAACAATGGGTCACTGTAAAAATGTAGCAAAAACAAGCACATTAACATGAAAATAAAGAAAAGGAAATCTTGAGAATTTGATTGTGTATACTTATATAGTTTAGAGAAATCGCTGCAAAAATACTGATCTATAAGTAAACCAAGCAGCTTTTGAACAGCTTGTCTATATGGAAAAATTTTCTGGCATGTACTATACCAGTATAATTTATACTAATATACTTATTCTGATGTACAGTGTAGTTTAAACCTTTATAGTTAGAAGTTTATCTCAAACCACATTCAAAATGACAAAGTAACCTGGAAAAAGGCACTCTTATTCCAGAATAAGAGCATCCCCCTAGGGATTTATACTGGCATAATTACAGCAGTATAATCGTACCAAAAGTATTCTGTCAGTAAATATCCCCATGTAGACAAGCCTGAAGTATATATAGTACCTAGTTTCTGCTGCTCTCCTGTGGACCCATGAATGTCAGTGTGCACATAGCACCTGCAGAAATTTTGCTACTGCAAATTTTATAAGTTTTTAGAGAGAGCACAAAGGCCAAGAACATGTGGACTTCCTAACGTCAGCAGAAGCAAGAAAGTAAGGGGCTGTACTTATATGAAAGTCAAGAATTTTTCAAAAAAGTTTGTCTGAAAAAACTCATCACATACCTAGTATGCTGCATCTGAGGAGAAAGATAATTTTTAACTGTATACATGAAGCACAGTCAGAGTTTTGAACTCAAGGCACTGCTAACTCTGTTTCAAAATAACATCCGCAACTGCAAACTGGTGAAATAGGTAATAAATTTTCTGTTCTGTCATAAAAATCTGCAGGTCCTATAATTCACACCAAAGACTGCTGACAGATGAAGACTGATGAATGAAACTTTTTTTTTTTAGTTATAAAACAATTTATTTACAGTACCTAAAACTAGAATAACAAATAGAGGTTATTGCTGAGTGCACACTAAGCTCTGAACAAATACACAGATAGATAATCTGCTCCCAGGAGATTACAGTGTCCTTACAACACAGAGCGCACCGCTCAAACCCATATGATATACAGTGGATGATATAAAGTTGAGGAGAATAATTCTTGCAGCAGTCATCCCTCTAAAATTTTGTAAAAAAATGTATGAGTTAAGGAAAGATTTCTGGATGAAAAAGTGGTAGTTTGCCAGACATGAGGAATAAGGAAGACAAAGGAAGAGAGGAGGGATAGCTCAGTGGTCAGAGCATTGCCTTATAAATGCAGGGTTGTGAAGTCAATCCTAGATTTGGGGGAAAAAAAAATCTATCACGGAGGGTGCTTGGGCCTGCCATGAGGGCAGGGGATGGGACTCAATGACCTCTCAAGGTCCCTTCCAGCTCTATGATATGTACATGTATGAATGTAAGAGGTTGTGAACATGAAAGGAGAGAGATCAGGAAACTCTTCAGGAGGAAAACTTGGAAGGAATCTTACAAATAAGATTTGATACTATATGACCTGGAAGGTGAAGAGAAGAAGCAGACCGAATCTGAAATGCCAGCAAAAAGGCTAGCTGTAGCAAAAGATGACCCAGGATATGTCTCTGCTTCTGCGAAGACTGACCTAGTCAGGGTCAATTTCCTGGAGTTCAATTTCACTATCTGGTACAGACCTGCAAAATTGATCTGTCTGGGGTTGGCAGCCAACCCCTGTACTCCTCACTATTGTGAGGCACAAGGAAGATCAATGGGAAAAACACTCTCACTGACCTCTCTTGGTGAAGACAGCCAGGTAAGTCAGTTTCAGATAGGTTGATTCAGCTATGCAACTGCCTTAGCTACAACTACATATCTGTAATCGACTTACCTGCCAAGTGGAGACTAAGGCAAAGAGGATGATTTTCACAATGGGGATCAGAGACAGATTTTAGAGTCATCAAAACAGACATGAATAGGATTTAAAAACTGTAGCAGCACAGGAGGTGGAATAACAGAGTATGTCACAGAGACTTATGGCATGGTAGGGAGACTTACGGTAGGGACAGAAAAGGGAGGGGGCAAAAGAACCTTTGGGAGAAATTCAGTTTTGTTATGTTTTTTTTTGTTTTGTTTTGTTTTGTTTTGTTTTTTTTACAGGAGGAGCTTGATATAATGGTGGGACATCCAGGTGAAGACATCTGAAGGAGGCAGGTGCAGAAGATCAGCAGTACTGTGAAACAAAAGACATGGCTAAAGTCACTCAGTGATGAAGGAGGAAAAGGAAAGAATCAAAACTAGATGCTCAAGAAATATCACTGAAAAAGGGCAAGAAGGAGAGATGCAGAAACAACTGGGGAAAATGGGGAAGAGCACAGAGATATAAAAAGCTTAGGAAAAAAAACAAATGGAACAGACGAAAATCATGATCTTAGTTAAAAACAATGGCTCAGAAGGACAAGTACAGAGAAGAGGATCTCAGACACATCAAGAAGAGAATGAACGTTGTTGGTGTCCTCAGGGTGGTTTCAGTGGAGTGTACAGAAGCCAGATTGCAACGGATCCATTCAAGCATTAGAGGACAGAAAGTTGAGACCACATTTCAAGAAGGCTTGAAGCTGAAGGGGAACCGCTCCCCAGTTGTTAGAAAACTGATGAAACCTAATGAAATCCTCGGCACCAATCCCCTACCCTGGCAATGAAGTCATCAGAAAACTGACTGGGTCTTCATCTTTGGAGGCTGCATATCACATAACCCTATTGTCTGGAACAATATGGAAGGTAGCTAGAGGAAATAAAATTCACAGAAAAATGTAAACATTCTACTTGTGACAATATATGCAACAAGAATTAGACTCTTATGCAATACCCATACTACAGCATTACAATTTATAAAGGATCCACACGTTATAATTCATGTGACCACAATGCATTGTAGGAAAGCGTACATTTTACAACACCTACACACAACAGAGCATGATTAAGGTTGCTATAAATTCATCCTTAATTCAATTTTTTGGATTTAATTTCAATCCTAACTACAGTTTGTTTCTTTTGCATGTTAGCTGTGATGAAAGAACCATAATAAAATGAAAGAATTTCTGATTTATTCTGCTGTACATTGCTCAAAACAATTTAACTTCAATAAGGGAAATTCTCTTTGTATTTACACATACTAAAATATAGATGACTATAAATGAATTAATAATTTAGACTGATCAAGTATGTGATTACAAAGTTCAGAAAACCATTAATGTACAAGTTGCAGAATTTTTACTTTATAGGGCATGCTACTTTTGGAAATGCACATTTTTAATGACATAGCACATTCTCCCCTCCCCCCAACACACACACAGTAGCTTAAGGATTTGAAGGAAAAATACTCCTTACCTCCAGCTACTAGTCCAGACTCCCCCAACTGAATAGCGACCCCAAAACCACCAAGCTTTACAGGTGCTGAATTCTCCTTTGAAGCAAGCAGCACGCAGTGTGGCTGAAAAGACAAAACCCAGCAGCTATTATTATAATACCAAAAAATCCAACCTGTGTGAAGAACTGAAAACATCTTTGTAGTGTAGCGAGAAGCAGCTTAAATATTTGTCTCTTGAATTGAGTCCTCTTTGACATCTTTTTATTTGTTCGTGTAAAACTTTTATTTCGGTACAGCATAAGCACCTCACCACTTATTGATCTTCTCCTGGACATGTGTTAACATAGCAAGGCCTCCTCAGGGCTTGTCACTAATCACAGAGAACACTGCCTGAAGTCATGACAACACGAAGAATCAGAACTTCATGAGAGTCTACCAATTTTTCCAACAAGATATGGCTTCAGTGCTCTAGCAGAAGCATCTCATTTCTGTGAGACACTGTCTGGAAGACCTAATGTTTCACATAAATGGCATAAAAACGTTCTGCTGGGGCTCAAGCCCATCTCAACATAACCGGCACAAATTTCTACCTGCAAATCAGAAGCAAGCTATCTGATGAGATACCTAGTGAACAGCGACAATGGAGGGGAAAATAAAAAACTGAGGTATTGAGACAGATTCCTTAGGGTTGTTCGTGCTTCTATTCTTCCAGAATTCATGCCCCAGTGATAAGAAGGTGGAAAATAAAGGAATTAATAGTACTTGGCTATTTGGGGGAACGAGGTTAGGAAGTCTTCATGCATCAATACATTATATGCTACAGAACAGCAGCTAGTGTTTAATACATCTATCTAAGCTTATGCCCTTTGAAATTTTTCAGCATTTGCACAGAATTAACGTTCTGCACAGAATTTCTTCCCTACCCCTCCAAATGGGTTGCAGAGCTGCTGGACTTGCCACTTCTGGAGGCCGGGGTGCTGTTGGACCATGCAGATACCAGCTCCCCCAGCTCTGGAGAAAGAGAGGCTACTCACCGTAGTCATGGTGGTTCTTCGAGATGTGTCCCCGTGGGTGCTCCACATTAGGTGTTGGGCTCGCCCGGCGCCGCAGATCGGATCTTCCAAGCAGTTTCTGCCGGACAGCGCATGCGCCGGTGCGCACCGCTCCCCTGCGCGCTCCTGGCCACGTGCGCGATACGGTCCCTGCCAGTTCCTTGACCAACCGCCTCGGATGCTCCTGCAAAACACTAAACAGAGATCCGGAGCGGGGAGGATGGGCGGGTAGTGGAGCACCCACGGGAACACATCTCAAAGAACCACCGTTACTACGGTGAGTAACCTTTCTTTCTTCTTCGAGTGTCCCTGTGGGTGCTCCACATTAGGTGACTACCCAGCAGTAACCCAAGATAGGAGGTGGGTAATCGGATTATGTGCAGCTTGTCCCCGAGAGGACTGCTGTCGAGAGACGGGTATCCTCTTGGAATACCCTGTGAAGGGCGTAATGTTTGGCGAAGGTGTCATAGGATGATCAGGTCGCCGCTCTGCAAATGTCTTTTAGTGCAACGCCCTTGAAAAAGGCTGTTGATGCCGCCACTGCCCTAGTGGAATGAGCCCTGGGAGTGGCCAGTAAAGGAGTCTTTTTGAGTTCGTAGCACATTTTTATGCAAGATACGATGTGCTTCGAGATTCTCTGCAAAGAGAGACGTTCTCCTTTTGATTTGGGAGCGATAGAGACTAGGAGTCTATCTGTTTTCCGGAAGGACTTGGTCCTGTCTATATAGAAAGCTAGCGCCCTCCTCACGTCCAGGAGGTGTAGGCGCGCCTCTTTGTTAGAGTTATGAGGCTTTGGATAAAACGAGGGTAAAACAATAGGTTAGTTAATATGAAACTCAGAAGAAACTTTAGGAACAAAGGCTGGATGCAGCCGTATGGTTACCGCCTCCTTGGAAAAAACAGCGCAGGGTGGCGTTGCCATAACTGCCGCAAGCTCGCTCACCCTGCGAGCTGACGTGATTGCAAGAAGAAAGGTCGTCTTTATCGTAAGGAGGCGGAGGGAAACCGTGGCCAAAGGCGCGAACGGTGGTCCCCTTTTCGCATTAGGCACCAGGTCCAAGTTCCACGAAGGTGGAAGCGGTTTCCGAGGGGGGTATAGGTTTACCAACCCTTTGAGGAACCTGGTAACCATGGGATGGGCGAACACCGTGTGCCCTTCCTCTTCGTGTCTGAACGCCGAAATGGCGGCAAGGTGGACCTTTAACGAGGATAGTGAGAGTCCTCCTCTCTTGAGGTCCAGTAAATACTCTAATATTACAGGTATAGGCACCGAAAGGGGGGCTAGCTGTTTGGTAGAACACCATGCCGTGAAGCGAGTCCATTTCTGCTTGTAGGTCTTCCTGGTGGAAGTCCTCCTGCTAATTTCTAGGACTTGCTGCACTTCCTCCGTACATGTGCTCTCTAGGGAGCTGAGCAATGGATTAACCACGCTTGTAGTTGCAGGCCTTGGGGGTGCAGATGCACTATGGACCATTGGGCTTGCGTGAGCAGATCCGGCGCCACCGGAAGGGCATCGGTGGCCGGTCCGACATGCGCAGAGGTAGGGGGAACCATTGCTGTAAATCCCACGTTGGGACTATCAGGATCATTCAGGCTCCTTCCCTCCTGGCTTTCTGCAACACTTTGTGGATGAGCACTGTGGCAGGAAAAGCGTAAAGCAGGGGGCCCCTCCAGGAGATCGCGAATGCGTCCCCCAGGGACCCCCGTCCCAGTCCTGCCCTGGAGCAGAATCGTGAGCACTTCTTGTTGTGTTGAGTAGCAAACAGGTCTATCTGGGGAAAAACCCCATGCGTGAAAAATCGGTCGCAGCAGATGGGGACGGATCTGCCACTCGTGCGTGAGCGCGAAATGCCTGCTCAGCTGGTCTGCCTTCACATTGTGAGCGCCTGGTAACTACGAGGCTTTCAAGGTTATATTGTTGGCGATGCAGCAGTTCCCCAACCGGACTGCTTCCGCACATAAGGCATGGGACCGAGCTCCTCCTTGCCGATTTATATAAAACATGGTGGAGGTATTGTCTGTACTGATCCCGACTACTTTGCCTTCTATATGGTCTCGAACGTGTCTGCAGGCGTTGAACACTGCTCTGAGCCCCAGTATATTTATGTGCAGTGACTGCTCCATGGAGGACCACAGCCCTTGCGTCACCTCTTTGCCCATGTGTGCTCCTCACCCTATGAGGGAGGCATCTGTAGTAAGAAAAACCGATAAGTGTGGTTGGTGGAAGGGTACCCGTTAGCAGGTTCTTGGGGTTTACCCACCATTGCAGGGATTTGCGCACCTCTGTTGTGGGCGACGCCACCCTGTGAACGTTGTGTGCTGCCGGTTTGTACACGCTCGCCAGCCAGTGCTGCATGCTGCGCATGTGTAACCTGGCGTTCTGTACTACGAACGTTGCTGATGCCATGTGGCCCAGCAGCTGTAAGCACATCAGAACTGGCACCGTAGGGCTGAAGGTGATGACTTGCACGAGGGAGCCGATGGCCCGCAAGCGAGTCTCTGGTAGATACACTCTCGCTGTAATAGAATTTATGCGTGCCCCTGTGAACTCTATGTCCTGTGTGGGGTCTATCTTTGATTTTGTCAGATTGATAACCAGGCCGAGCGAAGAGAACGTGCCTGCTGTGACGCGTATCATGCGTAGTACCTCCTCCTTCGAGGCCCCTTTGAGTAGGCAGTCATCCAGATACTGGAATATAAATACCCGCTGTCTGTGCAGGTAGGCTGACACCACTGCCAAGGTCTTGGTGAAGACTCTGGGGGCCAAGGAGAGGCCGAACAGTAGGACCTTGTATTGAAAATGTTCTTTGCCTACCATGAAACCGGAGGAATCGTCGGTGAGCCGGATGGATGGTTATGTGAAAATACGCGTCTTGTAAGTCGAGGGCTGCAAACCAATCTCCTTCGTCTAGTGCCATAAGGATGGAGGCAATTGTGATAATCCGAAAGCGTTGCTTGCGCAGGTGCCGGCTGAGGCCTTGAAGATCTAAGATGGGCCTCCAGCCTCCTGTCTTTTTCTCCGTGAGGAAGTACCTCGAGTAGAACCCTCCACCTTGCAGTTGCTCCGGCACTCTTTCCACTGCCCCTATGAGCATGAGATGGTCTACCTCCTGCTTGAGCCTCGCTACATGGGAGGTCTCCTGGAGATGGGGCCTGGGTGGAGGTCGTGGCGGTGGGAGCGACTGGAAGGAAATGGCGTACCCCGTGGCTATGATCTCCAGCACCCATTTGTCTGTGGTGATCCCTTGCCACTGGTTATAGAATGGTCGGAGGCGATGGTGGAATAACTGCTTCGGATGACCTTGTGCGATGGTAGTGATGGCGCAGCCCTGGATCTGTGTGTCAAACTTGTGGCCTTTGGCCCTGCCCCGAGGACGCACGGCTCTGTTGGGAACGTCACCTGGGAGTTCTGTACTGCTGGTGCTGTTGATGTCGCCCTTGCTCGTAACCCCTGTGGTACTGGGGACGCTGTTGCTGGTACCGTCTTTGTTGAAGGTAGTCCTTTTTCTTTCTGTATGGAGGGGTGTAAATCCCCAGGGTCCTAAGTGTGGCTCTTGAATCTTTAATGGAATGAAGGACCGAGTCAGTTGATTCAGCAAACAGCTTCTGCGAGTCGAAGGGAAGATCGACTATCTTTGCCTGCAGGTCCCTCGGTATACCCGAAGTCTGGAGCCAGGACTTCCTTCACATCACCACTGCCGTAGCTGTGGAGCGTGTTGCTGTGTCCGCAACCTCCAGGGCGACCTGAACTCCCGTCCTCGAGGCCGCGTAGCCTTCTTGCACGATGGCCTTGAGCACCGGTTTCTTGCCCTCTGGAAGCGAGTCCATGAGGGAGTTTAACCTAGTGTGGTTGTCGAAATTATGGTTTGCTAGATGCGCTGCGTAATTTGCCATTCGCAACAGTAGAGTGCAGGAGGAGTAGACCTTTCAGCCGAACAGCTCTAGCTTCTTGGCATCTTTGTCTGTTCCCCCGTGTTGCGACGACTGCACCACCAAGGAATTTGGTTGTGGGTGGCTGAACAGGAACTCCATGCCCTTCGCTGGCACGAAGTTTTTTTTTTTTTTTTTTAATCCGCTCTCTTGTGGACAGGCGGAATAGTCACAGGGGTCTGCCATATCATAGTGGCGGACTCCAAGATTGCGTCATCAAGCGGTATTGCTATTTTCGAGGAGGCCGGAGGTCTCAGATTTTTGAGGAGCTTATGGTGTTTCTCTTGCACCTTTGCTGTCTGGATGCCTTGCATGAAGGTCACCCTCTTAAAACAGCTCTTGGAACTGAATGAGATCGTCTGGAGGATGGACGTCCCCCGGGGCTGTAGCCTCGTCAGGGGAGGAGAGCGAGGAACCACTAGGGTAAGCCTCTCTGGACCCTTCCGGTTCCTGTTGGTGATGGTACATCCGCTCGCTGGAAGCTTGCAAGGGAAAAATCTCGGGGTTCCATAACCAGTTCCCCCTGAGATACTTGAGTCTCTGTCCCTGTTCGCGATTGCCCTCGGGGATACGGGACCGTCTGTGGGGATCTTTCCCTGGTAGACTGCCGGTCGTGTCTATGCCCCGCATGATAGGGGTGACCATGGCAGCATGGGCACTGCTCTTGGGAAGGTGACCTAGACCACTCCCTTGGTGCATACCCTCTGCGTCCGGGGGAGCGAGATCGTCGAGAGACCTGGGACACTGGAGAGAGCGATTTGTGATAGTACTCCAGCGGTTCAAACCCCAGGAAGGGTGAAGGTGGTCCCAGCCAGGGCGAGGCTGGCTGTAAAAATGGAGACGGGGGCTCCAGGTAGGCTAGGGGGGACCCCTGCCTCCTAGATGGAGTCTGCAGCATGAACGGAGGGCTGAGAGAAAGCAACTCTGCAGCCCTGTCTGGAGAGGGGCTGCGGTGCCTTGTTTTGTGTGCAGACTTCCCCCTCCCTTGAGGGGATAGCTCCGCCCCCTGACGTGTAGGGGATCTCGGCCCCGTCCGCACCATGCTCGGCACGCTTATGGGCGGTGCAGCACGGGCGGTGTCCTCCGGTGCGTGCAGGCTGTGTGCCTGCACGCTCTGCACCGCCGGTTCCCCAGGGGTCGGTGCCGCTGCTTGCGGTGCCGCCGGTACCGGCGCTTGTTTAGCCGCTGCCCTTCCTGCAGTGCGGGGCGGCTGTTTGATTATCGGAGGCTGAGCCGCCTCCACGTGGCTCTCCGTGCCGCCGCCGATCAGCTGTTGCTGCGTCTGGTGGCTGTGCGCTCCTCCCGTCCCGCTCGCTGTTGCTGCCGGCAGGGATCGGCCTGGCGAGACTTTCCTCCGTTTTTGCGCTGATGGGGTGAGGGAGGCGGCTTTCCTTTTATGGGCCCCGGAGGGTCCCTCCTGCTGCGGCCACTCCGGCACGTCTGGCTGGAGGGCCTTGTCGAAGAGCAGCATTTTAAGCTGCATCTCCCTGTCCTTCCTTGCTCTGGCTGTTAATTTTGCACAGAAGGAGCATTTCTGCGTGACATGGGACTTCCCCAGGCACCTTATGCAGTGACTGTGCCCATCAGACGCTGGCCTTGCCTCTCGGCAAGACTCACATTCCTTGAATCCTGAATAGGACATTGTTGGTGAGTCTTTCAGTTGTTAATGGGGTACTTAGCACCTTCTCTGTGCTGTTTTCCCCCTCTCCGATAGCCTGCCGCGGCAGGAGGGCTAATGGCCCTAGGCTCCCGACCTCCGGTGCTCCGCTTGTTAGTAGGACTGGACTGAATGTCGTCCCGCTTGTTGTTTCTTTTTTTTTTTTTTTTGAAAATAACAGCTGGCTAACTTAACAGTAGCCTAAGAACTTGAAAACTTTAAAGAAAAACAGTTAAAACCATTGAATACGCTAACTTGGCCGTAGACTAGTCGGATTCCATCTGCAGCCGATGGCAGTTAAGAGGAACTGGCGGGGACCGGATCGCGCACGTGGCCAGGAGCGTGCAGGGGAGCGGCGCGCACCGGCGCATGCGCGGTCCGGCAGAAACTGCTTGGAAGATCCGATCTGCGGCGCCGGGCGAGCCCGACACCTAATGTGGAGCACCCACGGGGACACTCGAAGAAGAATAAAGGGTGCAGCTGTATGGCTTCCTGCCTGGGTTCTGGGAGGGGGCAGAAAGAGAGGAACTTTTTCATTTAAATAAACTATGGCTGTGGAATCCTTTTTGTGTGTCTGTACTGTTGCTGACATAGCTCCTGTCAGGTCTTTCGAAATAAATTATCTACATAATTGATGTTGGCATGATTATATTTTGTTATTTTGACAAATAAAATACATAGAATTTTAAAATACTGTGTGCAGAATTTTAAATGTTTTGGTTTAGAATTTTCCTGGGCATATAAATTGCTCCCCTACACAATGAACCCCTGAACTATATTTGCATCTGCTCACAACTATCAAATCAATCATATTAAGCATTTTTCAATTTATCAAAAAGTCAAAACTACATCTTGTTTTTTGGAGAAAAATTTACATTAAATGTAAAACAAAGCTATTGATGTGCATTGTCTGTAGCCCTACCCATCCCAAGGGAATCTTGGGATTTTCAGCAAAAAGGAATATATGTACTGGGACTTACTCTCTAGTACCAAACTTCAGGAAAACATTGGAAATTGCATAAATGACTGACAGGCTTAATTAATGTCACTGCCAGAAATCTGACACACATGGAACAACACATTTGTGCGGGGAAAAAAGGGCAGTTTGTTATATAATAATTTTTCTTGCTACAATTGTATTTTAATAAACTAGGGATTATTTATCAATCATCTTACAAAGGACTTCACCTCTTGAACCTGGAAGAGTAGTTAATCAACCAACTAACACACAAGGCTGTACATACCATGGAGAAGTGCAACTTGGGAAGAATCTACCTGGTCCAGAAACATGTAAGAACTAATTTCAGGGACATTTTATATTGGAGGCTCCCTTTGATGAGCTCAACAGTTTCTAGTATGTAAAAATATGTTGTTTAATTCAGGATAAATTAAAAGAAAGCCTCATGGGACAAATCACCTTCTTCCATACCCCAGTCAATAATTCTTCTCCAAGGCGTATTGCCCTACATTTTCCAATCCCTTATCCCTGGGATGTGCATTTGCATCATAATATGACCCAAAAAAAGATAAATGTGATCCTGATGCTTTTCAGTGCTTTAGCTCTGATAAGAAACAGTATATAAGCGTTACACCTTATTCACAACAACCTCCCTGTGCAACTACTAAAACATCCGTTAAACCAAATAAGACACTCTGCTACCTTTACAGTTTCCCAATACTGGTACCAGTGCAGGACACAAAGCATTTTAGAGCAGCTTCAGGAAGGTTTTAGGTGTGCCTGGCTGCGCATGCTGTCAAGAGGGCTGCTCCAGCAGCTGAGGATTGCTGGTGTGCAAATGGTACTACGGACATGCCCTCTTACCCCTTAGATAGCTTGTTAATTGTCCACTTCAGCCTTTTGGCCAGTGGAGTAACAAAAAAGGTACCACAACTGGAAGAGAATCTAAATCAGAATGATGGTTTGATATAAAGCTAGAATTTGGAGGCAGACACATCCAAGCCAATAGCACCTTAATTATTTTTCCAAAGGGAAGACACCAAAAGTTTCTTGACAAAAGTCAAAATGTCCTATTACTCTTGTACTGAACTCTATATACAGAAAAACTAAGATTTTAAAATACAAACAAAAAAACCTACACAAACAACCCTCCCCTAAACAATCTTAATGTTTTAAATAGAGACTCAAGTTTTTTAAGTGGTAGAAAGCTTAACTTCCCAAAACAACTCCCCACTCTCACCCTCAGAAAAAAGCCTGCAGAAACATTATGACAGAAAATAAGACAGGAAGTTTATCTAGCTGACACAGCTGATCCTTATCACAAAGAGCTTTTTTATAGCTTTCTAACAAGACACGAACATCATCTTCCTCTTTCTTTTAAAACTGTTGTAGAAAACAGTCAACAGAAGACGTCCCTATTAAAAAGAATGTGAGTATTTCCCTTTTAATTAACATGTTCTAAAGTTCAGATGAAATATAGATTATAAAGATGCTATAGATCATTCAGGTACTTAAAACATTTCATTACAAGCCTCAGTTTAAGTAAATGACGTCTGATTTGCTACCTGTGATATCTGTCCTTGCAGATGAGAAGAACTTTGCTCGTAATGCTTTAATAACTTGCTTAATTTTCACTTCTCTTTTTACACAAAACTGACTACATAAATAATAGTATCAAGGTTTTATCCCCCACGAATAGTGCTTAATTAAAGTAAAAGATGGTATGCAAAAGTACAATAGAAATAAACATGCTCTTGAGTAGATCAAATATACTTGTTTTACAATAGTTTATGGTCTGAATAATACTATACGACAATATGGTAGACATATGACAATCTGTGTAAGATTATTTACAGTGTGAAGTCATTTTCAGTATATTATTTACTGTTATCTATCATAAGAATATTATATACTATGATAAGAACTGCCAACATAGCATACAAAATTATTTTAGATCTTTGTCAAGTGTATATCTTAACACAGCTCTCTCTCTGTTAGTATCTTTATCCCTGGTATTACCTCTTACAGCAATATTCAGATTTTTTTTCTTCTGTATTATATTGTTGCCACCTGCACTGTTAGTATTGTATCCCATATTCAATTACACTGTCTGCTTTCAAGGGTTAGTACATAGATGAGAGTTTGCTGTAAAAAGGAATTCAGGATACTTCCTCTCAACCTTGCCCTTCAAAATTCGTTGGTCTGTTAGAGTCATAAAAACAAAAAAGTGTGGAACTGTGAGCTATCAAAACCAAAGATTTAGGTTAACACTCCCCAGCCCAGCACAAAGATGATATCATTTAATGTGCGCATATTTTTATTTCCATATTTGGAAAGTTGCTCTCATGTAACAGAACCAAAAATAAAACACAAGAACCCATTAATTTTTGCACGCATTTTGCTTCAGAGTCTGCTTTTGCACTCAGAGTAAAAAGGTGAAAAGAGAGGTCTACAACAAATAAGTGCCTCAAAATTTTGAAACGAGGTTGAAAGTTCTTCTGCCCAACTCACTCTGATGGTGGTTAATGAATTGCAGATATTTGTATTTGCTATTATTGCTGCTGCCTTTAAACATCTATATTTAATTTAAGACTGTGTTTATGGCAAAGTATCTTAATATACAAAATTAATATCACAATGAACAATTCAGTATTGCTCTTTGCATCCTTTCAGGACGGTGTAAGAAAGCAGCAACAGATGATGGAGGCATCTTCATCTGAATTCCTGACCTCTTCTCTGTACGAGAAAGGCTTCTGGAATAACCAAACTGAGCTAACCAGAAACTTCTCTTCAGAAAAAACAAATGCTACCAAATGTCTCATAAATGAAGGCTCATTGTCTCTTGCTTTCATAATTTTTTACTCCATTATTTTTGTCGTTGGACTGGCTGGCAATATTGTAGCCTTGTTTGCTTTCTTGCGCATTAATCACAGAAGAAATTCCATCCAGATCTACCTGCTTAACGTAGCCATTGCAGATCTCCTACTGATCTTTTGCCTCCCCTTCCGTATATCATATCATATCAACAAAAACACATGGATATTGGGATTGATTTTCTGCAAGATTGTCGGAAGCCTATTTTATATGAACATGTACATCAGCATCGTACTACTGGGATTAATTAGCATGGATCGTTATGTAAAAATTAACAAGTCTATACAACGTCCAAAGATATTAACAGCTACAAGAAGCAGATATATCTGTTGCATATTGTGGACAATTGCAATAACAGGACTCACAGTGATAGTTGCTCAGTCTGTTAGGAGGGAGGAATACAATTCTACTATGTGCTTCCACTACAGAGATAAACATAATGCAAAAATGGAAGCAATTTTAAACTATATTCTTGTTATAATTTTTTGGATAGTTTTCTTTCTACTAATACTTTCTTACGCTAAAATTGCAGAGAACCTTCTGAAAATTTCCAAGAAAAGAGCAGATTTTCCTAATTCTGGAAAGTACAGCACCACTGCAAGGAACTCCTTCATTGTACTTACTATTTTCACCCTCTGCTTTGTTCCATATCACATATTCCGTTTTATCTACATCACATCACAATTACAGCACACATCTTGTTACTGGAAGGAGATAATTCACAAATGCAATGAGATTATGCTTGTACTTTCATCTTTCAACAGCTGCTTAGATCCAATTATGTATTTCCTAATGTCTAGCAATGTTCGTAAGACAGTATTACAACTTATTTGTAGAAGACGTCAAGGAGACACAAGTATGAGTGACAGTGTTTCAGAAATGAAACCTGGGCAGTCTCGTCATGATACTGCATCTACCATTACCACTCATTTAAGCTTTAAAAAGAAAACATCCCTCATGTGATTGCTTAATGGACAACAGTGTCTCAGAAAGACAACAGTGTCTCAAAAAGGCAAGCAGACTACTAGATAATGTAGAGAACCGACACTGGATGTTGATGTGTACAGGAATGTCTGGTGATACAGAGCTTATAGTACAGCCTCAAGAAAAGCCTCTCTTTCCTACCTTTTTTAGAATTGCAGGAGGATATATTTCATCTGCTTAAACAAATTAAAATGATTTCTGGTGAGAAAATACTTAATATTTTTATCATTAAAAATGATTAAATCCCAATCACATTGGCCATGTGTACAAGGGCACCTTCTGTCAACACAACTGGTCTTTTGTCAACAAAACCTGCCAAGCATCTAGCACTCCGCAGAGAGTTTATCAACAAAACCCAGCTCTTCATCTATCGAGAGAGGGCCTGGCAATCTAGCTGCTCTCTGTCAACAGAGCGGATTGGTCATTTGATCTGCTTGTATGTGTAGCTACAATCTGTTCACAGAGGTCTTGCTGGGAAATCTCTACCGACAGTGACATCTGTCGACAGAGGCTTCCCATGTAGATGTAACCATAGGTTTTGATCTTAATATCTATTTACTTATTTCTAAAACCACTTATTTTCAAATATAATGTGCCATGGTAGAGATAATTTCTTTTGATATAACACTCACCAATGATGTTATTCAAATAATAATAAATATTAAATATGGAAGGCATGGTATGTATCCCAATTCAAGATTAAAACCAGGCAGAGTATAACTTTTAATGAAGTTAAACTAGCCTTGATGACTCAGAGTGATGGGGTTACACTAAGAACAGAATTCTAATCTCTCACCTAGGAGACCAGAACGCTAGCTAGGCCTGAATTTGTTTTAAACTCTAAAATATAGGGTCCAATCCTATAAAAACGTGAATAGTTTTATTCAAGTGAGTAGCTATACTGAAGTTGAGGAGAACAGTCATATCATTGCTCACTATACCTTTGTAAGATCAGGTCCTAAGGCATGATGTTGCACGTCTAAACTTCCATGTTTGAAACACAAGGGAAAATTCTGGTTCCAGTCAGCAGCAAAACTCCTATTGGCCTCAATGGAACTAAGATTTCACAAACCATTTCTTTTACATTTTGGGCATCATTTTAGTGTAGATTTTCTGCAAGTATGTTATTGTTCCTCTTTGGTGCAGCTGGATGTAAATGTGTTCACTAAACCACAATTACTGGTAACCATATGATTATATTTAAAAGCTGTGGCCTCTTTGTATTTTCTTTAGAAAGAATGTGATTCTTACAAGTTTTACTTACAGGCCCAACATTTACTTTCTTCTTGAATGTTTTAACATATACAAATGGTATTAAAGATTGATTGTTAAAGTAGCTCCAGTGGTAATCTGTTTTTCAGAATTTATAGAAATATTTTAAATTTCTAGAAATATCAAAGTTGGTAATTGTCACACTGTCTTCTTCTTCTGTTTTCACACGCTATAAGTTCACAAGAAATCACATCCTTCTCTCCAGAACACTCACAGATCAAATAGTTCACACATTTCTCTTTTTCTTCTTTCCAGAACTAGCAAACAAACTACAAATGAAATAAAACGCAGAAAAGCTTTCACTTTAACACAAACTGAAAGTATGTTGAAGATCCCACTCAATGAGGTAACTGAACAGAGAAACAAGAAGAGATGTTAAAGCTCATTCAAAGGTTATAGTCGAGAGAAACAGTGTTATGATAATGGCACATTCTTGGATATCTTCAATGAACCAAACACAAGCATGAAAATTCTTAAAGTTTCAGTTTGTTCTCAAAAATAACTTTAGGGAAAGCCAAAATCAAATGGAAAATGCCCTTGGATTATAGGAAAAGTCTACATGTTTTTTTAAAGCCATCATTAATTTTGCTATTGTAATTTTTTCTAGAAAAGCAAATAATCACTCAAATCAGGACAATGAAAAATATTAAGTTCTGAAGCTATGACAGCACAATCTGAGCCTATTGGATGTAAGGGTGGGCTTTTGTGTTTTAATAATTTGTATATGGCTTACTTGTGAAAGAAAAATGCTGCTCTGGATACCAGGGGGCAGGCAGACTTTGCTGGGCCCTGGGCAAGATGCGGGGGTGGCAGCTCTGGGACAGCAGAAGGGGCGTGGCATCAAGTGGAAGATGTGGAGCTGGATGCTAGCCTCCCCAAATCTTCTCTTCAGTGCCAACCAAAGCCAAGGGTGCAATGCCACAAATGGCAATTTAAAGGTCCCAGGGCTCCAACCAAAAATGCAACAGACTTTTCTGGGATGTGCCTATCACTACTGAATACAGTTATAATTATCAATGTATCAATGTCACTTCTGAATTATAAAACTTAACCAAAGGCACTGGAAATTGCAAAATTTATGGAACATAAATTATTAATATATACCAATAGAGCAATGACTACACATTTCTGGTCCAAAATGAGTAAAATATTTAAACACAGACCTTACACCACCCTCAAAGTAAAGTACTCGACTCTGACGGGACTTAAGCAGGTATCTAAGCACTTTGCTGATATGGTACTTGTAACAGAATTACATATGAAAACTAGTCAAGGTTTTTGTTTTTTTTTTGATGTAATGTTTGGTCAGAAAATAGTTATTTTAACAAGAGTTTCATCAGGAAGCTTTCTTGGGCACAGCTGGGGGTTGGGACCAGGAAGAGAGTGACACACCCAGGTTTAAGTCCCTGCTTTGTCCTGATTTGAATTTTCATATGCAAAGCAAATCTGTAAATATTTGGGGATTTTTACACATTTTCCTTGTTTGAAAATGGAAGCCATAAATACAAAATACTTGTGTTTGTCTACTTTTCCTTTTCTATCACTGCTATTCCCCATTTGGTGGTGCTGGCAGTGGTAAGCAGTAATTATTTTAACATAATATTTCCAGAAACAACTGTTGAAATTTTATGAGCCAGCATGAGTAAGTCATACTAACTCCTCTGCAAGAACTTTTTTTTCCTTTAAAATGCTTTTAAAGAGAAAAATCCATATGCTAAATTTCATTATAGAATTCATTTTATTACAGCAGATAAACCAACCAAAAAGGATGTCTTGCCAGGGACAGAAAGTAGAATATGTAGGACCCTACCAAATTCACAGCCATGAAGAATGTGTAACGGACAATGAAATCTCATCTTTCAGTGTTACAACTGCTCCTACAACAACTGTGAGCCACCACACACCCCAAACTCCTTTTTAGGTCAGGACCCTTACAATCATCATTCTGGGAAATTTCATATTTAAATAGCTGAAATCATCAACTTTATGGTTTTTAAAACCCTTTGACCGTGACATTGAAAGGGCTAGGGGACCATAAGCATCTCTAAATGCCAACTTCCTGCCCTCACTCTGCTCTTCCCCATTTCTGCTCTGCCCCTTCCCCCAAAGGTCCCACTGCCTGTGGAGTTCCTCCACCCCCAACCCGCAGTTTCTAATGCAATGTTCTCCCTGCAACCTCTTCCTCCCCATGAACCCAATGCCTAGCACCTCCAGCTCAGAGACCCATTTCTGACATTACTGGATTTTAAGATGAATATCTAAACATTATTGCAACCACTGTTCTATGTTTGCACCAAATCTTATGCCAAGTAAGGTGTCTAATGAAAGCTGGTGATTCATTGAACATGCTTATACTGCTCATATGTATCATATTTATCTGTGGAGTTATAAGTACTGGCTCTGTACTTGTATTTTATTTTCTGGGAGACCACAATAGGAGATGTGACAACCTATTGTCAAAGAGTTTCATGTCAAATGAAGCAATACTTGATAGACAAAGGCCCTTATCAGATTCCGATCTACCTCAGAGGAACCTGGTTGTAAGGTGTCACCCAGCAAAGAGGCAATGGTAGATTGCCTAGAGAGGACTTGGGCAGGTGATCCTGCCCTTGTCACAGGCTCCATCTGGGATGTGCTCCCACTCAGGAAGGAATAATGGAATTCCCTCCACATGGACAAAGGGTAAAAGGGGGGCCTTCATTTCCAATCCAGCTCATCACTTCAGGAATATCTCTGTTATGAGTTGAGCCCGGATGTATTGAGGACCCATCCTAACAAAGGACATGTTCTACAGACATTTAAGATAGCAGCCTACTCCATCTCTACTGCAAGCCTGCATCAAGAACTTTGTGACTGATGTATGTCATTTGATTGCTTTAACAATTTTACTCTCAACCTATTCTTTTTATTAATAAACCTTCAGATTTTAGATTCTAAAGGACTGGCACAGCATGCTCTTTTTAAGTAAGATTTTAAGTTATGTATTGACCTGAGAACATGACTGGTCTTCTGGGACTGGAAGAATCTGTTTTGATTTGGTGAGATTGGTTTTCATAACCTCTGTGTAAGGAGGGCACAAGGGAAGCTGGAGTATGTAAGCAAATTGCTCGTGTGACTTCTTGCTGGCCAGCATGGCAACAAAAGTGCTCTTTGTAACTGGTTTGGTGTGCCTTATAGTGGAGAACATCCACTCTTACGCTGCAAGTAGTCCCGCTGTAAGCAATTTACCTTGATTCAACTCTTTCAGCAGTGCCCAGAAAAACCTCCAATATTACATCCTTCCACAAAGTGAGGCCAGGAGCAGAGCTCCAGGTGGGAATCACTGTTAAAGAACCTGGAGTTTGCCTTGCAGGGCAGGTGGCAGCACAGCCAAACAGTCCTGGAATCCCACTCTATGTGGGACAGGCTGGCTTGCTGACCCTTGAGCCCTACCATCCCCATCCACAGGGCTGGGAAGGCTGGAGTTCAACATATGGGTGGTCAGACAGGAACTGGGACCCTGCATGGAGCAGTGGCCATTAGCAGACACCTATGGCTCAGCTGTGTGTGGCTGTATGTGGCCCGCGGGCCATGCATGAAAATCTGGTGTCATAGTACCACTAATATATATCACAACATCAAACAGATGTAAGAGCTGATTATTTTTTGCCCATGAACACGTTATTAATTGCTACCTAGCTGCAGAGAAGAAAAACATTAGCATTAAAAATTAGAATGAGCACATAATTTAACTACTTGATACCGGGAAATGTTGGCATATCTGTACAAGGAGTACTACATGTTGCATTAGAAGGCAGTATCAGGAAATGCTGATGTCGCAGATTCAGAGAGTAAAATATACCTTATAACTTTTCATTTCATAGTGCCATTTCATAGTGCCATTTCATGTTCCCACATTTAACAGCCAGAGTCTTGTAGGACACATCCTCCATTTCTTGCTCTCATGTTCTCACAATGGAATCTCCACTCTATTATAGTGTGAATTAATAAACGATTCTCCTTAATTGCTTAATTTGAGCTAGCATCAGTTTCTGCTGGAAAAAAAAACAAAAAAAAACCAAGAATATATTCCTAGGCTCATTTACACTGCTGAAAGCTGTAGTACTGCTTCTGGCGCTTTTGATGTTTAATTGCCCGGTGTTTAAAACACAGCAGCAAAATAAACAAAGAGTTCACATAAAAATTTTATTCTTTTAAAATTTAAAAGAGTGGACTGATGCTTATAGTTTTATTTTGCTACAATGTCCAAAGGCTTGATCAGTATATCTAATTTATGAAGAGAATTGGGCTTTCAATGTCAGAACATCAAGTGGCAATATGAAATGAAGCACATGGATTTTTACCACAAATATCCACTGGGCTCCTGTTTAAGATCAGAAAAAATGCTTCATTCAAGGATGGATTTTTCAGAGCATATATATCATTTCAAAGGCTACCTGCACTCAGGAAAAGGCACGTGAAGCTTCGCTGAGTTGTATGCGGGTAATGGCAAAACACAGTAAACATTTGACAGATTTAGACATTATTAAGCTGCATATATAGTTACTACAGCTGAAACCCTAAGCGAAGAGAAGACAAACTTGTTTCCACAAATTTGTTTCCATCAAAAAAAGAAGTTACTCACCTGTAGTAATGATGGTTCTTCGAGATGTGTCCCCGTAGATGCTCCACAATAGGTGTTGGGCTCCCCGGCGCCGCAGATCGGAATTCTTCTAGCAGTTTCTATTGGATCGCGCATGCGCCGATGTGGGCTGCTCCCTTGCGCGCCCTCGGTCATGTGCGCGATCCTGTCCCTGCCAGTTCCTTGACCAACTGCCTCGGATGCTCCTGAAAAACACCAGACAGAGATCCGAAGCGGGGAGGATGGGCGGGTGGTGGAGCACCCACGGGGACACATCTCGAAGAACCATCGTTACTACAGGTGAGTAACTTCTCTTTCTTCTTCAAGTGGTCCCCGTGGGTGCTCCACAATACGTGACTACCCAGCAGTAACCCAAGTAAGGAGGTGGGTAATCGATTCATGTGCAGCTTGCCCCTGAGAAGACTGCTATCGACAGACGGGTATCCTCATCGAACACCCGATGCAGGGCATAATGCTTGGCGAAGTTGTCGTAGGATGACCAGGTCGCAGCTCTACAGATGTCTTTTAACGGGATTCCTTTGAAGAAGGTTGTTGATGCCGCCACCGCTCTGGTGGAGTGAGCCCTAGGCGGGGCCAGCAAAGGGGTCTTTTCGAAGCTCGTAGCACAGTTTTATACAGGACACAATGTGCTTTGAAATTCTCTGGGAAGAGACGCCTTCCCCTTTTGACCTGGGAGCGAGAGACATCAGAAGCCTGTCCGTTTTCCGGAAGGACTTAGTTCTGTCTATGTAAAAGGCCAACGCCCTCCTCACATGTAGGAGATGTAGGCGCGCCTCCTTGCTGGAGCTGTGAGGCTTCGGGTAAAACGAGGGTAAAACTATTCGTTCGTTTAAGATGGAACTCCGAGGAAACTTTTGGAACGAAGGCTGTGTGTAACCGTAAGATTACCGCCTCCTTTGAGAATACTGTGCAGGGCGGCCTTGCCATCACTGCTGCGAGCTCGCTCACCCTGCGGGCTGACGTAATCGCAAGAAGAAAGGTTGTTTTCATAGTAAGGAGTCGGAGGGGTACCGTGGCTAATGGTTCAAAGGGTGGTCCTGATAGCGCGCTGAGCACCAAGTCCAAACCCCACGACGGCGGTAGCGGTTTTCGAGGTGGGTACAGGTTTACCAGCCCCTTCAAGAACCTTGTGATGATAGGGTGGGTGAATACGGTGGGCCCTTCCTCTTTATGCCGAAAAGCTGATATAGCAGCGAGGTGGACCTTTAGCGAGGATAGAGAAAGCCCGTCTCGTTTGAGGTCCAATAGGTATTCTAGTATTACAGTTTTAGGAATGTCAAGGGGAGCTAACTGTTTGGCAGAACACCAGGCTGTAAAGCGTGTCCATTTCTGTTCGTAAGTCCTCCTGGTGGAGGTCCTTCGGCTACACTCCAAGACTTGTCATACTCCCTCCGTACACGTGCTCTCTAAGGCGCTGAGCCATGGATTAACCATGCTTGTAGGCGGAGTCCCTGAGGGTGCGGGTGCACTATGGACCCCTGAGCCTGTGTGAGTAAGTCCAGCGCCACCGGTAGGGGGAGTGGTGGACGATCCAACATGCGCAGAAGCAAGGGAAACCATTGTTGCCGGTCCCAAGTTGGAACTATAAGTATCATGCGAGCTCTCTCCCTTCTGGCTTTCTGCAGAACCTTGTGGATAAGCGTTGTGGGGGGGAAATGCGTAGAGTAGAGGGCCCTTCCATGAAATCATAAATGTGTCCCCCAGGGACCTCCACCCCATTCCTGCTCTGGAGCAGTACTGGGGACACTTCTTGTTGTACTGGGTGGCAAACAAATCGACTTGGGGAAAACCCCAAGCACGAAATATGCGCCGTAGCAGGTCAGAGCGCATCTGCCATTTGTGTGTGAGTGCGAAGCACCTGCTCAGCTGATCTGCCTTCACATTGTGGGTGCCCTGTAAGTCGAGGGCTGCAAACCAGTCTCCATCGTCCAGTGCCGTAAGTATGGAGGCAACTGTAATCATCCGAAAGCGCTGCTTGCACAAGTAATGGTTGAGGCCCCATAGATCCAAAATCGGCCTCCAGCCTCCTGTTTTCTTCTCTGTTAGGAAGTAGCGTGAGTAAAAGCCTTTCCCTTGGAATTGTTCCGGCACTCTTTCCACTGCCCCTATGAACATGAGGTGATCTACCTCCTGCTTCAGCTTCGCCTTGTGGGCAGCATCCCTGAGATGAGGCTGGGTGGGAGGTTTCATCGGTGGAAGTGACTGGAAGGGGATCGTGTAACCCATGGCTATAATTTCTAGCACCCATTTGTCTGTTGTGATCTTTTGCCATTGGGAGAGGAATGGTTTGAGGCGATGATGGAACATGAGATGAGGATGGCATTGAGCGATGGTGTTGATAGTGCAGTCCTCGACATACCCGTCAAACTTGCTGTTTCTGGGCTTGCCCTGAGGGTGTACGGCTTTGTTGAGAACATCGCCTGGGGGCCCTGTACTGCTGCTGCTGTTGATGGCACCCTTGGTCATAGCCTCGTTGATATTGTGCGTGCTGTGGTTGGTAAGCGTAGCGTCTTTGCTGAGGATAGAATTTCTTTTTCTTGTATAGGGGAGTATAAATACCCAAGGTCTTAAGTGTGGCCCTCGAGTCTTTGCTGGAGTGGAGGACTGAGTCGATTGAGTCCACAAACAGCTTTTGCTTGTCAAAAGGAAGATCCACGATCTTCGCCTGTAGGTCTCTGGGGATACCGGACATCTGGAGCCAGGATTCCCTACGCATTACCACTGCTGTGGCTGTTGAACAGGCCGCTGTGTCCGCCACGTCCAGGGCAATCTGGACTCCCGTCTGCGATGCCGCATAACCCTCTTGGACAATCACCTTTAACACTGGCTTCTTGTCCTCCGGAAGTGAATCCATGAGAGGAGTGAGTCTAGAGTAATTGTCAAAATTATGGTTTTATAGATGTGCCACGTAATTTGCCACTCTCAGTAATAGGGTAGAGGAGGAGTAGACCTTCCTGCCGAACAGCTCTAATTTCTTAGCATCTTTATCCGAGCCCCCTGATTTGTACTGAGACATCTTCGACCTCTGCTGGGACAATTCGACCACCAAAGAATTGGGTTGTGGGTGGCTAAACAGGAACTCCATGCCCGTGGCTGGGATGAAGTACTTCTTATCTGCTCTCTTGTTCGTAGGCGGAATAGGGGCCGGAGTCTGCCATATGTTAGTGGCTGACTCCATAATGGCTTCGTCCAGTGGGATAGCGATTTTAGATGAAACCGGGGGTCTCAAATTTTTCAGGAGTTTATGGTGCTTCTCCTGCAGCTCTGCTATTTGAATGTCCTGCGTGAATGCTACTCTTTTGAACAGCTCCTGGAATTGTTTAACATCATCCAGAGGGGAGACATCCCTGGGGGCAATGGCCTCATCTGGGGAGGATTGAGGAGGAACCGCTGGGGTAAGCCTCCCCCAAATCTTCTGGCTCCCGAGTTTGGTGGTATACTCGCTCCCTGGTGGGCTGTGAAGGGAAGTCTCGGGACTCTGGACCTAATTCCCCCAGGACAACTGCATTCCCGTCCCAGAGCGAGAGTGTACACGGGAGTATTGACGAGTAGTAAGAGAGGACCTGCCCCTGGATCTAGACCTGCGGTGTCTGTGTTCAGTATGATGGGGACGACCATAACAACATGGGCGAGGGCCCGGTGATGGAGACCTGGACCACGATCGGGGAGTGTACACATGATGTCTGGGAGAGCGGGATCTCCATGACGACATTGATAGTGGTGAAGCTGGTTTGTGATAGTACTCAAGGGGATCCATGCCCAAAAATGGTGAAGGTGGCCTGGGCCACGGCGAAATTGGTTGGAGGAACGGAGAGGGAGGCCCGAAATAAGCCGGTGGAGTTGCCGCCCGGCGGTGCGGCGTATCTATCTCAGGAGGGGGGCTGGGTGATGAGTGCATCACAGCCCCTCCTGGAAATGGACTAAGGTGCCGGCTTTTAGCTCTAGCCTTGCCTCTCCCCTGTAGGGTGGGCGCCGCCCCCTCCCGTGCTGGGGATCTTGGCACTGTCAACAGCAGTACCGCGCGGGTAGCTTCCTCCGTGCTGGGTGCCCCTGCGCCATCAGTGCCGCGGGAGCCGGTGCCGCTTGCGGCGGCGCTGCCGATTCCGGCGCTTGCCGCACTGGTGCTCGCGGCGCCTTCCGTGCCGCCTGCTGTATAGTCGGAGGCCCGGCCTCGGCCACGTGCGCTGCTGCGCTGCCACTTTCATCAGCTCACGGTTGGGGGCTCTGCGTTCCACCCGTCCTGCTCGTTGGGACCGCCGGCAAGGATCGAGCCAGGGAGAGTTTCCTCCTCTTCTGCAGAGAGGGGGTCAAAGAGGCTGCCTTCCTTTTATGCGACCCAGAGGGCCCTTCTGTGTGAGGCTTCTCCGGCGGCTCAGGCTGGAGGGCCTTATCAGACAAGATCATTTTGAGCCTCATTTCTCTGTCCTTCCTGGCCCTGGCTGTAAGCTTAGCGCAGTGGGAACACTTCTGGGTAACATGAGACTCCTCCAGGCAACGAATGCATTCACTATGCCCATCTGAGGCCGGCATAGCCTCGCGGCATGACTCACACTTCTTAAACCCCGAGGAAGCCATCGTGGTGAGTCTTTACTGTTAATAGGGTACTTAGCCACTAATCAGTGCTTTCTAACCCAAAATAACGTTCACAGCCTTCAGGGCAGTGGACGGCTTAACAGCCTATTGTCCGCCCCTCTCTCCTTCGTTCCTCTTCTCTCTGCTATTTAATATGCTCTTCTCTTTCTTTCTTTTTTTTTGTATAATAGTGACAAACAACGAACTAACACATAAAAACAACTATCTTATCTGTCTCAGGCTTTAGCCGGAGCGGATTCCGTCTGCAGCCGATGGCGGCTGAGAAGAAACTGGCGGGGACAGGATCGCGCGCATGACCAAGGGCACGCAAGGGAGCGGCACGCATCGGCGCATGCGCGATCCAATAGAAACTGCTAGAATTCTGATCTGCGGCGCTGGGCGAGCCCGACGCCTATTGTGGAGCACCCACGGGGACCACTCAAAGAAGAAGTCTGAATTACTTGTGGTCCCTTATGCTTCACAGCCCACACTCCCATTACTCCTATGCCCTCAGCTGGGCCTCCTCCCCTGCTGCGCCTACCTCAAAGAACCTAGCTCATATTGGGGCAAGGCAACGAGCTGAAACACCCCACCCTCTGAGTTCAAGGATTCCTTCCCCCTGCAGTTTCTAGGACACAACATCTACACAACAATATAGCACCTGCTGCTGGGTCAGGTCTGCTCACCGAGGCTCATACTGCAGGGCTGAAAAGCAGTGTAGATGTTTGGGCTCAGGCTCGAGTCCAAGCTCTGGAACCTCTGAGGGAGGAAGAATGCCAGAGTCTCGTCTGCAGCTGAGCTTGAAAATCTACACCCCCACAGCTCAAGCCCCATAAGCCTTTGTCAGCAGACCCAGATCAGCTGTGGGTTTTGAATGTCTTGCAGCCATACCCACAGGGAGCAGGGTGGCAAAAGGGAAGTGGATAATTTGGCATTCACATTTTATATCTGCTTTTTATATCCATAGTCATCCTTCCCTTCCAGCACAGATTCATATGAGCAATTTATCTTCTTTTCAAAATTAGTTTGAGTGCCTTCTGAATTATCTACCATACTCACATTACATTTCTCTAAATGAGACGGACAAAAAAACAAAACAAAACAAAACAAAAAAAAAACAAAAAAAACCCTTCATCAAGGCAAATTTACCCAAATATTTACAGTTCGTTCTGAGATTTCTGTTCAATGTGGGTTTCAAGCTTCAAAGTTACTGGAATCTCTGAAATTTATGAAACGCTAGTCCTCCAAGCACGGTGGTGGGGATAGGGGATGTGTCTCATGCAGAGACTCTTGTTCAAAAATGCCCAGATGTGGATCTGTAACCCACCCTACACTCTCCTGAGTCACAGCAAATTTCAAGACAATCCACATAAGCACTTGAATTTTAGAGGACTTAGATGAGTCATCCTTTAAGGAAGATGTGCTCTGTTACGAAAATTCTTCATCAGCTACTTTCCTGTATCCAAATACTGAAGCACAAGATAATGCTGAAAGGGAGATATTTTAGGAACAACAGAAGAAAGGGGTTTACCCAGCCATCAAAAGCACAAGAGGCACAGATAGGTGTCAAGTGGCCCAGCCAGATCAATGAAATGGTCTGAGGGCACGTTTTCACTACAAACCTAAGTTGACCTACTCTAATTACAGTCACTTACCCCCACTACCCTCCTTCTGTCGGTGGTGCGCATCCTCACCAGGAGTGCTTCCACTGACAGAAGAGGGTCAATGTGATGGGTGTGTTCTGTCATCTGAAGACTGATCTACACTATACCACTAGGTCGATTTAAAGCAGCTTACATTGACCCAGTTATGTCAGTGTACAATCTATAAACATTAACTCAGACATGTGACCTGCTCCATTTATGCCATGGGGTGCTTCCACCTCCCATATGCAGTGCTAGAGAGCCTGTGATATGTGGCAATCAGTTTTCAACTGCTCACCCCACTCTCAGCAGTGTGCTCTTGGTGCATGCTCCCAGTGAGGGCTGAGAACAGGTGTGAATGGGCAAGCTCCTGCCTCATCTCTGGTTCACATGATGAGAAGCAGATGATTAATGACAGGCAGGGCCCCCCAAATCCCAACACACACATGGAGGTAGCAAGAGCGTTCAGATCCACTGCCAAGAGAGACAGCCCCTTCATACTGGAACCTACATACAGAGAAAGAATAGTGGGTTGGCAGTCCCCCCTGCCCTTCACCCCATCTCCTCTTATGAAGAGTCCCTGCCCTCCCATTTTCTCTCACCTTCACTCCTTTAAAAACAACCTTTTTTCCCCTTTCCTGCCACCCATTCTCATTTATTTCCCTCCCCTTGCTATAGCACTAAAACTTCTGCCACATTCTCCCGCGGCCCAGCAAGCATTTGGATGTCTAACTGCCCCCCTCAAAACACGTATTTCCTCCAAAGTTTGCCTCCTTCCCCAACCCCCCACCAGACAGATTTTAGTAACATACTTTCAGACTTTTTCCAGATCTTGGCTGTAGGTGTGATTTGACACTAGCTGTGGAATTGGAGTCAGGATCAAAAGCTTATTGCTATCCCCTTGAGTTATCCAGCCTCGCTGAAGTTTTTGAGGCTAAAAAACCCTGTCTGTGAATGTTTAGAGTTGTCAGTTTACCTTATGATTATTAGGCATAAGGTTAAAGAGAGCTCAACTCTTTGGCAAATGTGCTTAACCACCCAAAGGACCATTTTTTTGTCATGCATTCTGAGGCTGCGTCTACACTATGAGATAAATTCAAACATAAGGAAATTAGCATGATATTACCACGTGACTGTCTGCACTTTAAATATTATTAGCTCGATTTAGGGAGCACAAATATCGATAGTACAATATTGTCAGTACCTGATGGGCATAGTGTCAAGCTCAAATTCAGAAGTTTGAATAATGGCCACACCACATTTCAGGAAGACTGTCGTGGGGGTTGCGTTTGCATACAAGTCTGAGAAACATCATCTCAGCAGTTTACATTTGTGCACAAACCCTCTTTCTTCCCCCACAGGCACAGTTCGAGTCTTTTCCATGCTCAGCCACATCAGGTGGGTAGCCCTGGACCCAATAAAAGGATGGGACTGCCATTCAGTGTTGACCATGCTGCCAGGCAGCACCATGACCTGGCTTGTGTGTGGTTAGGGCTTCAAGGGCAGGAAAAATTTTCAGGGGCTTGCAGTCACTGGTGGGGGACGGGGGTAAGTCTCCCCTAGCAGCTAACACATTCAGGGGGACTAATTCAACTGTCCCCAACCATGCCCTTACCAAGGGACCCGTGGGGCTTGTTACCACTGGGGGGAAGTCTCTTCCACCAGTTAAGATGTTTGGGGGCTTGCTGCCGCTGTGGCGAAGTCTCCCCTGGTGGCTAAGATATTTGCACGGATTACTTCAACTACTTCAACAGTGTCTCTGTGTTATTTTGAGGGATTGGATGCAATCACGGGAAGTGGGACACAGCCTGTGCACAGAAGTTTTATAGTGCACTGGAAAGCCTACGACTCTCCTCTCTGCAGCGCTCTTTTTTTCAAAAAAAAAAAAAAAAAACTTAGTCCTATCATCTCTTTCTTCAAGCTCTTCAAGCTTCAGCAGTCTGTCCCCCCCTGTGTTATTTATAGGGATCAGATGCAATCACAGGAGATGGGACAGTCAGTGGATGGCCAGTTGAGAATTCAGTTACAGAAGAAAGATATTTCTGTAAACTTTTTTGCCATCTCTCTGGATAGCCTATTTTTCCTTCCTTCCAATGGGAAAAATGGTCATTTGCTTAACATGGGGGGGAAACGAGGAAAGTGCAATGGGGGAAGATGACGTCAAAGACCAGCGAGCATACCCAGAATGCTACGGGGATGAGGGAACTGTGGGATAGGTTCCCACAATGCACTACTGCAACAGTCTGTGTTTGCCAATTGAGTGTGGCAGCAATAAGTTGACTTTGTGAGGAGCACATGGTCAGGTGAGGATGGTCAAAATCAAATTTACAAAACAGATGTTAATAAATTAAATTTTATCTCATAGTATAGACACTGCCTGAGTGTAACCATCATGTGAAGGAGACTTTTGTGTCAGGACGAAAGCCACAATCTGACCCTCAAGTTTGGGGGAAAAACACAAGGGTAGACTATGTCAGCCTTAAGGAACATTGTGAAGTGGCTCAAGCATGCCATTTCTCAACTGGTCAACCTAGTCTTGTTCTTGGTGCATGCTCCCAAGGTTCCTAGTCTCACCTCAAGGACACACTCAGAAATCCCTTAGATTCCAGATTTGGGTTACTAATTCTACTCCATGGCTCCTGAGGGTCAACTAATTTCAAGGCAAATCCACATTATTATTGGAATTTAAAGCAATAAGAGCAAAGTCAAGTTTTAAACAGAAGATAGGTCTTAGCCTTGACTATAACAGATCTCTAAAAGAAATTCTGAGAGCTGGTGAGTAATAAATATACTTAGATCCTTTTTCTGATTTTAAGCAACACTCCCCTCCCCTCTGCAAAAATAAGCAAACAAAGTAATTTTCAAAAATGAGCTAGACAGAAAAGGAAATGTCTCAAACAGAAACATTAAGTCTTTGAGCAAAAAAGGTGCTTGCACAGTTTTCATACGTAAGATTAATTGTTAACTTTATTAGTTTCATTTGAACATATTAAAAATTAGATATTAGACTGTGGGCTAACAATGTTCATGGTTACTCTATATTTACTTCACTTTAACAGCAGAATGTGGCTCGGTTTCTTTAAAAATCTAGACAGATGAACAGATACTAAATGGGAATAATAATGCAAAAGGTAGTTGCACTGAGAGAGTAAGGGGACTTACACTGCATTATTTTTAAGCAAGTCTTTCAAACCTTTGTTTTCTAATATAATATATCTGGTTTTCTATATCTTACTTTGTATCATTTTCTTTGCATGTTTATAATGAATCTTCTCTCCACTGTATCCAATAACTTTTTGTAGGAAAGTTTTAAAGTATAAATGTTATTTTATAACTTTGGAATGTGTTTGATGTTTTCCCATGAATTTACATATTAAATAAAATCCCATTAGGGATCTAGTTCATTAACAAGAGAAGTATGCATGAAGGAGAAAATAGTTTTCTCTACACTAGCAAGTTGACATGAGTTTAAATGGTAGAAAGACATGATGTCACTGTTGAGAGATTTAATACTGTTCAGATAGATTAGATTCTCTATTTGCAGCACGTAAATACAAAATGAAAACTAAACTAAACTGGATAAAGTTTACATTTGTGGATTGATTGCTGAAAAACCTGATCAACTTTGAAAATACTTTATAATCAGACCAGAATAAATGTGATAGCTATAGCTGCCGCAAAAAGGGTTCAGAACAGAGTGGTACAGAATACCAGCATTTTTCGTGATGAACTAAATCCGTGAGGGCAGCATTTTAGTGCACATCTCCTATATTTATATGTGAAGGCAGGGGAATGCCATTCAACATTTCTGCAATCAAAATATTCTTTATTTGTTTAGCATGTTTGATCTGACAATAACAAAATGTGCCAGAAGCAGGTTCTTGCCATTTTATAATTCAGTATATTGAGGAAAAGACAAATGGAAGTCCTAGTCCAAGATCATTAATTACTGTTAGAATCTGAACAAAAAGCAGTCAAGTAGCACTTTAAAGACTAGCAAAATAATTTATTAGGTGAGCTTTTGTGGGACAGACCCACTTCTTCAGACCATAGCCAGACCAGAACAGACTCAATATTTAAGGCATGGAGAAGCAAAAACAGTAATCAAGGAGGACAAATCAGAAAAAAATGATCAAGGTGAGCAAATCAGAGAGTGGAGGGGTGGGGGAGGGGTGTCAAGAATTAGATTAAGCCAAGTAGGCAGACAAGCCCCTATAGCGACTCAGAAAATTCCCATCCCGGTTCAAACCATGTGTTGATGTGCGAATCTGAATATAAAAGACAGCTCAGCTGTTTCCCTTTGAATAGCGGTGCGAAAACTTTTTTCATAAACACGCATACTCTTAAGTCATTAACAGAATGGCCCATTTCATTAAAATGTTGACTAACTGGTTTGTGGATCTGGAGTGTTTTGATGTCTGTTTTGTGCCCCTTGACCCTTTGTCTAAGGGAGTTAGAAGTCTGTCCAATACACAAGCATCTGGGCATTGTTGGCACGTGATGACATATATGATGTTGGTAGAGGAGCATGAGAAAGTGCCCGTGATTCTGTGAATAACCTGGTTAGGTCCAGTGATGGTATTTCTAGAGAAGATATGTGGACAAAGCTGGCAGTGGGCTTTGTTGCAAGGAAAGGTTCCAGGACTGGTATTCCTGGGGTACAGACTGTGGCTGTTCGTGAGGATCCTCGTAAGGTTGGGAGGTTGTCTGTAGGAGAGAACAGGCATGTCACCTAGGGCCTTCTGGAGTGTGGCATCCTGATTAAGGTCTTCAATAATTCGTTGCAGTGGTTTGAGTTGGGGGCTGTAGGTGATGACCAGTGGCGTTCTGTTCCTGGCTTTTTTGGGCCGATCTTGGAGTAGCTGACCTCTGGGTATTTGTCTGGCCCTGTTGATTTGTTTTTTTACTTCTCCTGGTGGGTAATTCAGGCTTATGAATATTTGGTAAAGATCTTGTAGTTTTTGGTCTCTGTCAGCTGGATCAGAGCAAACGCAATTCTATCTAAGAGCTTGACTGTAAACAATGGATCTAATTATGTGTGCAGGATGGAAGCTAGAAGGGTGTAGGTAAAGTATAGCGATCAGTGGGTTTTTGGAACTCTCTGATTTGCTCACGTTGATCTTTTTTTCTGATTTGTCCTCCTTGATTACCGTTTTTGGTTCTCTGTGCCTTATATATTGAGTCTGTTCTGGCATGGCTGTGGTCTGAAGAAGTGGGTCTGTCCCACAAAAGCTCACCATATAAATTTTGCTAGACTTTAAAGTGCTACTTGACTGCTTTTTGTTTTGATAGTATAAAGACTAGCACGGCTCCCTCTCTTGTTACTATCTGGATTAAGAACCAGGTTTCCTAAATCTGAGGCTCCATGTGCTATGTTAGGGTTATGTGCAAAAGTTTCATGTCAACTCAAAAAGCAACTGCAATTCCAGAAACTGGCAAACTGTTAAGATGACAACTTCCAGGAGGCTAACTGCTGGGAAATAAATATTCAGGAGCCAGAGAGAAAGAAAAGAAACTGTTAGCAAAATTATGAGAGCAGTAAATATGACAGCCATTAAATATGGATTACAGAAGAAAATAACTATTGTGATTGTTTTTCAGATCACTGGGCATTCATTCAAGAAAACCTGGGATAAATGAGAAATTCAGCATGTCTTCTTCAACCATCATTAGTTTCTACAGCAGCTCTGCCAATTATCTACCTCTTTCCTATTGACTACTGGGTGTTTTGGAAACATTCTCTCTGGGTGGATATTTTCAAAGAGCACAGAACATCTACCTGACAAATCTTATTATTGCAAATTTATTGGTATGTATTACCATGCCCTTCCTTGCTGCCTAATTTGCAGATGGCTATCAGTGGCCGTATAAATCCATGTCATGTAAAAGAGTAAACTATTTTGGAATTCTGCTTATACATACCAGTATGTATGTCAGTATTGCAATTTTATGTTGCACTGCAGTAGGTCACTATGGAACACTGATGAGAAATAATGACCTCACACAATATTCAGCATCAGTTAATGAAAATCTCACACACAAATGTCTACTGGCAGAGTTTTGCCAGCCAAAATTTGCTAAATACTTGTGCATCAGCATGTGGATCTTTATTCTGTGTTCAGCTGTAGTAGTTATAGTATATGATTTTCAGGTACAGCCAAAACAAGAACAATTTGACAGATGCTACCAGTGGGAGGCAGAATATGGTGAACACAATGGAAAGATCTCAGTTCTTATTGCTACTGCACAGTTTTTTTTATTTTTCTCTTAACACTATTATCCTCATACTATTCCCTTGCAAATCATCTGAGTAAACTACAGAAAAACACTTTGATTGTAAAGAAGCACCTAATTTACAGTAGAGTCAAAAGAAACATTTTTGTCATCCAGTTTATATTAACTGTCTGCTTTCTTCCATATTGTATTTTCAGGCCAATTTTTTATGCACTGATTGCTACTGAAGACTGCCAGAGAATGAACTATTAGTGGAAACAAAAACTTTCTTACTTGCCTTGCGGCTGCCAAATGTAGTGTAGATGCTGTGATAAATCTTGTATTAAATAAAACATTTAAGAAGAGGGCGTACAATCTCTTTAAAAAATCCTTATCACAAGATCACAGGCACACAGCTGATACGAAAGAGATCACACACGTGAACAATAAGTAAGATTCATAATGGGACAAACTTCAAAACAAAAACCTCTTTACCAAACATAGCTATCTAGAAATGAATTCTTTCCGTCCACATGGAAAATTAAATTTACAGATGAACTTAAAAAATGTGTGGGAGGGAAATAAATCTATTTATGGATTTTAGACCTGTTTGCTCATGTTTGCACTTCTGATATTCCTTGGTGAACCTTAGTACTTATAACCTGACAGGCTGTGGGTTCCCACACCAAAGACATACTGAGATAGAAGGTGGTTTCCTTGTCTATTGGTTGAGTCCCTTACATGAACTGAGCAATGAAACTGACAGGAAGTGTGAGTGAATATTAGTCTGATATTTGAGTTCTTAGAATATAATTAAAGAAACAGTCTTTCTTCTCTTTACTTAAACTTTGTCTATCATCCTCAGAACAGTATTGTCTGTCACCAGAGGCAAGGGCTACTGACGCGGGAGGCAGAGGGGGAAGTTGACCTTGGACCCTGGGCAGCACTGAGGTGGGTGGTGCTAATGCAGGTGCCCTGGGGCCCCTTCTGCGTGAGGTCTGCTCCCTCCAGGGAGCCCATAGTCGAGTCTCCCCCGCACACATTGCCCAGAGCCTGCCCAAGTCTGTCACCAGCCCTGTATGAGGTCTCATTCCAGCCTCAGTGAGAGGAGACGTATGATAGGATTGTAATAAAACGGTGGTAGTCTCATAGGGGTGGTCAACTTCTGGTCTTATTATAGCCTCAGGAAGGGAGCACGGCATGAGATTACATCTTCATGCTCATAAGGCTGAGATGGGGATGATGGGGGTTACTCACCTACAGGAGTAAGAGGCCCACAGAAATATGACGAAATCTAGAGGCTGGAATGAGGAACATATTGTTTTAGACATTTTCTACCATTTATTCTAGAAATCTTCATGTGGAGCCTATCCATAGCAGTTTTGTCCTTTGAATGACCATTTGGAGCCATAGTTCTGTTTTTGGGAAACTTTTGTAAAATTCTGCGTATGTCCATCTACTGTTAAATAATGAACATTATCAGTCTCACTTAAAAAAGCAGGTCCTACACCATATGGGTTAATCTAAAATATTTAATTTATATAAAAAGGATGGTAACCAAATAAATTATTAACGTAAGTATAGAACTAAAAGACCGCATCAAATATGCGCAATATTCTGACATCATAATGTAAACAAAAATTAAGCTTAAGAAAAACAGAGAACAGTAACACACACTCAAGCAGCTAAACTCAAGTACTAGCCCACAGATAAAGAGAAGTTACTCACCGTAGTAACGGTGGTTCTTCAAGATATGTCCCCGTAGGTGCTCCACGTAAGGTGTCGGGCTCACCCTGGCGCCACAGGTCGGATCTTCCAAGCAGTTTCTGCCGGACCGCGCATGCGCCGGTGCGCGCTGCTCCCTTGTGCGCTCCTGGCCACGTGCGCGATCCGGTCCCTGCCAGTTCCTTGACCAACCACCTCAGATGCTCCTGCAAAACACTAAACAGAGATCCGAAGCGGGGAGGATGGGCGGGTGGTGGAGCACCCACGGGGACACATCTCGAAGAACCACCGTTACTACGGTGAGTAACTTCTCTGTCTTCTTCGAGTGTCCCCGTGGGTGCTGCACGTTAGGTGACTCCCCAGCAGTTACCCAAAATAGGAGGTGCGTAATCGGATCATGTGCAGCTTGTCCCCGAGAGGACCGCTGTCGAGAGCTGGGTATCCTCTTGGAATACCCTGTGAAGGGCGTAGTGTTTGGCAAAGGTGTCATAGGATGACCAGGTCGCTGCTCTCCAGAGCTGCGTCTACACGTGCACGCTACTTCGAAGTAGCGGCAGTAACTTCGAAATAGCGCCCGTCGCGGCTACACGTGTTGGGCGTTATTTCGAAGTTGAAATCGACGTTAGGCGGCGAGACGTCGAAGTCGCTAACCCCATGAGGGGATGGGAATAGCGCCCTACTTCGACGTTCAACATCGAAGTAGGGACGTGTAGACGATCCGCGTCCCGCAACATCGAAATAGCGGGGTCCTCCATGGCGGCCATCAGCTGGGGGGTTGAGAGATACTCTCTGTCCAGCCCTTGCGGGGCTCTGTGGTCACCGTGTGCAGCAGCCCTTAGCCCAGGGCTTCTGGCTGCTGCTGCTGCAGCTGGGGGTCCGTGCTGCATATACAGGGTCTGCAACTAGTTGTTGGCTCTGTGTATCTTGCACTGTTTAATGAAAGTGTGTCTGGGAGGGGCCCTTTAAGGGAGCGACTTGCTGTTGAGTCCGCCCCGTGACCCTGTCTGAAGCTGTGCCTGGCTCCCTTATTTCGATGTGTGCTACTTTGGCGTGTAGACGTTCCCTCGCAGCGCCTATTTCGATGTTGAGCTGAGCAACGTCGAAGTTGAACATCGACGTTGCCAGCCCTGGAGGACGTGTAGACGTTATTCATCGAAATAGGCTATTTCGATGTCGCTACTTCGAAATTAGCTATTTCGATGTAGCGTGCACGTGTAGACGTAGCCCAAATGTCTTTTAGCGCAACGCCCTTGAAAAAGGCTGTTGATGCCGCCACCGCCCTAGTGGAGTGAGCCCTGGGCATGGCCAGTAAAGGAGTCTTTTTGAGTTCGTAGCACATTTTTATGCAGGATACGATGTGCTTCGAGATTCTCTGCGAAGAGAGACGTTCTCCTTTCGATTTGGGAGCGATAGAGACTAAGAGTCTATCCGTTTTCCGGAAGGACTTGGTCCTGTCTATATAGAAGGCTAGCGCCCTCCTCACGTCCAGGAGGTGTAGGCGCGCCTCTTTGTTAGAGTTATGAGGCTTTGGATAAAACGAGGCTAAAACAATAGGTTCGTTAATATGAAACTCAAAAGAAACTTTAGGAACAAAGGCTGGATGCAGCCGTATGGTTACCGCCTCCTTGGAAAAAACAGGGCAGGGTGGCATTGCCATAGCTGCCGCAAGCTCGCTCACCCTGCGAGCTGATGTGATTGCGAGAAGAAAGGTCGTCTTTATCATAACGAGGCGGAGGGAAACCGTGGCCAAAGGCTCGAACGGTGGTCCCGTTTTCGCATTAGGCACCAGGTCCAAGTTCCACGAAGGTGGAAGCGGTTTCCGAGGGGGGTATAGGTTTACCAACCCTTTGAGGAACCTGGTAACGATGGGATGGGCGAACACCGTGTGCCCTTCCTTTTCGTGTCTGAATGCCGAAATGGCGGCAAGGTGGACCTTTAACAAGGATAGTGAGAGTTCTCCTCTCTTGAGGTCCAGTAAATACTCTAATATTACAGGTATAGGCACTGAAAGGGGGGCTAACTGTTTGGTAGAACACCATGCCGTGAAGCGAGTCCACTTCTGCTTGTAGGTCTTCCTGGTGGAAGCCCTCCTGCTACTTTCTAGGACTTGTTGCACTTCCTCCGTACATGTGCTCTCTAGGGAGCTGAGCCATGGATTAACCACGCTTGTAGTCGCAGGCCTTGGGGGTGCGGATGCACTATGGACCCCTGGGCTTGCGTGAGCAGATCCGGCGCCACCGGGAGGGGCATCGGTGGACGGTCCGACATGCGCAGGAGTAGGGGGAATCATTGCTGTCGATCCCACGTTGGGACTATCAGGATCATTCGGGCTCCTTCCCTCCTGGCTTTCTGCAAGACTTTGTGGATCAGCACTGTGGGAGGAAAAGCGTAAAGCAGGGGGCCCCTCCAGGAGATCGCGAATGCGTCCCCCAGGGACCCCCGTCCCAGTCCTGCCCTGGAGCAGTATCGTGCGCACATCTTGTTGTGTTGAGTGGCAAACAGGTCTATCTGGGGAAAACCCCATGCGTGAAAAATCGGTTGTAGCAGATCGGGACGGATCTGCCACTCGTGCGTGAGTGCAAAACGCCTGCTCAGCTGGTCTGCCTTCAAATTGTGAGCACCTGGTAAGTATGAGGCTTTCAAGGTTATATTGTTGGCGATGCACCAGTTCCACAACCGGACTGCTTCCGCACATAAGGCACGGAACCGAGCTCCTCCTTGCCGATTTATATAAAACATGGTGAAGGTGTTGTCTGTACTGATCCCAACTACTTTGCCTTGTATATAGTCTCGAAAGTGCCTGCAGGTGTTGAACACCGCTCTGAGCTCCAGTATATTTATGTGCAGTGACTGTTCCGTGGAGAACCACAGTCCTTGTGTCACCTCTTCGCCCATGTGTGCTCCCCACCCTATGTGGGAGGCATCTGTAGTAAGAAAAACTGATACTTGTGGTTGGTGGAAGGGTACCCCTGTTAGCATGTTCTTGGGGTTTACCCACCATTGCAGGGATTTGCGCACCTCTGTTGTGGGCGACACCACCCTGTGAACGGTGTGTGCTGCCAGTTTGTAGATGCATGTAGTTTGTAGCTGCCAGTGCTGCATGCTGCGCATGTGTAACCTGGCGTTCTGTACTACGAACGTCGCTGCTGCCATGTGGCCCAGCAGCTGTAAGCACGTCAGAAACGGCACCGTAGGGCTGAAGGTGATGACTTGCATAAGGGAGCCGATGGCCCGAAAGCGTGTCTCTGGTAGATACCCTCTCGCTGTAATAGAATTTATGCGTGCCCCTATGAACTCTATGTCCTGTGTGGGGTCTATCTTTGATTTTACCAGATTGATAACCAGGCCGAGCGAAGAGAACGTGCCTGCTGTGACGCGTATCATGCGTAGTACCTCCTCCTTCGAGGCCCCTTTGAGTAGGCAGTCGTCCAGATATGGGAATATAAATACCCCGTCTGTGCAGGTAGGCTGACACCACTGCCAAAGTCTTGGTGAAGACTCTGGGGGCCGAGGAGAGGCTGAACAGTAGGACCTTGTATTGAAAATGTTCTTTGCCTACCATGAACCGGAGCAATCGTCGGTGAGCCGGATGGATAGTTATGTGAAAATATGCGTCTTGTAAGTCGAGGGCTGCGAACCAATCTCCATCGTCCAGTGCCGTAAGGATAGAGGCGATTGTGATCATCCGAAAGCGTTGCTTGCGCAGGTACCGGTTGAGGCCTCGAAGATCTAAGATGGGCCTCCAGCCTCCTGTCTTTTTCTCCATGAGGAAGTATCTGGAGTAGAACCCTTTCCCTTGCAGTTGCTCCCGCACTCTTTCCACTGCCCCTATGAGCATAAGATGGTCTACCTCCTGCTTGAGTCTCGCTTCATGGGAGGCGTCCTTTAGGTGGGGTCTGGGTGGAGGTCGTGGCGGTGGGAGCGACTGGAAGGGGATGGCGTACCCCGTGGCTATGATCTCCAGCACCCATTTGTCTGTGGTGATCCTTTGCCACTGGTCGTAGAATGGTCGGAGGCGATGGTGGAATAACAGCTTCGGATGACATTGTGCGATGGTAGGGATGGCGCAGCCCTGGATCTGTGTGTCAAACTTGTGGCCTTTGACCCTGCCCCGAGGACGCACGGCTCTGTTGGGAACGTTGCCTGGGAGTTCTATATTGTTGATGCTGTTGATGTCGCCCTTGCTCGTAACCCCTGTGGTACTGGGGACGCTGTGGCTGATACTGGTACTGTCTTTGCTGAAGGTAGTACTTTTTCTTTCTGTATGGAGGGGTGTAGATCCCTAAGGTCCTAAGAGTGGCTCTTGAGTCTTTACTGGAATGAAGGACCGAGTCAGTTGATTCAGCAAACAGCTTGTGTGTGTCGAAGGGGAGATCGACGATCTTTGCCTGCAGATCCCTCGGTATACCCAATGTTTGGAGCCAGGACTCCCTTCGCATTACCACTTCCGTAGCTGAGTGTGCTGCTGTGTCCGCAACATCCAGGGCGATCTGAACTCCCGCCCTTGAGGCCGCGTAGCCTTCTTGCACGATAGCCTTGAGCACCGGCTTCTTGTCCTCTGGAAGTGAGTCCATGAGGGAGGTTAACCTAGAGTAGTTGTCGAAATTGTGGTTCGCTAGATGCGCTGCGTAATTCACCATTCTCAACAGTAGGGTGGAGGAGGAGGAGACCTTTCTGCCGAACAGCTCTAGTTTCTTGGCATCTTTGTCCGTTCCCCCTGTTTTGAACTGAGACGTTTTTGATCTCTGTTGAGACGATTCTACCACCAGAGAACTTGGTTGCAGGTGGCTGAATAGGAACTCCACGCCCTTCGCTGGCACAAAATATTTCTTGTCCGCTCTCTTGTGGACAGGCGGAATAGTCGCAGGGGTGTGCCATATCGTGGTGGCGGACTCCAAGATTACTTCGTCAAGCGGTATGGTTATTTTAGAGGAGGATGGAGGTCTCAGATTTTTAAGGAGCTTATGGTGCTTCTCTTGCACCTCTGCTGTCTGGATGCCTTGCGTGAAGGCCACCCTTTTAAACAGCTCTTGGAACTGTTTGAGATCGTCCGGAGGATGGACGTCCCCTGGGGCTGTAGCCTCATCCGGGGAGGACAGTGAGGAACCGCTAGGGTACGCCTCTCTGGACCCCTCCGGGTCCTGTTGACGGTGGTACATCCGCTCGCTAGAAGCCTGCAAGGGAAAATCCCGGGGTTCCAGAACCAACTCCTCCTGAGATATCTGAGTCTCTGTCCCTGTTCGCGATTGCCCTCGGGGATATGGAACCGTCTGTGGGGATCTGTCACTGGTAGTATGCCTATGGTGTCTATGCCCCGCATGATAGGGGCGACCATGGCAACTCAGGCACTGCTCCTGGGATGATGACCTGGACCACTCCCTTGGTGCATACCCCCTACGTCTGGGGGAGCGAGATCTTCTGGAGACATGGGACGCTGGAGAGACCAATTTGTGATAGTACTCAAGTGGCTCGAAGCCCAAGAAGGGCGAAGGTGGTCCAAGCCATGGGGAGGCTGGCTGTAGAAATGGAGATGGGGGCTCCGGATAGGCTAGGGGTGACCCCTGCCTTCTCGTTGGAGTCTGCAGCACGAGCGGAGGGCTCAGAGAAAGCAGCTCTGCAGTCCTGTCTGGGGAGGGACTGCGGTGCCGTGTTTTCTGTGCTGCCTTTCCCCTCCCCTGTGGGGGTGGCTCCGCCTCTTGACGCGTCGGAGATCTCGGCCCCGTAGTCTGCACTGCGCTCGGCACGCTCCTCAGCGGTGGAGCTCCTCCGCGTGCCTGTGCGCTCTGTGCCGCCGGTTCCCCGGGGGTCGGTGCCGCTGTGTGCGGAGCCGCCGGTTCCAGCGCTTGCTTGGCCGCCGCCCTGCCCGTGGTGCGGGGTGGCTGTTTGATCATCAGAGGCTGAACCTCTGCCACGATCAGCTGTAGCTGAGGCTGGGGGCTGTGCGCTCCACCCATCCTGCTCGCTGTTGCTGCCGGCAGGGATCGGGTTGGGGAGATTTTCCTCCGTTTTTGCGCTGACGGGGTTAGGGACGCAGCTTTCCTTTTATGGGCCCCAGAGGGTCCCTCCTGCTGCGGCCACTCCGGCACGTCTGGCTGGAGGGCCTTGTCGAACAGCAGCATTTTCAGCCGCATTTCCCTGTCCTTCCTTGCTCTGGCTGTTAACTTGGCGCAGAAGGAACATTTCTGAGTGACATGGGATTCCCCCAAGCACCTTATACACTGACTGTGCCCATCAGACGCTGGCATCGCCTCGCGGCACGACTCACACCTCTTGAATCCTGAAGAGGACATTGTGGTGAGTCTTTGAGTTGTTAATAGGGTACTTAGCACCTTCTCTGTGCTTGTTCCCCTCTCGGATAAAGCCTGCCGCAGCAGGAGGGCTAATGGCCCTAGGCTCCTGGCCTCCGATGCCCTGCTTGTTACTGGGATTGGAAGCTTTGAATTCCTTCCCTTTCTTTGTTTTTTTTGTTGTTGTTGTTGAAAACAACCACCGACTAACTTAATCCAAGACTGAAGAAACTTTAAAACAATTAAAAACGTTAAATACACTAACTCTGGCCGTAGCCTGAGCGGATTCTGTCTGCAGCCGATGGCGGTTAAAGAGGAACTGGAGGGGACCAGGTCACGCACGTTGCCAGGAGCGCACAAGGGAGCGGTGCGCACCGGCACATACGCGGTCCGGCAGAAACTGCTTGGAAGATCCGACCTGCGGCGCCGGGGTGAGCCCGACACCTAACGTGGAGCACCAACAGGGACACTCGAAGAAGAATCATCCATTAATCAATCTGCCACTACAGGTCTCCTTCTGTCCAGTTTTAAATTAGGTAAACTGTGCGGTTTAAATTACCGACATCAACTCTTCGTCAAGACTAGCCATTTTTGGATGATCAGAACAAAAGCATTTAATGTGACTGAACAATACAAGTAATGGATGATCAACTGGGAATCACCATATAGTACAATCCTAGCTGAAACACAGTTTGCCTATCAGAAGTTTGATGATCATGGAGAAAAACTAAAAAAATATTAAGTAGCACTTTTAAGTAAATGCTAGATAAACTGAGGATCTACAGATTTCTTGTTGAAATTAAAAGGTTGTTTTCCCCTGCACTTCATCTTCTTTCCCAAGATCGAGTCTTAGACTGCATATTTTCTGTACAGCCAGGCTGGCAATCAAGTATTAACCCTGTTCTTTAAAATAATTAGACACCCCACTTCATCTTTTCCCTCTGCTTCAAGTTCCTCCCTGATTTGCTGTCCCTTTTCTTTCTGAGTTCTTGCCCATCAACTATCATCCAGTTTCACTTCCCTTGAACTACAAAATGCAGTTCAGCTCTTAAAATAGTGCATGTAAAAATATATTGAGATGTTTGCTGCTACAGATTCCAGATCTAACTAGTTTGATTTCAACACACACACACGCAACCTTGCTTTTTAAAAACCACATATTCTTTGCATCCTTTTAGAAGCTGCAAGGCAACTTTCCTTCTAACTGTATTCCATTTTGCTTGTAAAATAACGTGTTGTTTGTATGAGTATGTTCAATTTACTGGTTTTATAGCAACATCCAAAAATATCAATAGGTACACACAGAGCTATAGAAACACTTACTCCAATATGGAAGTAAGAGAAGCAACTAACATTTTAATTCATGTGTTTTCCCCAGGGCGGGGGACATGTTTTATATATATAAAAAAAAAAAATCATATAAAACATTTGTGCCCTTTTTAGAATAAGGGGACTATAACAAAAACAGGATACAGAATGTATATGTATTGATTTGCAAATAAGAAATTGCACTACTTGATCTGCTTGGTTATTAATTCTATTTTAATTATACTTGCATAACCAACTTTTAACGGAAACAATTAAAAGCTTTTGTATCAAGCGAAGCAATTAACTTTCTCCATTTCTTAGAGATTAAAAATAAAAAATTTAAGGACAAATTTGCTTACAGATAGTGCAACCAACCAGTACCTACTATTTTAAAAATCCTTTGTTTTAATACAAATTACCCAGTCATAACACCTATTTATACTACATGTCCACATTTGCATTTTTCTCATTTTGAAAAATAACACAGAAGTCTGTCATTTTCTCCAAGGTCTGAGAGAGAGAAGGTGGGTGAAGTCGACTCCAGTGTTTCCTCTCATTTTTATATCCATCTATGAATAAGTTTTGTTACATGCACTGGAGCACGTGCAGAGGTGCACCACCAGTAGAAACGCATGCTGCCAGCTGTAGGTGCTGTGGGCACTCTGCTAATCAGCTGCGCCGAATTTGAATCAATCCTGAGTATATTAATGAGTCTTTATGAAGATACTACAGAAAAGTTTATGAGGAATTATTAATTCTCTCTTCAGAGCAGGATTTAAATATGCACCAAATAAGACCAGCAACACAGAAACATGGGAACAATACAAAATGTGACCTTCATCCAATCTGCACACCAAATGGGGCGGGGGGCCCATGGAAAAATTATATAACAATGTAAATGAAATACTACATTACAAAGCAAACGCATGCTTACAGTTGCATGGGGAACTTTAATTTTGCCATTTCCTACCTTTTGAGTGCTTGGTTTTGCAATTTCTGTGTGATTTTAACACAGTCTGTGTCTAATTTAACATTATATATATATATATATATATATATATATATATATATATATATGGTGGACAGATTTCATTCTTGATCTGTATCAGAGAGGTAGCTGTGTTAGTCTGTATCTTTAAAAACAAAGAGAATTCCTGTGTCACCTCACAGACTAACAGATATTTTGGAGCATAAGCTTTTGTGGGCAAAAACCCACTTAACCAAATGATAAAGTGGGACTTTAACCACAAAAGCTTATGCTCCAAAATATCTGTTAGTCTATAAGGTGCCACAGGACTTCTTGTTATTCTTAATCTGGAAATCTAACAAAGTCTCCTACAGTAGATAGTATCAGAATCACACATCATCCCCAGTAAAACCAAAAGGTTCCTTTGAAGTCAGAAGATTGGAAGGACTCTGACGTGATAGCCTTCTGAGAGAATACCCAGGAATGTGGAAGGAAAAACCCTATCATTGGGCAAAATGGAAAGACCCTGAACAGATCACAAGTTCACTTGTGCTGAAAAGAATAAGGCTTCTCAAGACCTGCTGCAGAGATGTAAATAAAACACTACTGATAAAGACAATTCAGTTAAAATTAATAGTAAGATACTTTATTTTTTTCTCTTCTTACCCCGAGTAAGAACAAACAAGATATTCTCCTTTCGATTTTTACACTCATCTTTTAGCTCAGGGCCATTAACTTTGCATTAAAATTTTAGACAAATAATTAGAACATTTTTAAAACAACTATTTTCTCCCATTAAATACTTCCTCTAGTCATTTACTTCAGACCACTCACTGCAGAAGACTAAATGAATGGTATTTCTTAATAGAAGCCTCCAAGAGAAATGACACTACACCACTGAAAAGCCACAAACACTGTCTCTTTGTACCTTCTCTCAAAATTGTTTCCTGTTAAGCTTAAAAACAAGTATGTTTTTATTTTACACTGTCAAAAAGAGAAGAAAAATTAAATCTACTATAGCTAAATTAGTGTAACAGATATGTTGTGTCACTGCCAACTAGCAGAAAATAACAAAACCCTGTCTTTAAGATGTTCAGAATCTTAGAGTTCAGGTCAAAGTTTAAAAACATTCAGCTTGTTTCAAACTCTGGAGATCAGAAACAGCATCTAACTACCTTAGAAGTACAGAAAACGAAAGTGACATCTGCAAAAGATGATTATTTTTAAACTAGCATTTATGACAGATTATTTTCTTTTACACATACTGTATATATATTTATATTGATTTTTATGTTAGACTTAGGCTGTGTCTACAATAGCCCCCTTCTTCGAAGGGGGGCACGGTAATCAGCCTGAGCAGGGAATAGTAATGAAGAACTGCAATGCATATGCAGCACCTCATTAGGTTAATTCTTGCTGTGACAACTTCTAAGTTGTTAACTGCGAAGTGGTTAACATCGAAGTGCTAACTCGAAGAGCTAACTTCGAAGTGCTGCCAAGCAGTGTAGCTGCGGGCACTTCAAAGTTGCATGGGTACTTCAAAGTGCCCGCAGCTAAGAGGCTTGCTGGCACTTCGAAGTTGTCACGGTAAGAATTAGCCTAATGAGGTGCTGTATATGCATTGCAGTACCTCATTATTATTCCCTGCTCAGGATGATTACCTTTGAAGGGGGCTAGTTGAGACACAGCCATAGACACCAACAACAAGATCAGGAGTTGTTCAACATGAAGAAAAGAGAAGTTACTCACTTGTAGTAATGATGGTTCTTCGAGATGTGTCTCCGTGGGTGCTCCACAGTAGGTGTCAGGCTCGCCCGGCACCGCAGATCAGAATTCTTCTAGCAGTTTCCACTGGATTGCGCATGCGCCGATGTGCGCCGCTCCCTTGCACGCCCTTGGTCATGTGCGCGATCCGGCCCCCGCCAGTTCCTTGACCAACCGCCCCGGATGCTCCTGAAAAATACCAGACAGAGATCCGAAGTGGGGAGGATGGGCGGGTAGTGGAGGACCCACAGGGACACATCTCGAAGAACCATCGTTACTACAAGTGAGTAACTTCTCTTTCTTCTTCGAGTGGTCCCCGTGGGTGCTCCACAGTAGGTGACTACCCAGCAGTAACCCAAAGTAAGGAGGTGGGTACTCGATTCATGTGCAGCTTGCCCTTGAGACGACTACTGTCGACAGACAGGTATCCCCATCGAACACCCGATGCAGGGCATAATGCTTGGCGAAGGTGTCGTAGGATGACCAAGTCACCGCTCTGCAAATGTCTTTCAATGCGATTCCCTTGAAGAAGGCCATTGATGCTGCCACCGCTCTGGTGGAGTGAGCCCTGGGCGGGGCTAGCAAAGGGGTCTTTCGAAGCTCGTAGCACAGTTTTATACAGGACACAATGTGATTTGAAATTCTCTGGGAAGAGACGCCTTCCCCTTTCGACCTGGGAGAGAGAGACACCAGGAGTCTGTCCGTTTTCCAGAAGGGCTTAGTTCTGTCTATGTAAAAGGCCAATGCCCTCCTCACATCTAGGAGGTGCAGGCACGCCTCCTTGCTGGAGCTGTGAGGCTTCGGGTAAAACGAGGGTAGTACTATTGGTTCGTTAATGTGGAACTCCGAGGAAACTTTTGGAACGAAGGCTGGGTGTAACCGTAAGATTACCGCCTCCTTTGAGGATACTGTGCAGGGCAGCATTGCCATCACTGCTGCGAGCTCGCTCACCCTGTGGGCTGATGTAATCGCAAGAAGGAAGGTCGTTTTCATGGTAAGTAGTCGCAGGGGTACCGTGGCTAATGGTTCGAAGGGTGGTCCCGATAGCGTGTGGAGTACCAAGTCCAAACTCCACGATGGTGGTAGCGGTTTTCGAGGAGGGTACAGGTTTACCAGCCCCTTCAACAACCTTGCGACGGTAGGATGGGTGAATATGGTGGGCCCTTCCTCTTTGTGCCGAAAAGCTGATATAGCTGCGAGGTGGACTTTTAGCGACGATAGAGAGAGCCCGTCTCGTTTGAGGTCCAGAACGTATTCTGGAATTACAGTTATAGGGACGTCCAGAGGAGCTAACTGTTTGGCGGAACACCAGGCGGTAAAGCGTGTCCATTTCTGTTCGTAAGTCCTCCTGGTGGAGGTCCTTCGGCTACACTCTAAGACTTGTCTTACTCCCTCCGTACACATGCTCTCTAAGGCGCTGAGCCATGGATTAACCATGCTTGTAGGCGGAGTCCGTGAGGGTGCGGATGCACTATGGACCCCGAGCCTGCGTGAGTAAGTCTGGCACTACTGGTAGGGGGAGTGGTGGACAATCCATCATGTGCAGAAGCAGGGGAAACCATTGTTGTCAGTCCCAAGTTGGAACTATGAGTATCATGCGAACTCTCTCCCTTCTGGCTTTCTGCAGAACCTTGTGGATAAGTGTTGTGGGGGGAAATGCATAGAGTAGAGTGCCCTTCCATAATATCATGAAAGCTTCTCCCGGGACCCCCGCCCTATTCCTGCTCTGGAGCAGTACTGAGGGCATTTCTTGTTGCGTTGGGTGGCAAACAAATTGACTTGGGGAAATCCCCAGGTGCGAAATATGCGTCGTAGCAGGTTGGAGCGGATCTGCCATTCTTGCGTGAGTGCAAAGCACCTGCTCAGTTGATTTGCCTTCACGTTGTGGGCACCTGGCAAGTACGAGGCTTTCAAAGTTATGTTGTTGGCAATGCACCAATTCCACAATCAGACTGCTTCTGTACATAGCGCACGGGACCGTGCCCCTCCTTGTCAATTGATGTAGAACATGGTGGAGGTATTGTCCCCGACTACTTTGCCGTGCAGGTATTTCCAAAAATGTCTGCACGCATTGAACACTGTTCTGAGCTCCAGTACGTTTATGTGCAGTGTCTGTTCCGCAGGGGACCATAGCCCTTGCGTCACCTTGCTGCCAATGTGCGCTCCCCACCCTATGTGGGAGCTGTCAGTTGTAAGAAAAATGGAAATTTGTGATTGGTGGAAGGGCACTCCCACTAGCAGGTTCTTGGGATCTGCCCACCACGCGAGCGACTTCCGTACCTTTGTCGTGGGCGATACCACCCTGTGGACAGTATGGGCTGCCAGTCTGTAAATGCTCGCCAGTCAATGCTGCAGGATTCGCATGTGTAACCTGGCATTCTGTACCACAAACGTGGCGGCCGCCATGTGCCCCAACAGTTGCAGGCATGTTAGGATCGGCACTGAGGGGCTGTACATCATGACTTGCACCAAGGATTTGATGGTGCAGAAGCGGGCGTCAGGCAGGTATACTCTTGATGCGATAGAGTTTATGCGCGCCTCTATGAACTCTACATCTTGCGTGGGTTCGGTCTTTGACTTTGCAAGGTTGATAACTAGGCCTAGCGAAGTAAATGTGTTCGCGGTAACGCGTATCATGTGTAGGACCTCTGCCGTTGAGGCCCCTTTCAGTAGGCAGTCGTCCAGATATGGAAAAATAAACATGCCCTGCCTGTGCAGGTAAGCTGATACCACTGCCAGGGTTTTGGTAAAGACTCTGGGTGCCGAGGATAGGCTGAACGGAAGAACTCTGTATTGGAAATAATCCCCGCCGACTGTGAAGCGGAGGAAGCGTCTGTGTGCTGGGTGGATTGTTATATGAAAGTAAGCGTCTTGTAAGTCGAGGGCTGCAAACCAGTCTCCATCGTCCAGTGCCGTAAGTATGGAGGCAACTGTAATCATCCGGAAGCGCTGCTTCTGCAAGTATCTGTTGAGGCCCCGTAGGTCCAAAATTGGTCTCCAGCCTCCTGTTTTCTTCTCTGTTAGGAAGTAGCGTGAGTAAAAACCTTTCCCTTGGAATTGTTCCGGTACTCTTTCCACCGCCCCTATGAACATGAGGTGATCTACCTCCTGCTTCAGCCTTGCCTCATGAGAAGGGTCCCTGAGAAGAGGCCGGGTGGGAGGTTTCGTCGGTGGTAGTGACTGGAAGGGGATTGTGTAACCCGTGGCTATAATTTCTAGCACCCATTTGTCTGTTGTGATATTTTGCCATTGGGAGTGGAACGGTTTGAGGTGATGATGGAACATGAGGTGAGAGTGGCATTGAGTGATGGTGCTGATAGTGCAGTCCTTGACATACCCATCAAACTTGCTGCCTCTGGGCTTGCCCTGAGGTTGTGTGACTTTGTTGAGAACGTCGCCTGGGGGCCCTGTCCTGTTGCTGCTGTTGATGGCGCCCTTGGTCATAGCCTCGCTGATATTGTGCGAGCTGTGGTTGGTAAGCGTAGCGCCTTTGCTGAGGATAGAATTTCTTTTTCTTTTATGGAGGAGTGTAGATACCCAAGGTCTTAAGTGTGGCCCTCGAATCTTTGCCAGAGTGTAGGACCGAGACAGTTGATTCTGCAAACAGCTTTTGCTTGTTGAAGGGAAGATCCACGATCTTCGCCTGTAGATCTCTGGGGATACCAGACGTCTGGAGCCAGGACTCCCTACGCATTACCACTGCTGCAGCTGTTGAGCATGCCGCTGTGTCCGCCACGTCCAGGGTAATCTGAACTCCTGTTTGCAAGGCCGCGTAGCCCTCCTGGACGATCACCTTTAACACCGGCTTCTTGTCCTCCGGGAGGGAATCCATGAGAGAGGTAAGTCTAGAGTAGTTGTCAAAGTTATGGTTCGATAAATGTGCCACATAGTTTGCCATTCTCAGTAATAAGGTAGAGAAGGAGTAGACCTTCCTGCCGAACAGCTCTAATTTCTTAGCATCTTTATCTGACCCCCCTGATTTGTACTGAGGCGTCTTCGACCTCTGCTGGGACGATTCGACCACCAAAGAATTGGGCTGTGTGTGGCTAACCAGGAATTCCATGCCCTTGGCTGGGACAAAGTATTTCTTATCTGCCCTTTTATTTGTAGGCGGAATAGAGGCCGGAATCTGCCATATGTTAGTGGCTGACTCCAAAATGGCTTCGTCCAGTGGAATAGCAATTTTAGATGAAACTGGGGGTCTCAAATTTTTCAGGAGTTTATGATGTTTCTCGTGCACCTCTGCTATTTGAATGTCCTGCGTGTATGCTACTCTTTTGAACAGCTCTTGGAATTGTTTAAGGTCATCCGGAGGGGAGACATCCCCGGGGACAACTGCCTCATCTGGGGAGGATAAGGAGGAGCCGCTAGGATAAACCTCCCCCAAGTCCTCTGTCTCCCAAGTTCACTGGTATGCATGCCCCCTCGTGGGCTGTGAAGGAAAGTCTCAGGACTCCGGACCGAATTCCCCCTGGGACAGCTGCGTTCCTCTCCCAGAGCGAGAGTGCACACGGGGGTATTGGCGAGGAGTGGAACAGGATTTGCCCCTGGATCTAGACCTCCGATGTCAGTGTTCAGTATGATGAGGACGGCCATAACAACATGGACAAGGGCCTGGTGATGGAGACCTGGACCACGATCGGAGTGTGTACCCATAATGTCTGGGAGAGCAGGATCTCAGTGACGACATTGATAATGGTGAAGCTGGTTTGTGATAGTACTCATAGGGATCCATGCCCAAAAAGGGTGAAGGTGGCCTGAGCCAAGGTGAAGGTGGTTGGAGGAACGGAGAGGGAAGCCCGAAATAGGCTGGTGGAGTTGCCGCCCTGCGACGCAGCGTGTGTATCTTGGGGGGGCGGGGGGGGGGGGGATGCTGGGTGATAACGGCATCGCAGCCCTGTCTGGAGATGGACCGAGGTGCCGGGTTTTGGCTCTAGCCTTCCCCTGCCCCTGCAGGGTGGGCGCCGCCCCCTCCCGTGCCGGGGATCTCGGCCCCACTGTCGGTGCTGCGCTCGGTAGCGTCATAAGCGGTGCCGTGCAGGTAGCTTCCTCCGGCGCTGCCAGGCCCTGTGCTGGGTGCCCCTGCGGCATCGGCACTGAGAGAGCTGGTGCTGTGTGAGGCAGCGCCGCCGATTCCGGCGCTTGCAGTGCTGGCGCCCACGGCGCCCTCAATGCCGACTGCTGAATAGCCGGAGGCCCAGCCCCAGCCACGTGTGCGACCGTCCTGCCACTTTCATCAGCCTGCAGCTCAGGGCTCTGCGTTCCGCTCGTCCTGCTTGCTGAAACCGCTGGCAAGGATCGAGCTGGGGAGAGTTTCCTCTTCTTTTGCACAGAGGGGGTCAAAGACGCTGCCTTCCTTTTATGTGACCCTGAGGGCCCTTCTGTGTGAGGCGTCTCCAGCGGCTCAGGCTGAAGGGCCTTATCAAACAAGATCATTTTGAACCTCATCTCTCTGTCCTTCCTGGCCCTGGCTGTAAGCTTAGTGCAGTACAAACACTTCTGGGTGACATGGGATTCCCCCAGGCAGCCAATGCACTATGCCCATCAGAGGCCGGCATAGCCTCGCGGCATGACTCACACTTCTTAAACCCCGAGGAAGACACTGCAGTGAGTCTTTACTGTTAATAGGGTACTTAGCTGCTAATCAGTGCGTTCTACAACCCAAACATTCACGGCCTTCAGGGTAGTGGACGGCTTAACCAGCCTTCTTTGTCTGCTCCTCTTCCCTCCGTTCCTCTTCTCTCTTGCTATTTTGTATGGTTTTTTTTTGTATAATAGTAGAACAACGAGCTAACAAGTAAAAACAACTCTCTTATCTGTCTCAGGCTTTACAGCCGGAGCGGATTCCGTCTACAGCCGTTGGCGGTTGAGAAGGAAGTGGCGGAGACCGGATCGCGCACATGACCGAGGGCGCGCAAGGGAGCGGCGCGCATCGGCGCATGCGCGATCCAGTGGAACTGCTAGACGAATTCTGATCTGTGGCGCCGGGCGAGCCCAACACCTACTGTGGAGCACCCACGGGGACCACTCGAAGAATTCTGGTTCTTATCTTAAAATACTGTCCCAACAGAGTTCTAGCTGTATATAATAACCCACTGCATCAAACTTTTTTTTTTTTTGATGTACCAAGTAAAAGTAAAATACTTAGCAGTGCTTTTTGGGTAAAAAAACATGTGGTTCATCAGTTTCAGAGCTACTAAATTGCATCTCTTAACATCTGAATTACACAAGTCCTACACACTGTGTACTAATACTTGAAAATGTATTTGTTTTACTGGCCATTCTTTGGATTTTTATTCAGATTAAACAAAACATCTACATCCACCAAAATAAGCCTTCTCTACTCTAGGTTACACTTCTTCATAATCTGAAGCTCATGACCTAATAAACTTTTTAGGTCTCTAAGGTGTTAGAGGAGTGTTGGTTATCTGTGAAGCTACAGACCAACTTGGTTCCCCTCTTAGCAAATGCTCTATGTTTACACCACAGATTGAGAAAAACATGTAGGTGAAGCATAACACCACCATGCAATTAAACTTCTATTTTACTGCTGAAAATAGCATTAAAATTCCCTTAAACAACTTTTACAACAACAGACTTGGATGTGCCTCTAACATTAAAGAAAAACAGTTTTTTGTAGACCATTAATCTATATGACTACTACATCCCAACATGATTATACAACAACTAGCAATGGCTCACTTTTTCACTGAGGCCATGCCTACACTAAACATCAGGCAACTTTATTTATGTTGGCATACAACCACTGTCATAATTACGTTGCTTACATACTTACACTTTGTTTCTTTTGTCAATGGGGTGTGTCCTCACCAGGAGTACTTGCATCAATTTTACTTTCAGTGTGGGGCACTGTGGGATAACTGCTGAAAGCCAGTAACAGTTACTTTAAGCAAAGCAGTGTCTACACCATGGGTGTCCAACCTTTTGGCTTGCCTGAGCCGCGTTGAGTGAAGAGGAATTGTCTTGGGTCGCATATAAAATATATAATATAGTTAATGTATATAAATCACATAATAATGTTAAAAGTTTACGATCTTTTGGGCCGCATTATTAGCTGTCCAGGGCTGCGTGCGGCCCGCAGGCTGTGGGTTGGACACGCCTGGTCTACACTGATATTGTGGCAAAATAACTACTTCGATGGTGTCTCTATGCCACCCATTAAATCAGCACAGAAGTTCAGTTACATCCACAGGAGAAATATTGAAGCGTAGATACTTTCATAGTTGACATAGGCTGCCTCCTGGCTCTGTAGTACAGACAGTTGTGAGGTGAATCTCTATTTCTCTTCAATAAGTGCTTGAACACTTTTAGATTTAAAAGATACGTTGTGTCACTGTCAACTTTCACTCACATTCACAAGCTTTTTTCCAACTATTCCAATATGATTCAATACAACTGTCAAGACTTCTTGATGAATTATTTCAGACATTCAAATATGTAGTTCTAAAATCTTCAAGGTCACAAAAATATGTCAATACAATGTGCAACTTTTATAATTGCCTATTTCATTTTAACCGTCTCAAATGTTGTATGTGTAAGAGTTCTACTGTAGCTTAATCATTTGAATACTATTTTCAATATTTTAAATCCCAGCTGTCAATGAGAAACACAAGACTGAGGAAGGAGACAAAGGAATACTTATATTAAAAAAACAAACAAAAACAAAACAAACCAGCATACCCCTAACAGTAATGAATTCCAGAAGAGTCACCCTGGATCTTCCTGCTATTAGAGCAGAGGAGAAAGGTAAGTGGCCTGGACATGGTTCACCAGATCACACAGGTAAATAAAAGCACCAGTAGCCCAGCAGGGGTCAACCCTAGTAAAACTCATCTGGTCTGAAGGCTGCCCCCCAACCCCCCACCCTGTTTAAGAGGAAGTTCCCAAATTGTTTCAGTTATGGAAAACATAGTAAAATCATTCTGGTGACTTGCCTCAACCCTGTTACTAAGTCTACAGGTAAGTCTTAATTGGCTAGCACATGGGCCCTATTTTCAACTGCTGTTTTGTAAACTTCACTGTGAAACATCTCAAACTCCTATGTTGTTAGTGGGGTTAATTTCCTCAAACCTTCCTTTCTGGGAAACCCATCCAAAAAAGGGTATTATCTATGAGGTGTAACTTATACTCGTTATACCTTAAATGTCTATAGACTCTAGTGACTTGATAGTGCTCAAAGTGAAAGCTCTGCAGGTACAGTAATCCTGCAGTCTATCATCCAGAACTCTCACATAACTAGCAGTTTAACCATAAGTAAATTTTAGTTGCCTTTTCTGTAAGTACAGTATAGTGAGAGTAAGCACAAATAAATACAGCAAATACAGTATAAGTTTATAGTGTACAATACAACTGTTACTGATAAATAAAGTACTCTGCATGTATATTTGTTTCTTAATCTTTAATCTGTTTTTCCTCTGTGTTATGCATAGCTAGGTACACCTGTCTATTAGACAAAATATTTGAATATCCCAGTCCTGGGGCTGCCGGATATGAAAGAGTTTACTATATGCTCTTGATATCACGGATATTTGGTGATATCCCCAATAAGGAAGACAGCTAAAGCCTAGCCACAGTATCACTCACGCTCTGGAACAGGCAATGCTACTGGAGGCACTGCATATGCTTTGGGTAGTACTGCTGCTTATAGGAGTTTGGGAACAAGCTGCTGTAATGTAGACAGGCCTGGGGGCTAAGTTATTGTACAGGCACTTGAGCCCCGGGAGGGCCCGAGTAAGGATGATACACAAAAATGGCTTGAAGCATCTTTAACTTCATACTCACTCTGGGCTGCAAGTTCTTTTCTGCACCTCTTACAGGCACAACCTTAGCCTTGTCTACACTACTGCTTAAGGCAGCATATGTTTTTATGCCTGAAAGATGTAGCTTACATTGACTTACAGCAGTGTACATGGCACTACGTCAGCAGGAGACACTCTCAGGTAGACATGGCTTCTGCTTTTGTTGAGGTGGATTAATTAAGAGAGCACTCTTCCACTGACTTACTCTCCACTGACTTACCAGACCTGCGAGATCGATGCTGCTGCATCAACTACCACTACCATTAGGCCTTTCTAAAAGAGAAAGTTGTATTGTTTTCGCTGTATCAGTTTAGCTGAAGAGGTACAACTGCCTCAGTGTGGATACAGTGATACTGGAATAATCTGATGCAGGATGGAGGCATAGTCCCCACTTCCACCACTGAAGGAAGGCATGGAGGTATGCAAAAGGGGTCACATGCCACTACCACACTTGAGATTTCTGTGCTCACCAACCCAGCCTGCTCACCTCGCTGCCTTTCCCATGCTGCATCTCCTGTCTTCAAGCATGCTTCCAGCTTGCTTGGCTCCTGTCCCCGGCAGCCAGGTCCCATAAGAGAATAGAGAATGCCGGACAGATCCACGTCTCTTGGCAAGGGTGGTAAATCTAGGTTGCTGTCTCTGCAGTTAGACACCACCTTCTGCCCAGTTGTAGTGCTCGTTGTCATCAGATTCTACAGACACTCTTTGTTACTACCAACCTGTTTCCTGTGCAACAGTGAATGCCTGTGGGTGAGGCAGGGGAAGGAGAGAGGGGAAAGGAGATGGAAAAGGGCAGGAGGAAGAGAAGAGGATATAGGAATAGGGCAAGGGGAGAGGTATTGAGTAGGAAGAGGAAAAGAGAGGGGGATGGGAAAGAGGGGAAATACAGGGGAGGGGAGATCCCAGCATCCAGCATCCCCTTGACAACACCAGGCCCAGCAGGAAGACAACTGCAGTAGCACCTAGAGGCACCAGCATAAGGGCATTCACTGAAAAAGCCAGTGCTGGAGTGGCCACAGCTCCTTCACTCAGGTTGCTACAGTGGATGGTAACATCTGGAGGTCTCCCATTAAGCTGGTTCATCCCCTCCCCCAGCAGCAGCAGCCCAGGTACCACTCTAAGCAGGGGGAGAGAACCAGTGAGCAAGGAGAACTGGCTTTAGCATCTGTGCATGCTTCCCCTCCACCCACCCAACACAGCAGTCAAATTCCAACAATGGTATAAAGGCACTTTATACCAGCACAGATATTTTCACATGGGTGCAGGAATGTCTACACTGGTATAACTGCATCTGCGCTAGGGCTGGGTCTACACTCGCCACAGAAGATTGCATGCTTATGTTCAATCTTCTGGGGTTCCGTTTCGCACATGCATGAACTGGTGTGTTCCTGGGTCAATGTTGACACTGGAACTCACTGTGAGCCGCAAGAATTAAGGAATGCCAACAGGAGGAGCGCTCCCATCGGCATTCAGCAGTGGGGACAGGGAGAAATATTGACAGCTTGAAAACTGATTTTTGGTATGAAATTGACCTACCTAGAATTGCATAGCAGCCGTCAATATTCCAGGTATGTGTAGACCCAGCCGAGGTCTTGGACCAAAATGACTATATGACCTTTTTAAAAAAAATCATAACCCTAACCAACAGTCACACCAATATAGTTTTCAAGTGCATACCAAGGTTGATAAAAGTGAGCTGCAATGCTAGCTTCCTATTAAAACACCTCTATAGTGACACCTTCAGCTCTATCCTGAGGTACTGCAGTTTACAGTGCAAAATTAGTTAAAATTATTCATTCAAAGTTAAATATACCTTGGAGATGTCTATGCCAAACTTTACTTGAAATAATGTTGCTTAGTTACCCAGCTTATTTGATCATTCTGCAGTTCTTATATCTCCTGGAAAGATTTTACTAATCAGGTAATTGTGTGTTGCTCACAAATCTTGCCACTTACCAATCATAATCTTCTAGATTTACAAAATAAAATTAACACTGTGTATACCTAATGATTTCAAGAACACCTCACTTTCAACTACTTTGCTTTGAAGAGAGTGGTCTTTTTATATTTTTCCTAGATGTTTTAAATCCCGGACAGGTTTCTGCCACTGAACTTGTAATTACTATATTTCCAAATAGCTTTTTGAATAATTTTTTCTGGGTAAAGTGTAAATTACGTTCACTGACAGATAGGACTACCAGAAATGTTCCACCAACCGTGCAATCTAATTGATATATGATGACACACAGGACCAGATTTAACAAAAACACTGCTTAATTTTGATATTTTTAAAACAAGATGGCATGGAAAATGGATATTTTACTGAATCTGGCCATCAGTGTTTTATAATTATGTATGTTAACATTCCCCCCCGCCCCCCAAATACTAAAAACTAACCATTTGGTCAAGGAAAGTAAGATGGAGTAGATAATACTATACTTGAAGTCTTGAAGGTGAGGTTAATGTTATGCACAACTGCTATTCTTTCTTTCCTTTATTGACTTGAAAAACAGAATGCATTTGTATGAATGACCTATTCTAGCTTTAAAAGGAATACAGCCTGGGCCACAGGAATTTCAAAATTCTGTTACTAGAGAAGCCATTTCTTGTTCAACTCCTTGCTGTGAAATACAAGCTTTTTGTTGCTAGCTAACTGAAAACATAAGTCAGTGAAAATTGTTCCAATGTTGTTTTTGAGTCTGTGTACTACATAAATAGTAGTTGTGAGCTCTGAAATGTTCCATTCATTTCAGTTAGTTTTTTAAAACTCTGTAATCAAACAGCTATTTAACTGTTAGCTATTTTAGTGTTCAGCATTTTAGAAAAGACATCCAGCTAACAAACACATTCCACAATTCCAAACAAACAATCTGCCATACTAGGCCACTGCACAAACTGTGGTAACATAGTAATGGTGGTGAGCTTTACTAGCATAATCTGCACTGCAGACGCAATTTACAGGAGTGAGGTCAGTATAGCTAACTCACCCAGGCGTGTGCATTCTTTACATCTCTGCATACCGAAGTTACATTGACCTAAATTTAGACCAGGCCTTAGACTTACAAGAAATGGGGATCACTGATGATATCGGATACCAGTCTTCAAGCATGAAGAGTTCATCTAGAAAAATCAGACTATGCAGGGAGCTTGGTCCAATGAAGAAATAACTCTGCTGGAATTGTAAACTGTCAGGTTTAAATATTCCTTAATTTTTTTTTTTAAACCAACTCTACTAATCAGTACTCTAAACAGAAGATTGTTCGTTTGTTTGATCCGATGTCATGGATTTCACTACTATTGCAATTAAAAAAAAAAAGTCATAGCTGCACAATGCTCCTTCCCAGGGCTTCTTCCTTCTTTCCTTCCTATTTCTACCCCCTTGTGGTTGAAGACAGTATTCCAAATAATAACTAAGGGCTGCTGTACATTAGAAAATTAGGCTGGCATAACTACTTTGCTCAGGCATGTGAAAAACTGACTCCGCTGTGTGACATAGCTAAGCTGACCAAAGTCTCCCATGCAGACATTTTCCCATGAAAAAAGTAAATGTGCACACATCTGGAAACACTATAGTCCTTGCCTTTCTTCCCCAAATTGTACAACCCAGAAAAAAAAATAGGGCACAGTTTAGATTTACACAGAAGAGCTGCAATAAGGCCTGCTTCTTTCTTTCAGTGTCACTCCTAGTGTATTCATGTAAGACTACCCGATCCTTGCTATGAAAGTAAGTTAACCTGCTGCAAAGTATTAAAGCCATCCACAGTGGAGAGATGAAATTATTGTTGCAAGTGAAACTAAAAAGCAACAAAGAAATGCCTCTTAAAACATATCCAAGTTCATTTTATCCATTGTATTCCAACCTTCTTAGCAGAAACAAGATCTGAATGAAGACATCTGCAGAGAAAACAACTGGTTTCTGGGATAAACATTCCCTACATACAGTAAAATATGCTCCAGTCCTTTGCAGATGAACCTTTTGCAGAAACAAAGTATTCCACATGGAGATTCTTCAATAAGAAATTAACAGGTTTGGGTAACATCTACTGCTCATTATTTCTTCTCCTTATCCTTCCTTTCTCCTCCATCATTTCTCAGTTCCTTTCACTTCCATCATTGCTCAGTTCCTTTCACCAGTATACAATGGAAGTGGAAATGAAGTTGAAGTAAAAATTTCTGGCCTAAGATTTTGTGTGTGACTTAGCAGCACCACCAAACTAACCCACACTCAATATCTAAAGAGCTACATAGTTCTAAAAAGATGCAGCTATTTCACCCTATGACTGTCCAAATTGCTTGTGTAACATGTACAGTAAACCCCCAAAAAACGCAGCTTCAAGTTGCACATAACTCGCTTTAACGCAAGTTAAGCACAACTTGAATCTGCTCTGTGGCTGTCAGCCTGCCTATCTGCATGCAGCTGTGGGCAGATAGGCAGGCTAAGAGCCCCTTCTCCCTGCCTTCCCTCAGTGGCTGGGGGAAGGCAGGGAGAAGTAGCCAGGAAACTTATCAGTCCTTGTGGGCTGGTCAGTTTCCCGCGTCCCTCAAGTGGTGGGGAGTTGGGAACCAAGCAGCAGTTGGCTCCCAGCTCCCCACTCCAACTTGCATGAAAATCTGAGTTACGTGGGAGTTGGTAAATTGGGGTTTTACTGTAACCCGTTAAGGCAAGGAGTAAAATATGGTACAGTTCCTAAACTGCTGTGTTTTATCTACATAGGTTTGGAAAGATGTTTCTGTCAGGAAGCTGAACGTGACAGCATACATTCCCATATTTATTTCAAGTACATGAACTTCCTCCTACTTCAGTATGGATAGAAACAATCTATTAGGGAAATAGGGTAAAAATATCCATCTTAAAAATAAAATTCACAAAAAAGTTTCCAAGGTAGACGTTTCTCATTAACACCACCTTTTATACAAATAGCAAACATATTATTATTTACATTATGACCAAAGCCTTTGATCAGAACTGGGGCCCTGTTTGGCTTGGCATATTATAAACAAAGAACACAAATTTTCCAAATGCATGTATATATGTAAAGGATCTGTTGACAACTAGGGAAATATTTAGAAGATTGTTTTAAATTAGTTGACTAGTTTAGGAAAGGAAATATAACAAACATTTCAATTAAGCATAAACATTTCTGGAGACTAAGTTTTTGCTGAACACAGTCACTAAGCTGTCAAAATGATGAAACAAATCATCTACCAATTTCAGTTTAATTTATACAAGTTAATAATCTCAAATTTTCCTTAAAAGAAAATTCACAAGCAGAAATTGTATGAATATTCAGAACTCAGAAGTCATTATTGCTTTCCATTTAAATTACAGTCTTATACTTATTTAACCTGTGAATAAAGAACTATTAAGTATTTTATGCTGACAAAAATCAAGAGATTTGCCTCAAAGGATCAATGTTATTGGAACCCATTATATTTCTCTTGCATACAAATGCCAATATTACCTGAAATTATAGAGTTTTCAAATTAGGCAGGATATGCTTATTGTGGAAGTGAGAAAAGACTTACCTTCACATCCCTGTGAATTATGTTATTATCATGACAGTAACGTAGAGCTTCCAGTATCTGTCTCATGTAATGACTGTAAAAACAAAATATGTCTAAGACTATATAAACAAACTTGTGAGAAAAACACTATATATTGCACTCAGCTCGAAGCCTCACACCTATAAAATTGTCATAACAAAACTTACCTTGAAAATACACAATTGTAAATAGACCAAGTGTTAGAGTGGAGATTATGTATTCAGAAGAATTAATAAAAACTAAACTGTGAACACAAATGTTAATTTCAGAAGTATTTTCACCTAGCAAAACACCCACTCAGCCATTTGTAAATGCAATTCATAAATTTCTATATAAGCTTACTTTCTTCTTCCTCCAATATTCGATTACTGAAATAGGAATGAACACACATTCAAGTCACAAATACCCAAACAAAAGATCAAAATTTGGTGTAAAAGATAGGCGTTAAGGTACAGAGGAAAGCTGAAAATTAACTAGTTAGGTATAGGATTTTTCATTCAGTTATAACAATTGCATTGTGAAGAACTTTTGTGAAGACATTACATGCGCACAAGACTACCAAACCCATAAATAAATTATAACCTCAAGCAGAATACCTTTCAGATGAAGGGACTGTATTTTAGACATGAAATCTAGATTCAGTATTTTTTTTTAATTTCTATGGAAAGAAGTGAATGCTGTTAATAAGGACACAGGAATTCTGCAGAAACTTATGAAATTCTACAGATCTTCTTAGAAAACGTGCATAGGAATGTGTGTCAGGGAAACTGCAGACTTTTTCTGAAGAGCAAATTCTTTCTCAACTTAGAATAGCTCTCCCACTGGTTCACTGGAATGACTGAGAGCAAATGACTCAACTTTTCAAATACAGGGTGCTATGCATTCACTAATTTAATTGATGTCACTGGGGATTGAAGGATACCTAAAAATCAGATGCCATGTACGTTAGTTTAGGAATTGAAAAACAAAAGCACCCTAGGGATGCTGAAGAGCGAGTTATGTGGTAACCAGTTAGTTATTCAGTTAATCACACCACCTCTGGGGTAGAGGGCGCTGCAAGTAATTGCTAGCTCTAAACAATAAGCAGATGTTCTATTAGATCCCTCAGGCACACAAGACCCTTCTTTACATTTTGGTCTCAAAGTCTCAGATCTTGGTTCCTTCAACTGTGAAATACGTATTTTTATATTTACTTTTATAATACGATTTCAGATCACTGACTAGAATTATATAAGCAATGAAAATTATACTGAATTATATAGTAAAGTATTCATATGTAGTCTCAAGTGACTCATCCCTTCCCTTTCCATCTCAGACCACAAGTCTTTACACCTGAATTGATTTTATGGTCCAAGATTTTCACTCTACCTCTCACTTCACTCTATTTCACAACACAATTCTGCAGAATGCCCCTTATAATTAATCCAATCACAATGGCTACGGCATGGTAGCTTGATTTTCTAGAATCATTAACAGTAAAAGTAAAATCAAGTAAGCAAAATTTACTAAACTATCACTAGAGGCAATATACAAGAAACACTGAATTGGTCCGTGATGAAACAATGGAAGTATATTTTGCTGCTTCTTCCACTGCACAGATCCCAGATAAAGGCCAAGTCCACACTGCCACTTTACTGCACTGTAACTTTCTGTCTCAGGGGTATGAATCTCCCTCTCCCGCTGAGCACAGCAAATTACAGTGCTGTAAAGGACCAGTGTAAACAAGCTGCTAGTTCAGTTAGCTATTGCCCTTGCGGAGGTGGTTTATCCAGATGACTGGGCAAGCTCTCTGCTAGTGCTTGTGTGATGGCCATACTTCCACTTCAAAGTGCTGCTGAGGCTGAGCTTTAATTTTAGAAGACTATACAAATCCAATGTCAAATCAGAAGCCTCTACACCAAGCCCATTCTAACTGAGCTTATGATAAAAAAGCAGCTGATTATCAGACTTGATAGAGTTTGTGGATTATCAAGGAACTGGATAAACCTTGGCTTGAATTTGCCACCTTTTAAAATGTTTGAATTTATTTTGCAATTTAATGAAAATCCTTTTGAGGGTCCAGAATAGCAGGTCCCAAGGAGTGAGTGGTACAGTACAAAAGAGCATAGTTGTGGTCAGTGTATCCTCCAATTTTTTCCATCCATGTGCGAAATAAATTGTTACGTGCACCAAGGAATGTGCAGATGTGCAGCACCAATAGAAACACGTGCCACTAGCTTTGGGCGCTCTGCTAATCAGTTGGGGAGGGCTGCTCAGGTGCTCAGATTACAAGGAACATTGGTTGTGATCTAATCTTATCCTGTACTTCATTTGAGGAGACCGTAGTCATTGTTGCACCACCTGATCCAGCCTGAATCTGACCTTTTCAACCTCGAGCCCCCACAGCCAAACTCCTTCAGTTGTTTTCATTCCCTATGTGATGCTAAGTATTCATCAGCAAAAAAGTACAAAGGCATAATGCACAAATCTGATATGCACTGACTTGCTCAGCTAAAGGCTTGTCTGTGGATCAGGGGCACCACAAGGAATAAATCCGTAACCTGATTTTCAGAAGTGATGAGCCCATGCAAATCACAATGAAGACAATGGGAACTACATGTGCTCTGCTCCTTTGAAGATCAGGCTGCTAGCTTTCAGTAATGCACTTCAGGAAATTTCTTAAGATACTTGCTGCAATTGCTTCTCAAATATTTCTTTCCATAAATGTTAACAGCTTTGATACAAGATTAAGACAAGCTGAAGAATATTTCTAAATCAGAAACTGAATTAAACAACTGTAGGAAAATGCACCAAACAAGTAGGAAAATGTTTGGCTCTTCCAGTGCATTTGAGAGAACAATATGGTAATAGTATCTTCTTGTGGACAAACTGACAATTTATCAGCTTCCATACACTTTGTATGAGCAGACATGCCACGTATGCTGACAAATTCTAAAATCTTACATTCACTTAGCAATGAATTGTTTTTATTTGAAAGAATTGCATGTGGTTATTTGAACCAGAAGAGATTTATTGCATACTTATTTCAGTTGAATCCATGCTTAGTGACAAAGTCAGCCAGGCACCCAAGTAAGGACATATATTTCACAGTTAATCTCTGAAACTGCAGTCATTTTAAAGTTTAGGGTTTAACAGTCAAAACTTTAAAATAAGCTAATTAAGCTATTTGCTTGCACATCCATCAACACAGAATGTGCACTACTTTAAAAATGAATTTTATGTAACACTTGGTACGTCAAGTGTGATGGAGATGAGAGTATATTAAAATGACTTAGCTGACAGCATCCCTACAAAACAGAGGGACAGTCACACCCTAAGTAAGTGCACTTTAAAAAGTAAATAATACTTATTTATAGAGGCCCAATGCATGACCACAGGATTTGTTACAAGTGTTGAACTTGGTTCCACCATTCTTGTGATTATGCCACCTGTTTAGGATTATGACCATGCACAAAACCTAATACATCATGCATTTAAAAGACATATTAATAAAAAGACACTGCAATTAAAATAAGCTCTTTTAGGGAAACAAGCTTCTCTAATACTTGTCAAGTAATTCACTTTATTACAATATGGTGGGGGTCTAGAGTCACATCAAACACGTATGCAGTTCTCTCAAAGGACAGTCTTCTAAAGCAGCAACAGCTGGTAATTGGCTAAGATGTCAGATCAGAAGTAGGACTATACTTAAGGTTCAATCAATAGATATAAGTGAGGCTTTCAATGTAAAGTTTTATTTTGTGCACATGCACATACAATTCAGTATGCATAGCAGAATTTCTTTCATATGTACAGTTTTAGAACATGGGCACACATCCACCACAGACTGTGCCGTCAGGTTTTCTGCTCAAGCCACAGAGACTGATTATTCAGTGAACAAAAACTTTTTTTAATTTAAATATGTCACAGACTGTTAGGTTTTAAGAATCCAATAGGCTGAAAAAAGATTTTAGGAGGCTACAAGGTTTAGAAAAGGTTTACAAGCCCAGAATGAAGAACCCAGAACTCCTCAGTTACACTCCTAAATCCAACTGAGTCACCTTATCACTCAAGCAGATCTTTACAAAAATCTATGCCCAAGGTTTAAACTACTATCACTTGTGGACAGGTCCTGAACTTGGCCCTTCTCTCCAATTCTAAACCAGTTCCTTTCTCATTTTTTCTGGGCATCAAATTACTCTATTTTCTCACATTCTAAGTCAAATTGAGCATCTTATCCTTTTTTAAAAAAAAAAAAAAAAAAAAAAAAAAGAGTCTGAACAGCTTCACAACCTTTCGGGTCAAGCCATGGGTAGTTTTTAACTCTACTTATCTCCTTCACTTCACATATCCAGAACTCTGTCAAACACAGTTTTTCTTCATATATCCACATAATTTGCTACTCTTATTTATATGACTCTTTCATATTATTTCTCACTAAAAAGTTTCCAGCTTCTTCACCTCTTACTGTACAGCTCAGAGTTTTTAAAGTTACTTTTCCTTCCCAACATACTGATACATCAGCCTCCCTGGAGCCCCTCTGCTGGCTTCTTGTCTCATTCTATATTAAGTTCAAACAGTGCCGCAGGATTCCATGATTCTAGTCAGTTTCTTTCCATAGCCCAGTCCAAAAGGAAACATCAGTTTCTCCATGATTCAAAGGCTTTACAGGCACATCTGATGGTAAAAAGAAACTTACTACAACTGTTGCTCTGTCTCGGCAGTTAACTTCCAGTCTGAAGAACTTGACACAGTTAAAAACTGATTAATATTAATTAATTTTAATCTGCCTGAAGCTCTTTTCACACAAAGCTGCTAATGGAAACAATCTACGATGCTTGTCATTTTGCCTGCTCAGGATTTCAGAGGCTACTGCCCATGTTATCAATGCTTAAAACAAATTGCGAGTAAGGGAGTTTTGAAGTTGGGCACATATTTTGAAGCACCCCCATCTAGACTGCCTGTCATTACTTCGAAGTTAGCAACTTCAAAATTCGTGCGGCCACTATTATGCTAATGAGGTGATGCGTATGCATGGCAGTGCCTCCTTGGTATTCCCCAGTCTGTGTCATTTCCATGCCCCCTTCGAAGGAGGTGGCTAGTGTAGACATGGCCTTTGGTTCATTGGGTGGCACTCCTGTCCCATTCTGCACTAATGCCAAGCAGACTGTGTGATCCTTGAAGATTCTAAGGCAGTGATAGGCAATCTAATCTAGTGATTGGGTCTCTACTTCAGTAGGCCACAAGACTTTGTAACCAAGAGAGTCTCTCAGGATAGGACTGTTTTGCAAACTGAACCTGCATACCTAAAACATGTGGGGCGTGCTGACTCAATCATAGCAGAGCTCTGATTACATGCAGAAGAAGTGCAAAGCTCTCACCGTCAGCATTGTGCGCCATCAGAACACGCTTCACTTCATGTGCCCTTGCTTTACATGCACATCACTTCAGTAATACCAATGGGGGGTGGGGAGGGAGAAAACAACACCTATGCAGATGGAAACCAGTGCAATCTGGAAACTCTGCACATGGGCAACACTAAATAAGATGTCTCATGGGCCACGCACAGAAACCCGACTGGCCACCAGATGCCCACCACCACTCTAAGGGCTTGTCTACAATGAAAATGCTATAGCAGCACAATTGTGCCTCTGTGATGCTTCAGTTCAGACTGCCAAGTAGGAAAGGTTCTCTCCATTGGTGCATGTAAACCATCTCAATGAAAGAAGGTGAATTCTTCTGTCAACCTACAGCTGTGTATTAGGGGATTTGGGTCAACTTAACTATACCACACAGGAACGGGTGTGGATATTTCCTAGAGACAAAGCAATAGATAAGCTAACCTAATTTCTACTGTAGATCAGGCCTAAGAAAGGATTTTAGGCCCAATATCCTGGCTAATCATAAATCCTTTTCTTCCAAATTCTATTGTTTCAATCAAATACAATATATTTCAAGATGTATTTCTTTTCCTAAACTGTTGCACAATGTTACTGTGGGGTGCTCTTAAGTAGCTGTGAGACCATCCCAGCAACTCTATAGTTAAAACAGTATTACGTTTTACACAAAGTAGACATTATACCCCTTAAATTTATTTTGGAATTCTTTTTTTTCTAATATTTTTGATGCCTCAATTTCAACATTTACATGTTTCCAATTTTTCTACATTAATCAATCTTGTCCCATAAACCCAGTAATGCAGGCTTTGTATTCTTGGGATGGGGGGAAAGAGGTGGAAGGTGTGCAGCCCAAATAGATGGCAATATCTGACATACTTTTTCACATATCAGGGAAGCAGGTGAAGAAAATTTCTCTGCTACAAACTTCTTGGCACCGAAAAACAGAACGGAAATCAGTGATTGCTGAAGCCAGGTAAGATAAGTTCAACATGGGCTACAGGCAGCTGATGGTGTCAGGATAAACATTTTAGTAACGAAGTAGGTAGGGGACATGAGAATTTCTCTTTACCTGACACACCTACTCTAACTTGCTAGAGGGGACTCTCGGTGATATGACCCCACAGCAGGTCTAACGAGTGGAAAAGGTAGTAACTTGTTCAGCGATCCTGCAGAGAAAGGTGCTAATTGCTCTTCGGCTAGCCCCAGGTGGTTCCCTCTACTCTCTGCCACTTCTGCTTTGCTCCCCCACAGCTCCATATCCTCTTCAGGCCTATTCAATCTCCTCTCCATGCATGGAACTGTTATGGTTTTCAAGAGAGGAAACCTGATGCTGTAAATTAGTGCAGGCTCTTTCAGTGGAGAAGCCAAAAAAGCATTAGGCTGAGGCAGAGAGTAGCAAAGCTGTCAGGGGTGCACCTTCTCACCAGAATAGTGGCAGGAAACCAGGGTTTAAAGTAAAACCTCTGACAGCACAGGAGTTTCAAGATTGTTTAAAAAATACTTGGCCAAAATTGAGTATTTGGCAGGTTAGAGTTCTACCAGCATCTAAAAAGGTGTAGGAGATATTTTTAAAAACAACATTCAATTAAAAATTAGCAACAAAGAACTTCTTTGTTCCTTCACAACTTTGCATTCATTTTCATTGTAGCTGACAATAAAACTATTAAAGCTAAAAAACTAAATGGGTTAGTAACACAGTTACAGGGCTAATCTTGAGACTATCAAATGCTGCTAAGACAGTGCTATCAATAAAATGAAATATTTAGCGTCACCAGGCCCACTAGCCATCAACCCTACTCAGTGTGACACCCGTAAGACGACAAAGACTTAAACATTGACTTTGAAATAGCACATTATCCAATCATCATACCAAGCACTAAAAAACACACAAATATGAGGGGCTGATTTTATACACAGTTCCCTTTAAACACTTGAAAGTAGATCTTCCTCTAAGAATCTGCGCAAACAGATTTATAGCATTTCTATTTTTGAACTACAAATCAGTACACATGAAATTACTTATTCCACCCCAGAATTAGTTAAATATTGGAGTACATACCTGGCTACGGCTTCACTGTATACAAAACCAGCATCTGCTCTCTTTACAATTTCAAAACACAGATCTGCTCCATCCATACTGAGGGTAAAAAGATATGAAAAATGTTCTTGTAAGAAAACAAATAGGCTGCCAAGTCCAATTAGAGTACATTTTTTCAGAAATATGTTCAATTTGTATAATGCTCATATCAAATGTACTTCTGGTGTATGTACAATTTATAATTAAACAAAACCCATTTAGCAACTATTTCCAAACTGTCATGTCAACTAAAAATTGCTCTACCCCAACTGAATTAAGTCTGGGAAAGTAAGAAACCTTTATTAAAGTGGTGCCCAAACATTGTACACAGTTTGGTCACACAAAGCGATACTGTTAAAATGGCCTACAGCTTATGAGCAGTAAGGGGACTATAAAAATTCTCAAAATAACCATCTGACTCATGCTATATTCCATTAAAATGTATGTTTTTGTTTGGGTTAATCCAGAATTTAGGTCAGATTAGAGTTCTAGATGATGTGGAAAGAAAGGTATCAGGGTGGTTGAAAGGCACCACTTCCTCATGTATTCCCAGCACTCAAATGTTTGATGGCATGAGCTGGTGTGCTTACATAACGGAAGTAGGGAATACTCTAACAAGGTTTTGAGTAACATCGTTTTTTGTAACATTTAAATGTGGGCTGTCTTTTCTTTGTAGGCACAGATAGATTAATGAAATTACTTTAGACAGACTGATGAGTCAACTTGTAGAAGTCAGACTTTGAGAAACATTGCTCTAGGATATTGAACAATTTGAGGATCTATTCACAAGTGATCCTAGCTCAGTTCCACTGTGTTGATTACCTTAAATATTAAGGCTCTGCCTGCATTGCTTTTTCTGTTAGGAAGCTGTTTTTAAATACACTGATATATTGCTGCCAATTCAAAAGCATAGCATTCAACTCTACCTAAACTCGTGAAGTTTTCCATAAAATTAAGCTAATGAAAAAAAAAAAATTAAAAACTCTTCTGCCCTGGATAATGTCAAATCATTTATCATGGAATTCATGGTATTTTCACCATTTGCAACTATCTAGGAGCTCTGATATTCAGCTGGGCAGCACCTGAATCTCTCCTGGATTGCTATGCATGCACTCAGCTTGCAGGGAACATTGGTTACTGGATAACCATATTTTCCCCAAAATGACCTCTTTTTTTGTCTTTGTTCATTCTTCTTCCTTGCCTTCACAGTGGGATGGGCTTGGTTTCTCTCTCTCTCCTTTTACCTGTGCATTGTAATCCCCCAGACTGCACACCTGTGCAAGCAAAGAATTTATCATGTCCTTGAATACCACTCAGTATTGAGTTCCCCAAAGACTTAGTGGGGCCATATCTAATGTTGGGTAAGAACTGAGCTGCATCACAGCAATAGCTTGACCTCTATCTCTGCACAAAAACACTTCCCATTTCCCAAACCATACTCTAGGCTTTTCCACACTTGAAACACTAGAGGCAGAACTGCACTACTCAGCTGGGCTGCTGTGGTGCTTTAGTGCAGACCGTCACTTAAACAACTCTGTGTACGAGTGTGTTGGTTTAATTAATCCACTTTCCCAACAGGTGATAGCTGGGTCAACAGCAGAACTCCTTCAGGAACCTAGCACTCTGGTCCCTGACTGAGACATCTCACTCCCCTCATGTTCCAGCCCTCTGGAGAAGGCTCGGAACCAAGGTTCAGCACTTCCCCCAGATCTGATTAATTCTTCTAAGGGGCTCGAGGTGGGACCAGAAATGGGGGATTCAGGGTTCAGTGTGTGGGAGGGTGCAGGAACATCCTGATGATGGGGAGTCTGTGTTGGAGGAGCACTGAAGGAGTGGTCTTGGTGTGGAAAGGTGCAGAGGAATGAGCACTAACCTCACACAGCTCCCCACTGATCTGAATGGCCACAATTGCAGCCAATCAGAGTAGTGGACAGGCATGGGGAAGGGACGCCTATGAGGCAGCACTGTGCTGCTGCTCCCCAAACCATAGGAGGGGGGAGGAGGAGTGCATGGAGCCCGGAGTCACTTCATGACCCCCTCACCATCAACCAGAGCCCATGGGATGAATCCAGCCAGGCCTGATGACTCCAACCCATGAAGCTCGGGGTTCCACACTCACCACCCTGCACTCTGCACTCAAACAATGCATTAACAAATTGCAAGAAAATCCATGCAAGCGTGCAGATTTTAGAGCACTTAGGCTATGTCTACAATATGAAATAAAGTCAAATTTATTAAAGTCAGCTTTATAAACTCTAGTGGTAAAAAGTTGAGTGTCTACACCTGCTCACAAAGTTGACTTAGTGTGGCCCCACTAAATAGCCAAAGTTCGACCGTTGCAGTTATCCCACAGTTCCTTCAGCAAAATTGCATTTTGTTTTTTTTGTTTTTGTTTTGTTTTTTGCCAGGGCATTACAGGAAAAAAATTACCCAAAAGTGGTTGTGGGTGTGGAATGTCATCTTCCCCATTCCCCACCCCTCCCGCTGTTGAAAACAGTCATTTTTCAGACGTCTGTTTCCCTGATGAGAGAAATTGTTTGAGAAATCTACATTACGGAAAGAGGCAGTTTTTTCAAAAGAGTTATTACAAAAGACATTAAACTGACATTCAATATAAGTGAAGACAGAGAGAGACTGAAGGAGCCACGTTTGAAGAAGAGAGAGAAATTTGTGAGCTGTCACCACATGGAAGCGAAGAAAGCTCTAGGGTGAATGTTTGGGTCTAGTGGTCAGCGTGCTAGAAGCAGCCATTACACTGAGGTCTCCAGCATGAAGCATGGAGACCGTTAGAAGTAGTAGATCCAGACTCATTATGAATCCCCGCGACTCCCTAGAAGGGACGGAAAGAATCCTAGAGGGCATTGGTGTCTAGTGGCTGCTGGAAGGAGCCATTAACCGACAGAAATGGTAGTGGCATGAGAAGAGAATGGTAAGTTAAGGAAACATTAGCAGATAGAAAAGTTGAGGAAAGAATGAAAGGATTCCCTTGCCTCTCTTGGTAAAGAAGCCCTAGACCAAACAAGTGCCTGTGTGCGAGAGGGAAAAGACAGAGCAGGAGTGCCCACAAGCTCCAGTCCTTCATAGGAAAACCTCCCCCAAGTCACATGCTTTGGGAAGAGAGAGTACTCCATATGTCCACAGTCACATTCTGCTGCCTTCCCAATGATTCCTGAACCAGGCTGTATGGCACCAGCAGGATGCTCTCAGAACTGCCCAAAGGAGGTAAAAAAAGACAACTGGCAACAAGGTTATTCTTAAAACTGTTAGTTTTAAAAGTCATAGTCCACACAGCCTGGCAGCCACAAGGTAGGGGGGTGGGGGCTACCTCACCAACTGCATGGCGCCTTGGGAGGGGCAGGCACATAAAGTGTACATTGCTAACTGCTATGGAGCATTCTCTTTTTGGCAGCTATAGTATTTCTTGCTAGCCCTAGGAGGGAAGCGCAAAGGTGAGCCCTCTCAAGCACTGAAGATTAATGCAGGACAGGGTATGGTGGTATCTACAGGCATGGACTGTACTGCCCAGCAGCCATGCTGTGTGGTTGGGTGGGGGGAGGGAGCTTGCCTGCCAGCCACATGGCACCTTGGTGGGGGGGAGGGCTGTCCCATACAAATGTGAAGCACAGAAAACAAGTTGCACAACCTGTTGAAATGGTTCAGTCAGATGGGCGCACCCAGAACACATTTGGTAACTAGGTTACTGTTCTTCCTTAAAAAAGGGACAGAATGAAGCACAGTCCCAGCAGTGACCACTTAAAAATGTAACTGCCGCATGGATGCTGAGGGGAGTGGCGGGGGGTGGGGGGGCGCAGGCCTGTAAAATGTGAAGCAGAAAAAACAAGGTTTTCCACCTCTCCTGCTAAATCCTGTGCAGGGAAGAAGTCCTCTCAACCACTGTAACCCCGCATAGGATAGGCCGGGCTGCTGTCTGAAGGCATGGTCTGCACAGCCTCGCAGACACGCCATCTTTCCTCTGATCTCCCATTAGTTTGCCCCTTTTACACCAATTACCTTGCTTGTCTAATTTTTTTCACCCAAATACTTTACATATCTCCCACCTCCACCAAATCAAATGATCCTAAATATGGGTCATGGTACATGTCACACTGCATGTGCACAAGGTACAAGAAATTGACGTACAGTTTGTAGCAACTTCCAATCACTCAGTCCAAAAATCCTTTTATCTTAAGTGGGGAGGATATGATTAACCTCTACTTAGCTATGTTAATTGACAGATGGGTTCACAGCTGTCAGTCACACTGCAGTATGTGATCCCTCCAGTCATTAAGATCTCTGAGTTTAACAGGAAAAGGCAGTTATGGGAAACCGTGTCTGGGAGAGCGGGGCCTGTAACTCAGGAATCCTTGTGCCAAATGTCCCCAAATTTGGATCACTACACTACCCTGTGCCTCCAGGAGACGACAACATTTCAAACCAATCCAACTAATCGTTTGGATTTTTTTAGTTCTGCTGTGCCACTATAATCTTCATGTAGGTAGGCAAAGGCTGCAAAATGTATGTAAGAAGTCTGAGATTACTACATCATCTGTTATGCTCCAGGAATAGTCTTTCTAGAACTGTGGTCATACTTCTCTCACCTGATGGTGAACATGAACCGGCACTCCTCCCTTTTTATGGGAATGATTCTTTCAAAGATGGGGTTTATTTTCAAAAGAGCAGTGTCTACACTGGTTTTCTTCTTTCAAAAGAAGCTACTTCCAAATAAGAATATGCAAATGAGGTGCCAGATATGCAAAACTGCACTTCATTTGCATTTTCAATTTCCCTCATTTGCATACCTCTTTGGAAAGTGTATACACAGCCTAAGAGATCAATCACACAGTGCATGTGCAAATCCATTGATTTGGGGGTTTACCAACATCAAGATTGCAAGTTTAACTCTTTGAGGGCAGTCGCTGTCTTATATCCTAAAATGGCCATAATATGGGACATAAATCCTTGTTTCTCTAAAAGTAGGTGTCAGTTGTCCCCAAATTTTGATCACTACACTGCCATTTCATAATTAGTTTTCACATCCTTTAATTTTTCTATGCAATTTTGTTTGGTTTCCTCTAACTTTCTAAAATGAAAGTGGACTTGCACTTCAATTTTTCCTTGGCATCCAAACTTTAATTGTAGGTGGATATTTAAAAATATTTTATTATAGCGACAAAAAATTAGTTAAGAAGGTGTCTCCAGAATAGAGCTGGTCTGACTGGTGTGTGTGGTATGTTTTTTTCATCTGGCATGAAAACAATTGTTTTAGGATAATTTTCAGCAGTTACTAGCTGAAAGAGTACGTACCAACCTTCGTGAAAAGAAACAGGTATGTTCTGCTTGTGTGAAGCTGTGTAAACTGTGTGCCGGTATTTAAATTTTATGTACAATCATATGTATATTCTGCTGCTGCACCATAAGTATTCAGGTGCTATTTATGGATAAAAGATGGCACACAGCTCTGCATGTAACTTCTGTGTATAGCAGAGAAAGTTTTATATATAACTTCCAACATAAAATGTTCACTTGCAGCAACTACTAGTACATGAGGTAGTCTTCAGCTGCTGCATTCACACAGACCCCACAGGTTAGCCATCTCTACCTTTGCTCATTGTCAAGCAGCCATCTAAGAATTTCTTAAAATAAAAAAAAAAAAATGCAGGAAATTGTAATAAACAAACTTCACTGTGAAGCAGTTAGGTTTGTTACAGACGAAATAGCTCATGCAAACCCAAAAAAGCAAGGAAAAAGTTAAGCCAAACAAAAAATCCTCTTGTCTCCTCTACCCAGCGGCACATATATCATCATCACCACAACTACCATATACTCTGTACCGCGCACCACATTCTTAGCTTGCTATGGATGTCATCCTTTCACTACCACCCTTTATCAAACTACCCCTGCCCAGCACAACACACTACATCACTAATGATTCACAACAAATAGTGTTAAGTTTGGGTGCTTTACTAAAGAGTATATGGAAAAGGGAAGGTATAGGGAAGGGCAGAATTACAGTTACAGCACATGCCGTGTTAAACAGCAAAAGCCAGACGAAAGAATGTCAGTGGATAAAGAACAGGGTATATATTTTTAGGTGATTTTTCTTTTCATTCCTTTCACAGTCTGGATTTGAGTCCCCTATGCTTAATGTGTATAGCAAACAACTACTTCACAGTGAAGATCTTTGTATATTAATTAGAAATAAGATCATGATCAGAGAGGGAGCTGTGTTCGTCTGTAGCTTTGAGAACAACAAGAAGTCTTGTGGAACCTTATAGACCAACAGATATTCTGGAGCATAAGTTTTCGTGGGCAAAGACCCACTTTGTCAGATGCATGAGTGGGGGGTGGTGGTTTCAGAGGGGTATTTAAAGAATGGGGTCCCAGTAAAAGGGAGGGCTCCTCTGAAACCACCCCCCCCCACTCATGCATCTGATGAAGCGGGTCTTTGCCCACGAAAGCTTATGCTCCAAAATATCTGTTGGTCTATAAGGTGCCACAAGACTTCTTATTAAACAACAAGATTATGTAATTTAAAAGCCACTTAAGAGCATTTGTGCCATAATTCTGAGCTATTGGAATGGTAAAAACAGATATATACCCTTGTTTCCATTTCTAATTTTTAAAAATCCTTTTAATTACTATAATGAATACCCCTTAGGTATACATAATCACTTTATAGTAGTGTAATTAAGTCCCTTGGCCCATGCTTTGGGACTTACAGAATAAATAAAGCACCACAACAAGTTCTGCATGTAATTTATAGCTCAGAAAGAAAAAAAATATTGGCAACCAATCTGTAAGTTAATGGACATGGCTTTTAGGGAAAAAAAAAAAAAGGCCCGAACATCAGGCAATGATTTCTTTAGCCACCTCTTAACTGTCCTCCTACCTTCTGATGCATGACTTCAGTGATAACCCTATCGTAAGTGTAGGTAATTCCATTAGCACATGTGCAAGGGACAATTGAAGATACTGGTGGGGGTGTCAACACAGCTTACCATATTGAAATTTAAGTGGCTTGCTCTACTACATGTAGGGTAGGCCAGTAGGAACCACAACTATCAATATCGATTAATGGAAAGCAGGGAGACAAATAAAAACACCAGATGGCAAGAGCATATGTACATGCATGGCATGTGTATTCAGGAGAGTGGTAAGACAGAAAACTCAATCCCCATTATTCTAAGTATGCAGTATGGGGAGAAGGGTGAACCTGGAAGGATTTACAGAAGATATAGAGCAAGCAAATGCATTATTTTACTGTGTGAGTGTTTTCCCCCTCTTGAATACAGTAAACTCTTCTCTATCCAGCAGTATAATCTGGAACTCTCAAATAAGTGGCATTTTAACCATAAGTAAATTTTAGTTACATTTTCCATGAGTGCAGTATAGTGAAAGTAAATGCAAATAAATACAGCAAATACAGAAGACGTTTACAGTGTACAGTACTGTTGATGTTGGTAAATAAAGTACTCTGCACACATTTTTGTTTGTTTCTTAATATCTAATCTAGTTCTTAGAGTTATGCATTGCTAGGTGCACCTCTCTATTATCCAGAATATTTGAGCATCCAATAACCTCCCAGCACTGGGGCTGCTGGATATGAATGTTTACTGTATTATTCCCAAAGCCTGAAAACCACAACTCCTGTCCTCGGTCAGGCTAGGAAGAGACACTTGGGACAGACATTCTATAGACTTCGATAACTTGTAAAAGATGTTATCATTTTCAACTGAGTTCCCCACTTCAAATTGGCCATCAAACTTAATTCATGAAAACTAGTGAAATGTGGAAACAGAGACATTCAATCATTTTAAAAAAAAAAAGGTATTATTATGCAAGAAGATTATAAACTGCTGAAAAAATGTATTTTTCACTCTCCTATAAATCAAACCAAAAAGCTGAACTGAATTGAACACAAAAGCTCATAATTTAACGGAAATATCTAAGCTGTCTCAGTAAACTTTGCTTTTCAAAAACTAGTCATACCAAAAAAAATGCTCACAAACTATTTGAAATTTTATAGCTCTAGAATTAAGAGCAATACCTCAAACTACAGTCAAAAGGATGTCTCCACAGATTTAGCTCCCCACTTGTCATCCCTTCCCCTGTTACACAGACCCCACCCAATAAGCAGATTCCTAATTGGAGTGCCACTTGTTCCCAGCATGGTGTATCTGGGAACATCATACACAATATTGAATAGTACTGCCACCCCTATAATGGGGGACTTAGGGAAATACTGCCACATCTTTATTTTACAGAGAAGACCCCCATAAATTTCTGTTCAATACAAACATTATATTTGAAAACTGAATACTCCTCTCTCTCTCTCCAGATTCCTGAGTAAAATTTCTTCTGACCAGTAGGTGGAGATAGACACACATTAATACATTAATTTCTGTCCCATGAAAGCACATCACCTAATGAATTATTTTGTTAGTCTTTAAAGTGCTACTGGACTGCTTTTTTCTTTTGATAGTATATAGACTAGCACGGGCAGCTCTCTGTTACTATTAATACAGTATACTTTTTGTCACATTAATTTCATCCTGGACTTTCCCACTTTAAAAAACTATTTCTCAGCACTAGGAAACAACATTATACAAACTTCAAAAAAAAAAAAAAAATCAGAAGAGGGCAGGTAAAAAGACACCATAGTTACTGAAAGTTTGCAGGAATTCATTTTCGGTAAGTACACATTACGTTTTCTGCTTCATTTCTTAGCTTTTGGAGATTTTATATTCAGTAGTTATGTTACACATATAATTAGCAGTCTACTGTGTGCTGACAAACCACACAGCCAATTATTTTAATAATTGGTGAAATCTGTGTGATGATAATATCAGGGCCTAATTACATGTTTTTCTGTGGCCATTTGCAAGTCGGAGACTAAGCCCAGTCAGTTCTACATTTGAATAGAAAGAAAAGAAGTTACTCACCGTAGTAACGATGGTTCTTCGAGATGCGTCCCCGTGGGTGCTCCACGATAGGTGTCGGGTTCGCACCAGCGCCGCAGATCGGATCTTTCCAGCAGTTTCTGCCGGACCACGCATGCGCCGGCGCGCGCCGCTCCCCTGCGCACTCCCGGCCATGTGCGCGATCCGGTGCCCACCAGTTCCTTGACCAACCGCCTCAGATGCTCCTGAAAAACACCAAACAGAGATCCGAAGTGGGGAGGATGGGCAGGTGGTGGAGCACCCACGGGGACACATCTCGAAGAACCATCGTTACTACGGTGAGTAACTTCTCTTTCTTCCTCGAGTGTCCCCGTGGGTGCTCCACGATAGGTGACTACCCAGCAGTAACCCAAGAAAGGAGGTGGGTAATCGGGTTATGTGCAGCTTGCCCCCAAAAGGACCGCTGTCGAGAGGCGGGTATCCTCTTGGAATACCCGGTGTAGGGCATAATGCTTGGCGAAGGTGTCATAGGATGACCAGGTCGCCGCTCTGCAAATGTCTTTTAGCACGATGCCCTTGAAAAAGGCTGTTGATGCCGCCACCGACCGGGTGGAATGAGCCCTAGGCGGGGCCAGTAAAGGAGTCTTTCGAAGTTTGCAGCACATCTTTATGCAGGACACAATGTGCTTCGAGATTCTCTGTGAAGAGAGACCCTCTCCTTTTGATCTGGGAGCGAGAGAGACTAAGAGTCTGTCCGTTTTCTGGAAGGACTTAGTTCTGTCTATGTAGAAGGCCAACACCCTCCTCACATCCAGGAGGTGCAGGCGTGCCTCCTTGTTGGAGCTATGAGGCTTCGGGTAAAACGAGGGTAAAACTATAGGTTCGTTAAGATGGAACTCTGAAGAAACTTTCGGAACAAAGGCTAGGTGCAGCCATAAGGTTACCGCCTCCTTTGACAATACCGTGCAGGGCGGCGTTGCCATAACTGCTGCGAGCTCACTGACCCTGCGAGCTGCCGTGATTGCAAGAAGGAAGGTTGTCTTTATCGTAAGGAGACGGAGGGAAACCGTGGCTAAGGGTTCAAAGGGTGGTCCCGTTAGCGTGCAGAGCACCAGGTCCAAGCTCCACGATGGTGGAAGCAGTTTCCGAGGGGGGTACAGGTTTACCAGCCCCTTCAGAAACCTGGTAACAATAGGATGGGCAAACACCGTGGGCCCTTCCTCTTCATGCCGAAAAGTCGATATAGTGGCGAGATGGACCTTCAACGAGGAGAGGGAGAGCCCGCCTCTCGAGGTCCAGTAAGTATTCTAGTATGACAGGTATAGGCACTTCAAGGGGAGCTAACTGCTTGGTGGAACACCATGCAGTGAATCGAGTCCATTTCTGTTTGTAGGTCTTCCTGGTGGAGATCCTTCGGCTACTTTCCAGGACTTGTTGTACTCCCTCCGTACATGTACTTTCTAGGGAGCTGAGCCATGGATTAACCATGCTTGTAGGCGCAGGCCTCAGGGGTGTGGATGCACTATGGACCCCTGGGCCTGCGTGAGCAGGTCCAGCGCTATCGGAAGGGAAAGCGGTGGACGATCCAACATGCGGAGAAGCAAGGGGAACCATTGCTGTTGATCCCATGTGGGGACCACTAGGATCATGCGGGCTCTCTTCCTCCTGGCTTTCTGCAGAACCTTGTGGATGAGCACCGTGGGGGGAACGCGTAAAGCAGCGGGCCCTTCCACGAAATCACGAACGCGTCCCCCAGGGACCCCCGCCCCAGTCCTGCCCTGGAGCAGTATTGGGGGCACTTCTTGTTGTGCTGAGTGGCAAACAGATCTATCTGGGGAAACCCCCATAAATGAAAAATCGGTCATAGCAGATCGGAGCGGATCTGCCACTCGTGTGTGAGTGCGAAGTGCCTGCTCAGCTGGTCTGCCTTCACGTTGTGAGCGCCTGGTAAGTACGAGGCTGTCAACGTTATATTGTTGGCGATGCACCAGTTCCACAGCCGGACTGCTTCCGCACATAAGGCACGGGATTGAGCTCCGCCTTGTCGATTTATATAAAACATGGTGGAAATATTGTCTGTATTGATCCCGACTACCTTGCCTTGTATGTGGTCTTGAAAGTGTTTGCAGGCGTTGAACACCGCTCTGAGCTCCAGTATATTATATGCAGTGACTGTTCCGTAGGGGACCACAGTCCTTGCATCACCTTTTCGCCAATATGTGCTCCCCACCCTATGTGGGAGGCGTCGGTGGTGAGAAAAATAAAGATTTGTGGTTGTTGGAAGGGTACCCGTTAGCATGTTCTTGGGGTTTATTCACCATTGCAGGGATCTGCGCACCTCTGTCGTGGGCGACACCACCCTCCGGACGGTATGGGATGCCGGCTTGTAAACGCTCGCCAGCCAATGTTGTAGGTTGCGCATATGCAACCTGGCGTTCTGTACCACGAACGTTGCCGCTGCCATGTGGCCAAGCAGCTGCAAGCACGTTAAAACTGGCACCGTGGGGCTGTATGTAATGACTTGTACCAGGGAACCGATGGCGCGAAAGCGAGAGTCGGGTAGATAAACCCTTGCTGTGATAGAATTTATGCGTGCCCCTATGAACTCTATGTCCTGTGTGGGGTCGATCTTTGACTTCGCAAGGTTGATGACCAGGTCCAGCGAAGAAAACGTGTTTGCTGTTACACGTATCATGTGTAGTACCTCCGCCTTCGAGGCCCCTTTCAGTAGGCAGTCGTCCACATATGGGAATATAAATACCCCGTCTGTGCAGGTAGGCTGACACCACTGCCAGGGTCTTGGTAAAGACTCTGGGGGCTGAGGAGAGGCCGAACGGCAGAACCTTGTATTGGAAATGTTCTTTGCCGACCATAAACCGGAGAAAACGTCTGTGAGCCGGGTGGATCATTATATGAAAATACGCATCTTGTAAGTCGAGGGCTGCAAACCAATCTCCATCGTCCAGTGCCGTGAGTATAGAGGCGACTGTGATCATCCGAAAGCGTTGTTTGCGCAACTACCGGTTAAGGCCTCGAAGATCTAAGATGGGCCTCCAGCCTCCTGTTTTCTTCTCTGTGAGGAAGTATCGTGAATAAAACCCTTTCCCCTGAAGTCGCTCCGGCACTCTTTCGACCGCCCCTATAAGCATCAGGTGGTCCACCTCGTGCTTGAGTTTCGCCTCGTGGGAGGCATCCCTGAGATGAGGCCTGGGCGGAGGTCTTGGTGGTGGGAGCGACTGAAAGGGGATCACGTAACCCGTGGCTATGATCTCTAGTACCCACTTGTCTGTGGTGATCTTTTGCCACTGTGAGTGGAATGGTCGGAGGCGATGATGGAACATTAATTGTGGATGACGTTGCGCGATGGTAGTAATAGTGCAGCCCTCGACCTGTCCGTCAAACCTGTTGCCTTTGGGCCTACCCTGAGGATGCACGACCTTGTTGGGAACGTCGCCTAGGAGTTCTATACTGTTTTTGCTGTTGATGCCGCCCTTGGTCGTAGCCCCGTTGGTACCGAGCACGCTGAGGTTGGTACGGGTATCGCTGTTGTTGAGGGTAATACTTTTTCTTTCTGTATGGAGGGGTATAAATACCCAGGGTTCTGAGTGTGGCTCTTGAGTCTTTACTGGAATGAAGGACCGAATCAGTTGACTCTGCAAACAACTTCTGCGTGTCAAAAGGGAGATCGACAATTTTTGCCTGCAGATCCCTCGGGATACCCGATGTCTGGAGCCAGGATTCCCTGCGCATGACCACTGCCGTAGCCGTTGAGCGTGCCGCCGTGTCCGCTACGTCCAGGGCGATCTGGACTCCCGTCCTGGAAGCTGCATAGCCCTCTTGCACGATGGCCTTCAGCACCAGCTTCTCATCTTCTGGAAGTGAATCCATGAGAGAAGTAAGCCTGGAGTAATTGTCGAAATTGTGGTTCGCTAGATGTGCTGCATAATTAGCCATTCTCAGCAGCAGGGTGGAGGAGGAGTATACCTTTCTGCCAAATAGCTCTAGCTTCTTGGCATCTCTATCCATTCCCCCTGCTTTGTACTAGGATGTCTTCGATCTCTGCTGAGATGATTCTACCACCAGAGAATTTGGTTGTGGGTGACTAAACAGGAACTCCATGCTCTTCGCCGAGACGAAGTATTTCTTATCCGCCCTCTTGTTTATAGGTGGAGCGGAAGCCGGGGTCTGCCATAGGGTAGTAGCAGACTCCATGATTGCTTCGTTGAGCGGGATAGCGATTTTGGACAAGGCCAGAGACCTCAGGTTTTTGAGGAGCTTGTAGTGCTTCTCCTGCACCTCTGCTGTTTGGATGCCTTGCGTGAAAGCCACCCTTTTAAACAGCTCCTGAAACTGTTTGAGGTCGTCCGGGGGGGCAACATCCCCAGGGCCATAGCCTCGTCGGGGGAGGACAAGGAGGAGCCACTAGGGTAGACCTCCCTTGAACTCTCAGGGTCCTGCTGCTGGTGGTACACCCTCTCACTAGAGGCTTGCGAAGGAAAATCTTGGGGTTCCAAAATCAGCTCCCCTTGGGACAGATGTGTTTCTGTCCCCGTCCGTGAGTGCCCGCGGGGGTACTGGGCAGTCGAGGGGGACCTGCCCCTGGGTGTATGCCTGTGGTGTCTATGCCCAGCGTGATAAGGACGACTGTGGCAGCACGGGCATGGTTCCTGGGATGCAGACCTGGACCACTCTCGAGGTGCATACCCCCGATGTCTGGGGGAGCAAGATCGTCTGGATGATTGAGACAAGGGTGAAACTGGTTTGTGGTAGTACTCCAGAGGGTCAAATCCCAGAAGAGGCGAGCGTGGCCCGAGCCATGGTGATGCTGGTTGGAGGAACGGGGAAGGAGGCTCTGGGTAGGCTGGGGGAGACCCATGTCTCCTGGTTGGTGTATGCAGCATAAGGGGAGGACTTGTTGAGAGCAGCCCTGCAGCCCTGTCCAGAGAAGGGCTACGGTGCCGGATTTTCACTGCTGCCTTTCCCCTCCCCTGCGGGGCTGGCTCCGCCCCTCCCCGTGCTGGGGATCTCGGCCCCGCTGTCGGCGCCGCGCTCGGAATGCTCATCTGCGGTACCGCGCAGGTGGTCTCCTCCGGTGCCTGCAGGCTACGTGCCTGTTGGCCCTGCACCGTTGGTACCGCGGGGGTCTGTGCCGCTTGTGGCGGTGCCGCCGGTTCCGGCGCTTGCCTGGCCGCCGCTCTGAATGCGCGGGCTGGCTGTTTAGTAATTGGAGGCTCAGCCTCTGCTACATGTGCTGCTGCGCTGCCGCTTGCTTGTGACTGCGGCTGGGGGCTGTGTGCTACGCCCATCCCGCTCGCTGTGACCGCCGGCAGGGATCGGGCTGGAGAGAGCTTCCTCTGTTTCTGCACCGAGGGGGTGAGGGACACCGCCTTCCTTTTATGGAGCCCTGTGGGTCCCTCCGATTGAGGCCTCTAAGGCACGTCTGGCTGGAGGGCCTTATCAAACACCAGCATTTTCAGCCGCATTTCTCTATCCTTTCTGGCTCTGGCCATGAGCTTTGCACAGAAGGAGCATTTCTGGGCGACGTGTGATTCCCCCAGGCACCTAATACATTGACTGTGCCCATCAGAGGCCGGCATAGCTTCGCAGCACGACTCACACTTCTTGAATCCTGAAGAGGACATTGCGGTGAGTCTTTGAGCTGTTAATAGGGTACTTAGCACCTTCTCTGTGCCTGTTCCCCTCTCACGGACTCCAGCCTGCTGCAGCAGGAAGCCTACTGGCCTTCACGTCCCCGGGTTGCCTCCGCTCCTCCTTCTCATTACTAAGACTTTCTACTTATATATATATATATTTTTTTTTTTGCAATAGAGAAACAAACAATTTAACTAAGAACTCTGAAAGAAAACTCTAAAACTCTGAAAAACTCTAAATACACTGACTCTGGCCGCAGCCTGAGCAGATTCCGTCTGCAGCCGATGGCGGTTAAGAAGGAACTGGCGGGGACCGGATCGTGCACGTGGCCGGGAGTGTGCAGGGGAGCGGCGCGCGCTGGTGCATGCGCGGTCTGGCAGAAACTGCTGGAAAGATCCGATCTGCGGCGCCGGGGCGAGCCCGACATCTATCATGGAGCACCCACGGGGACACTCGAGGAAGAACGTAAAGCTACATTTTCATATAAACATGTGTTTTGCTATCAAACCTGTGGATAAGTGTGAACTCCTGAAAATATCTCAGCACAACTATATCAAAACCTTAAAAAAAGTTTTTAATGTGAAAATTCACTGTTTGTATTGATACAGCCTATAGCCATTATTTTGATGAGAAACGTCCAATATTTTTTAACTGGAGTGCCTAAAGTTAAAAACTCTTAAATTAATACCCCCATATCTAAACACATAGCCTAATTTACAGAAGTCCTGGGCCAGCATATCTCCTTATGAAGTCAGTGGGAGCCACTGGTGCTCAATGTCTCTGAAAATTAGTATCAGAGGGGTAGCCGAGTTAGTCTGCATCTTCAAAATCAACAAGAAGTCTTGCGGCACCTTATATACTAACAGATACTTTAGAGCAGAGTTTCCCAAAGTGTGGTCCATGGCTCAGTACTGGTCCTTAGAAAAATATATAAAATTATCACACATGATCCTACTAATTTGGTACATTTTGTATTTTCCCGTTTAATTAAGATAACAACAAGTTAGGCGCTTAGGTATTTTGTACCAAGATTTCTATTATATACTATTATCCTCGTGAATAAATAATAAACAGTAAAAATATATTTATTTTTCTTTTTTTTTTTTTTAATATGTGTTTATATTTTTGGGTCACAAAAAAGGTACTAAAAACAGGTTCTAAATATATAGGGTGTGTCTACATTTGCATTCCTCTTTTGAAAGAGGTATGCAGATGAGGTAATTTGAAAATTGAAATGAGATAAATTTGCCTTGGGCTCCTCATTAGCATATTCTGATTTTGAAAGAGCTTCTTTCTAAAGAAGTGTAGCCAGTGTAGACGCTGCTCTTTTGAAAGTAAACCCATCTTTGAAAGAATCCTTTTTCTCTTTATTTAATGGGAAGAAGGATTCTTCCAAATATGGGGTTTACTTTCAAAAGAGCAGCATCTACACTGGCTTTCTTCTTTCGAAAGAAGTGCATTCGAAATTTGAATATGCACATAAAGGTACCAAATATGCAAATTCATACCTCATTTGCATTTTCAATTTACATCATTTGCATGCCTTTTTCAAAAGGCCCATAACCCATAAAGTTTGGGAAACAATGATTCAGAGCATAAGCTTTGATGGGCAAAGATCCACTTCGAAAAGCTTATGCTCCAAAATATCTGTTAGTCTATAAGGTGACACAGGACTTCTTGTTGTTTTTGAAAATTAGGTAACTTACAGGCAGAACCTATACATGTATTAACGAGACAAACCTTATATACCTAGCTTCAAAAATTCTGGTCAACAAAAAAAGAAGCTGCCTAATGTAAAGTGAATTCCATCAATGTTTTGGATGATCATTTAATAAAATGATTTTATTGCATGTCTCTCAATGAAGCACTGCAAACAAAGTTAACTTTTGTATTTCAAATATGATGTTTTCTTTTTTAAAGTGTCACCAAAAACTCAAGCCTTTTGTACTCTCTAATAATTGGAAAAGCTCAAGCTAATTCTACAACAAAAATTAAAAATTTACATTATTTAAATTGCACCTTTTATGCTTGCATATGGCATCACTAGAGTGAAGCAAGTCAATTTTTCAGTCTCCAGGCTAAACCAAATGTGTTTTAAAATGGCTTCACTTCACCTGAGCAATTTCTTTCTTGATTAGTTTCATTTCCAGTTGTTTTATCTTGCATTTATTTTTTCAAATAAATCCAGTTACGTTTCTAAAATATTTCAAAATGAAATTTGGAAAATGTTGAAAAATGTTTTGACTTTAAAAATATTCCAATTTTTGTAGCCAAAAATATTTTCCGACTTCTACACGAATTCATAAATAATTCTGGTTGCCCTGAAACTGCAATTTTGGCAACTAATTTTTTACCTGAAGAATATTGCCCAATTCTAGACTTGGATCAAATACCAGTGATAAAAACCATGAAGGAAACTTACAATTCGAAAACCATATAAAGCATTCCATCTGAACTGTAGGTCTCCAGTAATTCAACAATATGGGGATGCTTCAGCATGTGACAGATACTGGCTTCCCTCTTCAGATCTGTGGAAAACAAGAAAAAGTATTACATCACGGTTGCCTGGTACTGCACAAACCGAGAAGTTTAAGATACAGCAGTAAAGAAAAAAGTACACATTCTTTGAGTAGGTTGACATCTGACGTGATTTCTAAAATAGTCTTTAGCTTTTCCAGCCAAAAGTTGTAAAAAAGCAATGAGTCTCTTTCTCTTCTGAGAGAGGGTGTTTTTCTGGAAAGAGGTAACAGTTTTTCTGAAATAAGAGTAAGGTACACTATCAGATCTGTTAGTGGGAAAGTACAAATGAAGTTAAAAAGAAAAAACAACAATTTCTAAATTCTTATGTGAGGTTCTTTTTCTAAAGTACAGCATTAACTGTTTTTTAAAAAAACAGTATACCACATTTAGAAAAACTGACTACTACATATGGAGGTTCATTAGTTTCATAATGCCCAGCTATGTATGTACAACCCATCTTCTGTCACTGTCTCTTTAAACATAAGTAGTCAGGTTTATGGCCAGAAGAATTCAACTGCTCACTGACTCCTGCCCATCCAGGTGGGGGCAGAGGGGGAAGAGAGGGAGGCAGCTCATCAGCCCTTGCAGTATGCCCAGGAAGACATTTCCAAAAGTGGATGCTAACTCCACTCCCACATTTAAAGAAAAGAAAAGAAAAAAAAAAAAAAGACATCTTGCTGCCAAACCTGTGTCGTTTCAGCTTTACTTGCCTTGTGAGTGATGTACCTCCTTGGTTTCTCAGGTTAAAGTAGTTGTACAGGTTGCACCTCTCTAATCCTGAACACTTCCATTCGTCAACATCCATAATTTGGCATGATTTTAGTTAGCCGGACGACCACTTATCCTGGGTCTGGCCAAGTTTCATGTGGTCCCATAAAGTTTGTTTACAGCCACCAGTCCTGGTTCTCAGTGTTCTGTCCTGTTATTTTTAGCTATAATTTACCCCTAAATGTCTTCTAAGAGCCCAGTAAATGGTAGCAGTGTTGGTAATGTTCTAGACGACAGTGACCTCCCATGGTCTGGCAAATTCTCTCATCTGGCACTGGTTAGCTTCCGAGGTTGCTGGATTAGAGATGTTCAGCCTGTATCTTACTGCTTTTTGGATTGGCTCCCAGTTCTTACCTGCCTCCCCTGGGGCCTGGCCAATCAGAAAGCTCAACAAGAGATTGGCACTTGGTTCAAACTGCTGTATCACCTCCATGGTGCCTGCCTGTGCAGGGTGAATTCAGGTGGGTGGGGGTGGGGCAAGATAAATATTGCGCACATAGACTGTACTTTAAACAATTTAAAAGTTCCTGCTTCTTACTTCCTGCCTGTAAAGTTCCTGGTTCCTGTCTGGTTCTTGACCCAATGCCCACACACCCACAGGCTGCAGAGTGGCTCAAGGGAGAGTGAGGGGAGCAAGAGTGGGGAAAAGGAGAGGCAGAATGGGGCATTAGGGAGCAGAAAGGGAGACTGCTTATCAGTGGTGCTTATCAGGCCCACAGTCCTATATTGCATGACAGGGATGTGGTCACAACGTGTTATGGTTCTTCTAGGGGCCAGCTTGTCCTGAAATGGAATTAGCTTGGTTTATGGCTCATTGCTTACATACCTCCTTTTACTAACTTCAACAAAAACAGATAACCACAAGAAGAGAGATACCAACATATACAAAGAATTGGGTGCTTGCTGTTTTTCAGCTCAAGACAGTGTGGGGACATAAAGGCCAAGTCTGGGGTGCATGTTTCAAATAAATAGGATTTTTGGCCTTTGTACCTTTGGGTAGCAAAAAATTCTGTACATTTTATACTATTTTGTTCTGCATATTATTTGCCATAATGACAACATCACGCTTAGATGTAGGACAAGTCTTAGTTATTCATCAAATTGCCTTGTTTATAAATAAAGTTTTCTGGTTTATTCTGTTCAGCTTTACTACAGTGTTGTCTTTATTTTACACTTAGGCAACTCAGGGTACTGACATCAATGATAGTCCAATTCTGCATATTTATCTTATATATCATACACAGGAGATGTTCTGCCTTCAAAACAGACTGACTATTCTTGTAGTAAAATGGAATTAGAGTAGTTACTTATATAATCAAAATCCAGTGGGTTACACATGTGTGGCATGACTTTTTTTTTCTTTACTTTCATTAGAAAGTGGTCTCCCAATACAAAAATATTTCAACAATCTTTTCAAAGTCTATTAAGATTTACAAGTATTATAGGAGATTATGTCCTTGGTACAAGATCTAATATTCATGCTATCTGGAGTGTGAAATGGTATTGATATCAATTTAAAGTATTTTAGAAAACCAGAAAAAACAAAACTTTTGATGCATTTCAGAGTTCATAAGCAATACACAATATTCACAACGTATCTTTTCTGAGGAAAGAACAGTCCCTTCCTTCTAAAGAGACATAGAAAATAATGTAACAGATCGATTTTAAAATTCTCTTTCCTTTATTTGTACGAATATGTTTTTCCCCCCCAATATTATTCATTAAATGGCCACATCCCAACAGCTGAGCTCAAATTCTAAACGATGAAAGCCAGTCACCAAAATCTTTCCTTTGATGTTTTTTGTGCATGGTCAAGAGACAAAATGTCATCCTTTATTTTCAACTGCAAATCCCACTTTTCATTTCACTTCTCTTTGGGGTTAATGGTCCTAGAGCTACTTGAATGCAACTTATTTTGGCAGAATATAAATAATGAGATTTTCATGGCTTTGTAATATTTTGACATGTGTATGTTAAGACATCAAGAATAAAAACAACACTATTTTCATTAATACTATTACACTTCTCAAGCGAATCACAAGCATCTAGGACAGGGCTGGGGAACCTCTGGCGTGCCAGCCACACGTGGTTTGTCAGGGTTAGTCATTGGAAGACTGACAGTTTGTTTACCTCAGTGTCCATTGAAATGGAGCTCCACATCTCCCAGTGGCCATGGCCAATGGGAGCTGTGAGATGCAATGCAAAGAAGGAAAGGAAACAAAGATAAACCACAGGGGAAGGAATGCAAACCCAGGGAGAAAACAGGAAATGTCTTCTGCCAAAACCTGAACATCTTGCCAGTGAAACAAGCATTGATTCCATGATAACAGATTTGTGTAACTGAATATTGCAGAAGGTACAGGAAAGAGGCCAAATCATAATTACTCAGAAGCCACACAAAATCAGTCTTACCAACTATTCCCACACTGTTAGCACCAACACACTCTAAAGATGCCTTAATGAACGCTACATTGTAAAGTGCTGACTTTTAATGATCAATACTATAAGAAAAAAAGTTTTGGTGATGGCAATTACTTTTAATTTAAATTCCCAGTTACAATCATTAAGTATCCAGAGCCTCATTTTGGGAGGCTTACAAAATAGATCCTGGAATGCAAACGCTCTGTACAATCAGTTACATTTCCTTTACTATTTACGCAAATAATCTTCCACTTGGAAGCTTAAACAATAAACACTTCAACCAGGAGAAAGCCAAATTAAGCTCGTAAACATTACTACAGTCTTTGGAACAGCAGCTCCATTTAAAAAAACAAGACCGCAAATGAGATCCTCACCTCCACTCTGGCCCATTTAAACCAGGTAGAACAGCTAGAGCAGCTTAAAGGGCTCTAAGAATAACAGATAAACAGCAGGCACAGGATGCCCCATCAAGACCCCTTCACAAACCCTGATGGATGGGATATACTGGAGGGGGGCTGCGAAAACGAGGGGTAGGTCAGGGGCAAGGCCCCAGCACAGTGTTGCAGAGATTGGCAGTACTGTGACAAACAGGGCAGTTTGCAGTAATTTAGAAAGCCTCTGGAAGCAACGTAGGACTGGCAGGCAGTCTTACGTCTAACGTCTGTGCTTAACGTTCGAGAGCTTCAGTATAGAAATTCATCCACAATCTCTCAGGGTGAAAGATACTTAATTCAGCAATATCCAAAATCTACACACTATTCTGAAAAATTGACAGGAGACACAGATGCTCAAATACTCTTGTGATATAGGTTGGACCTCCTTAGTCCACCACCTTTGGGACGTCACCCATCACGAACAAGAGAACTTGCCAGAACAAGGAAGGTTTCCCCAACACGGTCCCACAAGCCTTACTGTCTCCCTCCTGGGTGGCCTGGGCTCTGGTTTCTCCTGTGGGGCTCTGGCCCCAGCTGGCCTGCTGGTCCCAGCTGGCCTATCTGCCCTTTGGCTCCTGGGTTCTCTGGAGTGAACCATAAATGTTGCTGTTGGTTGTCTGACGTGCAACCTGCAGCTGTAGGTATAAAACCTAGACAGGTACACACATCTCCAACTAAGGCTGTACTCACTGTCTCTGCAAAACAAACATTTTTTCAAGTGTGCTTTAAAGAAACTGCAGATTGTATGTTGCTGAGAATTCTATGGAAGTTCAGCTTAATGACAATGTTTTAGATGAAAATAAATGACTTTTGGATTAAACAAAAACTTTTCACCCAAGTCAATTATGGTCAGTGTCCTTAACTGACTTCCCCACTGCATGCAATCCTAAACAGTTCCTACTGGGGAAGAGTGCTGGGGTGAGGTGAGCAGGAAGCAACAGCTGCAAATGAGTGTAACAGAGCATGCTGGAGGGGCTGCTGGCTGCCTTTTCAGCCTGGAGTAGGGGTGCCTAACTCAAACTGGACTTCCCCAAAACTTTCAAGGGAAGAACTAAGTTTACAAAAGATTCATGTGGGTCTTTTTGTTATTGCTCTAGTTGTCACTTAACCCCATTTCTCTTACAATGCTCCTGGTAACCAACACCACTTTGTTTTGAAAATGTTATACTGTGCTGGTGCATGTATCTTCTAGTTATAAAGCTCCTAAGAGAGAAAGTTACTGCAAGAAAATGTGGATTCAGTTGTAGCGGAGTCCCATGGCCTATCCCTGCAAAGGGTTACTCACGAGAGACAGCAAACCCTGATATCCATGACACACATGCATACCTGTCACTTATTTTGCAGTGCTTTCCAGAGCTGCATATTAAATGCTAGGAGGCTGTTTTAAGGACAGATGTGGATTCCCTTTCTACCCAGGAATACTGTAGCAGACTGAGACCTGAATCCTGAGGAAAAGTCAGCTTGGTCCAAGATACATACTTCAGTAATACAGGCCTGTTTCCAGTGCCAAAACACTGTTTGGGCTGCTAAACAGCTGAAGGCAAGCAGCAGGAAATCCAGGACTCAAAAAAGGCACATTTTTATGTTTCATTTCTGCTCCTGCACATTTATTTGTTTTGCAATTACCATAAGACAGTAAACAAAAGCACTTAAACTGCACATTATTGGGTGATCTTTTTTTAAAGTAGATATGCATGCCTTCATTTAGATTGTGGTCACTTCAGCAACAAAACTACTGAAGTTTCAAGATTCCATGTTGTGAACAGACCCAGCTTTCAACTACATAAGCATTAATTTAGCACAGGGGTTGGGAACCTTCACCTCACTGGTTGCATGCAGTTCATCAAGGTTAACCCTGAAGGCCTGCCTGAAAGTTTGTTTACCTGAGCATCTGCAGGCATGGCGGCTCAAAACTCCCAGTAGCCACAGTACGTCACTTCTCACAGCTCCCATTGGCTGAGAAGGGTAAACTGCAGCCACTGGCAGCTAGGAGCAGGCTGGAGGTTCCCCACCCATTTTAGCATATCTGCACAATACTGCTGAACTGTCACTGTTTTAAAAAACAAACAAAAACAAAAACAAAAAAAAAAAAGCAGTGAAGATGTAGCACTTTAAAGACTAACAAAATGATTTATTTGGTGATAACTTTCACAGGACAGACCAACTTCTTCAGCTCAATTTCATTTCCAATACAGACTGACATGTATAAGTACAAAGAACCAAAGGAAAAAAAAAAAGCAATAAAAACTGACAGATGAAATAGGATAGAAGGGAAGGGGGTGGGGGGGTGTTAATTGTCCTGTATGAGATAACGACAAGCATCAAAGGAAGGGAAGCAGTCCTTGTAATGCATGAGGTCATTGCTGTCTCTGTTCATACCAGATGTTAATGTGTCAAATTTGAATATGTACTCTAACTCACAAATCTCTCACTCTAATTTGTAGTATAGCTCGGCCATTTTTATTTCATTGGCATCAATGTCACAGCATCTGTAAAATAGCATTTAACACAGTCTCTCTACATTGGCTGGTTGAGTGTTTGTGTGATAAGCTTATAATATTGTAATTCTGCATAAGCAATATAGTGATTTTTTTTTCCTGGGAGCAGCGATTCTTTCAAATTATTGGGAATGTCAAGTCTGGTGCTCCCAGTGCTTCTTCTACAAGTTACGCTGAGGGGTCTGAATGAGAACATGCCTGTGCCTCTCCAGCATTTCATCAACGTTGGGATAAAATTTTGTCTGAAACTAGGTCCAGGCAACTTGAAGATAATACCAGGTTTAGTTTCTGCTCCTGTTTTAAAGGGAGTTCATTGTTTTGGCCTGACAAATCATAACAGCAGTGGAGATTAGCTTGAGTGCCTCAATTAACAATCCTTATATTTAAACATCTATGGTGGTGGCCAACCGTTCTCGGGGTATTTGATGGAATGTTCTCCCCATATCTGTCCTGGTGATATTAAGGTATGCTAGAGGAGTCAATTAACTTATTAAGTGGCAAACGGGAGAGCAGGGAATTAAAGCTGGCAGAAAAGCCTCAATTAGAATAAGTTCACTGGTGTAGTAACAGGTGAGGCCTTTATAAACCAGGAGGTTGTTAACATGATGCAGGAAAGCCTGTAGTTACTCCTCCGGGGAAGTGTGTCGGGAAGCTGCAGAGATGTGTAGACTGCAGGTGCTCCCTGAGAGGAGAGAGTGATGAAACTGAGAGACTCAGTACCGGAAGGGAAAGCCAGAAGGCGAGAACATGGCTCAAGGAAATGCAGAAAGGTACAAACTACTGACCTTGACTACTGACTAGAGAGTCCCAGTAGATGAATAGAGGGTGTACTCAGATTCCCCAGCTAGCCACTGGGGAAATGGCATTGGCACAGCAGTGAGAGTAAGAAAACTTCTCAGAATAGACTTTTCTACCTCTCTAAAGGGGAACCAGAACAGAGACTAAAATGAAGGGCTGAAATACAGACTACAACAGCAGCTCTTGGGAGGAAAAGGGAGGGCTTCAGATAAACAGACAGGGGCAGAAGGACAACTTACAACTGTAGAAATGGGTGCCATAACTGCAGTGAGTAGAGCACACTGTCACAGGTATGGGAGGGAATGTGTGCCAGTGGGATCTGGTTCCCAAACTAGTCTGACAAATGTCATTTTGAGCATCTTAACAAACTGCACAAGGCTCATTCGTAAGCACCCAAATGTGAACTGGTGATTGGGGAAGGTGGGGAAAGAATTTTGGGAGGTTGGGGGGGTTAGTGTGCTTTTATTTTCGTCTTTGACATGAAGTACATGCACAAATAGAATGTGCACCTGCATTCTGAACTGAAGTGTATTTTATGAAATTAAATCAAGTAGTAGCAAATAATTCACACCTTCAGCACCAAAATTAATGTTCTGTAAAACCAAAATTCTGAAAGGAAAACATAATTAGCTGACTTTTTCTTTTAAAAAGGATCTTATTCCTCTCCCCAAGAGCTAAGAAAATAATTAAAGGTCTGTCTATGAGGAACATCCTGCAACGTAATGGTTATTACATAAGCAGTTCCCTTTACTAGGTGAAATCAGGGTTCAGTTCTGCAGTGTAAATATGACTGATCCACCACTTCTCTTCCACAGTTTTGCTCAAGTCCAGCACTCCAACATTATATTCTCTGTCGATGCTGCATAAGCAATACTATGTTTTAACATGTCAGAGGACTACTAGGCTGCCACTGGATTCTCCAACATGAAGGTAATTAACAATATAAATGGGACTTTAAATCACCACATTTATTAGCTGTTCATCATTCTTTAGCAGAAACGCTTTGCTTGAAATATGGTTTATTTCATCTTCTGCTTTCTTCAAGCCACAACAGGAAAAGAGTAACCATATCAGAATCTACTTTAAACCTTTCATTTTACCACAAACCATTCCATTCAAGTGACTGTTTTAGGACATCTCATGAAAAAATGACTGAACTGGCTATGCTGCTAAATAAGTTTCTCCTACTGCTCGCTTTGATTGTTTTTTGTAACTGCCAGCTCTCCATTAGTTTTCTAGTCAGAGTACTGAGAACATTCAGATATCAAAATTTCTAACAGGGATTTGTTAAAATCCATGAAACCACATTAACAATCTCTAGTCAGAAAAAAGACTAACTTGCTACAGAGACAGCAGCTATGCATGATAATTTGCTTCAGATAAATGAATTTTGTCAGTATTAAAAAAAAAAACTAGTAGGAGACTTACTCTCATATTATTATAAACTCAGCAGTCAGGAAATGCCAAATTAATGTTGCATTCATGACCATACCCTTCCCCCCTTATAAGCACTTTTACTCAAATTACACGATCTGATACGATCTCCTCCCTAGAACCATATAACCTTAGAGATCACAGAACCCATCAGGAACTGCCCACAAGTCAGATCTGTTTTCTTTGGTGCAAACAACACTCACAGAAATAAAAGGTTTGAAAATTAAAGCACACAGAGCTTTGATAATGAATCAGAGCAGACTTAGTGCTTCTCCAGTTCCTTCCTTTTCCCATGATTTGCAGTAGTGATCCTAAGCTGATGGGAAGGACATGGGATAATAAATATGGATAAGGACCACACATCTCCAAGAACTCCAGTTATTATACAAGGTAAGTAATCTCTCTTTGAGTGTTTAACCCTATGTACACTGTACTGCAGGTGACTGACAAACAGTTCTCATTGAGGAAGAGGATGAGAGGACCAATGCAGTATTGATGACTGAAAAATACCATTGAATCAAAGGATGCACCAGGTGCAGAGGCTAGCAGTTGGGCATTATGTCATGACATCAGAAGAATCTAAAGTTGCCTCTTCATAGATTTCAACTTGTGGAACTCCTTGAAATGAGGCTACCAAAGCTATCTTGGCTTTGCTGAAGTGGGCCCTCATCAAGTGGAGAAGGACTATCTGCTAACTGGTAACATAGCAGAAAGCAGCCTGAAATCTATTTCTTTTCCCTTTTTCAATTTTGCCAAGCAAACAAACTGCCTAAGCAATTTACTAAACGTTTATGTTCTTTATAGATAGAATGTCATACATCCAGGGAATGGAATCTCCTGTTCTCCTTAGAGGCACATGACTTTAGGGCAGAGAGGGTCAAGCAGATGAGTTAAGTAGATCATCTGATTCAGGCAAAAGCCTGAAATTACTCTGGGAATAAATTTAGGTACAGTCTCAGTGAAATCTTATCCTTATGGAACATTACATATGGTCAATCAGCCATAAGGGCTCTTAGATCCACAACCCTTTTAGTCAAACTGATGGCAACTACGAAGGTATCCTTCACAAACAGACAAATCAGTGAACATGTTGTTAAAGCTCTAAATGGAGACTCAGTTAATGTCAAGAAAAACAGGTTAAGATCCCATGCTGGAGCAAGCTGTGTTACTGGAGACTGAGTTCTGACAGACCTAATTAGAAAATAGTCAGTGCACAGGAGAAAATGGAGTGGCTCTCCACACTGGGCTGACAGGTACTGTCAAATGAACCTCAGGGAAAGGTTCCTGAAAAGAGACAGGGAGAGAAACTCTGTGGTGTAGCCAAAATGGATGAAGGTGAGAACTTGTGTGTTATCAATCAGGTGTGGAAACAAATGCCAAAAATACATTTTGGGAATGGAAGCACAGAACCTAGGTTGGTTTGGAGTCACAGCTGGTCCTGTCAAAAAGTACTTGTTGACAAGAGATTATGGCCGAAACGTTGTGTTTTTACTGTTTCATCCTTTGTGGTGTTTGTGGCAGTTCAAACTGCCTCTGGTGGCAGAATGGTTGGGACTGTACTCAACAATTTAAGATTATGTACGATACTTCCTCTTTGGTGCTGGAGCGTACGTCCCTAGGAAGCAGAGGATTGCCCTTGAATCCCAATGGATGTCATGACTCATTGGTATTTTAGTAAGCTGCCTCCACCAAACAGCAAATTGTCCCTGCAGATGAGATTCCCCAGGAAAATGTAGAGAAGCGAAGCCACGGCCCCTGCATTCACAATGATAGCAGCCACAATCGATCATGAAGCTTTGTCAACTGTATCTACTAAGGTTTGGAGGGTAGATCTTTCAATCTATACCCCTCAATAGGACTTGAAATTATTCTCTTACCATCTGAGGAAGCTTGTGCCTCTCAGGTCCAAAAGTTTTGAGTAAATGAAAACAATTATACTTTGAAAGTAATGCCTCTTAATTGGAGCCCTACCAAATTCAGGGCCATGAAAAATGTGTCATGGACCTTGAAATCTGGTCTCCTGCCTGTGAAATATGGTCTTTTGAGTGCTTTTACCCTATTTCATATAGATTTCATGGAGGAGACCAATGCTTCTCAAATAGGGGGCTCTGACCCAAAACAGAGTTGCAGCAGGGTGACAAGATTATTTTAAGGGGCTCCCAGTATGGACATCCTGGCTTCTGGGCTGACTTCAGAAATGAGCAGATGGAGGACCATGGCTGTTGGCTGGCATCCCAGCTGTGAGGGCAGGGCCCTACCAGCAGTAGAGAACGGCAGTAAGAGTGACAATACCACACCATGCCATCTTTACTTCTGTAGCATCTTATGCCTGGGAAAACTTCTGTGAGAGAGAATAATGTAGAAATACCATGAAATAACGATGGAATGGTAAGGTGCTGACACTCACTGCTGCAGACAGTGGCTCTGCCTTCAGAGCTGGGCTCCTGGCCAGCAGCTGTTGAGCTCTGAATGTAGTACTACTGTCAGCAATAGCATACAAGAAAGTGTAGAAGAGCCATATCAGCTTACCATACCCCCCCCGCCCCCCAACTCTCTTTTTTGGTCAGGATCCATACAATTACAGCACTGTGAAATGTCAGCTGAAATCATGAAATGTATTTTTAAAAATCCTATAACTGTGAAATTGACCAAAACAGACTGAGAATTTGCTAGGGCTTTACTTATAATTAAATACTTTCCTTCTGAGGTGGTCCAATCATTTAGCATCTTTTTGCCAACGGAGAGCACCTTCACTGCTACTGCCTGCTCTCTTCGGTGACACCATGAATACCCAAAGAGCCCGGGACAGGATTTATGAATAAAAACCCTGCTCCCCTAGTTAGGGGAAAGTACTTCTTTTCTGCTCTCATGTGAACAGATGCATATATGTTGCTAGTGCATGCCACATGAGTCTGGCAGGCTCCACGATGGTCTCATTAATGAGCAGCACAACCCTAATAAGCTCTGGGGTGTCTTGGACTTCCTTCAGAGGAATCTGGGTAATGTTAACAATCCTCCTTTACAGGTCAAGAAGCCATTTGTAGTCATCTGACATGGCGAGGCTGGGGTAATCACTTGATCAGATGATGATTCTTCCGTTAGTATCTCTTATCCTGTAGGATCTGGGTCTTCCTCATGCATGGGCTCTGAGGGAGTTCACATTGGTCTACAGAAGGGGAGAGATGATGAGACTTTCTATGGAATCATAAAGATGCAAGATATTGCCTCTACAGATCCTATGGCCTCTAGTTAATTCAGTGAGAGGGAGCTAATATTTGCTGAGCAGTTTCCACAGACATAGGATGCTAGAGTCCCAAGGAGGGTACACCATCTTGCAAAGTCATGAGTGGTAGGAGGGCAATGTCTGGATTTCCTATCGGGGCTAACATCTCTCCACATGAGGGAGCTCCATAGGAGAGATGCCAGATTCACTCAAAGAGTAAAATGGATGCTCCAGTGAAGGCAGTGTCAGTACTGTAGATATTGAGATACCCTGACTAGTTGCAGTAAGAAGAGAGAAATTTCTGCTTTCATAGTTTTTACATACCAGTGACATCAATCTCCCTTATTAATACCAGCTCAGTGTAGCTGGAACACATATCCTGTAAGTGTTAATATGCAGAATCAGCTTTCAATGAAGACCCTTATTTATATTTAATTGTTGCTTGTTTATAACTCATGATTCTATTTGCATATTGTTACCCTTCAGAATTGCTTTTACTTAAAGAAAGTGTAAAAAATGTAAGTCCGACATCTACTTCTTGTCAAAGATTACTTATATCTACACTTTTTCAGCATTTCAGAAGTCACGGCAATGATTTCTGTATTGTTTTTTAAAAAGCCAACCAACCCAAATACAATATATAAAGGGCAAAGTTATATATTTTAAATGTGAACAAGTAAAACAGATCATTTTTATTTTAGAAAATGCCTGATTACCATTGCCTTACACTATAGGTAATCATCCAAATCAGTGTGCATATATGACAATAACTATACAAAGGGCAAATTGGTGAAGAATCAGGTCCAAAAGATGCAGAATAGGGAGACAAGATTTTTCCTTTTCTCCCTGTCCTATAGATAGCAGCAGAAATGTATGTATTTGCTAGATAGGCAACTGAGTGCTAAAGGCGATAAGTAAACACCACCCAGAGTCCTGACAAAAATATACAATCCCATATAGTAGTCCCTCAATTTATGCAAGGTTACGTTCCCACACACCCTCACATAACTCAAATTTCACGTAAGTCGGTGGGCAGCTTTCTCCCCAGCAGAATGCACGTGCTGCAGCTGGGGAATCAGCACGAGCACCTGGAGCGCCTTTTGAAAAGTAAGCCCTGGGGTTGGGGTGTAGCTGGGGAGGGCTAAGCCTGGTGGTAGGCTGGAGTCACATAAAGGGCACTGGAGGGCGTTAAGCCTGGGGTGGGTTAGGTCTGCAGGAGGAATGAGGGGGTGAGCCAGAGCCATGCTTGGGTGGTGAGCTGGGCCACGAGGCGGTTTGAACAGGGGCCGCGGGGTGGTGGTGAGCCAGAGCCGTGTGCAGGTTGAACCAGGGCCGGGGGGGCAGGGTAAGGGGGGCGGCATTTAACTAGGGTTGGGAGCATTGAACCAGGGCCAGGGGAGCGGGATTTTGAGTTGTGCTTAACTCACATCAATGCAAGTCAAGCGCAACTCGAAATCACGCATATTGAGAGTTTACTGTAGTACCTTTTATTGGCATTTAACACTGCCACTATGTACTTAACTGAAAATAGGTTTGAGCAGTATTTAAGGCAGTGATGGGTAACCTGTGGCCCCTGGGACCTACATGTTGCCTACAAGACATTTAATTTACCATTGCTCATGCACAGGGTTGTTAGATTTTTCTCCTCCCAGTATTATAAAAGTGACAAACATATAAAGCAAATACACATGAAATGAGGTGCGTGTTGGTTGCACAATACGTTGCGAGAGCACTTCCACGCTGCATGCACTCAAAGCACTGCTAGAGTTATATCGGCAGACCCTGCAAATTCTAGCCACACAAGTGTAGTTAAGCAAAACTATCCTATCTTAGGAAACCACTGAGAGGAAGGAGATCACTCATGTGGCCCACTCACTAGCTTAGGTTGCCCCTCACTGATTTAAGGGTAGCGCGATTGCAGAAATAGACCTCTCTTGAATCTATAAACTATTTTCAGCTCTCTTTTAAACTATGGCAGTGGAACAAGGCAATATTATAGTTCACAGGATTTAAATCAGATTTTATGCTAGCTCCCAGCCAGGTTTGATGGACGATTGATTTTTCTTTTGGTTTAGGTACAAGGATATGATAGCATTCATGTGTGCTGCAGTAAGACAGCTCAAATTCATATAAACCAAAAGAACTGCACTGGGGTCAGGAGCAAGAGTCATATAAAATATCTGACAAACTGTAGCTGGATCAGACTCCAAAACAGACCTTACTGTTAGGCTCTTAAGTGACTCCCCCGCCCACCAACGTATGTGTATTATATTTAAATATGAAGGATGAATGTTCTAAAGGGAAATTTGTTGCTAGACAAGAAAAAGAGGATGAAATTATTTTTATATCATTTATCCAAGGTGGAAGAAAAGGGTGGGAAAATATATTTTAGTTTGAAATTCAGCTTTTTACAGCATTTTTTGAGTGTATCTGCAATTCAAGGTTGTTTTTACATCTGGAATCCCACAAAGGAAAACAAAAGGAAAATGAAGCACACTGAACCCCACAGAGTCTGGATAAAATTAACAGCTCATACTGAAAACTGTAACATTTTAAATTCATTCTGCAGATTACAAACTATAGCGCTAATTCTGCAGCCTATAAACTTGGATCGAGTTGGAAAAATTGAGTCCAGTAATGACACAAACTTCCTTCTACTTCTCTGTAAAGTGAAAATGGTCCAGAGCTCTAAAAGCATCTCTGGTATGGCTTTTTTCCCCAGGAGCCCAGACTCATGGATTTGTTGGAGCCCTTACCTATTTTAGTGGCCAACTGCAAAGCTGCGTAATGCTATTATGTCCACCACACCCTGCTCCCACATTTTATTTTTAAAGCGCAGTACAGGAGATACTAGAGTTTCTCAGTATTACAACTACCATCTTCAATGATTAAAACCGAAAATTTCTAAAATCCATTTAACTTTTTCATTAGAGATACCTGTTTTTGCATTTCTTGCAACATGCACAATGACAATAACAATTTCTCTCTCTAGTTCTTACGCTCTAACAAAACTATAATGTTTGGATTACAAACTATAATGTTTGGACTACAAACTACTGTGGGAAGCCCGTCAAAAATATTTCCGACTGAACAGAAAAAACAAATTAACGAAAATATTACACCTGGACCCAGCTTCTTGTAATGTAATAAAACCCATTAATCTTTTTCACTCAGTAGCATGGCTCCCTGCAGCCCTTTCTCAGTCTACTAAATTCTTGTATATTGCTGACTAGGGCACTGTGAAGTAATGTGTCTGAAACTAATGTCTAGCAAGTACTGAGGACCTATGTGTCTTAGGTGACATGGTGCCTCTAAGAGTACGGGATTGCTAAATCTTCTTCCACCATGAAGATCTCACAAAAATCACTAATGGCTGAATGGTTAGTCATTCTATAATTTTTTTCAAAACTCAGATTTGTTGCTACTTAAGATTAGGGAACTTTTAAGAAATCTCCCAGCAATCTTTAACCTCTACATATAAGAGTACTAAAGAATCCTGAATTATACTAACTGCAAATCTGGACTGTCTTCTAAGCAGGTGACTTTTATATTTATCTTTTAAGTTCTAAAGTTTCTGTATATTTTTAAGGTGATATGTCAAATGCCCAAGGGTCACAACAGTCCTTAAAAACAAACAAAGAAAGATCAAACTTTTGTATTCTCTCCAGCATTTTTCAAAGGTGGGACAGCCTGAAGATCTTTGAGCTCCTGTGATTTTAAAGGTAGCTTGTCAAACTTTCAGAAGAGTGACAAACATTTTTTTCAATGTACAGCAAGTCAATTTTTTGTATAGCCAGATGTGTTTCAAACTATCAGAATGGTGTTTAAAAACAAATACACTAAGGTATGGCAACTCCATGTATAATTTATCCTACAGCAGCATTTCTGAAACTATGTGCCACAGAACACTGGTGTTTGTGAACTCAATGGTGTGCCACGAGCATTTGGGAAAAATAATTCAAAATTTTACAATAACCATTTTATGTTAACAGTAATGGAAAATACTGAAACAATTTTATTTCTACATCTCGCAAGAGTGATAGATGTCTGGCAACACAGCAAGGCTGACGAACATGGTGCCGGCCTCCCCTCTCCTCTAATCATCTTCTCCTCCTATATTTGAGGTGGTGTAGCAACTAGCAATGACTTGCAGAACATACACTAAGCTGGCGAGGCAGTTACAAGGGTCAGCCAGCTGACTAACATCAGCCAACACACTGGTTTGATGTGTGATGATTTTGGCATTCTGTGGTCTCAAAAAGTTCAAGAAACACTGTCGTGGGGCATCAGCTGGCCACCTGTAACGGTCAAAAAGAGATTCTCACCTCCACTACAATATATTCTGGGGGTAGTTTTTTGGATCTCCTTCAAAACAGGCATCCCTAGAGATAAACACGGAATGGGCCAGAGTAGCGCTCAGGTGTGGTGCCAAGCATTCTCTCTCTCTCTTTGTGCTTAGCTGGTTTGTTCTTGCTCACATGTGCAGGGCTCAATAGCAAAATGTGGAGTCAATAAGGAACTCTCTCTCAGGTCATACAGTCAATGACGATGTTTTTTTCCCCCACCATCTTCCTCTGCAGCAGATGGTTATGGGTCACTACCCAGAATATCTGGCTATTTTTCACTTACTGATTTCTCCGTGTTTGCAGGAGTATGGAACGTTGGCGCATTTCCCTGTAGCACATACGAGTCTAGCCACCTCTGTGCTGTAATAATTTGGTTTAATTTCATTTGGAATTTACTATGTAGGTCCTGGGAGGTATTGATGGCCTGTGATATACAAAAGGTCAGACTTGATGATCTAGCTTTAAATTTAATGATAAGAATTACTGAATATCAGAAATAGAGCAGATTGATTATGAGATGTTGCAAGACTTTGTGTGGGTGACTTCAAAGTGAAGGTCAGGTCTTCAATTAAAACATATACCAGGATAATGTTGTTGGTCAATAGAGTTTTAAAAAAAAAAAAAAAAAAAAAAAAAAAAGCCACACGCCCAGCCAACACAGCAATACCAACAGAACCTCTATTACAGAGAAAGTTACACTGAGAAATGACATTAGCTTGCTAACAGAAGCTCTCAATGGGGAGGTAGTATTCCTACTCCAGTAGGAAAACAGCGCTGACTGCTTCTACACTAGTGGGCTATGTAGTATTGATAGAGCCTAAACCTGTAACTCATTAAATCTGTTTATAACAGAAAATGCCCTTTCCAGTCCTCCTCTCTCATAAATCTCTCTGTCTCAAATTTCTCATGTGGTCTCTTGCAAAAACAGATTATTTCAGAGGGAACTGTTAGTGGCGCCTATATTTAGGTTACCTAACATGTTCCTTTATAAAAGATTTGTCAGCCTTCTGTCTGAAAAGATTTAACCTTTCCATTGTTTGTGGTAGGACTTTGAAATTTATTAGGAAGAAAACCCTTGGGCCAGAATGCCTTTTCTTTATTCCATATGGATTAAGAAGAACTACAGACTTTTGAAAAAGCACCACTAGACATCATTTATGAGAGCAGCAAAACTTTGGCTGCATGCCAAAATAATGAAATCTGCAAGTTCTAATCTAGGCCAACTCCATGTTGCCACCAAAACAGCAGCAGACAAACACTGCATTCTGAACCCTGGAAGACATACAGCCTGTTTTTCAACAGAATAGCTGTAGAGAGCAGCAGATGGCACAATAAAATGGAAAAGAACTGGACTGGACTCCCTGGCAATCACCCTAGGCCCAGAAAATTGCCCGAGTGGCCCACTTGTCAATGCCTCTGTTGAGAGAAAGGGAGGATGAGATAAGCTAGGTCAGGCTCTCCCCATCTCTCTTCCTGAAAAGCAACATTCTTCCCCATCAGCTAACACAGTTTTGTAGCTCAAGTAGAAGAGTTCAACAGAGTAAGTATTGAAGATTCAGGTTTCAACCCCACTCTATAGGACTGGGAAGTGAGGGGGGTTGTTACAGTTGTATATGAGAGAATTTGAGGCACGTATTATTGCTGGTGCAGCAGAGAGGATGGGGAAAGATATTTACAAGATGCTGGTGCCCAATGAGTCAAACTCTCATTAACAGTTGAACAAAAAAAATCTTTATATGAGCCCTCCATTAAGAGCTTCTTCAGTAGAGCAAGCACTATTTCCTCTGTTGGGAACACAACATCTCCTATTACGGACTGTGGAAAGGATTTTCAACCAGCACATTTCATCAACTGATCTCAAAATGCTTGATTTTTTTTTTGGAAGAGGCAGACAAGACACACATGGGGAAAAAGTGGCATGGGGGTAATGACTTGCTCAGGACCACTCAGCAGGCCACAGGAAGAACTAGAAAGAGAACACACAGGTCTTCTAAGTTCAAGTCCAGTATTTTTTTACCCTGGTCACACTGCCTCTGACAGACACTGGCTTTTCCAGGAACATATGTCAAAGATGGCAGAAGACACAAACAGATAGCTAGCAGAAGACCTCAAAACACATCACTGGAGATGAGGAGTAGGATAAAAACACCCCTGAAAGGGATGTCCATGCATCATGCTCCCTCAGGAGACCAGAAGGGAGCTAGTAAGAGTTGTGTAAGGAAAGACTGCCCCTTCCACACTTTTTGTTTCAAACTAAATGTGGGAAGGTCACTCCACGTTATCTTATAGCTTTCCAATATGGCTACATTTCTTGAAGTAGGCGGAGGGTGCTGATGGTCCTTTGCAAGAGTGAGCCTTCACGTTCTGCAAGTGGGGACACCGCCCAAATAACAAGCTGAGATACAATGTGTTATCCATTTCAATATCTACGACGAGACAGCCTAACCTTTAGAACATATAGCTATGGGTATGAAAAAACAAAAGCAACAATCTGAATGGTTTGATCCTGCCAACATAAGAAAACAGGGTCCTTGACATACCTAGTACATGTAATTCCTTTTCTGCTAGTACTGAGTGTGGTTTCCATACAACTGCAGGGCGCTTGTTTAATGGACTCAGGAAAAAAGTATGTAAAAGCTTCAGGAATACTCTTTAGATTATGTCTTACTGCTACCATGTCCCTATAGTACAACATCAAGGGGATTTAACCGTAAGTGCTTGAAGCTCACTCACTCTTCTAACAGGACTGGTAACTGCTGGGAACACTGACTTTAGAATGAGACAGTAAAAAGGAGCATCAAAGAGGCTTAAATGGAGGTTCCTTGGACCTCAGAAGGATTAAAATGAGGAACAATGTTTTTGATTTCTGGATAACTGCAAGTAGTCCCTCAAGAAACTTCCATAACATAGGGTGCCTAAAGATCAATTATAACTGTCTAGATGACGTCCAGCTGAGACTGTCTTTAGATGGACCTGAAAAGAGATAAACAAAAGTCTGGCTTGTTTTAAATCCAACAGGTAGTTGAGGATTTCTAGCAACAGTGACCAGACCACGGTGGGCCACTGATTTGGAGAACCTTTTCCACTCAGATGGGTGCACCATGCTGGTATATATTCTCTTGCACTGAATCAACATTTCCAAGGCTCATAAAGAGCAGCCATATCCATGGCTCTTAACGAACTAAGCATCACATAATCGGGTGCAATGACTGTAGGTCTGGATGGAGTATCTGAGCTATGGTACTGCAGGATCATGGCTGCATGGCTTGCGACCTGAAGAGGAGGTTGAATGGATATTTGAAAATATGTCTGTTAGCCATAACTGCCTCAGCCTATGAGAAAGACTGTTTCTGCATCTCCTGATTTTGGAGGTTCCTCTGATCACTGGGGTAAAATGGCAGGAAGCAGGATGCTGTTCCACTGTAGAGGGAAGGACTCTGGTAGCAATCCTGAGATTAATCTTCTCCTGGAGCAACAATTCTGACATTTGTCATTTGTTCTTGGGGCAAACTAATATATTAGGAGGTATCTCTAGTGGCAGAGTACTGACCTAATAATAAACCTCTGCAAGTACCATTTGTGGCTAGTTACTGACTTCCTGCTCAAGTAATCCCCTGGATTATTGTGGATTCCCACAAGTTGAAGGATCATTGGGGTCACTCCAATCAGTTGGCATTATGACTGGAAGTTGACTGACAAGGAATGGGTGCCCTTATTTCTGTAGTATGTAGATGTCACACTGCCTGAAGATTTGCACTACTGAGTGCTAGGGACCAGGCAGCAATATCATATAGGACAATCAGATAGCTCTGACCTCAAGTGACATCATAAACATGCCATCTGGACACCATATCCCTGGAAGCTGCAGGTGCCCCAAATGGCTCTCTCCATGAAATATTCCTGGGCAAAGTCTTAAACAGGGAGCGGCCTGAAAAGCATATCCCTTTCCATGCATGTGTGGGATCCAAGCATCAACTTAGTCCTGTAATTAAATGCTGGAGGACTGAAAACTTTCTGTCTATTCAATGTCTGAGTGAGGAATAAACCAAACCAAGCCTGAGTCACTTCACTTTGGATGAAGTGCGGCAAACACCCTCAAGTGCATGCATGCCAACATGACTTAACACTAAGTATATTCAGTTACATTCTGTTTTTATATAGGTTGGAGAATGAATGTGTTTAAGCAACTAGAACCTGTTTCCCAGCAGGTACAGCCTTTGCCTACAAAGTGCATCAGAAAGGCCAGGGGAAGACAGTTTTATAATCTACTCATTAGCTTCCAAGCACACAGGGTCAGAGTGTGAGGTCCAAATACAAGGGCCTGGTAAGCATCCAGTCTGAAAGAGCTTCACCAGGGCCATGTCTGAAAGCACCCAGAAGAAAAAGTCAACCCATATGCCCTATTACAGGCAAAGGGAACTACCTTCTGTGATTTTCTGAATAACAAAAATATACTTACAAGCACTCATTTGACATAAAACTTTAGTTATCAATTATTCTGAGAGTTAGTGTCTATATTCGGCATTTAGGCATGCAGCTTACTTTGCATTCTTTCCACTTTCTAGAGATTAGCTTTTGGGAAGGGTAGAACAGTAGGCATCTTATCACTGAAAGCAATTACCACGGGCAAATAACCCTTCTATTTTTGCTCCCATTCACCTTTTATAAAACCTCATGCTGTAAGTGCTCACTATGACTTTTAATAGCATTTCAAGCCTCAAAGGGAGAAAGCTCTCTGAAGACAAAGGAAAGATGATAATGATGACGACATTTATTTTAGCACTCAGCTTTTTCTAGACAGAAACTGTTTATAAATGTTTTGTTATGGTAAGATTTCTGGCTCTACACCAAAATATGCTCACTTCTACCCAGATTTCTGATTCGGTCAATGGCTTATTCTTTTGTTACCTTTAAATATTACTCAACAGGTTAAATTTGTGTGTCAGATATATGTCATAAAAAGATGGCAGTATAGTAATATATCGCAACACCACTTCATAAAAACCCAAATGAGCGGCTACTTCACCAGAAGCTACATTTTCCAAATGGTCACTATAGAGTACAGACATGAAAAATGAAGTTGAGGAATATACAATAAACTTGCTCCAAAGTAGATAACCCTTTTTAAAAAAAAAAAAAAAAAATACAAATGCTCTCTTAGACCATTAGATTAGATCAAGAGACTTGAGTCTGATTATACTGTCAGACTTCTTCTGAAACACAAGTCTCATCTCCTATGTGATTTTTTTTTTAAAATCACATAAAAAATCCAGACTAGATTTTAAAGTGACCAATTATAAATATTTTACTGCTCCCACCGACAATCTATTCATTGCCGACATATAGTCATGAGCACATATTCAAGCATCAGAAGCCCACCTCTTATGTACAACACTCAATGGATTAGGAGCATAGGTACCAGGTTTCATTTATCCCAGGGGATGGCTCAACCTTAATCCACCCTGTTCAAATCCCACCTCTGAGTACACCCCATTCCCACTCTTTCCCATCCCTCTTGGTGCCTCCTGCACACCACAGAACAGCTGATTGTGACGGCCATGAGAAAATGGGAGGGAGAGGGAGCAGTTAATCGGTGGGGCCACTGGTGGGCAAGAGGTGCTGGGGAAGCTTGGCTGCCAGAAGGTGCTAAGTATGTGACATACCAACAGGATGCAGTTTTTCAAGGAATTTAAATGTTGGTAATAACTGAATTGTAAGAAGTCCATTTTCCCTCTTAAAGATAATTCATATTAGCACTGAAAATGCCAAAACATAACCCGGGGTGGCAAAACTGCAGCTTGCAAGCCACATTCAGCTCCTTTACAGTTAACATGCAGCTTGTAGAGATCTCTTCTCCACGTCCCCGCTCACAGTTCTCCATCTATCAGACTATGTGGAGAGCCTGGGGCATCTGCCTTGTGACAGGGTGATAGGGCTAGGTGCTTCTGCACAGTAGAAGCCCTCTCAAGCGCTTCCTGTGGGAAGGGAAGCACTGATCCCCCACATGTACCTCCCATGGGAAGGGAGCCCCTGTGACTCCCCTGCCCCAGGGCAGGAGCTCCCAATCCTACCACCCCGCTGCTGAGCTAAAGACCTGACCCCAGCAGACAAGTCCCAGCTTTCAAACGTCTGAAGAATGTTGTATGCAAGTCAGAGTCCATATGTTTAGACACTCGTGCAGAAATTCTGCATGCCTGCTGACGCTTAGGTGAGATGCAAAATTAACACTCTCAAGCTTATGCGAGACGGAGAAATTAAGCGAACAATTACCAGCTTGCTTTTTTGTTTTGCTTATTTTAAACATGTTTTCGCATTCCTTTATTTTATGTAATGAAACAAAATGTCAATTGAATTCCCAACCACACTCATGACTAGTAAGAATAAGAAATTTATTTTTTAATCTTGAATATACTGAAAATTTAATTTTCCAACTCTGAGATTAAAGCAATTTTAACAGATAAAACATATCTTCATTCAAATCTTGTATGATTAAGCTGCTCCAATTGTTACAGAACTCTGCCATGAAGTGTCTATGAGCTCCAGGCCAGTCCCAACCCTGGATGAAAGAAGACAGTTGGTCAGATGTGTGTCAATGCACTGACCATCAAACAACAGTATGAATGAAATCTGATGCCAGTACAACTAAATGATAAAAGATGCCAGCTCAGACACTGCCCGGCTAAACAAGGTCTGCAATACCAATCGAGCGATTGGAGTTGGGTCGATAAGTTGGCTACCAAAAGAAAACTACAACTAACACTTATGCTACCCATTGGAACATGAAACGACCAAACACTGTGGGCAACTGGAAAATTAGAGCTGCTTCGGAAGGAGATGGAGAGATACCGATGCGATATACTTGGACTGGCAGAGATGCACTGGACAGCATCAGGAGAGATATGCGGTTGCAAAGTCATTTGGTCAGGAAACGAAATGAAGCATGAAGCAAGAGCTGGATTCCTTCTTAGCAAAACAGGCAGAAGAGCAATATTAGGATACAAACTGGTGATTGCCAGAATAATGGTAGCCAGATTTGAAGAAAAACCGTTCAACATCTCAGTCATTCAGGTGTATGCACCCATGTTGGACAATACGAAGGAAGAGATTGGGCTATTCTATGAAGACTTGAAAAGACGGTGGGAGGAGACACCAAAGAAAGATATGTTGATCATTGGAGGAGATTGGAATGCGAAGGTTAGAACAGATAATGGTTGGGAAAGAGTCATGGGAAGGTTTGGATATGGAGAAAGAAATGAACAAGGTAAGAAACTACTAGAGTTTGCTACAGAGCATGAGATGGTGATCTGCAACACGAAATTCCAACAAAAGGACTGTAGGAAGTGGATGTGGCAATCGAATGACAGGAAGTCCCAGAACACGAGATGGATAATATCAGTACAGCAGTGCTGGACTTTTCAAGGAGAGGATATAGACTCAGACCACAGTCTAGTGATCGCAAACATCAAGATAAAACTCAAAAGAAAATGTAAGACACAGTTTAAGAAAAGAAGAGATGTGGCAAGGCTATGTGAGGAAGAAACAGGGAATGCACACAGAGCAGTGTTTGAAGAGAAGATTAAGAATATTGCCACAGAGAAAGATCTTCATAAGAGAGTCACAGGGATAGCCATTGCTATAGAAGAGGCAATCAAGCTGACTGTTCCAGAAGAAGAAAAGATCAATAAGAAGTGGATTACCCAGGAGACACTGAAGTTGGTTTAAAAGAAGAGAGTGTTGAAGATCAGAAGAGATGTTTCCGAGATGGTGGAACAGCAATAAAGGGTGAAATGCAACAAGGTAAGGAAAGCAGCCAGAAATGATAAAGAGAAATGGCTAGAGGAGCAATGTGACGATATAAAGAGGTATTACGGCAAATGTAAGACCAGGGAGGTGTATAAAGACAATTAGGAATGTTAATAGGAAATGGCAACCGAAGCAGATGGCGATCAAAGATAAGAATGAAGAAGTGCTCCTGAACAGGGAGAAGATTGGTGCAATATCTCGTCCATCGCTGCACAATCTATACAAAGCAGAGTTGGACCCGAGTCTCAGAGAGACTGACTGAAGAAATGAAAGATATCACACCGAGCAGAGAGCGAGACTGATATTTCAAAGGAGGAAGTAGAAAAAAGCAGCGAAACGACTAAAGAACAAGAGCCCTGGAAATAAGATCACAGGAGAGATGATCAAATATGGTGGAGAAAGCATGATTCAAGAAATACACCAACTATGTAACATAGCGTGGAAAGAAGGGAAGGAACCTAAAGGAGTGAACAAGATCTGTGCTAGTGACAATACACAAGAAAGGAAGTACATTGGAGTACAAGAACTACAGAATGATTGCCCTAACGAGTCATCTAGGCAAGGTGCTGATGATGATCCTGATGGAGAGACTAAGATGGCAGAGAGAAGAACATACAGACGACGAGCAAGTGGGGTTCAGAAAAGATACAAGTAGCACACAGCAGATATTGGCACTAAGTGATAGCAGAGAAGGCTTGACGAAAGAACAAAAATGTATGCACTTGCTTCGTTGATTTTCAAAAAGCATTTGACAGGATAGATCAGAAAGTGACTTGGGCGGTGTTGGAATCATAGGGAGAGGATAACAGATTGATACGATTGTTGAAGGATATCAGTGACAATTTGGAGGCAGCGGTGAGAACAGAAGTTGGTTTAAAACAAGCAGAAATACAAGACTAGGAGATCCAATATTGCCAAGTATTTTCATCATGCATCTGAAGAGCGCGCTGGACAAGATCAAGGAAGAGGTAAAAGGGATATCTGTGCATGGGAAAAGAATTAAAAACGTGAGGTTCGCGGATGATATAGTTATCATTGAGGAAGATGAGGAGAAGCTAGCGAAAACAGTGCAGGTGCTAAACGAAGAAGGGAAGCAGTACAGACTGATTATGAACATCAATTAAAACAAAAACAATGGTATTTGGAGATAAGGCAATAGGAAAGAAGATCAGTGTTGATGGTATTGAACTAGAAAATATAGAGAAGTTCACATATCCGGGGAGTAACATAACGTATGATCTAGACTGTAAAAAGGAAATCGACTAGAATAGCAGAAGCAAGAGCGAGTTTGAAGGCGATGGATAAGGTCTGGAAAAGCAAAGCAATTAGCTTAGGAATGAAGCTGAGAGTCCTGAAAAACGTGTGTATTCAGCAGCATGTTGTACAGATGTGAGACATGGGTGATAACAAAAGATTTGAAAAGAATATTGATATTCAAAAGGAGTTGTTATAGAAAGATTCTGAGAATAGGATGGGTGCAGAAGGTCACCAATGAGGAATTACATAGAAAGATACAACTGAAAGAGAACCTGCTGCAGAAGGTTATAAAACGGAAACTACAACTATTTGGCCACATTTGCAGAATGAACGATGAACGAAAAAATCAAGACCCTGGTGTTCAGTACAATGAATGGTTCGAACAGGAGAGGCAGACCCAATAGATAATGGATAGATGATAGAGTAGATTGGTGCAGAGCTAGTCTACAGAAACTAAGACACTCCGCACTGGACAGAGAAAGATGGAAGAAAATAGTGAGAGGCATCAGACACCAATGGGCACTGAGCCCACGGTTATTGATGATGAAGATGAATTGTTACAGAAAAAAAAAACAGAAGTTACTCACCTGTGTAGTAACGATGGTTCTTCGAGATGTGTCCCCGTGGGTGCTCCACCGTAGGTGTCAGGCTTGCCCCGGCGCCGCAGCTCGGAAAATCTTCAGCAGTCTCCATCGGGTCGTGCATGTGCCGATGTGCGTTGGCTCTTCGCGCACTTACGGTCACGTGCATGATCTGGTCCCCGCCAGTTCCTGATCAACCGCTCCAGAAGTCTCTGAAAAATACAAACAGAGCTCCGAAGTGGGGAGGAATGGGTGGGTAGTGGAGCACCCACGGGGACACATCTCGAAGAACCATCGTTACTACACAGGTGAGTAACTTCTCTTTCTTCTTCGAGTGGTCCCCGTGGGTGCTCCACCGTAGGTGAATACCCAGCAGTAACCGCCCCCCCGAAAAAGGAGGTGGGTACCTGATTCATGCGCAGCTTGCCCTTGAAAGGACTGCTGTCAACAGGCGTGTATCCTCATCAAGCATCCTGTGCATGGCGTAGTGCTTGGCGAAAGTGTCTTAGGAAGACCACGTCGCCGCTCTGCAGATGTCTCTCAGCGCGATTCCCTTGAAGAAGGCCATCGCCGCCGCCATCACCCTAGTGGAGTGGGCCCTGGGCAGAACTGGCAGAGGAGTCTTGCTAAGCTCATAACACAGTCTTATGCATGACACAATGTGATTTGAAATCCTCTGCGAAGATAGGGCTTCCCCTTTTGACCTGGATGCAATGGACACCAGGAGTCTCTCTGTTTTCCGGAAAGGCTTAGTTCTATCGATGTAGAAGGCCAGTGCCCTTCTCACGTCCAATAAGTGCAACCGTGCCTCTTTACTCGAATTGTGAGGCTTAGGATAGAACAAGGGCAATACTATGGGTTCGTTAATGTGAAAATCTGAAGAGACCTTTGGAACGAAGGCTGGGTGCAAACGTAAGACCACCGCCTCCTTTGAGGATATTGTACAGGGTGGTGTGGACATTATGGCTGCGAGCTCGCTCACCCTGCGAGCTGACGTGATTGCCAGGAGGAAAGTCATTTTCATGGTAAGTAACCGAAGGGGAACCGTAGCCAATGGCTCAAAGTGCGGTCCTGAAAACATGTGTAGAACCGAGTCTAAACTCCATGATGGCGGTATTGGTTTCCGAGGGGGGTACAGGTTTACCAATCCCTTTAGAAAGCGTGTGACAACAGGATGGGTGAATATAGTTGATCCCTCCTCTTCATGTCGAAAAGCTGATATAGCCGCAAGACGAATCTTTATGGAGGATAGAGAGAGCCCCTTTTGTTTGAGTTGTAGCAGGTAGTCCAGAATCATAGGTATAGGGGTGTCCAAGCACCAAGCGGAGAAACGCAACCATTTGTGCTCATAAGTCTTTCTGGTAGAAGTCCTCCAACTACACTCCAGGACTTGCTGCACTCCCTCTGAACATGTAGTCTCTAGGGCACTGAGCCATGGATTAACCATGCTTGTAGCCGAAGTCTCTGTGGGTGCGGATGCAGTATTGACCCTCGAGCCTATGAGAGAAGTCCGGTACTGTCAGTAGGGGAAACGGCTGGTGCTGTGCCATGCATAGAAGCAGTGGGAACCATTGTTGCCGATCCCAGGTCGGGACTATGAGTATCATGCGTGCTCTCTCCCTTTTGGCTTTCTCCAAGACCTTGTGTATGAGTGTTGTGGGAGGGAACGCATAGAGTAGAGGGCACTTCCATGGGACCATGAAGGTGTCCCCCAAGGATCCCTGTCCCATGCCCGCTCTGGAGCAGTATCGGAGACATTTCTTGTTGTCGTGAGTGGCGAACAAGTTGATTTGGGGAAACCCCCATCTGCGGAACACTTGGTGAAGCAGGTCTGAACGGATCTGCCACTCGTGTGTGGGCGCAAAGGGTCTGCTGAGTTGGTCCGCCTTTATGTTGTGGACACCCGGTAAGTATGAAGCTCTTATGGTTATATTGTTGGCAATGCACCAGTTCCACAACCGGACCGCCTCCGCACAGAGTGCACGAGATCTGGCCCCCCCCTTGTCGGTCTATATAAAACATGGTGGTGGTGTTGTCGGTATTTACGCCGACTACTTTTCCACGCAGACAATTCCGAAAATGCCTGCACACATTGAACACTGCTCTGAGTTCTAGTATGTTTATATGCAGTGTCTTCTCTACAGGGGGACCATAAACCTTGAGTGGCTTTGTTGTCCATGTGTGCCCCCCATCCCGTATGGGATGCATCTGCTGTAATGAAAACAGTAATTTGTGGTTGGCGGAAAGGCACCCCTGTTAGTAGATTCTTGGGGTTTGCCCACCATGTTAGTGACCTTCGCGCCTCCGTTGTGAGTGATACCATCTTGTGAACGGTATGGATTGATGGTTTGTATACAGTCGCCAACCAATGCTGCAATCCTCGCATGTGTAGTCTGGCGTTTTGTACCACAAATGTGGTGGTCGCCATGTGCCCCAGTAATTGTAAGCACGTTAGGACTGAGACAATGGGGCTGTATGTTATTAGTTGTACTAGAGACTCGATGGTGCGAAAACAGGCATTGGGCAATATATACCCTTGACATGACAGAGTCTATCTGAGCTCCTATAAATTCTATATTTTGTGTGGGCTCGGTCTTTGACTTTGAGAAATTGATGATGAGGCCCAGTGAGGTAAATGTGTTTGTGGTGATGTGTATCATCTGCAATACCTCTGCCTGGGAAGTTCCCTTTAGCAGGCAATCGTCCAGGTACGGGAAGATGAAGACGCCCTGTCTGGGCAGGTATGCTGACACGACCGCTAGGGTCTTGGTGAAAACTCTGGGTGCCGAAGAGAGACCGAATGGAAGGACTCTGTACTGAAAATGATCTGTGCCTACGATGAACCAGAGGAAGCGCCTGTGCGCTGGATGAACTGTGATATGAAAATATGCATCCTGTAAGTCGAGGGCTGCAAACCACTCTCCATCGTCTAGTGCCGTGATTACTGAAGCCATCGTAGTAATTTTGAAGCGTTGTTTGCGCAGATATTGGTTGAGGGCCCGTAGATCCAAAATGGGTCTCCAACCTCCTGTCTTCTTCTCTGTCAGGAAGTACCTGGAGTAGAAACCTTTGCCCTGAAATTGCTCCGGTACTCTCTCCACCGCCCCAATGAACAGGAGGTGGCCCACCTCCCGCCTTAGTTCCGTGAGGTGAGAGGGTTCCCTGAGAAGGGGCACGGTGGGAGGATTTGGTGGTGGTAATGATTGAAAGGGGATCGTGTACCCCATAGCTATAATCTCCAATACCCACTTGTCCGAAGTGATGCTTTTCCCTTGTGGGTAGAATGGCTTGAGTCGATGATGGAACATGTGCTGAGATTGGCACTGAGAGACAGTCTTGGTTTCGCGACCCTCGACATACCCGTCAAACCTGCTGTCTTATATTCTGCCCTGAAGAGGCGTGGCCTTGTTGAGGTCAACGTCTAGAGGCCTTGTACTGTGGTGGCTGTCGATGATGCCCCTGGTCATACCCCCCATTGAAAATGGGTACGTTGCAGTTGGTAACTATAACGGCGTTGTTGAGGATAAAACTTTTTCCTTCTGGATGGTGGGGTATATATCCCCAAAGTCCGAAGTGTTGCTCTGGAGTCTTTACTAGAGTGCAAGACTGAGTCAGTTGATTCAGTGAATAATTTCATTTTGTCAAAGGGAAGGTCTGCTATTTTTACTTGCAGTTCCTTGGGAATGCCTGAGGTGTGGAGCCATGACTCCCTGCGCATTACCACCACAGTGGCTACGGCACGAGCCGCTGTGTCCACTACGTCTAAGGCAATCTGGACTCCTGCTCGAGAAGCCGCGTATCCTTCTTGTACAATTGCCTTAAGGACCGGCTTCTTATCCTCCGGGAGGAAGTCCATGAGAGCGGTAAGCTTAGAGTAATTGTCGAAATTGAGGTTCGACACATGGGCAGCCTAGTTAGCCATGCGAAGCAACAGGGTATATGATGAGTAAGCCTTTCTACCGAGGAGGTCCAGTTTCTTTATATCCTTGTCCAGTCCCCCAGATTTATACTAGGACGTTTTGGCTCTATGTTGAGAGGATTCAACCACTAGCAAATTTGGCTGTGGATGACTGAACAAAAACTCCATGCCTTTGGCAGGGACAAAATACTTTTTATCTGCCCTTTTGTTGGTAGGAGGAGTGGAGGCTGGAGTCTGCCATATGTTAGTGGCTGCCTCCATAATTGCATCGTCCAATGGTATGGCTATTTTAGAAGAAGAAGGGGGCCTGAGGTTTTTAAAGAGCTTGTGGTGCTTTTCTTGTACCTCCTCCACTTGAATGTCCTGAGATTGAGCCACCCTTTTGAACAGCTCTTGGAATTGTTTTAGGTCATCTGGGGGAGAGAGGTCCCCAGGAACAACCGCTTCGTCTGGGGAGGATGAGGAGGCATCACTGTGGTATCTCTCCTCCAGTTCCTCGGGATCCTGGCTGTATTCATATGGTTGTCCTTTTGAAGTTTCGAAGTGAGGTTCAAAATCCTTTGAACCAGTCTCTGATTGGGAAACTTGTGGTGTTCCCCCAGGTTGAAGCTGTGCACTGTGACGTTGAGGAGGGGTTGATGGGGATCTACGATGAGATGCCGAACTCCTATGTTGATGTCCCGTATAGTGGTGGCGGTCATAGCAACAGGGACAGGGTCCCAGTGATGGGGACCTGGACCACGACCCAAAAGCGTAAGGATGATGCAGGGAATGATGTGATCGTCAAGATGACACCGATGTAGGGGGAGATCCTCTGTGATGATACACATAGGGGTCTCTGCTGGAAGATGGTGAGAAGCTTGCAAATCCATGAGATGGACGTTGAAGAAAAGGAGATGGAAGCCTGTGGCAGGCTGAAGGTGTTGCTGCTCACTGAATCTCCAGGGGGTATCGCAGTGATAATGGCAGTGCAATTACCTCAGGGGAGGGACTGGGGTGCCGGGTCTTTGCTTTGGCTTTTGCTCGCTCAGGTACCACTGGAGGCCTGATCAGTGCCAGAGGGCTCGGCACCGTAGTCGGTGCCGTGCTGATTTCCGCTGCCCCCGGTGCCGTTGTTCTCGGTGCCGCTCGGGGTGTTTTGCTCGGCCCCGTAGGGCTCCGTGCCGGGTGTTGACACTCCGGTGCCGTTGGAGCCGAAACTCTCAGTACCACAGTAGCCGGTGCCGATCTCTCCGGTGCCTCCACGGCCCTCGGTGCCGTTTCCTCAAGAGTCGCAGGCCCCTGCGTGGGTACATGCGCCGTGGCCTTCTCAGCAGAAGAAACCAGCGGGCCCAGGCCCCTTGCTTCGCTCGTCCCGCTCCCAGAGGTGACGGGCAGGGATCAAGCTGGAGAAGCCTCTCTCTTCTTCTGCACAGAGGAGGTCAAAGAGGCAGCCTTCCTCTTGTGCAACCCTGAAGAGCCCTCCTTATGGGGCTTTTCCGACGTGGCAGGCTGAAGTGCTTTGTCAAAGAGAAGCATTTTGAGCCTCATTTCTCTATCTTTCCTAGCTCTAGTTGTTAATTTAGAGCGATGAGAGCACTTCTGGGGGACGTGGGTTTCCCCAAGGCACTGGATGCATTTGCTGTGGCCATCCGAGGCAGGCATAGCCTCCCGGCAAGATTCACACTTTTTAAAACCGGGGGACGACATTGTTAGACTTTAAGTCAACATAAGAACATGAGAACATAAGAATGGCCATACTGGGTCAGACCAAAGGTCCATTCAGCCCAGCATCCCATCTGCCGATGGTGGCCAATGCCAGGTGCCCCAGAGAAGGAGAACAGAAGACAATGATCAAGTGATTTATCTCCTACCATCCATCTCCTGCCCTTGTTCTGAAGGCTAGGGCACCATACTTTATCCCTGGCTAATAGCCATTTATGGACCTAACCTGCAGAAATTTATCAAGCTCTTTTTTAAACCCTAATAGAGTCCTGGCCTTCACAGCCTCCTTGGGCAAGGAGTTCCACAGGTTGACTGTGCGCTGTGTGAAGAAAAATTTCCTTTTATTAGTTTTGAACCTACTACCCATCAATTCCCTGAATTCTTAAGTGCTAACAGAGCACTTAGCAGTCTATTTGCCAAACAATAGCAACTGTTAGCCTTTGAAGGCTTGTCAAAAATAGTGGGCCCACCCGGAGGCGGCTGCTCTAATCCTTAAAACAGTCTTTTGCTTCTAGAAAAAAACTATATACACAGTAGAACCAATATTATAACAACTAAATAACTATGAACTATAACTAGTAAAAACGAACAAAACAGAGTTTATCTGTCTCAGGCATTGGAGCCGGAGAGGATTCCATCTGCAGCCGTTGGCAGTTGAGAAGGAACTGGCGGGGACCAGATCGCACACGTGACCGTAAGCGCACGAAGAACCGACGCGCATCGGCGCGTGCGCGACCCGACGGAGACTGCTGAAGATTTTCCGAGCTGCGGCGCCGGGGCGAGCCCGACACCTACGGTGAAGCACCCACGGGGACCACTCGAAGAAGAATCTCAGGTTTTACAAGTATTATTTGTTTTCCCTCCCCCCAATTTTCACCACATATTTGTATCATTTGAATGTATAAAAATAATTTGTTTTATTAGGAAAATACAATATACTGCCTTAGATGTATGTATTGCAGTAATAGATTAGTCTATGCATATATGTGAAGCTGCCTGCTGAAGTTCAGGTATGTATGACTATAGAAGAGATACACAAATAGGCAGGCATGTAGCTCTGATGTGGGTATGTATGTGAACATACTGATGAATTTCATGTGTACAACTTTTACATTTCAAGCTCTTAATAGGTAACAGTGTAAAGACCTGACAAAGTTAAATGGGGAAAACGTGAACATCTGTCAGAATACTTTTCAGAACACATGGAAGAATTGAATGATTTAAAAAATAAGTATCGGAGGGGTAGCTGTGTTAGTCTGGATCTGTAACAGCAATGAAGGGTCCTGTGGCACCTTATAGACTAACAGAAAAGTCATCTGATGAAGTGAGTCTGTGCTCACAAAAGCTCATGCTCAAAACTTTTCTGTTACTCTATAAGGTGCCACAGGACCCTTCGTTGCTGTTAAAAAGTAAGAACAGTTGAGTATATGTGCTGCAAATGGTGTGGCCCAACTCTTAAAGGTAAATATTATAGGTGAACAGTTCAAAGTCTACACCAATAAAACTGTTCATTCAAAGGAAAAGTTTCATTTGGGGTTTAGAGATACATTGTTTTCTGAAATTCAGATTCAGAGTTGGCATTGTGTTTTGAGTTCTATTTTAGTTCCATAGCAATTCATGTTGAATTCAATTCCTCAAAGCATGAACTTGCTGAATACTTTCCCCCATCTTTTCATCCACCAAAATAAACACTGATATTTAACTCAAAAATTATTAACACTTTTCCCACTGTTGCTCATCGATTTTAACTGTAATAAATATAAACAAATTCCCAGGAATAATTAAATAAAATAAAAACTGAAAATGAAGGTCCCTACATATGATATTAAAATTGATTCAAACTGTATATTTAATAGCATGGATAATTTAAGGGGTATTTTTCATATCCAAATATTTTTTCTACTAATACTGTATTTTAGTTGCTAATGTTGTTTTAAATATAGACTGGTGGAAGTCAATTTAAAGAGTTAATATTTTGACAGAACAGAGCATTAGTGATTTTCAACATATGTGCCACAGACCAGTGGGGTCTGCAGACTGTTTAGAATTCCAGAGGGGCCTGCTCCTCCCCTTAAAAATAAAAAAACGTTGCTAAACACCACATTAGAGTGTTAACGCTAATGAACAGTGAACCATCTTGAAACAACTTAACAGAGCGTAGGGCATACTGCTCATTTAAGACCCATGGAACTTCAAGGCATAGGTCTTAGATTTGTTTATTTAATGCCAACCCTCTTCCTTGTATCCGGACAAAAATAAGGCCAAAATTAATTTGCTCCTGGAATTAGTTTGGTCAAAATAACTTTTTATTAATCCTGATTTTGGTTTATCATGGATAACATGAACATTTTATAAATGCACAGAGGCAAATAATTCCCTCATCACGTGGTTCTCTGCCTCTCATATCCCACCCTTGATCCTCAACAGCTGCTGCACATCATCTCATGGCTCAGCTCTCCAGCCAAGTCACAAAAGTCTACCCCTTTGAAAGTCTGCCATACAATACCATGCCATGCGAGGCAGTCCTTAAGTCCACCCTCACTGGGCCACTCCCTCATTGACTAGAGTGAATGGCCCCAAAGTAGTCTTCAAATTTACTGCCCTGATTATGCCACTCACTCAGTGGCTGGTAGGTAAACGTATGCCTTTCCTCTGGCTTCCTGCCCAGGGCCCTATCTCCAGCAACCAGGCAATTATTATCACAAACCTTCCTATTACTCCCTTAAACTACTTCATCCCTGGCCTATTCCAGGCTCACATTCTCCGTGCTTCCAGCTAACCCCTTTATCTCCCGAGTCTGTTAAACTATTCCTCTTGGGTTCAAACCTCCTGCTCTCCTTTGTCCCCTCTCTGCTACCAACTCCCTGGCTTTATACAAGCTCCTCCACAGATGAGCTTCTCTTGATCAGAGTTCCTCTCAGCATAAAATTTCCTCAGATTCACAGTTTCACGGATTAATTGGCCCATCTGGCCCACGTTACTAGCTTGACCAGAAGCATGGGGAGGACACCCCACCACACTCAATGCAGAGGCAGCACTAGACTGGAATCATGCTGTCTCCTGATGCTGTGTTTATATTTTTCCTTAACAGTCTTGTTGCTGTCACAATTTGTTTAAAAAAGGATTATCTTGAATAAGTAGTGCAATATTGAGAATGCTGAGCGCTGGTATCACAATTAGGAAAATTCATGTTTTCTGTAGTTTCATAGAATTGGAGCCCCCCTTCAGGGGTTTAGTTAAATTCAGTGTTTGTGCTGTCATTACCCTTCAGTTACTCAGTAGCTTTGTGCATTGGCCTTGGTAGCATCTTCCAATCACGTATGCAGTTGACTAATACACATGCATCATCAGCAAGATAATAATTACTTTATTCTGAGAAACTCTCAAACCACTATTGAAGTAAAACTGCATAGTTTAGCCCATTTTCTGAGATTCTGCTTTAGTTCCATTACAGAAAACTGACAACCAGGACTGGTGGCTGTAAACAAACTTTAAAAGGGACCACGAGAAACTTTGCCACACCCATGATAAGCGGGTATCTGGCGAACTAAAATCATGCTGGACTACGGATGTTGCCAGATGAGAGTGATGGATCAGAGAGGTTCAGCCTGTACCATTTACTCTGTATTTCCAATTTGCAGTTAAAGACTCCTATCAAGTATTTCATACAAAGCACGAATCACAATAATTAACATTTACATGTCTTGTAAAAAGCATAAAACAAGAGCAGAGAATATTAAAACAAGAGGAGAAGTAACTTGTATATTACCTGGAGTTCAGATTTTTTGTCCTTATGGATGCTGCAATTAAGTTGTGCACATACCCATTTGCTTTTGTTTGGAGACCTTTAGGAGCAATGCCTGTGCAGTCTGCACCACGTCCTATACAACCTCATGCTTTTATGCAAGGGCAGATAGAGAAGAGAAGATTTACCACTGTTCCAGTTCTTTCTTAACCACAAAATCTTACAAGAATCCAAGTTTCAGAAGTACAGGGGAAGAGGACAGGCAGTGAAGCAATCAAAGAAAAAAAAAAATCTGGAAGACCTCCAGTTAATGAACAAGTAATCTACCTCTTCTTCGAATAGCTCAACCTAAAGGTGCACTTCCTATGACTTCTCAGCAGTGCCCAAAACTATGGGTCGAGGTAATGAGGAGACAGAACTACTACTGACTGAAGAAAAGCTATCTGAAGGGCTACATCTGCGCTGGAAGCACACATACTAAAACAGTGCTAGGGAAAAGTACCACTTAAGAAATGTCCATTAAAAGATTTTAAAGCACACAACAGAAATGGATTGTGCCGAGGGATATTAAAATGTTTATCTGATTAATTGTTTTAACTTAGGGACCACCATATCTGATTAATTGTTTTAACTTAGGGCCCACCACCCAGACCACGGGTTGCACTGTGCCCTCCATGGCCAGGGCTGCTCAGGCCCAGCACAGCCGGCCACTACCAGAGTTTCCTGGCAGTATCTGATTAACTAAGCATACCAGTAAGCCTCATTCTTACTGGTATGCTTATCTGTTAACCGTTTTAACATCCCTAACTGTGCCCTAGTGAAATGGATAGGTCACCCTTCCTTGAAGTTAAGGGGTGCATTCTAGAGGCTTTGTAATAACCCAAAATGTAATAAAACCCATTTTAATTGACTTTGGATATAGACACTGGGGTCCTGTTTGTTCTATCGACAAAAGAGATGAAAAATTCTTAAAAGGGGTTGTGAGAGCTGAATGCTTTCAGGATAGAAAACATGCTCTTCTCAAGTCCAGTGTTAAGAGTATCTTCTTTTAAAGCATCAGTTTGGGGTAAAAGATTGACAACTAAATTTCTTGGCTGTTCAGTGAGACTTTGGGCAGGAGGAGAGGATTGGGATGTACAGTCACCTTGATCCAGAAAAATATCCTGTAGGGGATATCTGCCATAGCTCCTCACCGCCCCTCGCCCCCCGCCCACAGCTCCTACCCTTTTGAAGGATAACTGGAAGCAAAAACAGCTTTTTATTGGCCATGTGTGGTTTCAACAAACCAATCAGAAACAGCCTAAAGGCCAAACACAGAAAGTAGGCAGGAGTTTGGTCAGAATCTTAATAAACTCTGAAGTTATTGGGAGTGTGAATGCTGAAACCCCTCAACAAAAAGCTGTAGTACCAACCAGGTGACTGTTGATAGAGCTCAGTGACAAACCCAGGGTTTTTTAAACTTGGCAGGTATTCTAGTATGTAAGTGAAGTTTGATTCAAAGAGAGATAATATCTGATGAGTGCAACAGTAACGGAATTTCTTTCACTTTGGCAAGGCAAATCTTGCTCAGGAATGGTTTCTTAACATTCATTAGCATGTTTTATACTCAGAGACCAATTCATTTCTACACTTCAGAGCTATCACGGAGTCAGGCCTTGAGATATAACATGGAAAAACTGGGGTGAGTTATTGTCCCCAATTCCTGAGTCAGTAGAATTGCTGTCAGAAGCAGGTGAATCAGGGCCACGAGATGCTTCAACTGATTACCACCTTCTCTTGCTTTAGGTTCAAGAACTTCATGTGCAACAGTGTTGGGAGACAAGCACATATGAGTTAGAGACCAAAGAGTGAAGGTGTCTCCTGAAGAGCTGCAGGCAGAATCCTTTCCTCAAGCTAAACCACAGATATTTTGTGTTTGACAGTTTTGTGAAAAGATCTTTTCAGAGGAAGCATGTGGTGAGAAACATCTTTCATAGGATAGAATATTATCTGCTTAGGTGTCTGCAAATCTTGTAGATATGCTGCTGCCATGTAAATTCGGTGTATTATTCACCAGTCCCAAAATTCTTTTATTTCTGCACACAAGGATTGGCATATCACTGCTCCTAGACAGTTTATACAATACATAGCTGCTGTGTCATAACTATGAGAGTGATCCTTGATATTAGGTAGACTGTTACTACATGTGTACTGAACTGCTTAGAGCTTGAGTAGATTGATGCGAAGAGCAGATTCCTGAGTCTATCTGCTTTGTGCTGTGTGGTTCTGGAGATGAGTGCCTCAGCCTACGTTGGAGGAATCTGTGGCAATAGATCCAAGAACTGGACTTCCATGAAAACCTTGTGGGGACCTTTTCACCAACTGAAAGACTGAAAACCTCTGAGGGAATCACACCCACTTGGACTGCTTGTGGATGTTGGGAATGTATTTGATTCTGGGATGGACGCAAGAGCAATAAGGAATGAACTCTAGTATGAGGTACTGGAGCAGTGCACAAACAAGGGGAAGAGAGGTGTTCTTTTGGCAAACTTGCCTGTGAGGCCCAATCTGGTAAGTGTGATCAGAGCTCACTACTGGATCCAGTTTCCAGCATGCTGGCTCCTCTGAATCCTATTACATAGTGGCTACCAACTCCCCACTCGTTGAGTAAGGAGCCTACACACTTAAATGAGGCTTACTGAATCCTAGTATCTGCCTGTGCTGTTTTGAGATAATTGCTGCCACTGACTTTACATACCTCTTGTTGGTTTCTACACTGGCTCACAAAATGGGATAAGGTGTTTGTTTTATTGGCTAAAATCATACAGCCTAATTATATGTTAATCTTTAATTAGTAATTGTGAATGTTACAATAGTGCGTGTTCTGAAAAATAAATTAAAACAAACAGACAGCGTCTTCTGAAACTTTGCATGTACCACAATCCATCACAAACACATTTTTCCAAACCAAGCCACAGCACAGAGTGTCATGGAGACACCCACACTCGAAACACTGGCATCAACTAGACGTGGTCATCACTAGACGTGGTAACCTCAAAAACGTCCTTCTGACACGCAGCTATCATAGTGCCAACTATGATACAGATCACTCACCAGTTTGCTCCAAACTCAAGGTGAGACCCAAGAAGCTGTACCACTCTAAACCAACTGGAAGGCCCCTCATTGATGCCAGAAAGACACCAAGCTCAGAGAGACCCTCAAGGAGAATCTGCGCAGCAGCCCTGGGGGTGCCAATGTGACATCCAGATGGCAGCATCTGAGGGATACAATTTACAACACGGCCTTGTCGGTGTTTGGAAAAAGAACTAGAAACAAATGACTGGTTCGAAGCTAACTCCGATGAGATGATTCCAGAAATCGAAAAGAAGCGCATTGCACTCCTGGAGTACAAACGCTCACCGAACCAAAGTACCCTGCAAGCACTCAGACCAGCCAGAAAAAACTGCTGAAAGCTAAAACTAAGGTGCGGGAAGTCCTCAGAGATATGCTGTTCGAAGATGATGCTGCTGTAGTGTCACACACAGAAGACCAGCTTCAGAAACTGCTGGATCAGTTCTCCAAAGCATGCAAGGACTTCCGGCTTTCCATCAGCCTAAAGAAGAAAAATGTACTTGCTCAGGACGTTGCTGAACCTCCATCAATCAGCTAGCTGACAACTATACATTAGAGGATGTCAACGAGTTCGTTTACCTTGGGTCCACCATCACTGACACCCTGTCATTGGAGACAGAGCTAAATAGAAGGATCGGAAAAGCAGCCACAACTCTGTCCAGACTCAGCAAGAGTGTGTGGAATAACATCAGGTTGTACACCCACACCAAAATGCAAGTCTACAGAGCCTGCATCCTCAGCACCCTCCTTTACGGCGAGTCTTGGACACTGTACGCCCGCCAGGAAAAGAGGCTGAACGTCTTCCACTTGCACTGCCTCAGCCGCATCCTTGGAATATCGTGGAAGGACAGAGTGTCCAACACCGCTGTCCTTGAGCAAGCTGGAATCCCAACCACGCACACCCTCCTCAGGCAGCGGCAGCTCCGCTGGCTTGGCCACGTCCACAGGATGAATGATGGAAGGATCCCAAAAAGACATCCTGTATGGCGAGCTAGCCTCTGGCAAAAGACCTCCCGGACGCCCCCAACTGTACTACGAAGATGTTTGCAAGAGGGACCTCAGGGAGGTTGACATCGAGCTGGACAGCTGGGAGGAGCTGGCAGACGACCGCAGCAGATGGAGGCAGGAACTACACAAGGGCCTTCAGAAGGGTGAGATGAGGATCAGACAGCTAGCAGAGGAGAAGCAAACCCACAGAAAGCACAGTAAGGACATGCCAGACACCCATTACACATGCAACAGATGCAGCAAGGACCGTCACTCTCGTGTGGGCCTTCACAGTCACAGTCGACACTGCAAATGATGATCCCAAATGGAACTACAAAGGGCGCGATCCACAGTCTACGTAGACTGAAGGATGCCTACTGTGTGTTCTGAAAGAACACAGTAAAGTACTATGTAGAAAATTACTACACCTTATCTTGTATTCCCTGAACTATTTACTGTAGCATAATATACACTCATCCCTCGTTAAACAAGTAATTTACTAATGAGAACTCGCTTAAACGAGGCACTCCCTTTCTTATCTTTGTTCACTCTGAGTGAATTCCCCCACTAATATGAGCATTACCCCCGCCCCGTGGCTCCAACCTCCACAGCCTGACTCCCCCGGCTGGCCCCCCACCCCAGCTTGACCCCCACCCACCCGGCAGCCCCCCAGCCCCTCCCCGCAGCAGCTTGACCCCCTGCTGCCAGCCTCAACCTGTAGCTGCCTTAACCCCCGAAACCAGCCAGCAGACTGGCCCTGTAGCAGCCTGACCCCACCCCCCCACCGGCCCTGCAGCAGCCTGACTCCACTTTCCTCACAATCAATTACACATGTACACAATGGCAAATGTCAGTCTAGAAAGGAGTACTGGAGAAAGGGATCTGAGAATCAAAGTGGACTACAAGTTAACGATGAGTGAGCAGTTTGACACTTGCCCCCCACCCCAAAAAAAAGTGCAAATAGCATTCTAGGATGTATGGGCAGGAATGTTGTAAGCATAATTATCATTAGGCTTACTGCTCACAGTTAAGAAGTGGGGGCTGGAGTAGCCCCCCAGCCCCCTCTCCCCTCTCACATTTAATCTGTTAACTGGCTAAACTTAACGTTGAACCAGTTTAGGGATGTTAAACAGATGGGGCTTACAATATGGGGAAACTTGGAAATGGCAGAGGTGCTTAATGACTTCTTTGTTTCAGAGTCCACCAAGAAGTCTGATGAAGGAATGTCTAACATAGTGAATGCTAGTGGGAAGTGGGTAGGTTTAGAAGACAAAATAAAATTTAAAAAGTTAGATGTCTTCAAGCTACCAGGGCCTGATGAAAATGCATCTAGAATATTCAAGGAGATGATAGAGAAGGCATCTGAAAAGTCCTAGAAATCAGGAGAGATTCCAGATAACTGAAAAAGGGCAAATATAGTGCCCATCTATAAAAACAGAAATAAGAACAACCCAGGAAACTGCAGATACTCAAATTAACTTCTATGCCAGCAAAGATAATGAAGGGAGTGATTAAGGAACTCAGGGTTGTGAGCTCAATCCTTGAGGGGGTCATTTAGGGGTCTGGAGCAAATAGGAAAAAAAAAAAGGGGTGTGTGCGCTTTGTCCTGCCAAGAGGGCAGGACCGGATGACCTCTCAAGGTCCCTTTCAGCTCTGTGAGATGTGCGTGTGTGTCTGTGTGTGTGAATTCATCCGCAAACATCTGAATGAAAATAAGGAGACGGGTAACAGCCAGCATGGGTTTGTAAATAAATCATATCAAACCAGTCTGAAAGCTCTCTTTGACAGGATAACAAATCTTGTGGGTAAGGGAGAAGTGGTGGATGCGGTATAGCTAGACTTTAGTACGGCATTTAATATGGTCTCACAGGATCTCATCAATAAACTAGGCAAATACAACTTAGATGGTGCTACTATAAGGTGGGTGCATAACTGGCTCAATAATCATTCCGAGATATTAGTTATTAACAGTTCACAATCATGCTTGAAAGGCATAACAAATGGGGTTCTGCAGGGGTCTGTTTTTGGACTGGTTCTCTTCAATATCAATATCTTCATCAATGATCTAGACACTGACATACAGGGTAAGCTTGTGAAGTTTGCAGATACCAGGCTGGGAAGGGTTGCAACTGCTTTGGAGGAGAGGGTCATAGTTCAAAATGATCTAGACAAACTAGAGAAATGGGCTGAGGTAAATAGGATGGAGTTTAATCAGGACAAATGCAAAGTACTCCACATAGGAAGGGACAATCAGCTTCATACATGCAGCATGGGACGTGACTGTCTAGGAGGGAGTATTGCAAAAAGGGATCTAGGGGTTATGGTGGACCACAAGCTAAATATGAGCAACAATGTGATGCTGTTGTAAAAAAACACCAACATGATTCTGGGATGCAGTGACAGTACTGTTGTGAGCAAGACAAGTCATACTTCCGGTCTATCCAGTGCTCATTAGGTCTCAGTTGGAGAAATGTGGTGCCCAGAATTGGGCACAATACATGAAAGATGTGGAGAAATTGGAAAAGGCCCAGAGAAGAGCAACAAGAATGATTAAAAAATTTAGAGAACATGAGCTATGAGGGAAGACTGAAAGAACTGGGCTTGTTTAGTTCAGAAAAAGAGAAGACTTAGAGGGGACATGATAGCAGTTTTCAAGTATCTAAAAGATGTTCACAAGGAGGAGGAAGAAACACTGTTCTCTTTGGCCTCTGAGGCTAGGACAGGACAAGAAGCAATGGGTTTAAACTGCAGCAAGGGAGGTTCAGGTCGGACATTAGGAAAAATCTTCCTAACTGTCAGGATGTTAAACACTGGAATACATTGCCTAGGAAGAATGTAGAATCTCCATCACTGGAGATATTTAAGAGCAGGCTAGACAGCCATTTATCAGGAATGCTCTTGAGGGTACTTGGTCCTGCCATGAGGGCAGAGGACTGCATTCAATGACCTCTCGAGGTCCCTTCCAGTTCTAGTGTTCTATGATTCTATTCCAAGTATTTGGTTAAGTGGTGAAGGGCCACATTCTTTTGTGATATTAATGGAGGAGGTTTGGGGTCTATGATAGAGGTTGGGTGAAGAAGGGATCTCAGAGTAAGGGACTGGGATGCAGGTGGGTGTGGGGTCTGGGAGGGAGTTAGGGTAAAGGAAGGGCTCATGAGCTGAGGCAGATGATTGGAGTGCAGGGTCAAGGTGCAAGAGCGTATAATGAGAAGGGATGTAGGAAGGAGTAGAGGTGTGGGAGGGTGTTGTGACCTGGGGTAAAGGATTGAGGTGCAGGATCTGTGGGGGTTAGGTGAAGCAGCAGGAGTGCACAGGGTTTGGGTTATGTGGGGGTAGGGAAGCAGGAGGAAGAGAAGAGGGTTTGGGGACAGTGCCAGGAACAGGCTGTGGCTGGGACACACTTATCTATATGACTACTTCCCAGCAACTCAGCTGCTAGCGGTGGGGGGTCATGTGGTTCTCTGAGCATAGGGTGGCAGGCAGGGCTCCAGAAGAGGCTTTGTGCACTGCCCCCACCCCCAACATAATCTGGCAGCTCCCATTGGCCAGTTGTCAGCCAATGGGAACTGTCAGGTTGTGCTGGGGGCAGGAGCAGTACCAAAGCCTAAGCCTCTTCCACACCCTCCCAGGCTTGTAGCAACAATTAGAGAAGCACATGGCCTTGCAAATAGCCAGTCTGAGTGGTGAGCAGAGGTGGGGTAGGCAGGTAGCCTGCCTGGGGCTCCTGTTGAGCCATGTGCCAGATCTGGTCTGCAGGCCATATTTTGCTGACTTGTATCAGAGTAGCTGAAGCCTGACCTACACTAGCACTTCCAATGGTAGCACTGAACTGATGGGATCAACACCAAGAAATGAAGGAAGATCTGATTAAGATTAAGCCTTAGACTAAGATCTTTTATTGCACTGACAAGAAAATCAAACTCATGCATGCCTTTGTTCCCTAAAATTCCTAATGCATTTGTGCTACAAAATGAAAAGAAAACCCTATGCAGCAGTAAAACTGACATGGCACAAACAGAAATGATAAATACCTTGTCAAATTCCACATATGTAAGAGTTTCTGATATGGAGACATAGGATTATTGTACAAAACTGTTCAGGTTCAATACATTTTTCTTCCAAATGGTGTACTATGAAAAGCAGATCTGGTAAAGCAGTAAATCTGGTGTGATTTTTAATACAGTTTACTCTGAAGAAAAGACTGGAGTAAGTTTTCTTCATAATCTTTTGAAAAACAGAAGGAAAAGAATAGAAGAAACCTTTTCTTAATTAGGCCTCCTTATACAAAAATAAAATACGGCTTCAAAGATAACTTATGACTCACCCCGTGATACAAATAACGAAAGGCCGAATTACTGAGTGGTGAATCTTTACTAAGAACTAATCAAAGCCGTTCACATAAGTTAGATGGACAATTAAGTAGCCTGATTAATTCAATTCCAACCAGAGAGGCAGCAAAAAAAAAAAAAAAAGCTACTTTAAGGTAATTTATCACAGGAAACAGAATAAAAATAAGGATATTAAATAAAGAAAATCAGTTTCTAAATCACACAGTCTTGAAATCTGATCAAATGAAATGGGGGAAATGAGAGACATTAGTGACCTTGGCAGAAAAAGCAAAACAAAACAAACAACTAGGGCCAACCTGCATGTTTTCTTTTAATAAAATAGTTACTGGATTTCTTGATCTAGACATCCTATCGTCCCAGTGTACTTCATAGGATACAGCTCTCGGTAAATATTTTTGATACTGGAAGGTCAGTACTCCAGCTGGGTGGAATATTACCGCAGTTTTTATGTGAAGATTCATCAAAACTGAAAAGTGCCAACAAAGTTTCAATGGAACTCTTATAGTTTGATTAGCACATCCTGGGTGCTAACCTTTTAGTACAAGTAATTTCCATCAGAATTCACATTGTATTACATATTAGATTCAAAATGTCAAGTATGTGCTTATTAAAACAAAAGATATAAATTGGTCATCAGTTTTTTCCTCCTAGAGGAAAATATTTCTCATTCCCAACTTCTGCTTTATCTGATACTTAACAATCAATTTCCCTTCTAATGGCCAATCGGTGATGGGAGATGCTAAATCACCTGAATTATTGTTATTTTAATTATGCAGTTTGGGTTTTCTGGGCATCTTGCTCCTGCCGCTTCCTTTTCCAAGACATCCGGATTTCAGCTATAATCATGAAAAGTAGTCATCTGTACACATCATGCATTTTTGCACCTCTTTAGGCTTTTCACATGTAAAAGTTATACATGGAATATTCTAAGAAAAAAATTAAGTGATCCGAGTGTAGTTATTGGTATATAAATGTCAGGGAAAGTATGATGGCAATTTCACCGCTTTTCCCATTCCCACATTCAGAATAATTCTCTTTCTTCAGGTTCTTTACATTATCTATAGTGACCCAAGAACGGTACAACACATCTGGTGGAGATACTCTATGCTGACACAAGAGCAAGTGGCACAAACTGTGCATACTAGTGCTTACGCTAGTGTAAATTATGTCACTCTGGGGTGGCAACATGTCCTTTAGCTCCTAGGTGGACATGCAGCCAAGCAGTGCTGCACGCTGCCTCTGCCCACAGGCACCAGCCCTGCTACTCCCAATGTCCAGGGTTCCCAGCCAATGGGAACTTTGGGGCCAGCCCTCAGGGTGGTGGGCAATGCATGGAGCCATTGTGGCTGTTCCTCCACCTAGGAGCTTCTAGGGAAGTGGCCCTACATCAACTGGACTTTCAAAGCTCCAGCCACTGATGCAGATCAGAGCTGTCAGACTCCCTTTACAACCAGCCATGCCCAGTCCTACTGACACCTCGTTACTCAAGGACACAGCCAATAGCCTGCACCCCCATCCAAAGCCCTCATCCCTTCCCACCACCAAACCTCCTGGCCCAGCCCAGTGAAAATAAGTGAGTGATGGTGGTGGAGATTGAGTGAAAGAGGGAGAAGAGATGAAGTAAGTTGGGGTGGGACCTCAGGGAAAGGGTGGGGCAGAAGAGGATACATGTATTTGCTTTTGTACAGTTAGAAAGTAATAAAACACACCAGCAGTTATGTAGCACTTTAAAGACTAACAAAATAATTTATTAGGTGGTGAGCCTTTGTGGAGCAGATCTGGAAATCTAACATTTTGAGCACAGCACTGACAGTTTTATAATACAGAGATCTAAAAAAAAATTAAAATAAAAATTGACAAATGGCCCCACAGTGTGCTAACGTTTTTATGGCTGACTTAGAACAATGTTTCCTCAGCTCCCATACCCTAACACCTCTCCTTTACTTACACTACACCAGTGATATCTTTATCATTTGGACCCATGGTAGAGAGACTCTGGAACATTTTTACAGACAACTTGCACCCCACCATCAACTTCAGCCTTGACTACTTCACACGAGACGCACATTTCCTGGATACTGCAGTACAAATCGCTGATGGCCAGATCAATACCACTCTCTTCCAGAAATGCACTGACTGCTACACTTACCTATATGCTTCCAGATTCCATCCAGCAAACACCACATGATCCATCATTTACAGTCAAGTCCTTAGATATAATGACATCTGCTCCAATCCTATTGGCAGACACCAAAAACTTCAAGATCTCTACCAAACATTTGTAAAACTTAATTACACACCAGGAGAAGTAAAAAAAGCAGATTGACAGAGCTAGACAGATGCCGAGAAACCAACTACTTCAAGATAGGCCCAAGAAGGTCAATAACAGAATACCACTTGTCATTATCTATAGCCTGCAGCTCAAATCGCTGCAGCACATCACCCAACTCCTACAACCTATACTGGAACATGATGCTGCACGCTGAGAGGCCCTAGGTGAGAGGCCTGTTCTCTCCTATAGACAATCACCTAACCTCAGGAAAATTCTCACTAGCAACCACAGGCCACACCCCAGTAATACGAATCCTGGAATTTATCCTTGCAACTTTGTCCCTATATTTATTCTGGAGATATCATCACCGGGCCTAACAATGCTAATTACAAGATCAGGGGCTCACTCTCCCGTGCCTCAACCAATGTTATATGTGTCATCATGTGCCAGCAATGCCCCTCTGCTATGTACATCAGACAAACTGGAAAATCACTTTGCCAGAGAATGAATGGACACAGAGCAGGACATTAGGAATCTGATACACATAAACCTATCAGTGAGCATTACAATGGAGTGGGCCATTCTGTCAAAGACCTGCGAACGTGTGTGTCCTACAACAAAGAGATTTTAACAGCAGATTACAAAAGGAGACATGTGAACTGGAGTTCATGCTTAAATTTGATACAGTTTCCCTACCTTTGATATTCATATTGAATACTAACAGAGAGTAAGCCGTGCTAGTCTATACACCATCAACTTTGTTTTGATATTCATAATGATCTCAGGCAGGATACTTAGCATTTCACTCCCCTCATGCCCCTCCCTTCAGTTCTGTGTATCTGATTTGTCAGTTGCTCTTTCTTGCTTTCTTTCTTTTTTTGGATCTCTGTGTTATAAAACCATCAGTGGTGTATTGGAAATGTTGTATCTCCAAATCTGAGGAAGTGGGTCTGCCCCACAAAAGCTCATCATCTAATAGAATATTTTGTTAGTCTTTAAAGTGCTACATGACCGCTGGTTTGTTCTGTAAGGCTAACCTGGCTACCTCGCTCTTTTACTATTCAGTTAGAAAGTTGGCCATCTTAGGTAACACCAGTGCAATACATTGGAAATTGGTGAGCCTTGAAGTCATTCTTCCTACTTACCAAAGCACAAATCCTTACAGACTGGATCATAACTCCCAGAATTAGCTAGTAGGCACTCTCTCAGTCTCAACTTCTGTATGCAGAGTCAAAAGCTTTGCCTCTTCTAAACTGCCCTGCATAGGGCTAATGATTTTCAGCACTTTACAGCTACAAAAGCTAGGTGTTTCTGATCATTCCCAACAACAGTAGCATCATCAACTGCAAACTTACATGAGAACTACAACCGCTTACATGATCACTAGACCCCTAACAACGAACACTTCTCTGTTTAAAAAGGAGAGGGGAAAAAAAGAGTTGAGTAGCAAAAATCTTTGTTACCATGGAGTTAATGTTGTAGCATGTTCCCTTCCAGAACACTCAGTTCAGAACACCTCAAACTTCTCCAAATTCCCCTGTAAATACTGTTACACTAAATATCCAGTCAGCCTTTACTGTGCTCTTTATGAGTGACACCCCAAACCACTTAACTCAGAGTTCACATTTGCACAATAAGACAAGTGTTACCTGCATTTACTTTATGCTCAAATAATGAGCCTACATCTCAAATATACCATATTTGTAAAATGTAAATATATGTACTGAAATGATGCCTCAACAATCCAAAACACCACCACACATGGGAGATTCAGACACAGATATTCTGACATCACATCAGAACACAAACTCCTCAACTTATCTCCAGAGCTCCTTCCATCAAAATCACAGTTCTTCCAAGCTGTTCCATTTTATTAATGCACAATTAATACAGCTACAACTAGCACAATGAAGGAAACTCGAGTCCATGCAGCTAATTCCCAGTCAGTACTGTCAGTTCCATGCAGGTAGCATTAAGCATACGTTGGCTTTTCCTAAACGCTGTATTTCCTGGCTGCAAAAGCTTGACCTTTGCTGAAATCAACATTCTGGAAGGGCAAGAGCTATCATTATCCTTAAGGCACACTAATGAAGGATTTTGGGGTTGGGTTTTTGTTTTTGCCATTTTATAACTTTCTAAATGGTATTTTGTCACATTTCAATTTCTACTTTAATAAAATGGAGAAAAACATTAGATTCAAAATTACTTCACATACTTTTATCTTCCCCAACACAAATTCTAATTAATGATTAAATTTCATTTTATTCTAAAAATGCTATTTTCTGAAATAGAATATGATCGGAAAATTTTCCTTTTTAAACACTTGATCCACTTTCCATTAAAGGCAGACAGTGGAAAATTACAATTGCTTTCAACATAAAATGGACTGGACCTCTGAAACAAACAAACAAATCTATGAGGACACATGCACAATACTGTCTTTCAAACAGCCAAATTTCACAGACACCGTTATGATGAGAACTGTCAATACTCAGGAAAACGATGCAAAATATATGTCATACATACACTGATTTCTCCTGACAACTGGCTAAAAAAATCTAGTACCATAAACTTTAAAATCCTTACTTGAATAAGGAAGCTTGATGTTGCACAACTGCTGTAACAGAGAATGCTTACATTATACTGAGCACGGCGCATGACTGGAAAAGAAGAGAAGGAAGAATGCGAGAGAAGGTGTGATTCAAGACATAAAAAGAAAGGCATAGTAAGAGTTTCACAATATAAAGGGAAAGTATGAGAAATAGAAAGAATATTTCTCACATTTCTATTTGTTAACAATTGAGAGTCTTACTATTTACCACGTACCTGAAGTTACATGGATTATTTTGGTATTCTTACTAGATGTTCAAAGATTTTGCTAGGTTAATAAAAATCATTAATTTTTCACATAGCTTTCTAAAACATTCTGTCATGGAAGTAAAGGATAAACCCATTTATATAGATAACTAAAAATGTTCAAGCCCCCTTACGTCTTCTCATATACTTTTGTATATGCTCATCCCTCGTTAAATGAGTACTTTATTTACTAGTATTTGCTTAAATGAGGGATACATATACCTCCCCTAGTTCACTCAACAAGTGAGCTCCCCCCCCCCGCTAATATGAATGGAACACCCTCTCCACGGCTCCAACCCCCAGTAACCTGACCCCCACCCGCCAGCCCCAACCCACTGCAGCCAGACCCCCCGCCGGCCCCACAGCCAACCCCCCGCTGGCCCTGCACCTCAGCAGCCAGACCCCCCACCCCCCACAGCCTAAACCCCCCACGGCCCCACAGCCTGACCCCCCACCCACCAGTCCCGCAGCCCCATACCACAGCAGCATAACCAGCCCCACGGCCAGACCCCCCTGCTGACCCCGTGGCCCCATACTGGGCAGTGGTCAGCATAACTGGCCCCAGTGACAAGACTGCCCCCCTGTTGGCCCCATGCCGCACCAGCCTAACTGGCCCTGTGGACAGATGCCCCTGTCGGCCCCGTGGCAGTGGCAGAAGCAGCGTAACTGGCCCCACAGCCGGACCCCCTTGCCGGCCCCACAGCCCCAAACTGTGGCAGCCAGACTCCCCCATCAGCCCCACAGTGTAAACCCCCCATGGCCCTGCAGCTTGACCCCCCATCGGCCCTGCTGACCTGTACTGTGGCAGCATAACTGGCCCTGAGGCCATAACCCCCCTGCCCGCCCTGTACAGGGCAGCGGCAGCATAACCACCTCCCCTGTCAGACCGCCCACCCCAACGTTGGCTCCATGGCCCCGTGCCACGGCAGCCTAACCGGACAGAAGGACAGATGCCCCTGTTGGCCCTGAGGCAGCAGCAGTGTCAGCATAATTGGCCCTCCGGAACAGACCCCCAAGCCGGCCCCATGGATGGGCCCCCCCGGCCGGCCTCGCTGCCCCGTACCGCGGCAGTGGCAGCTTAACCCTCTCTGCGGACAGACACCACCCCCAACCCCACCAGCCCTGTACTCTGGCAGCCTAACCAGCTCCACAGTCAGACCCCTCTGCCAGACCCTTGGTCCACAGCCTGACCACCACCACCCTCCCTGGGCCACTGGCCCTGCTGCCCCAAAACACAGCAGCCCTCCCGCTCATGGCCCAGACTGCCCATAGCCTTTAACGCCCCCCCGACCCCCAACCCAAGGTTAACTTACCCTTCAAAAGCAGCGCCACCTGCTGCCACTCCTTGCCTAGTTAGGAGCCCTTAGGAACCAATTAGAGACTTCTACGTATATTTTAATAGAAATTTAGTGTCCCTCTTACAAGTTTTCACCTACAAGCAAAAAGATGTGAACCAATTGTGCTTGTGTGGTGAGGGATGAATGTACTGCAAAGGACAAAGCATACAAGTGACAGTAACACTGCATTAGTATATTACCTATCATGCACAATACCCAGTAGACCAGGCAGCCACTTGAACAATGACAAGGTATCAACAGACTGTATCAGAGCTGACAAATTACAACATTATGGAAACTGATAAAACACAAGTAGACAGGACTGTGAAAAGTATTGCTAAGCACCAATAAAATTCAGTCTCAGACATATTAGCTGTCAGACACCATTACAAGGCTGTAAATGAAATCCATCTTTATATTACACCAAAACAAAAAGCAGTCCTGTACCACTTTAAAGACTAACACAATAATTTATTAGGTGATGAGCTTTCGTGGGACAGACCCACTTCTTCAGATCATAGTCTTACCAGAACAGACTCAAATATATAAAGCACAGAAGTCCAAAAATTGTTATCAAGGTTGGCAAGTCAGAAGAGAAGAGGGGCAGGGGGGAGCAGGAAGTTAAGAGTTAGATAAAACATCAAAATATACAAAACAGTCCTTATAATGGGTCAGTTAATTGCAGTCCTGGTTCAAACCACATGTTAATGTGTCAAATTTGAATATGAACGTTAATTCTGAGCATTCCCTCTGTAGATGGTTGCTAAAGTCCCTTTCCAGTAGAACACAAACTCTCAGGTCTTTGATAGAATGGCCCACTCCATTAAAGTCCTGGCTGACAGGTTTGTGTATCTGGAGATTTTTGATATCTGTTCTATGTCCATTAATTCTTTGGCACAGAGTGTTTGCAGTTTGTTCTCTATACATGGTGCATGGGCATTGTTGGCACATGATGGCATATATGATGTTATCTGAGTAACAGGAGAACGTGCCCGTGATTCTGTAATTAACATGGTTAGGTGCAGTGATGTTATCTCCAGAATAGATATGCAGACAAAGGTGGCAATGGGCCTTGTTGAAAGGAAAAGTCCCAGGATTAGTATTATTGTTGTATAGCCTGTGATTGCTAGTGAGAATCCTCATGAGGTTGGGAGGTTGTCTATAGGAAAGAACAGGCCTGTCCCCTAGGGCCTACTGGAGTGTGGTATTATGATTCAGGATAGGCTGTAGGTCTTTAATGATGCATTGCAGTGGCTTGAGTTGGGGGCTGTAGGTAATAACAAGTGGTGTTCCATTAATGGCTTTTTTGGGCCTATCTTGGAGTAGCTGGTTTCTGGGTATTTGCCTGGCCCTGTTGATTTTTCTTTTTTACTTCTCCCGTTTGGTAGACAACTTGTAGTTTTCGGTCTCTATCAGTAGGATCAGAGCAAATGCAATCGTATCTCAGGGCTTGACTGTAAATGATGGATCATGTCGTGTGCAGGATGGAAGCTGGAAACATGTAGTTAAGTGTACCTGTCAGTGGGTTTCCAGTGGAGAGAGTGGTATTGATCAGGCCATCAATGATTTGTACTGTAGTGTCCAGGAAATGCCTCTCTCATGTGGTGATCTCAAGGCATAAGTTGATGGGGGGGTGCAGACTGTTAAAGTCTCCGCAGAATTTTTCTAGTCCCTTTACCAAGGGTCCAAATGATAAATATGTCATCGATGTACCATAAATAAAGGAGAGGTAATAGGGGATGGAGAGCTGAGAAATCGTTCTTCCAAGGCAGTCATAAATAAATTAGCATATTGTGGGGCCATGCGGGTGCCCATAGCACTGCCACTAATCTAGAGGTATAAGTTGTCCTCAAATCAGAAAAAATTGTCAGTGAGAACAAAGTTACAGAGGTCACACACCAGATTAACTGTGGTAACGTCAGGGACGATATTCCTGATTGCTTGTAGTCCATCTTCATGTGGAATATCAATATAGAGAGCCTCTACATCCATGGCGGCAAGGTCAGTTTTTATTGCTCCCCCCCCTTTATTTTTTGGTCCTTTGTACTTGTAAATGTCAGTCTGTATTGGAAATTAAATTGATCTGAAGAAGTGGGTCTGTCCCATGAAAGCTCATTACCAAATAAATCTTTAAAGTGCTACATTTCTGCTGCTTTGTTTTGTTAAAGTACAGACTAACACAGCTACCTCTCTGTTATTATTCATCATGGCTGGAAGAAAACAGCTATGCTGTCTGTATCTATGTACGAAGGTTTCTTGAAACAGTAAGCCCAGGAGCTGGGAACTGAGCTGTGGCCCACGGGAACAACTCAAGCCTCGTAGTCCCTTCCTCTGGTTCCAAGGAGGTTCTCACTGAGTGCTTCAGGACAAAAAATGTAAGACTGGCCTCTCTCATCTTCTGCATCTTCTTGGAGAAAAAGTGACAAATTGAGCACTTATTAGGGACAGGCCCTAATCTGTAGGGAAAAAGGTACCTTCAGTGCCCTTAATTGGACAGACCAGCTACATCAAAGAAGTGGTAAGGCTCTGAACTAAATGGATTTTATTTCAGCCAAAGCAGCAAATTCCCAGGAAGTCCCTACCAATAAACTCCCTTTATTAGTGTTATCCCCTATCTCAGGAGTATGCAAATTGGGGGGCTGAACCCCTGGGAAAGGGAGTGAAATTTTATAAGTGGGGGGGTGGATGGCAGCACAATCAGATGCTGGGTCTAAGGCTCATACAGCTCATTAAAAATGTTGAAATACATTACTCTTTATGTATGTGTATTCACATTTATATACTGATTAATAAAACTTACATTCTACATATTTTCTTACACATTCCAAAAGGATTTTTGTAAATGAACATACCTAAAATTTCCATTAGTTTGGATTACATTAGACAAGTTGGGTGGGCCCTGCTCATCGCAGGGAGGCAAAGTGGGCCCAATGTAAAATGTTTGCTCACCCCTGCCTTGACTCAGTGGTGGGCAAACTTCAGCTTGTGGACCCCAACTGCCCCCTCCCCCAACTGCCCCTTCCACACTGGGGCACTATAGCCAGGCACTTCCTAAACCTTCCCCTGCTCTCCCAGCACATTCAGAGCACCACAAACCTGCTGATTCACACTCCGTCCCCCAGTCACTGTTCATGACTGTTCAACCTCAGAGCAAGTGGGAGGTGTTGGGATGGAATGCAAATCGGACCATTTTTGGAGCTCGAAAGTGCTGGGGGAGGAGGGAGGGTGGAAGTGTGGGACTCCCGTGCCTCAATGGGTGCGAAGTGCATGGTGGGGGAGCAGAGAGGAAGTCCACCAGGTGCTGCAGCCCACTGAGATGAAGAAGGGCCACTTAATATTCTTGGTTGCCCATCACTGCCCTAGCTAGGATTTATAAAAAAAAGACATCATTTTGATCATCTCACCACATACACACAAAAAGATCAGAAAAGTTACAAAGTGGGCAGAGAAGCAAACACTGCAGGTGTTTTCACTTCACAGATAACAGGCAGGAAGAAGAAACCGAGGCTTAGCTGGGCTTGCTCTACCCTTTACATCCTTGAATGCATGTGAATGGAAGGGTGATGCTGCACAAGCACATCCAGGGACACTGCTATCCAAAATAATCCACTCCCATAGGTATGAGCATTAGAAGTGGAATATACATTGTTGACCGGGAGTCAAGAATTTGGTAGGACTATTGTAGAACTATAGGCTAACACGTCCTTATAGACCACAAAATGGAGACATTCAAAGAACATGATCATCTTCCTTGGCCGTGTGAAGAAACTGAGCTACTCATCCACCCAAATAAAGTTCCATTATTTTCAAATTTAATTCAAAAAAAAAAAAAAAAAAAGACTTGGTGGTTTGCCTTAAACCAAATGGGTACGGTAAGTATTTTGTTTTTAAAAAATTACGTAGGGATTGTCAGCACTCTTACAATATTTTATACCTTTTATATATAAACATCAGCTTTTACATAAAACTTTTGCACTGTGAATTTCTTGGCACAAATTAAAGGCTCATAAGGAATGTCTTCTTAAATCAAGACTGCTCAAAAAATATAGAGGGGGCACGCTATTAGTTTATTTCTTCCCTGTGTATCTTCTCTTACTAATCAAAAGTACTTCCTCTCTGAGGCTATGTTTGGATTGCCGAGAATTGTCAACAAGATACGCCAATTGAGCAACACATTTGTGCATATCCTGCTGACAGTTCTGTCAGGAGAGGCTTTCCCAACATTTGGCACATTCACACAGGGCCAAATGTTGGGGGAAAAAACCCTCTTCCAACACATCACTTCTTCCTCATGGAATGAGAAAGACCGGGATGTCGGCAGAAGGCTCCTGATGCGGCAGACTTCTGTCAGGAGGCCTCTAGTTTCCCAACAGAAGCCTGCAATCTAGACATAGGCTGAAAGGATTCTAGGCAGAACTAAAGTGGTCTGAGACAGCTTTCTTCCTTCCTAAATAGTGTTATAACAACTATGAAAACTACAAAAACTTGAGCAGGTTTAGCGGGATGCACTGATTTTGCAGTTTCAGGTGCAAGAAGTCTGTACTTCAGACTTATATGGAACACTGAACAACAAAAAGAATCTTAAAAGTTAGTAGTTAGATACAGGAAGTTACTTACAAAAAAACAACAGATTCACTAATGAACAGCAACAACTTAAGCCCTCCCTTACCTTCTGTACTTAAGCCAGGACTTGATGTGAATTTTGCTACATCGACAATCTTGACAGCGAACTGTTGCCCAGTTTCTCTGTTGATACATCTCCTCACAACACTGAATGGACCCCTAAAAATAAACAAAAACAGATTTTCTTGCATTAAAAGCTCCAAACTCTTCCATTTTCCTTTATGTATTTAGTTCTACAATTCCATTATTTCCTAACACATGTAAAGCATGTATCTCTCACCCACACTGCCCACAATAAAAAACATTATTGCTAACTAGAGCTCAGTGTAAATCGGATTTTAAAACGTGATTTTTCTAACTAATTTATTTCAGAGTTTTCTTGTGACGTTTACAATAGAACCCAAATAAAACTGTCATATTATAGCTAAAATTTAAGTCAGAGAGACAAAAACCTAATAAATTAATAAATAATATTGTTAGTCTTGAAGGTGCTACAGGACTGCTTGTAACCTTTAAGAGTAATTTATTTATTCATTTATTAGTCAAGAATCAAGAGGAAAAAGACTGCAAAACACCTTTATGTTTTCATTAGATAAGTTTGCTATGTAATTCCAGAATTACATGTGTAATTCCAGAATTTTGTGGAAAAAAATATAGTTTAACAGGCTCAGGGTAGCACCCACAGGGACATTCATCCTGAAGGTTAGTTACTGCAGAGAGCAAGTAACTGCCCCTTCTCCTTCAAGTGATGTCCCAGTGGTGGCACCACTTCTGGTAACTGCAGCACATCTCTCAGGAAGTTGGGAACTTAGGATCAGGCAAGAAGGTTGTGGACACCACCACTCTGGTCATTCTAATGTTGCTGCCAGACCTCGTAAAAGTGCACAGTGTCTAGCAAACATGAGTGTTCACATAGCTGTCTTGCAAATGTTGGATATGGATACATTGCATAGGAAGACAGTGGAGACAAACAGCATATGCGGAGCGTGCTCTAATAGCAGGAGGAAGTTGGCCATGCTTCAATAGGTAGCAAACCCATAGGTAGTCAGACATCTATTGGGAGAGTCTCTGGGCAGAGACTGCATTGCCCTGGAATGGCTGCAAGGTGGAGATGCATAGCTCAAATTTGTGTCCGAAAGGATTAGTTCTGCTGAGACAGAAGGACGGGGCCCTTCATATGCCTAAAACATGCATGGTACCTTTGAAGGCATTAGCATGCAGTTTGGGAAAGAATATTGATAACTGGATAGACTCATTGAAATGAAAGGAGGAGCGTACTTTCAAGAGAAATTTGGGCTAAGTTTTATCGCTGAAGAACATAGCATAAGGAAGGTCAGCCATGAGGGCTCCAAGTTCTCTTACCCTTCTGGCAGAGATAACAACTACTAGGATGACTGTTGCTATAGATAGTGCTGGTGATTCAAAAGGTTTTTGTGTAAGAGCACTGAATACAAGGTGTAGAACCCAGGGTGGTTTGGCAGTTTTATATCAGAGTACAGCAACTGGATGTTCTTCCTGAATCTTTTGGTGACTGGGTGCGCAAAGACTATGGTGATGTCCACTGTATCATGGAATGTGGTTATGGAAGCCAGAAAGATGCTGATGGAGTTAGTAAAAAGGCCGGAGAATTTTAGTTCTAGTAGGCAACCTAGAATCAGAGGAAGGGGGGAGGAAATCAGAATGGTCTGTAATGTAGTAGTGTAGACTCAACTATGGGCTTTAGAGTAGAAATGCAAGATACCAAGAGTATGCTTCCCCACAAGAGATCTTTGTGAACAACCCAAACACCTGTTACGAAAACAGGTGCACTTCGTATGGGAGAAATTGTCTCTAAAATATTTAGAATCCTGGTTTTCCAAGTCTCATCCCACAATCCAAGCAGCTAATTTCTTAGACTATTTTTATCATGCTTTAGGGAACAATGAACCAATCATTAGAAGAGTTAGGAATTTTCAACAGATAGTATAGTACTGCCAAGCTCTGTACATTATGCAGCTGTTGGAAACTAGACATCCAATTAAGGAGGACCTTTAGTTTATTCCATCTTGGGAGTTTATATGAAATATATTTTAAATGAACCAGTTTTCAGTAAAAAGAAGCAATTCATGTCTACACTTCCTTTCATCCTGACACTGGAACCATATACCTTCCTTCTCACTTATACCACCCTATTTCTGCAACTGCCTTTCCCCCATCTCGTCTTGGGTTCAGACCCTCCCTTTCAATGGATTCTTAGGATCAAATCTAAGAGATGTGTGTGTAGAAGGAATGAGCTCAAGAATGAGTCTGATCCCAACCTTTACACTACTGAGTGGACATACCCTTTGCTGGCATTCACCGAGCCTTTCAAAATGGGATTAGTGTGAAATAGCATGCAAACGTACATTTAAATTATGAACATTTAAATTTTTCAAAATCCAAATGATAACTTACTATAAATAAAATAGTGTGGGTAATAAAATATCTATAATTTAACTACATGTATATAGTTAAAATGTATCCTTTTAAATTGTACTTGTCAATTCTCTGTGTTCCAATAAATTGTCTCTGAAGACACTAAATTGTCGTCATAATTTGCCACAAGAGCAGTTCATCAACATCCAACTAAACTCTATAAGGCTGCCTGAAAATAGGTCCATAACATCTCCTCCTTTACAGAAGAGAGACTAAAGTCTCAAAACTAGTGGAATAGCCTCTAGTATCAAACAGAAAATTCCTGCAGGTGGCTGTGCATGCAAATGAGAACTGTCAACAGCAAGGAAACTGGAGCAGTGGTAAGAAAAGAACAACCTCCTTTTAGCAACACCAAGAATCATACTAATATATACCACACTCCTTCAAAAACACTCTAGCAATAGGTCTTGGCTGCTGCTTGCACTACTAGTTGCAGCAATCTGGTGTGTTTTTTTTAATATTGTATTTGAATCTAGTCATTTTATTAGTAATAGTATTATCATAGCATTCAACACGCCAGTCATGGACCAGCACCACTTTGTGACAAGTACTGTAAAAAAAAACCAAAAAAACAAAAAGGTCCTGCCTAAAACGACAAGCGACAACATGAGGATACTGCAGGGGCATAAAAGAAAACAATGAATACTGGTGAGAATAATAAAACAATGCATTGAAAGCGCAGCCTATTGAGTCTTGGGTGCCCTTGTGGAAGCAAGCATTTAGCATGCTAAAATGTTTTGAAAAAATGTGAAGCAAAATCAATTTGGAAGTTGGAAGACAACCTTGTGAATCATGGAAGTATAATAACCATATTGTGTATTAAAAGAAATGGAAGGAAGACATTCTGAAGGGCATTAACCCTAAACTCATTAACTTATCCCCTGGAAAGGCACTTTTTGTAAGATAAAAATGTCTTGATGGGATTAGAAATAAGTGGGTCACAAATGATCCACCACAGTATTCACTGCTATGTTCTGTTCCCACAATGACACAGGATACTCAGAGCAACATTAAAATCTTGACACTGATGTTCAGTTACCTACAGTATTTACAGTATTTCCTATAGTTAGGATAGGGAATACTAAAGATGTCTGAAAAACAGCAAGTAGTCCTGTGTCACCTTACAGACTAACACATAGTTTGGTGCACAAGCTTTTGTCAGCAAAGACCTGCTTCATCAGAGGCGTGAGCTGGCAGGGGTCCCAGAGGAGGATTTAAAGAGGGGGTCTCAGTAAAGGGGAGGGCCAGAGCTGACAAGGTCTATTCAGTCAGGGTGGAAATGGCCCATTACTGGTAGTTTATGTGGAGTAGCAAACATCAAGAGAGGAAAAAACAAGTCAGTTCAGTCGGGCAGATGTGGCCCATTGTGGAGGTGTGAACATCAAGAGCAGAGAAACTACTTTGGTAATGGGCCAACCACTCCCTGATGGCTCAGTAAATTTAAACTATTGCATGACAGAAAAGTCAACAACCTAATGTTGCCCACTGTGCATCAACCTCATGACAGAACATTGAAAATGATCTGGCAAAAATGAAAAGGCATTTAGCATATCATGGAGCTAAAACTATTTAACACAATTCTTTTAGAACTGATATTACACATACTGAGTGTGTGTATCCTCAAACTTGAATGTGCTGAGACATCACAACACATGCACGTGTTTAATGTATATAGCAATGTTGGTCGCAATGTCTGAAGCAGACATTTTCAATTTAAGAGGCACTTTAAGCTTTCTTATTTTATAAAAGCATAATTAAAATAGCAATAAAAACACAAAGCATTTTTTGAGTGCTATTGATCTTTTCATTGTGATTTGACAATCAGACTGATACAGACAGGACAAGAGTTACAAGATTATCCTTTTTGAAGTTTTCCACTAGACTCTATTACTTTTGAGGCAGTGGAGTGAGGTGAGGTAGGGCAGTGGTTTCCAGCCAGCGTGCTGTAAGAACTGTTCAAGTGTGCCACAAAATTTTGTACATTTCCCCTTAGCTATAGCTTTTTGCAGAGCCACCATGCGCACAGGAGACTGAGGATCCATGCCAGTTGGGGCTCAAGCTGAAGCAGGATTCGTCAGTCTCCCCTGCCCCCATGAAGGGAAACGCTGACACTGCAGGATCCTGTATGAACCGGGAGGCAGGTGAAATGCTGCTTCCCAGCCTGAAGGAGCTGGTGGAGGGCCTGCCCCCACTCCATGCTGTGGCAAGGGGGAAGGAGGGAGGGCTCCAGCAGGCCTGAAGCCTGGTGGGGTGGGGAGGGGAGACTGCTTTCAGTGGTTACTTGTTTAGTCAATATCTCTAGCATGGCATTGAGCAGATTTTGAAAATGTGGCTGTGCTCACTGTCTAAGACAGTGTATTCTGTGTTAGAGCTGAAATGTTAATGCATTTGATCCTTGCTTGGCTCATCATATGCACTATTACACTGCAAACCTATCTAGTAAGAATAAACATAGTAAATGTGACATTTATCAGCAATTGATTCAGCTGCAAAAAGCAGGTGTGCCATGGAATTGTTTGCCATGTTACTGAAAAGGTTGGAAACCACTGGGGTAGAGTATGAAAACCACTGGGGTAGAATATGAAAGAGATACCATTTGCAAGGAAATTAAGTGCCCTGGAATCTGTACTTTGCTCCATATATGCTGAGTTATAAATACGCAGTACTTGTCTGTGGCTTAATGCTTAACTGCTCCAAGTTGAACTGAAAGGAAATGTATCAGTCTGAAGCTGCTGTTTTACCAGTGACAGTATAACATAGCTATTTGGATAACTTCCCCACCAAACACCCCTGTAACTCTAAGGAACTTTTTCAGGCTGAGAAGAGAGACCATTATTCATGAGTTAAAAATCTCACATCTACTGACTGTGGGTTATATTCCCATATAGCTCAACAACTTATTGCTGACTACTAAAATCAATCCCTAACTCTAGAACACAGTCAAGTCATTTCATTTTACGAACAAAGTTAACAAATAGATTAGTTAAGAACAATATAAGCAAAGTCAAGGACAGAATCCAAGTCTAATATGATAGTGATGGACTAACTTCACTTTTTGACAGGCACAGTATACACAGAACAAAAAGTCCATGTCCCAGAGAGATTATCATCAAAGTATAATGTAACCCCAGAAACACTGAGACCACATACTAGGGAGCGTGGAGTCTCTGCTCTACAGACTTGGCTAAGAGCCAGCTGGCCTTTAGCTCATGTAGTAGAGCACAGGGCTTTCATCCTATGGTTGCAGGTTCAATTCCTTCTTCTGACAACCTGGGTCCATTGGCACTATAATAAGATAGACACACTGAAGGGATACAGATTGGCCAACGGAGGAAACAGAAAAACCCACTCATAATAGTGGCAAGGACAGTCTGTAGTCACAGACCATTATTCTATTAAGTTTTTTGTTTCCTTATCCCAAATCCTAGCTATTCAACCAAATCACCTTTTGAACCACTAAATACTTGTCCCAGAGTCAAAAACAGATTCCCAGAATGCCACTGATGTCTAGCAAACAGTTATATCATCCACTCAGAGTGTGCATTAATCCTATTCTGAACTACGGTGGGGAGTCTGAAAGTCTAAGGCTTAAACCCTCCTATCGACCCAAAGGAGAAAATATGTTCTGGTTGCACGTCACCGATCTTATTTTTCAAGAACTAGCTAACTTTGCTCACACAATGAGAAAATATTCGTAATGTAATATTTCTTTATCTATTGGACTATCTTTAAATTATAGCACGATACAAATATACAAGTATTTCACATTTTAATAGTTATCTCCCCTGGCTGGCCTTGAAGACCTACTTGCCAAGGTACACCATCCTCACCTTAAAACACTAGGCAAAACTTGCAAAAACATTCTTTCATTAAATCAGAACATGCCCCCATCTATTTAAAACCTGACAACATGGAAATAAGTTAACAGCAGAGACTGACTTGACTTGTCCATTTCAAGTTGTTTAAACACTGGAGGGTGAACTGTTCATACATGCCTTTAAGCATAAATTTCTTCCTCCAACAGATACCACCCAGCAACACATTTCTGAACTTCCAACATGAAAACCTGGGTTATATATTGCATTTTATTGTCTTTTGGAGGTGAAACTGAAAGCCTCGAGGAGTGCTGAATAGGTTATCAATAGTGTTTGAGCAACAATGGAGTGTAAAGGAATGCTGGATTTTTCCCTTGCTGTTAGATGAGTTGGTGGGGTGTACCCTGACGCAACTTAATTGACAAATAAACTGAGTCTTTTACATAATATGATCATCATTTTCTGTAGCAGTTTTCCTCCTTTTTTTAGTTTGAAAGAATGGTAAATAATGAAGAGACTAGGTCACTGATACAGCGCAAAATGGATTGGTTGGTGAACTGGGTACAAGCAAATACGTTTCAGTACAGACTAATGTAAATGCATATACAGTAAACCCCCGAAATACACAATTCTGAGTTGCACTTAACCTGCCTCAACGTGAACTAAGTGAAACTTGAAGCTGCTCTGCAGCTGCCTGTCTGCACAACTCCCCCAGCTGGGGGAAGCAGGGCGGACAGACAGCCAGCCACACTGCTGTGGCTCTTCCCCAGCTTCCCCCAGATGGAAGAAGCTGCAGCTGGCTCCCAGAGTGGCAGGGAGCCAGGAACCTGCCACCTGGTTCTTGCAAGTGGAGGAGAGCTGGGAGCCAGTCTGCCATCTGTTCCTTGGCTCTCCTCCACTCACTGGAGTCAGGAAACTGACCAGGGCTAATGCTGTGGTCAGCTTCCTGGCTCCCCCAAGTTGTGCGGAAAATTTGACTTACAGGGGCATTACGTGGTTTTTCAGTGTCTGCATTGCTCTGTTTGCTAAGCATCAACCATGCAATTTTTTAATTTTTAAACCACTTCATACTTGTTTGGTCAAAACTTTGCAGTAGGCTGGACTGAAAAAGTAAATGTTTTTAAATGTACATCTGAACTGATGGGCACACAAGTACAGACACAAGTGCAGAGTCAGCAGCCTGGGAACTCTATTATGGCTACTGGAAGGTGAGCATGAGTCTACCCCAGAGACTTCCAACCTATGGGTCAGGACCAACACGTGGGGTTGTCATTACATTTTTCTAAGGGTCACAGGCTGGGTGGCTCCAACCCACATGTGACTCTTTAAGGAACTATTCGCAGCTCCCATTGCTACCACCACTCACTCCTCCAGCTCCCAGTCCCTGCCCTGCTGCACAGAAATGGAACTCAATGTAATTGGTTTAATGGCCAGCAAGAGGGATCCAGACATTAAACCAATTAAATTAAGTCCCATTTCAGTACAGCAGGGAACTGCCCACCCTGCAGGTGGGGGAAAGGAGTGGAAGGGCTGTGGGGAGCTGTACAGAGGAGGAAGGAGGCCCTAGGAAGGAACAGTGTGAGGCAGCAATGGTGCTCCTGTGAGGTAAGTTGGGGGATGGTTTGGGGCTGCGAGGGCTTAAAGCCTGGGGGCAGGGAGGGCAATCAAGATTAAAAAACAATTCCCTGGGGGAGAACCACCCTCCCAGTTCCTGGTTTTGAATTGCCTTGGGTCACAAAGTGTTACTGAATTGCCAAATGGTTTGCTGTGTCAAAAACATTGGGAACTGCTGGTCTACCCTCTTTTCATTGCTGCCAAGACAGGATGCCACAAGACAATCCTTTCATAGAAAAATAAAGTAGCAAACACAGTTAAAAAATTCCAGATACTTACATCTGCTCCCAGTGATACTTGTCATTCACAGTGTATCTTGTGTTTTAATTGCAGAACTGTTAGCTTTTTAGATTGGACAATGAGCTTTTATTTTGTTTGAGATTAAACAGTGTGTGCCAGGCTTCAATTTAGCGAAACTTTTGGGAGGATTTTTTTCCACATAAAATCTGTTTCCTCCAGGGAAAAAAGTACTTTTTTGGCATCAGGGAAAAATCTCAAGTACACTGCTGGCTCATCTTCTCTCTCAAAGATATTCTAATGGAAAAAAATATCTGTCAGTCTTTCTTCCAGTGCCTGCTGTAATGTTCATGAATATCAGCGTTTTTTTTTTTTTAAAGAAACAAGCTTCATTCTCTGTTAAGATATTTCTCCAGTTTTCCACAACAGAGAAAAACAAATATATTCTTATGAAAGGAGACACCTTGTGGTGCCTTCACTACAAAAATCACTTTGAAGCAGAGCGTCTACACACACCCTACTTTAAAGTTAAACTTCAAAGTAGGGCACTACCCTATTCCCAGAAATGGAGTAAGGACTTTGAAGTTGGGCTCCCGACTTCAAAGTTAACTTCCAAATAAGGGAAAATGTGTGTAGACTCTCTGCTGGCTACTTCGATGTCGTGCCTAATTTCAAAGTTAGTTCCTAGTGTAGACACACTCATATAGTTTTACCAGATTTTTTGTTCTTCACAAATAAGCATTTTTTTAGCCTTTGAAGGAATGTTTCTTAGTGTAAGGAACAGTGCTCATGACCTTAATATAACTAGAATTAATTTTTGGAGAAGAGTTACGATTCAGGTACCTGGCACTGATGTTTGGGCTAGAGATTCCTGGAAGTGTATTGTCTGCTTGCTGTTTGACACAACCTTATACAATGACTGAACAGTGTAAAAATAGGTTACATAAGGGAAAACCTACCCAGAGAACCTGCATCATTGATTTCTCCTCCTATGTGAAATCTACCTATAAGACCCCCTCACCCCTCACTAAATCTGCCATCACTTAACAGAGTCCTGACATTTTCTCTTACAACAGTCTGCCTGAGTATCCAAAACATTTAAAATTCAGCTCTCCATCAGGCTTGAACACTCAAAGACACTATCTTATCTACTGATTACAATTCCATATATTTTATTACTATTGAAACAGTGGCAAGGCCTTCAAGCATATTAGTAATATTAGTGTTATACCAACTTATCCTTTTTACAGTTTGAAACCAACCTCTTCCTAAATATGCAATTTTCTCAAATCACAGTAGTCTGAGGGACTGCAGTGTAAGAAGCCACCATCAACTAAGGGCAGGAAAGGCCCTGTGGGATAATCTATTTCTTCTTCACTATGCAAAAGTGAAATGTATAAAATGAACAAAAACAAATCATAGCATCCTTGAAATGCACTCAGATATAAAAATGAGACTAGTGGATTCCATAATTACAATGCCACTAAACAGCTTCAGCGCAAAAAGCTATTTATATTAGAAATAACTTATGATCACACAACAGTTTTATCATTTTACAAGATCAGACAACAGTAATTAAATTTACTTTAGTTCCTTTTAATGGGAGTGTGCAGTAGGACAGAGATCAAATTTACCAACAAGCAGAATATTTATGAGAAATGCCAGACAAAAGCATTTCTCAAATTGGGAATTAACTACTATCGTTGTATGTGCCTTAGGGAAATTGAATCTCTCAGAAACAAATCCATCCTGGCTTTATAGTTACACACACAAGACACCATACGCAGTATAGTCCTGGCCCTCAGGACTGCATAGTAATTCTCCCTCTTCACCTCCAGTGGCCTCCCTGCCCGGTCAATGCCAGCCCCACCTCTATGCCGCTGCTGGAGCACAGACCCACAGCCGGTAGCAGCACAGGAGCTGCACTGACCTTCACTGGTCTGGCAAATTCCTTGGTTCAGGATCATCCAAGTCTCAAGGGTTTCAGTTCAGGAAGGTACTACCTGTGGTTTCCAGTAGGAAATTGAGGAGTGGCAAAAATATGAGGCTTGACAATGCAGAGATCAAGCAGCAAAAAATTATGCAACCTTTCTCCACAATCGTTTGAACAAATACTTGGCAGAAGCATTTGCTTAATTTTGATAGGGTTTTGCCTATAAATGTAAATGAAACCTGAAAGGCCTCTGAAAACTCGACTGTTGAAATTACAGTGAACTATCACATATCCTAGCTTCATGACTCAGAATTTCAATTTACCCAAATATTTTCACACAGATTTTGTTCACTCCCCAGCCATATTCTACTTGATATGAATTAGGAATCTCAAAATATTTTATTTTTAGCCAGTCTATGGGATTTCACAATTAGAGGGACCCTTTAAAAAGAAAAAACAGCCATGTTCTGAGGAGTGGTGCCTTACTCATTCAGAAACAAGGAGCACGTCATGTTTATTGACCATAAATTAGGTCCCACATCAGTGGGACATCTACACAGAAATCAAGAATACAGCCTCTATACAGTAACCAAACTTTCATTTCTTGTTTCATATTTATTAAATACCCTGTCATGAAGTTCAGTACTTTAATTATGCTCCCTTGTTTTTCTCCAGTCCATATCTTCTCTCTCCCCCTCTCTTCTGCTTTTCCAAATTTCCTCTACTGTTCTTTCTACGATTCCTTCCCTTGAGGCACTTCAAATTCCGACCCCTAAGGGCTTCATCCTACCACCATCCTTTCTTGTTCCATCTAGTAAAATAATCAAGTTTATGTTGAGCTTGAAGTGTCATTGTTGAGTTTTAGAGCTGACATTCTAATGATATTAATGAAATGCCTCAGTGCACGTAACAATTTATTTCACACAAAGAAAAAAAGAGTAAACACCTGTTGGTATCCATCTTAGATTCTGTACTTTTCCATATATCCCACTGAAGGGTGGGGAGAGAGATAAACCTGTTGTCAGTTCTTGCTGGCTACAGCACCCAAGATGACTGCTAGAAACAACTAAGACTGAACAGAGGAAAGCAACTGGGCCCAGGCTAGACAGATGTTTACTTTGTGAAGATTAGTAGGAAAACTTTTAGATTGAGATACCACATGTAATTAGTTTCTTTAGTGTATTAGGCTTAACTTGTGTGTTCTGTTTTGCTTAATAATTTACTTTGTTCTGTCTGTTCTCTCTTGCAACCACTTCAATCCTACCTTTTGTACTTAAAATATTTTTTAAATTAATCCCACTGTAAATAATTGTTACCTGGGGGGAGGAACAAGGATTCTGTGCATATCTTGCTTTACCCTGAGAAAGAGGGCAAATTTTCACTGACTTACTTATTATGGAATTCCATACTGTGTAAAATGGAATTATCTAGGGTTTAAGTCCCAGAGGGATCATGGACTTGAGTTCTGGGAAAATGTCTCACACCGTGCTGCTTACAGTGCATCTCTGCAGCTTTGGGGATGTTTGCTCGTCCTTGTGTCTTGGCTGAATCAGGCTGGAGAGCTGGGCTCAACAAGGCAGGGTTACAAGGTGCCCCGGCTGTCAGGAAATGCAGGCTCAGTGGGGTCTCAGGATATCAGGCGATAGTCCCAAGGGGGTCTTTATCCATCACGATCGTGACATTGGTTTACACACAGCTCATGCCTGGGAAACACTGAATTACTGATAGCTATGAACTACTATCACCAGCTGAGCAACATGGTGCCTTGAGATGAAACTGCCACTAAGACTGAAGAGTACGGTGGTAGTCCATTAGATGTCTCTGCTCCATGTGGATATAGAAAATATCTTTTCAGATCAATATTACTGCAATAGGTGTAAAAAAATGCACGTGGTATTTTTTTAGACTTCTTGCAGCTTTGCTCCTAGCTGAGCAGAGGAGAAAAAGAGCAATCAAAAGATAAATAATTTTAATGAGTCCCTAGGTGTCCAAGTTCCTTAGGCAAATTTAAATCGTTCAGATAATACAGAAAAAGTAGCTATCAAAGACTTGTTTTTATAGATTTGCTTTTAATTATTAAAGATATTCTACAGAACATAAAGTATGTGAGTATTAGCTTTGACGTCTCCCAAGTCTTAATGAGAAAAATGGCAATGGTGGCCATTTTGAGACTTTCATCTTATCAGACAGAAAATTGTTGCCTCAGTTAAACTGGAACCAGGACGGACAGCTATCATGCCCGCTTCCCCCACTGCTTTCTGAAAATTATGTTATGAATTGGCCTTGTGAACCCAGGGTTGTGAGTTCAACCCCTGAGGGGACCTTTCAAGGGTCTAGGGAAGGTTTGACTAAAAACAATCCATCAGAATGGTGATAGGTCCTGCTCTGAGTGCTGGGGGCTGGACTTGATGACCTTGTGAGGTCCCTTCCAGTTCTAAGAAATACGTACTATAACTTGAAGACACCATATGTAAAATGCATCACGTACCATCAATTTTAAAGCAACATCATGCAACATCATTCTTCTATGTAAAGTTAGAGATATGGAACATGAATGTGGTTTTAAAACTGGATGTGCTAATGAGGGCCATAAGGGATACTTTGAGAACATAAAGGTTCAGTACTCAGACCAACGACTTGTGAATAGTCTTGTTTGTCCCATAAACCCAAACAGTGGTTGGTCCCAGAAAGACTTGTGACCCTGCCACCTGGTACAAAACTCCATCTTGGATGTGGTACTTTTCCACAGGGATGGGATATGCTAAACAAATGGCTCCTGCCCTGGGGGAAAGTCTATTTAAGGAATGGAAAGCTATCAGGTCTTTGTCATCAGCTGGCCTTTGAGACTGCCTCTCCCACCCTAAGAGTTTACACATGAAGAAACCTGGCAACAAAGAACTCTGGAAAAAAAGCTGTAGACCCAGAGCCAGAGTAAAAATGAACTCTGACTTAAGTTTTCTTTTTTTTTTTAAACTGAGATGAGAAGGCCTCTTTAGGGTAAGAATTTACATGCAAGTTTCTTAGCGGATTATAACTAGCTGGCATGTTTTGTTTATTTTAACTCAGTAACTTACTTTGATCTGTTGGTTTGCACTTGCAATCACTCAAATACTACTTTTACACTTAATAAAAACCACTTTTATTACTAAGCCTAATATAAATAACTTACGGGTCCAGGGAGAGGATGGGGTAAGAGCAACCATTGTGCACTTCTCTTTGATGGATAAAGAGGGCTGACCTTATGAACTCTATGTAAATCTTTTACATGGGGTAAAAGATTTATTTGGGGTTTTAGTCTTCTTTATAGTCTATGTTCCTGGGTGCTGAGCCCTTATAGCTGAGCCCTCCTAGAGCTGAGCTGGTTCAGTGTCTGTATTCTTCTGTGGGGGAAGTGGGAACAGTGCATAACCCCAACTCTGCATTGGCTGGGGGGAGACTAGACTTTCTGTCCTAGAGGGACAGGTTGATGGGAAGCACCCAATGAAATTTCTGTGGTCTATCCCATCACTGCTGCTATTTTGAAACAAGGCAGTTTGTATAAGTATCTTAAATTCTTGAGGTCCAGCTGAAGGAAAAACTTCCAGTAATAAAGAATAGCACATAACCATTAAAGAAAAAAGAACCTTCTAGTGTAGCATAATTCTAAAGATTTCAGGGAGTTCCAACTACAAATCTAGTTTAAATAGTTTGAATTTTCTACTAAAAGGGAATAAAAGTTTCTGATGCAAAGTGCTAAACTTAAAAAAACCCCACCTTCTAACAAACTAAATTAACCATACATTCATTTAGCACGGAAGAGCAGTTGTAATTTTCAGGAGGATTCCCTGGGTTCTTCACACGCTATAAAGACCATGAATCACCACTTTCAATGTAAGATTCAAGTCACCCAGCACTATTCAGGCATGACTAGTGCCTCCTCATGATTTTCTTTACATCACCATCAGTAAATATCTTGGGCCAGTTGAGAGAGGAAGCATTTGCTCACAAAGTAAAAGAGCCTGATATCAATATGGCAAGATCTACATCATGTAAAGGAGAAAGTCACATACACTGCACCAAGTAACATCGTCTGATCTCATCTTGGTTCCTGCCCTCCTGAAAGTTTCAGCTACCACTTGCAAAGTGTTATTGTTCTTACCTGCCACATTTCATAGATTAGTTCAAGTTGCTGAACTGCCTGGGCACACACTTTCAGCATCCAAAACTCCAAACACAAAAGACAAGAGCCAAGATCCCGCTAAGCTGCATGACCACGCAGCAATCTGTTAAGTGACGCACAGGCGCTCGGGGCGGAGGCAAGGAAGGATTCCATTCTACCAATCCCAGCTCAACCCACACACAGATTTATCGCACCCAGGGGAGAGGTGTCCCTGCCCTTTGCCCCAACACAAACCAGTCCAGAGCTGCTGCAGAGTGCCTCATTCAGCCAAAACTCATGTTCCAAAGCCCCATTCACACCTAGGCTCCGACACTCTGCACACTGCATGAAATAGGGAGGAATTTGCCATTACATCCCACAAATGGCTCAGCTTGCTCAGGAAAGCAACAGCTAGGGAGTCACCTAATGCAGGTCAGCAGATTGGGGCTGAAGGAGGGGTGCCTCTTACATGGCCACAGCAAGTTAGAGGCTGTGGGATAAAGTAACCCTCCCTTGTCCCCAACCCATCATGGACTTTCTGGGGCAGGAACAGGTGCTCCTCCCACAGCAAGCCCAGGTGTTTTTGCAGGGAGAGATAGACACAGAAGAAGTCCTCTTCTCCCCCATTGCAGCCCTGGACAGCCTTCACCCCAAGCCCCTCATCTACAGCCCACTCCAGAGCCCAAATCTCCAGCTTGACTCCTCACCTCCCTGCACTCCAACTCTGTCCCATACTCTGAAATCCCCCCATCCCAGCCACATGAACATAGTTCTGTGCGTCAGCATGGAAGTGATATGAAAAACTCTGTTCACACACAGATGAGAAAAGTTACAGGAAAAACTGCACAAGAATTCAGCTGTGTAGCTCTCTTCCGGCTCTCAAAGGCTACGGCTAAACTATGAGATAGCTGTGTAATATCCCTATTCACACACACATACTCAAAATACCTCTTATCAACTACATATGTACAAATAGCATTGTGGCCACAGTAACACAGGTAACAGCCAGAGAGATACAGCTGAGTGACAAAGAACACATACCCACCTGAAATCATCTGATATTGTATCCATTCTATCAGAGCTCTCCTACTGGTTATACTCATGCTAGCTCAAGTATACATAGCAAGCAGAAAAATTATACCCCTACTTTGCAGTACAGACATACCCAACAATGCTGAACCTGTTATATTCCTGCCCACTCTAAAAACCATTTATGGCTTCCTCATGGAGCAGCCTACTATTCAATAAGAGATTCTCTAGAAGCTTGATGCCATGGTATCTCATTCCCCACAATAAACCCTACATGTAAGCTCTTACAGCTGCAGTGCAAGAGGAAGAGAAAGTGGACAGAGCAACTGAGGACCACAGTCAGGAGTTGTGGCTGCTGGCATACACTCTAAAAACATAGGCATAAGCCTTCTTCCAGAATGCTATATTAATACTGCTCCCTTCCTGGAGAAGTCACTGGAGCAGGTGTTCTCTAAACACCCTGCCCTTCAGCCATGGGCAGCATGGACAGGGGAGAAACTTGCTGAAGATGAAACCACATTCTGCTCACAAAGATGATCAACCCTGCCCCTCCCACTCCCCCGAGTTATGTGGTGGCAGACAAAAAAAACCAAGTAGGCTACGTCGACACAAGCACACTACATCAACATAGGCTACTTCGACATGTATCGTCTACATGTCCTCCGGGGCTGGTGCCGTCAACATTCAACGTCCAAACAGTGACGGGGCATGTCGAAAGGAGCTGCCCTGGAAGGAAATGCAGAGCGTCCACACACACAAGCCCTCTCAGTTGAAATAAGGGGCCAGTAAGGCCTGCAGACAGGGTCACAGACTGGACTAGACCTTCTGGGGCAAGAGCAAGCCACTCCCTTAAAGAGCCCCTCCCAGACAAACTCGGCCTGCACAGCACGAGGTCTACAGAGCCAACAACTGGTTGCAGAGCCTGTGCACACAGCATGGGTCCCCAGCTGCAGCAGCAGCAGCTGCCGCCAGAAGCCCTGGGCTAAGGGCTGCTGCATGTGGCGACCACAGAGCCCTGCAGGGGCCGGACAGAGCATCTCTCAACCCCTCAGCTGGTGGCCACCATGGAGGATCCCACTATTTCGATGTAGCGGGACGTGGATCATCTACACATGCCCTACTTCGACGCTGAACGTTGAAGTAGGGCGCTACTCCCATCTCTGGATGGGAATAGTGATTTCGATGTCTCACCGCTTAACGTCGATTTCAATGTCGAAATAGCACACGGCACGCATAGACATGACGTGTGTTATTTCAACGTTGTGCCAGCTACTTCAAAATAGCTGGCTAGTGTAGACGCACCCATAAAAACAAACTTACACTCTTTTGTATAGCTTCATTCAGAGGCTGCAGGGGCCACTACTGCTATAGTGCTTGTAAATGGGAAACAGCTGGGGTGGGGGGGACCAAACGATAAACATACCTGTCTGACATGGCTGAAACTGCCAACTTATACGGACAAATACTTAACCACAAATTTGAAACATTTTAGGATTTTCTTCCAACAGCTTTGCAGAGGTCTCCTTACATCCTCATATTGCCAAAGAGGTGGAATAAAACTGGCCTGCTTCCAAGAGGTTGGGACACTAGCTTTCTGCCAGTAATTCTCATGTCTAATTTTGCCTTCCAGCAGGCTGAAGTACCCATTAGAGATATGTGAACCATAACACAATTAAAAGTTTACCCATTACCTGTGTTTCTAGTGAATACTCAGCTAAATTGCCAAATGATAAAAAATGCATCACACAGTTTATATGTATTTAAACATGCATGCAAGCCTATGTGTACATGCTAAAATATGTAAAAATATGTTCATTTTATCTGTAGCATTTTAACACCTGTAACATTTTAATTTTATTTTGTCTTAAGGCAGAAAGAAGAGTTTGTTCAGGTGACAGACTTACCATGATTTATGTACCTGTTGGAGTTTCACAGGTCCAGGACCAAACACAGAGCACTCTTAGCCTAATCCTTTGGGATTAGGAAATATCAGGAATAGAACTTTTGTTCCAATAAGCAAGTGAAATTCCTCCAAGGCCTCCAGCCAGAGCAGCTCCTCAAGCTCTTGCACAAGGAGAATCTCACAAAAAGAGTGCCTAAAGGGATATGGGGGAGGAAGGTGGTGGTGGAAAGGAAGTGGAGGGTATAATCCTGCAATATAGTATTCAGGACCAAGTGTTATGGTGGACCAAGGCAGGAGTAAAAAGAAGAGACTATTGCGAAACAAAGGGAAAACTGGATCCATGGAACAGTCCAGTGTGTCACCCTCAGGTGTATCCTCAAAACAATTTTTGAAGGCCTGGTTTAAGTAGGTCAAGCCAAACTAAGCTAAAGGTGGAGGCAGCTGGCTAGGAATATACAGTCTCAGGGTCTTCATTTCAAGATGATGCAGAAATTTTTAAGCCCATGTACTTTTATGTCTGCTTGCTCCGCAAACGCTGTGTGACTACTGAAAGGAGGGCCCTGCAGAGATTGCTGACCCTCCACTCACAAGTCAGAGAGAAGCACACAGTTTGTCACGTTCAAGGATGCCTTGAGGGCCACTTTGGCAGCTTCTGTGCTCTCTTCCATGACTGCCTTGTATTCCTTCCTGGAACCTTTAAGAATCAGTTTCTCAGATTTGGTCATGGTCCACCACATATTAAAAGTGCAGCAACCAAGGAGGGCTTGGTTATTCAGCACCCTCAACTGCAGGCTGAGGCATGAATAAATCTTTCACCCAAACAAATCCAGTGTCTTGGATTCTTTGTTCTTTGGTATTACCCTCAGTTGCCTCTGCCTCTCCTGATTGACCACGTCTTCAACTAAGGACTTAAGCATAGTGGGGGATGTAAAGACATTCATCGCCCTCTATGGGCAAAAACAACTACTCCTCAGCTTCTTTAGCAAAGTAGGGGGAAGGATGAGGAAGCTTACCAGAGGGCACAGGTGATTTTCAAAACCCCTTCATGCTGGGGCAAAGGCAGCTGGCAGGTGTTGGGGATCTCAGCACATCAAAGAGGGCATTTTCTGACTCCTCAAGTGCCTCTGCTTGTATACCCATATTAGAAGCCACCCTTTTTCAGGTGCACCCTCACATTATCTTGTGGCACCAAATAAGAGCAACTCATGATGGCATCATCTGGTGAGGATGACAAGAACGAAAGCCAGCTTCACAAGTTCTGCCCCTTCTTTCTAGAGGGCGATTGGTTGGTTGTCTAAAGCCTCTTAAGTCTGAGAGGTTTCTTCCTCAGAGGCTTGCACCCGTGTGAGGGGATAGCATACTGGTGCCAAAGGCCTCTCCTATACACCAAAATCTCACTGGGCAGCTTAGCAAGGTTGAGTGAATCAGAGAGTCCGAAGGTTAAAAAGGGCACTCATGAAGCCTGTCTCCTAATGTTCAAGGCCTGAAGGCTCAGCATAGAGGAGCACTGGTTGAGAAAGAATAGAGTCACTGGCGCAGACACAGCCAAAAAGAGCCCAAAATGGGTTTGCTCCAGGCACCATGACATCATTGGGGTTGGTGCCATAGGCACCAGCAACATTAGTATATCCTGCACTGCCCAGAAGACCTCTGGGGTCAACAGCACCTCTGGGTATCAGAGGCCTTTATCACCTCCCAGCATAACCAGCCCAGGAATGAAAGGGCTGGACTGCTCTATTAAGCTGGGGCCCATTTCCCAGGTAGAGATAGACCATCACAGATCTTAGCTCCCCCTCCTGTCTTCTTTTCCTTACAAGGCCTCACAGATTGTTCCACACCTCACGCCTGAGACTTCTTGATCAGAGCCATCAAGGGGCAACAGTGCCAGCTTAAAGATGATGTCAACAGGCATTCCACGTGGAAATTATAGAGCTCAAGGCCAAGTCTGATGTCTGTTCCAGTGTCAGAGTAAGCACCAACTCAATTAGGAAAGACTTGAGGTGAATGTCTCTCTCTTTTTTGATCCAGGGCTTAAAAGACTTGCAAATGCAGTCCTTGTCAATAATCCGTCCCTTGGTGAGACACCTCAGACAGCTATCGCGCAGGATACCCAAAGGCATAGAAGGCTTGCACACTTCACAAGGTTTGAAGCCCGGGGATCAGGGCATGCCCCATCTCTAGGCCGAGACCAGTCAGAAACTATAAACTACAACTAATATTAAAACTACAACGCTAAGGACAACTAAGAAAACTATATACAATAGAAGAACTGGATTTGCAGAGAAATTAGAAAGAATTAGAACAGGTCGAAGTCACAGCTGTTCCAGGCACTGTCACTGGCAGCAAGAAGGAACTGGGGACGGAGGTGGGAGGGTAACCGACAATACCCCCGATACCATGTGGGCACCACGCTGGGGAGAGAGTTATGTAACCTACAAAGGCTGCTGAGGGAAATATTTCCAATGCCAGTGCACATGGCAAGCACATACATCTAATGTGGAATGGATATAAGAAAGCACTCAAAGAACAGAAGCTGTGCACCAGGTTTCTCTGTAAGCTGTGCACTTGTGTGGCCACTTGCGAGAGATTCAAATGCTGCCCAGCTGATTAGCAGAGTGCTCAAAACCAGATTTTTTTCCTAATAGCGGTGAACATTCACACATTCCTTGGTGCACATAAATTTGTTCTCTACATACATGGATGGAAAAGATTAGAAGAAACATTGACCAAAAAAAGTCACCAAACTATATTATTTTTCGATTTTGCCTACAATTTGCTACTGGAATAACTTGCAATTTCTACACCTAAGGAATGTTAGGTTTTATACCTGGGTAGCAGCTCAGAAAGGAAAAGGACATTCTCGTTATACATAAGATCATTGACTCTCTCTTCAATCAGCTTATAAAATGAAGCTTCGTAAGGTTGTTAAAGTTGCAGTTCAATTAGAGAGTTTTCCTTTAAGATTTGTTTTACTCAAGTAGGAAGAAAGGGAGTTGAAAGATAAACTGCATCCTTAGCAATAAAGACTTCCATAGACATTCTGAACAACCTATTATTTCATCTCTGAAGTGCTGCTTCTCTTAGATCAGCTGCTTCCTCAAATATTTATCATTAAGTTCCTTGTATTTCTTCTATTTTTCTTAAGTAAACAATGCAACAAGACCAATCACTGGAGAATGTGCTTAGTTTTGTGGCTACAGAAGCAGGTAAACAAGATGTTCTCTGCTCAGATTCAGAATATTTTCTCCCAAAGCCTATTGGTAGCAAAACCAACACCACTTTTTATTTTTCCTAATTATGCAGACTCGTGCTAAAAAAAGATATTAGAATCAAAACTGCAATTTTTGTTTAGAGAGCATTTTTGAGTGAAGCCCAATAGGAAGCTATATATTGTCTCTTCTAACACTAATACTGACCTATGCATAAGCATTGCTGACTTAAAGAGCTCATTTTAGAACCTTTCAAAGGCTAATAATGAACGGACAGGCAATTACAAATTAAAACCTACCAGACAGATAAGATGCTACATTCTATGTACAAAAGCTACAAATGGAGAAGCATTACATTAGCAACTCAAATTACATTTATATCTACTTAACATGCAGCACAAACTACGGCACACAATCCGCTGCTACTGTTGCACAATCTACAGTGAGAGACTGGTCAGAAAACTTCAAGTATAGAAAACTATTAACTTGAGATACTTTGATCCTTAGGAATATGAAATGTGAAAACATTTTATGTTAGTACATTGCAAAATGTTCATTTGTCAGTTTTGCCACATGCTAAATAGCTTCATATCCAAAAATAGTTGGTAATGCAAAACCAATAACATTTTTAATATATGGTCACTTTGAATTTGAACAATAACCACCACATTAAGATTTTGAAATTAACACACAGTAAAAACTGATCATAGTCATGTTGCCATGTTTCTGGAACTATGCAAAAAATAACATCTTCATTTTGGCTATCTTGTTTCATATCACCTACAGGCGTATGGCTCCACATGACAGAAGCACATTATATCCTACATAAAATAAGCTTTCAAATTATATGTAATGTGGCTGTATATCAAGTGGGTAGGTTACATTTCAAAAATATGGCCCTTTATAAAGAAGTGCTGTACACACATACTGTCAAACTTCTGGTTATCTGCCTAAACCTTTCAGCACAGTGGGTTCAAAATAAAACCATTTACAAACAATTATCCATTCAGTATAGAGGAAAGTTAAGGAGGTTTTCAATTATAAATTGTGCTATTCATTTCATACATTTAAAGATATAAAGGAATTGATCTGTAATGCTATGGATCTACAAGGATTTAAAATCTTCAATGAATGGTTAAGAGTGATGATAGACTGTCAGAGAGACTGTTCAAACAGCAGTCTACCAGATATATTGCTAAGGGGTGTGAAACTGTCATCCCACCATGTAAGTAAACTAACTTAGTAAGTTTCAAGCAAAAGGTGGTCAATTTTCCATTTAGTTCTCCTGAGGATGGCGGCCTGGGAGACAGCTAACTAACTAAACTTGTTCAGTAAGATTGTGTTAAAGTGAAACTATAGTGAGAATTCAGGGAGGTGTTTGCAAATCACATTCTTCTAGCAACAGGAGAGACAAATCCCAACATTTTAAAGCCATATATTAAGAGTGACTGCACTCACTGCCAATTTCTAGGCAGTCATGGAGAGGGAAACTGAAATTTGGTTTGGTGATGGAGGAGGTGTCTTCATCGCATAGTAGAAGCCAATGAAATTGGAAGGGATGAGGAAGGGAAGGGAAAAATTATATTCCTTACCAAACCAAAAGTTAGTTCATGGTGAAGGGGGGTCCACCCCATGCACTGAAAACAATGCAAGGTGTGAGGAGCAACTACCTAAAAGGACAGAACCCAGTTTGGGGGTGGGAGCAGGGAAGGGAGAAGAGGCTTTGCTCACTTGAAGTGCCCTTTTCTAACATCCCACAAGTGCCTGACAATGAAACATGGCTTGACGGTATTGTCTTTGTGCTACAACTCTCAAAGGCTCAGAACACATTACTGTTGTGGTTACCAGAGTAATGACCCTTCACCAGTCTCAGGCACCTTTTAACATTTGCTCAAGTGAGCTGTCCCTTGCCTTGAGGAGGCAATGCCAGAAAGTGACTGGGGGAAAAAAAAAAGTGCAGTAAACAAGAAGTGGAGAACTAAGAAAAAAACAGCTTATAAATAAATTTATGTAAAGAGAGTAAAAAAAAGAACTACTGAGCCATGAGAAGCCAGCATGAAAGAATAAGCCAAGAGGGAGAGTACTAATTCAATTATTAAAATAATAAGCCAAAAGATAATTGTTTTTTTTAAAAAAAGTTCTACTCTATACAAATAAACTAAGTATAACAAAGAAGAGTTTGACTCCAAGAGATGAGTGGTGAAATCCCTTCTCTTGGAGACTGCTGGGGAAACTTATTCTTACCCCCCAGTTATGTCTTTGTCCATTCAGAGGGCATTTCAATGCCTCACATATTGATTTTCTACGATTTGTTTCCCAGAGTGCCTACCCAAAGCACCATGAGACTATAATGGTCCTCACAGGTGGACACTACCCTGACAAGTACATTAAAAGTACACGGACAAAAACCTTCTAGCTTGTCCTTGTCTGCATATTATTTAGAGTACTTCATTACACTCTGCAGGCCTTACGTGATGCAGTTTTCAGGGCTTATGTGAAAATATTCCTACTCAAACAGATCCCTATTATCATCAGTGGGGCTTAATACAGAAGCCAGGGTCAGCCTGTATCATTCTCATTGCAGGAGCAAGCTCTTTAGACTCACACAGGGGGATCAACTGCTGGAGCCTTCTGTATTGTGCTAAAAACCTGGCTGTAATAGGATGGGAAATGGCATCAGGTATTAGTTACTTAAGAATTAACAATTTTATTGAACTTGGCAGGTTTGCATAATACTGCTCAAGTGAAATATGGGAGCATTTTAAAATGATGTACTCTGCTACATAGCAATTGCAGATTATAATAATTTTCTATATTACTAATTAAAAAAACTAGTCCCATAAAAGCCAACATGAGAAGAGAACAGTACTGTATTTGAAATCACTCCAAGAATCAGCTTCTTTCCATTTCCTGGACAACAAAAATATTTTCTTTAAAACTTTAAAGGATTAACTCAAGTACATTAAACATTAGCATCTTGTAACAAAATAAATTTCCTATATGCTTCTGATGATAGGAAACAGTATACCTGTTTGCTTGGGTCACGACAGAAATGTTTAGAAAATAAAACGTTTTGAAGAGAATAATGTTCTCAAGACAAGAATGCCAGCAGTATTTTGTTTCTGGGGAAGTTTCACCATTTTATTGCACAATATTGTGATGTTGTGCCCCATATTCATTATGGAAATATGCTTATGAATATGGCATAACTCAAATATGCCTTATGTAAAACATTTCATATAACATTTTTAAAGTTATAATCTGCTGAATGTGTGTATTCTATTTCCGTGACTGTATCATTTACTGTATTTGAAGTTTGAAATAGGAAGGATACACCTACACACAAATCTAGATGTGCTAAGTGAGAGCCAACAGTAGTACTCAAGGAGCTTAATGGCATGGTACTTGGGACAACAATCTGCCTTGTTCTTCTTGTAAGCCTGGATTCTGGCTGGGTACTGCCAAGACATGTGGCCAGGTTACCTAATGCTGAAACTGATTTTGGATGCTGTACTTTTCCAACAGAAATGCAAAAAGTTAAACTGACCACAAATGGGATGTAAAGATGAGAGATCGAACAACAGATGCGGCCAGAGCCAGGAGACACCCCCCGCCCTCAACTGCCATCTAAGACAGCTGTTGCCCTAGCTGCCCTCAAGGGTGCCTCATCGGTGAACCAGACCTTACAGTCTTCTGCAGCAATGGCAGTACGTTGGGATCACAGTGCACAATACAGCAACAGAGACAGGTTGCACTGGTAAAGGGGGTGAATGATTTATGAACTTGCTCTGTACAAAACTTTACACAGAGTAAAATGGATTAGCTTGGGGTTTTGGTACCCATGGGGCTGTGCACCTTGGTGCTGTATCACATCCCTTTGGACTGAGCCTTGCCAGAGCTGACCTTAATTTCCCTCTTTCACAATACCTGATGAGCAACATAACAATCCTCCCACACATTTCCTGTACCAGTTTAGCATTCTTCTGAAGAGGTCTTGGGCCACAACAGATCATCACTATCCTAATATCACACTTGAAAAAACCTACAAGAGCAAATCTTAGATTCGCAAACGCTTTATTACTGTGCTTTACAGAAGAGGAACAATGGTTAATCCTGTGCCTTGCCAATGTTTATAACATAACAGGGGTTTTATGGATTTTTATGAAACAAGTGATTGCCCCACTAGGTTATATCATTAGAGGTATCTAGTGAGATAAAAATAACTGCAAAATACAGTCAACACCTCATGCCCTCAACAGTAATGATCAAATCATGAACTCTTTCATTTATATACTGGAAACTATGTACTGATTCTATTCTGTAAGCAATTAAGTTGAATACTAATAGTTACACAGTTAACTGGATTTAAGAAAAGGCATCTCTATGTACAATTTAACATTACATATATTGAACTTTATTGTTACAAACCTTGATTATCACCAACTATTCAGAAAAGATGGTCTTGGGAATTGTTTTGTGTACTTGTCTAAGAAAAATCTTTGTAGCTGATATCAAGAGTATGTCCACATCACAGGGTAGTGGAAGGAGAATAACTAGACAAAGCTTGATCTTATGAAACTTAAAATTACAGTTTTCAAGGTTTACAACTCTTTGATATCACATATCCAAGGAAGAATGAATATTTACGATGTTTGTGCAGACACTAGAAAACTAGCAAAATCTCAGAAACAGTCAGGATATAACAAGTATCTGTGTTTTAGTTAATGAGCAAGCTTTTTGGTAATTTTCATGTGTGTATGTAGAACTGAGGTAAGGTGGTGTAGGTCTCAGTGTGATTAAGGTACATGTCTCCTTTTCCCCATAACAGCCTGAGTAGACCCTTCCCCAGCAATATTTCTAACTTAAGTTTTTGTATGGCTTATCTGTACCCATGTTTTAGATATGTTCTAAGACTGGTAGATGACCTATGCTCCACTTGATATACAAGGGTTTAAGTCAAGTAAGTCAAGCCCAAGATTATAAGGAGGTCTTATATTAAATATTGGAGAGGTAGCTGTGTTAGTCTGGATCTGTAACAGCAACGAAGGGTCCTGTGGCACCATATAGACTAACAGAAAAGTTTTGAGCATGAGCTTTTGTGAGCACAGACTCACTTCATCAGACGCTGGTCTTGGAAGTCTGCAGGGCCAGGTACAAATAAACCAGAGCAAGGGTGGGGATAACAAGGTTAGCTCAGTCAGCAAGGGTGAGGCTTACTACCAGCAGTTGAGCTGGAGGTGTGAACACCAAGGGAGGGGAAGCTGCTTCTGTATTTAGCCAGCCATTCGCAGTCTTTGTTTAAGCCTGAGCTGAGGGCGTCAAATTTGCAGATGAATAGTAGCTCAGAAATTTCTCTTTGGAGTCTGGTTCTGAAACTTCTTTGCTGTAGGATAGCTACTTTTAAGTCTGCTACTGTGTGGCCCGGGAGATTGAAGTGCTCTCCTACGGGTTTTTGTATATTGCTATTTCTGATATCTGATTTGTGTGCGTTTATTCTTTTACGCAGAGACTGTCCAGTTTGTCCGATGTATACAGCAGAGGGGCATTGCTGGCACATGATGGCATAAATTATATTGGTAGATGTGCAGCTGAATGAACCCACGATGGTGTGGCTGATCTGGGTAGGTCCTGTAATGGTGTTGCTGGTGTAGATATGTGAGCAGAGCTGTCAACAATGCCCCTCTGCTATATATATCAGACAAACTGGACAGTCTCTACGTAAAAGAATAAACGCACACAAATCAGATATCAGAAATGGAAATATACAAAAACCCGTAGGAGTGCACTTCAATCTCCCGGGCCACACAGTAGCAGACTTAAAAGTAGCTATCCTACAGCAAAGAAATTTCAGGACCAGACTCCAAAGAGAAATTTCTGAGCTACTCTTCATCTGCAAATTCGACGCCCTCAGCTCTGGCTTAAACAAAGACTGCGAATGGCTGGCTAAATACAGAAGCAGCTTCCCCTCCCTTGGTGTTCACACCTCCAGCTCAACTGCTGGTAGTAAGCCTCACCCTTGCTGACTGAGCTAACCTTGTTATCCCCACCCTTGCTCTGGCTTATTTATACCTGGCCCTGCAGATTTCCAAGACCAGCATCTGATGAAGTGAGTCTGCTGATGAAAGCTCATGCTCAGAACTTTTCTGTTAGTCTATACGGTGCCACAGGACCCTTCGTTGCTGTTATATGAAATAGTTACTATTAGCATAGTCTTGACCAAAGTCCCAGGCCGTCCGGGCTTCTTGCCCCAGCCCTCCTTAAAGGATGTTGAAGACTACCTGTATTCATTGTGTTTAAGTAACGAATGAATTAGCTTTCTCCTCTCCAGTTGCATGACTGGGAACATGTTCTAAATCCCAGAGCTTCTGGGTGTTCTGCAAGCGTCAGGAAAAATAATTTTTGTGCCGTTAATGCTGTGAACGCTCATTATCTTCTGCCTCTTGAGATCTATGCTTCAACTTCACCTGTTTCCACTAATGAAAAGCATTACCACTTCACATGGACAGTGTGTCAGTGGTGGGAAGGCACTGCTGCCCCCCAACTGTTTTGTTTTGTGGCACTAGAGGTAGGAAGATGAAAATTTCTGCTGGTCAAAAAGCAGCACCACAGAATTATCTGTATCTGAGGGATCCCTGATATTGGGAAGGACAGAGAGGCTTATTATACCATAAACAAACAATTGCATATCTCCAAAATTTGTTTTCTGAACACCTGAGCATACCTGGAGAAGATGCTTTTTATTTTACAGAAGGAAAAAAAAAAGCCTTGCTCATTAACAAAAACTCAGATATTTGTTGTATCATGACTATTTCTGAGATCTTGCTAGTTTTCCAGAATCTGCACGAACACCGTAAATATTCAGTCTTCCCTTTGATATGTGATGCAAAGGAGTTATGAAATTTAAAACTACAGTCTTCAAGGCTTACAAAATCAAGCTCTGTCTAGATTATTCTCTTTCCACTACCCTGTGAGATGGAAATATGTATTTGTTAGTTAGTGTAGTCAAATATGGTGCCACTTGCTGGAGGCCCAGATTCCTAAATGATATGCTAGAAGTCTCTAACCACTGGATTCCGTCAAAATGCTACAGGACCTTTGAGCACTTGATCAGTAAAATTTATACATGCCTTGAGTTCCATTGTTCATACTAGCCAATTTTATTGATGATAACAGGACAGGATTCAAGCAGAGTAAACAGGCAAGTCTTACAACTTCAGTGAAGCTTCAAATATTCTACTCATGGCCAGATTTAAACTGAAAAACACTGAACTACTAGCTTAGAAGGCATCACAGAAATTTAAGCTACATCTCCGTGATAAAGGAGAAGGGAGATTGAGTATCTCTGTACTCCCCCATTTGGAAGTCTCCTTGAGCATTGAGAAGTGTGTAACTAGCAGATTTCATCCATTCTCCCCTTTCCTCATTTTAGTCACTAAATCATGATAATCTAAGGGAATCTAGTGCAATCTCTTTTGCTCTGCCCTTCAGAATGAGTCCTGCAAACTGCATCATCAGTACAGAGCTGTCCATCAACAATCAGCTGTTGACAAAACATGCTGGGCACATTGACAAAATGTAGTAGGAGTTTAATTACAGAAGAACTGGTGAGATTGTAACTGGGAACAAATTTAAAACAATGATCAAGAAATGCTTCCTGTCAGTAATATGTACAGCACCAAGACGCTGAACTCCCACCCATCCAGAAGAAGCAACAGAAACTTAATCCCCAAGGGATTTTGTCCAGGCTAAATCTGAAATTTATGAAAATGTACAGTAAGAAAATTTTCCATGGATGCAAGCTCCAGATGAGAAAATAAATAAATCATTCAATTTCTAATCCCACAACAGCAGTTCTTCAATAAAACATTTGTCCAGGAAAGTATCAGACATGCACTAAAAGCTTTATTTACATTTGAGTGGAATGCATTACATTTCAATTGTCTCTGTGCCTAACAAAATGTAGTCACGCTATTCAGATAGCGCCATGAACACTAAAGGACTGGAAAATGTTTCTAAACAGAGCAGTTTAGAAGACAATAACCTTGTGGGCAAGTTAGAATTACAAAATTAGAACTCTGAACACTACGAAAAGCAGCTATATGAAGTTGTAAGAAAAGCTTCTAAAACAATATGGGACTATTCACTCAATGGCTTAAAACTTACATTATTCCAAAACACATTCTTAGAATTTGCTAACATGTTAAAGTAATAAAACAGGCAGGTTTTCAAACATATGACATGATAGTGTCTTAAAATACTGATTATGCATTTTAAAGCCCTTTGTGACCCTGAGATATTAACAAGAGCTAAAGATCATTGCCAAGTCTGAAGTTGTCATAAAAACCAACTGTGGAAAGTATTTCCCATACTTAATCAGTTTTTGTAGTCCTAAAGACAAATAGTAATTCCTCAACTGTGTAAGTCATACACATAACGTACTAAAGTCATTGTTCTACCACCTTCCTCCATTGAAACAGAAAGCCAGTTCCTACTATTTACTCATTTTCAAAACATTAAAATATAAATTATTAAAAGTTTAAAAAAATGTAGTCATACCAAAAACTGACACTATATATAGTGCACAAGACACTTAGCTGTTTTAAGAAAGAGACTGAAACATCTAAAATCAAGCAAGTTGTGTCACTAAAACAGGAAGAAAAGCATTCTAGAGCACTCTTAACTTTTACTTCAAATCTTTCCCTAAAACTCTATTTCTGGAATTCTTCCTACCATATTATCTACCCCCTCTACTGTCAAATGTGCTGCCCCATGTCTTATTATTGTTTTGTATATTGACAGCACATACTTTTTGCAGGATGTTACATGTCTTGGTTTATGTGAAGACACTGTAAATATATTTGTTCTACAAAAAATGACAAATGGACATTCTTTTACAGCTCAGCTTATCACACAAGTCCAATAATGAAATTGGCTTAGATCTTCAAATAAGCTGCTCAAATTCTAGGTAAAAGGCACAGAATTAAATACAACTTCAGAGATATTTAAAAAAAAAAAAATCACATGAACAGAACTTAAAATTTAATAAATCTCTAAAATCATTCTTAGTCACCAAAATCTCCATCGCAATTTCAACCACAATGTCACATCCGTCTCCCATTCCTCCTTTTCCAAACATTGAATGTGTGGGAAAACAAGAGGAATCTTACAACATATCCTAAAAAATCACCAAAACCAGGCTCTGCTTAACTGACATGAGACACTACTTCCAACATGCCACATTTCCAAACCCTTTGCTGAGGACATCCTGCTGCCACTCTACTCCCATTTAAAGGGTCTCATCTTCCACAGCACTACATATACAGAAGAGGCAGCCCTCAGACAGGAGCCAAACTATTTAGGATTCCATGCATCAAAACATCAGAAATAGTTAATGCAGACTGCAGAGCAACAGCGTAACGTGCTCAATATAAAACAAGAATTTAACAAACATATTGCTATTTCTATTAGCTGCAACTTCTGACTGGTGTCAAGTGGTAGCCTCATGCACAATATATTGTGGATTATTTTCAATTTACACACAAAACCAACCTATTCGAGCAAATGTACACTGAAGCACCAAATAAATAACGGTTTAACTTTCTGCAGTCACCTTCTCCTTTATGTCTAAGCAGTTACCTTATAAATATAGAAGAGTTACTAAATGAAAACAAAGCCCAGCAAAGATGCTGGATTTTGTCCTCTGCTGATCTCTATTCAATCCACCAGCTATGCAAAATGTAGTTCAGTAGGTCATAAGAGGATAAAAATTATTAGTTTTCACGGACACCAAATAAACCCTAATATGATTTAGATCTATCACTGCTCAACATCATTCCAGAACATTTGAACATTGAATGCTGCCTATGGAAACGGTAAAATCAGCCTACTCTCTCTCTCTTTTTTTTTTTTTTTTAAATACATTACAGTTCTGAGTTCAAAGAAAACTAGTCACAAACAGGTAGAAAAATAGAGAAAAAAGTATCTAACAGTAAGAAGGAAATACTATACAAAAATAATCAGAGTGGGAAATGAGCCCGGCTACCAAATTACTCACAATAATAAAACACTTTGCTACATTAACTCAAAAACATTAGGGCTGCATCTACACATGCCCCTTCCTTTTACAAGGGACATATAAATGACACGGATTGGAACTGGTTAATGGGGTGCTGATATGAATGTTCAGCACCTCATTAGCATAACTACAACCAGTCACACTTTGAAAGTGCTGCCTTCAAAACGCAAACTGGCCATGTTGGGAATTAGGAATAAGGGAATTTCGAAGTCTGCCATTTATTTCGAAGTGCCTGCATCTACACGAGAACCAGGACATCTAACCCAAGACAAAGCTCCTTGTATATCATGCGGTGGTTACTGAGTCTGTCTAATTTCTATGGGCAATGGTTTTGTGAAAGTTTGATCGTCCAGGAAGAGATTTAGTGTAATGAAAGCATTCAAGAAGTATGACTGTTCTGGCAATATTGAACTTTGGCTTTTATACTAAATTATGAGTTCTTCACATTATTTTTAAGAGTTTACAATTAATGTTCCCTGCTTACAAAACAGAAAGAAATAAAATTCCACAGCGTGAATCCCTCATATTGATCAACACAAAAAAAGATATGCTCTATGTTGCACCTTCAAAAAGATATATAAAAAGTAAATGTTTTCATTGTTGTAAAATAGGATAAGCATTATTTAAAGTTCAGTTATGCTTTCTTCTAAAAACCAGCTCCTGAGGTTTTATATTTTGGTGCCTGTCTTAAATTTCATTGCTCTAAAAAGGAAATGCAAGTGGCTCATCCACTGCGTATGTTTAAATTCTGAAAGTAGCTTACTTAGCATAAGTTTGGAGATGCACAGTAATTTTTACAGCATTCTAATGGTACTATGAATATTCATGAAATAAAGTTGCTTGGAATTCTTTAGTATCATATAGAGCAAATTTTGTTCCAAAAATGTCTTCATGCAGGACAGTAGCCATGTTAAACTAAATACTGAAGAGTCAAAACTACATCAAAATACTCTAAGATTAAAAGGAATAAAGTAGAAAAAAAATCTTTTTATAGTAATGAACCAAGAATACAAATAAAAGAAATAATTGAGCAAATAACCCACACAGCAAACTTTTAAATTGAAATTAATCCTTTTTGGATTTATTGAAACAAACTAAAAAGAGTAACAGCTGTCTTTAAGAAAAAAATAATTTTGTATATAGCTTAACTGCAACAAGCTAATTCCACAAGTCCAAATACGAATGCAGTAAATAAATTTCTAGCCAAATCAGGCAGCTTGTAAGTACAATAAAAAGGAAACGTCATTCAGGAAAGAAAAATATATTATATATCATTTAAATATTGAGATGTAAATAATCCAGCTACTGGAGCAATTCTCCAATTAAGACAGAATCTTGCAAAGCAGTGAAAAATTCAGTTTTCCTCCACACTACTTTCTAATAGCAGGACATAAATCCAGCTATTCATATACAACAAAACAACCTCCCCGCCACCCCTACACACACCCCATCATACTTCTCCTTCCATTTTAAACAGCCATTTCTTGAATATCTTATTGCAGCTTAAACTGTAATCATGATTTTGGATTATAGCAAAATTGGAACAGTAGGAAAAAAGCTGGAAGATAAAAACAAACTGCAAAGAGACCTACACAGATTTACGCACATGAAACCTCTCCTTTACTTCCAAGGAAAGAAAATGAATACAAACGGGACAAAAACCAAGCAGCCAGATCATTTCAGTTGGCACAGAGAAGGTATAAGATGGGGAACTGAAATAACTCAAAGAGTTCTATTTTAATAAAAGTTGCCCACAGTGTTAAATAAATTCTTCGACAGTACAGTTTAACTGTGGAAAGCAACTGCACACTGGCAATCTATTTCCAGATAGTGGTCCAACAGAAATGGAAGATAAACAGGATCTTTGTCAAGTACTTGGCCATCTAGCACTTTGAAGCTGTGTCTACACACGCAAAAAACTTCAAAGTAAATGGCCCTTTTTCAAAAGAGCGGGAGGAGCGTCCAAACATGTAAACCCATCTTTCGAAAGGAAATCGAAAGAACGGGGCGCAGACTTTGAAATCCAAACCCCGATCCCATATCAGGAAGATCACTCCCTTTCAAAATAATAAACCGAAAGGATACACCACAATCTGCTCTTTCGAAATACAGGCCCACCATGGTGCTGATCAGCTGGAGAACAGGGCCGCTCCAGCAGGCAGCATCAGGGCTCTATGGCCCCTACGTTCAGCTGCCTTAAAGCTGCATGCACGCAGGAAACCCATGGCAGGAAGCTGAGAGCGTGCTAGGAGCAGCCTGCACACGCGCTCCAGCCCGATGCTCCAGCACCCTCATGGCCAGCAGCCAACCCCCCCCCCCCGTGAGCCCTTGCAAGGCTCCCAGGGGGAGAAAAAAAAAAAGGGCTCCCTCCTGGATGGATCGAGAGCTGCGGGACCTCCTCAGCTTCTGGCAGGACAAGGAGGTGCTGCGTCACATGGGCGTGAAGCGGCGCAATGCCACAGCCTTCAGCCACCTGGCAATGGGCCTCCACACCAGGGGCCACCCAGAGTGTACCACTGAGCAGGCACGCTCCAAAGTAAAAACTCTGCCAGGGATATGCCCGGGCCAGGGACCAGCAACGTGCCCCTTCTACAGGGAGCTACAGAGCATCCTGGGGCCCCAGGAGAGTTCACCCCCCCGCCCCCCGTGGACACCTCCGGGGAGGAGCTGCAGCTGGAGGAAGAGGAAGAAGAGCAGCAGCCCAGATCGGGGACCCAGAAGGGCAAGGGGACCACGGACTGGTCAAGCGAGGTGGGGGAGCTGACCATCGTGATCCCCTCCCGCTCCTCCAGCCGGGCATCCGAGGGCCGGACATCTCCAGACATTGCCGAAAGACCCTCAGGTATGTCCAGGGAGGGGCGCACACCTACTCCACAGGGTGGGGGCGAAGCAACGGCTAGGTGCCTGCACATGGATCCGGTGGTCCCAGGCTGCACACAGGCCAGCCCCCAAATGGGATGCAGCACCCTGCGGTGCCACACCAGCAACGCCCAGCACCCACACCCAGTGGACAGCGCCATAAGCCGCACAGGGGTGGCGGCTGGGTGCACCGCAGGCCAGGAAGGGCCACCTGAGGGAAAGACTCCTGGAATCGCACCCAGGATGAAAGGCCTGGTTCCAGGGGGCGGGGAGGCTGTCGGTGCTCCCTGGAAGGGTCAGTGTCCCTGGGGCGGGGGCCCCATGGAGTGTGCTCAGGCAGGTAGGCCACAGCCCGGTCCCTTCCATCCGGGCCACCACTGCCATGCTCTCCTCCTCTCCACACAGCCGCACCATCCATGGGCCAGCAGAGCCCCGCGCCATCCCTCATCCCAGAGAGCCCGCCCGCAGCCGTCGGAGGTGTCCGGACTCCACCCCAGGCAGCACGCCGTTGGGGCTGTGGCTGGAGGGCCAAGGAAGACCCAGCCACCCAGCGCCAGGCCGAGCAGCACCTCCAGCTCACCCAGGCTGACATGAAGTGGTGGAGGGTGCCCTGGGATAGACTGCTGGACACCCGTGAGAGCACTGGCCGTGCTGTGCGGGAGCACACAGCCACTGTGGCCCGCCTCGTGGCCCCCCCCGGCATCTCCCCCTGCTGGCCCTGTCCCCTCTGCCCCCACCAGGCCCACCTGCCGGTGCTACGGGCACCCTCCCCTCCACCCCATCCCCCGGCGAGGACTTCGCACCCGGGGGCGAGCCGGGGCTCTAGGGGCCGATGGGGTTCGCAGCACACCACCCGTGCCCTGGAATGAGCACCTCCCCCACCGCCAAGTTAAGTTCCCTCCTGTACATATTATTTACGAACACCCAAGTTGTATAAATATTCCTTTATTATTCACCACTCTGTGCTGTGCTTCTCGGTGACTGGTGGATATGCGAGTGCGGTGCTGGTGGGGGTGGCAGGGATGGTGGGCGACAGATGTGTGTGTGGGTCAGAGGTGGCCATCGGCAAAGGCCTGTCTGAGGGCCTCCCGAATGCGGTGGCTGTCCCGGTGGGCCTGGCGGATGGAGGCGGCGCCCCGCTGCTCATAGACAATGCCAGCCAGAGGGGCCCCCCCAGGGACATAGATGTCCCCCTTTCCCTCCACAACGTTGTGGAGGATGCAACAGGCACCCACCACCTGGGGCACATTGGGGACCCTGACCTCCAGCCGTGTGAGGAGACGCCTCCACCACCCCTTTAGGCGCCCAAAGGCCCGCTCCACCACGCTGCGGACATAGTTGAGGTGCTCACTGAACGCCTCCCAGGTGGGGTCGAGGTGTCCCGTGTAGGGCCTCATGAGCCATGGCTGCAGGGGGTACACTGCATCTGCCACCATGCAGAGTGGCATGGTGACATCCTCGGGGATCACCCTCTGGGGGACGAAGGTGCCAGCCCCCATGCGGCGGCAGAGGCCACAGTTCCAGAAGACCCGGGCATCGTGGGTGCAGCCGGCCCACCCCACGTAAAGGTCGGTGAACCGGCCCCTCGTGTCCACCAGGGCCTGCAGCACAACCAATGGTAGCCCTTTCGGTTGATGTACTGGCCGGCGCTGTGTGGCGGGGCATGAATGGGGATGTGTGTGCCATCCAAAGCTCCGATGCAGTTCAGGAAGCCCAGGTCCTGGAAGCCGGCAACGATGTTGTCCACATCCCCCAGGCAGACGACCCTATGGAGCTGCATCGCGTTGATGGCCCCGACGACCTACAGAGGGGGAAGAGGGACACGTGCTCTACTGCGGGTGTGGTGGCCGTTGCCCCCCGCCTTGGGCCCATTCTGCCCCCTCTCATTTGGCCCCTGGCCCATGCAGCCCCCGCCCCCTCCTGTCCAGCCCCTGCCAGGGGAAGGTTCCCCTTGCTCCCGCTCCCCTGCCCACCCGGCCCCACCTTACCTCCATAAGCACAGCCTCGACGGTGGCCTTACCAACCCCAAACTGCTGTCCCATGGAGCGATAGGAATCCAGGGTGGGCAGCTTCCAGATGGCAATTGCAACCCGTTTCTCCAGGGTGAGGGCTGGCCGCATGCAGGTGTCCTGGTGCTGGAGTTCAGGGGCGAGCCAGTGGCAGATCTCGTCGAAGGTCTGCCTCGACATGAGGAAGTTCCACAGCCACCTTTCCTCGCTCCACTCCCCTAGCACCATGCACTCCCACCCGTCGATGCTGCTGGGGTGGGTCCAGAGGCGTCGGGGCACCTGGGTGGGCGCCCATCAGTATCCCGGTGGGGGGAGCCCCGTGCAGCCACCTGATGAGCTCGGGTGCAGCTGCAGCAAGGGTGCACAGCACTGCCAGCAGGGCGTCCATGATGAGGGCGTCCTCCTGCAGGAGCTGTCACTGGGCCTCCATGGTGGGTATGAGTGGGGTCTGCCAGGCTGTGACAGGCTGGGCAGCACTTGGCTCGTGTGGAGAGGAGCGTAGAGCCCTTTAAAGGAGGAGGCTGGCTGTGGCCCCAGAAGGGCTTGTCAGCCATAGGACCCCGTCCGCAGCGTTTCCTGCCTCCCTTCTTTTAAAAGAGGGCTTGGAGCTGTGTGGACACTCTCTTTGGAGAGACCTTGACAGCACTTTGAAAGAGCGGATTGGAACGCCGATCTGAAAAATAGCGGCAGGTGCTCTCTTTCGATGGCCGCTTTTTCGAAGGGCAAACTTCGATTTTCGCCCTTTCGAAAGGGCGCTTACATATAGACCACTTGAGTGAAAAAGGAACACCCAAGTGAGAGGGATGAACAGTAGACTATGCAACAAAAGTTAGTACAGATGTCTCTCTTTTCCCAATTCCCCAGCAAATTCTAAAGTCATAATTTAATTCCCATTCACTTCAGATTCTTAGTATAATATTGCAAATAGAAAAATACATTTATCTGCACTCATCCCAGTAATTCTCAGTTACAAAGATGACAGCTCACTACTAGATGTTCTAGTCTTCCTAATCGTATAAGTAAAGCTATTTTCTTCTATTTATGTATATTCTTAGAAAGCACTGTTCCCTGCTGTAGATATTCAATGTCATTTCCATAAACAAAGACAAATTGGTCAAGCCAGATAAAACAAAGTAAATGTCTTAAATTTATGGATATCATATTTAGCAGGGATTAAAGGAAAAGCAGTACACTGTTTATACAAACATGTAAGGGTGAAATCTTGGCTTTATTGAAATGTGTGCCAAAATGCTGACGTTAGTGGGGAGAAAATTTCAACTTAAGACTGGACTTATTTTATAACTGTGAAGGAAAGTAATTTCACAGTTTTCATACGTATGCTTGAGACTTCAACAATATCCTAACTGAAATATAGGATTTCAACCAATGTACATACATCTTGGAGACTTCTCAGATACCTTGCCCAAAGAGTCAGACCAACACAGCTCAGTTCCTTCACTAATATAGAATCATCAAGGCTAAAAAAATCCAAAATATTGGGCAGAGAGGATAGGCTGCAGCTCCCACATGAAGAACCAGTTGCCGTAAGTAAGTTCTTCAAAACATCTGCACACATGAATCCTACCTTAGGCAACTGGCAGGCAGCTGTCTCTCCAAAGTGATGGGTGCCAGGAGTCCTATTTAAATAAGGAATGTAAGACTGCCCTGCCAAACTGTGTTTCATATCTAGAGGCTACCAGCAGAAAATAATTACAGAACAGGGCATGTCTCAAGACTGTGGAGTTACCTTAATTAGTTCAAAAGGTATTCTATTGCACTCTGAATCCCTTTTAGAATCTGTGTTGTAATATCCTGTTCCTTGGATATACTATAAAAAATACAAATAGCCTGGCTGATCCATGGGATGTTTTTTTTGCTAATTTGGGTTAATACATGAATACTCTTTACTTGGATATTTTAAGTCTCAGAAAGAATGCTAGTAAGTGAATAAACCACTTCAAGTGAAAGTCCAAGAACATTTTAGGAATATGAAAAATAGTTACTTTATCCAGAGGCTGGTATAAAGTGAGCCTTGGATTTTATTTATTCTGATAACAGAGGAATACCCAGCAAGAAAGCAGTTTTAACAAATGTTGTGAAGAGCAGGACAACACGGGTTCAAAACAGATACCATCAGTGATGGGATTACATTTAAGTCACATGGTAGGAAAAATCCTGACACTTAGAAAAGCATGTATTAACCCCTGCAAAAGTTTGATCATCAGAGGATTGGGCGGGTAGGGGGTGTGAAAAGACACTGACACTGTACTGAAAAATGGCAGGCAATATTGCCGCAAGGTGAACTTTAACAAAACTATTCAGGAGACTTGAATGCTGCATTGACAGCAGATAAAACGGTCTTTGCTGACTCAAGTGCACCCAGATTACTGGACTTTTTTTAAATGTATTCTAATAACCAAGAACAAACTAAAAATGTGAAAACCAGAAACCAACGTAAATAAACAATATCAAAATCTCTTGAAGTATTTATTTCTTTACTGTTTCCACAAATAGCAATAAAAATAGCATTTCAGTGTAATGCACCTAAAAAGCAATCAGATAGTCATAATAACCAGCGCTCTGGTTAATTCTTACTTTCACATTTCAAGCTTAATAATTAGCACTCTAAGGCTACGTCTACACTAGCCCCAAACTTCAACATGGCCACGCAAATGGCCATTTCGAAATTTACTAATGGGAATAAGGGGACTTCGAAGTAGGCGGGGTCCTTTCAAAAAGGAGCCCCGTTGGGATGAGCCACGTGGCACGTCAATTTCGAAGTGCCGCGGCTGCCCGCATGCTAATGAAGCGCTGAATATGTATTTCAGCACTTCATTAGTAAACTTCGAAATGGCCATTTGCGTGGCCATTTCGAAGTCTGGGGCTAGTGTAGACACGGCCTAACAGGGATATGTAGCTCAAAACAGTGAATATAGGTTATTTTATAGCCACAGACTGAAATTTGGCTAATGAGTTTGCCCAATCCTGTGGTTTTAGGATAGCATTATGTATCTCTTCCCTGACACAAAAGTAGCAGCCTCCCCTGTTCCCAAGGGCATTCGTTTTTCACTTATTGACAAGTGGCAATTTGTAAAGCATATTACAAAATCATGAGGGCACAAACTTCTAAAAAAGTCTCTTTCAAATCACAAACACAGGTGCTAAAAGTAGCACATGGGCAGAACAGAATGCAAATGTTTATTTTTTTCAAAAAGGCTGGTGTGTTTGGCTAATCAGTAGAAGAATGAAAAATTAAAAAAGATATTTAGGATTTGGACATTCTCCACTAGCTATAGGAGTTTTAATTTTGACTTAACTACATTATGTCTCTCTTACTTAAAGTTTGCAAAAAGCCTATTAGAGAATTCTGATATGTTAGTGTAGTACCAGAGGCACTGAGACCTCATCTGGGGTGAGTGAAGTCTCTGCTCTACAGCCTCAGCTGAGTGCCAGATGGCCTTTAGCTCATGTGGTAGAGTACAGGGCTTTGGACCCTATGCTTGTAGATTCCAGCCCTGGTGCTGGCAATTCCAGCTCTGTCAGGCATTACAACTGGTGCACTGGCTGGGAAGAACTGTTGGAAGGTCTCAGAAGCTTAGGATGCACTTCCTCAGCGCAGGGAAGCAAATTGTAATGCCAACAGACCTGGGTTGCTGGCACCAGGGATAGAACCTGCAAGCATAGGGTCTAAAGCCCTGCGCTCTACCACGAGCTGAAGGCCAGCTAGCTCTCAGCTGAGGCTGTAGAGCAGAGAGACTTCACTCACCCCAGATGAGGTCTCAGTGCCTCTGGGTACTACATGAGCTTTTCTAATAACCTAAAAAAGTGCTTCTGCAAAGTTCACATATCAAGAAAAGTTGTTTTGTTTTGTTTTTTGACAGTTAAATATGTGACTAACATGCAAAATGACAGGTTGCCATAGCAATAAATAAAAAAAACAACAACAACAGTAATAAACACAAGAGAGGAGAAATAAAATTGGGTTTGTCACTTCTAAATTTAAAGGTTATTCCTCAATTTATAAAATGACTTCTGATAACTTACTCAATGCTCTCCCCAAAAAAACATGCTGTTAAAAGTCAGACAAGCAAGCTCCCACCCTGCTGGAATTCAAATAGTTTAGCTTACCATATTATCATAGTTAATTTGAGTGCTTTCTACATTATAAACCTGTGGTGTTCAATATGTTTCCAGTTCACCTTTCGTGTGACAAGATGGCGTGCTTGCTGCCTGCTGTGTGCACATGTCCCACCACTTGGTGGGACAAGCACATGGCAGCAATGGCAGCTCCTCCTGAAGACTACAGCTATGACTTGCTCGCGCAGCCGCAACTCCAGCCGCAACTCGCACAGCATGGCACAGGTCTGGCGAGTAATCTTGAGGGCAGCAGGGAATGTTTGGAATGGTGCCTATGGCAATTTTGAAATTTCTTTTGGACACCACTGTTGTAAAGCATGTGCTTCGTTTCACAAAGTCACCTTTAAACTGATACAGTTAACTTAGCGGTAACGCTACTGAAGGTTCAACCACAAAATGAAGTCTTTAAATTATTTTAATTCAACTTAATTTTTAAGCATTTTAAAAACAGTCCACTATTCCATCACAAGAAATTAAAAACAGCAATGCACTGAGTGTGCATAACAACATAGTATACTTACTCTGCTAAACAGCAGAGCTAACCAACCATGTTTTAAATCCTATCGTCAGTTATGCTTATGTCACTGATAATCAGGTTTGTGCCTGTCTGGAACACTGCAGTGAACAGCTAGAATGTTGGAATGTCAAAAAGCAAAATCTAGTCTCTCTCCAGCATTAAACCATGCCCATACTTAGGAAAACTCATTCATCCATCTGCCAGTATAGAATAGGACACATTCTCTGAAGAACTGGAATACGACCACTCAGTTTTCACAGACATTAAAATGTAGTGTTGTTGTTAATAAGAATAATAATCATAAATAATAATAATAATAGCACTTATACATGCCAATAAATTTCAAAATATGATTAGAATGAAAGCCAGTGAAGTATTTGCTTTCTAAATGTCCAATGGACTGACACAGCAGAAAGCACTGAGCTGCTTAAAGGCTCAAATTGTGGCCCAAGAAATTCTGGAGTTTGTAAGAGAAGGATGAAGGAGACATGAAAGGATCAGCCATTCTTCTAGTCAGCAGGAGCAGAGCAGCTCTACAGTGGTTATTTCAGCCTAAGAACTATTACGTATGCAATGATCTGGAGCAGAATACACAGAAAACACTGAAGTGTTTTTCATATATTTCTCATAGCAGAAGCTTTGCATTTTCACTTGCCTTAGATCAGTGAATTCTGAAATATTTTATAACAAACCACAGGATTTCTGTGAAATGGCAGGGTTCAATACAATGAAACACCACAGAAACTGTTATTCCTCTCACAAGGACACTATTAAGGGATTAGAAAATCTTGCTTACATAGAGGCATTACTGAAAAATTATATTATGGATTAGGCATCTTACTAAGAAAATACACAGAAAGAGGTAAAATCTATCTACATCAAAATATTATCCAGTAGGTGGCAACAGAAAGGCACTGATAGTAACGTGAGACAATTTCCTACAATTGCTTTATCATTGTTCTTTAGTTCTGAATGACAGACAATCCAGACAGGTCTCTGGCTACCTTTACTTCTCAACAAAACAATTAATATTTGACAAAGCAGATTTGTTCTCAGTTTATTAATAATGTGCCATAACATGTTTGCTCAGAATACTTTTGTCACATGATTTTTTTGTGGACATACATTTTATCTTGTAGTCTTAAGCAGACACAAATGTTTTTACAGGGACCCTGTTGCTGTCTGATGAGGTTTTGTCTCCATGTATGTAGCTTGCAAGTAGGCTCATATGAAAATCTACCCCACATTACCGTGCTGACACAATGTTAACAGCTTGCTACTTTGTTCTAATTTAGTCCTCTTTGAAACAGAACTAGATGAAAGTAAACTGATAAACTGTCACTGAGATTCAGCCAGGTCTCATGGAAATAGTTCACAGCAAGCTAACATGGTACAGATTCACATCTTCGCTTGTGAGCTAAATGTCTAAGCAGGTATGCCCCAAGACATATAGCATGAGATCTATGTACTGTATTTGCTGAGTTCTCTTTTCTACTTTTTTTAAATTTACTGATTCTACTATACTGCTCCCCATAAGATTTGCATTGGCTTTGCAGATTTCATGACATTCAAATTTCTCCACATATAGACTTCATCTGTACATTTTTGATAGAGTCAACTGGCTTCTTCCTTTTTGCTCAGATGAATCCGTGCAGTTGGGCCAAAACACGTAAAGTATAAGAAAACAGAGCAGGCCTCTCAGAAATTTATTCCAGAGCAAATTTGCCTTTAAATTCTCATTTGTTTTCCCAATTTCAAGCCATTTAATTTATTTCCAGGATCTAGTGGGGGTGTGCACAAACACAAAAAGCCTGTTCTCACTTACCATCCCCATTTTCACTCTCTCCACTCTCAAATGCTCAAAATTAGTAACCTCTCTCCCAAGCCACTCAGTATCGATATGAGAGATAGCAGAGAGTACCCTTGGAAAGCAACAGAAAGCGTTCCTTTTCTCTTCACACAGCAAAAATACACAGGAATTGACTTGCACTCTGACTTGGGCCTCCATTAAATAATAATTTTTAAGGTTTATTTTAATTAGTCAGCATTTCCTGAAATACAGGAGAACCTCACATTAATCTTAACTACCACAGGCCTATACAGGTCGAACCTCTCTAATCCAGCATTCTCGCGTCCCAGGAACATCAGTAATTCAGTATGATTTTAGTTAGCTTGACAATCACTTATCATGAGCTTGGCCAGTTTCTCGTGATCCCATAAAGTTTGTTTCCAGCCACCACTCTGGGCTCTCAGGGTTCTGTGATGTTATTTAGCTGTAATTTACCCCGAAATATCTTCTAAGAGCTCAGTAGGCAGTAGAAGTGTTGGTAATGTGCTAGACAATACTGACCAAGTATGGTGTGGCAAATTCTCTCATCTGGCACCAGTCAGGTTCAGAGCGTGCTGGACAAGAGCAGTTCAACCTGTACTTCAAATGTATTGCATTCCTCAAACCCAGGGGCTGGAGTTCTCACTACTCCTGAACACCAAACATGTTACAATAGCAAGAAATATCTTCTCTCAGCTTCAGCTGGACATGAGATTATAGACTTTCCTCTCAACAATCTAGCTACTACAGAATATGCATGCATAAGCTATAGCTTCTAGTTATGTAGAATGAAGGAATGAAAGTGACTCCAAAGAATTCCAACAGTTTCAGAGTGTAACAGTCAATTTTGCCAACAAAATGGGTTAGAGGGAACACAATTGCTCCACTGTTCCACTCACCACAAGGATTCTCTCTTGAAATAGAACGTGAATAAAGTGTTTAGTCCTAATATCCAAAGCCTTCCATATGACTGACTTAAGCTAAGACCAACTCTTTCTCCATGATCTCCTACCAGAGTTCTATTATTTGGGTACAAAAAGACCTGTCCAACATGAAGATGAAACTTATTATGGGTTACCAAACTTCCTAAGCAGACAGCATATAATCACTCTTCCTCAATAAGACAGAAAGATCATGAACTTCATTCACTTTGCAACAAAAATCAAGAACTCATTTCACTTTAGTTTTCCCACCTTTATGAAAACACTACTTAGAGGATGAAAGAAGTAAGATAAAAAGAATCTTTAAGGTACACATTAGAATTTATAAGTACTCAGATACCATGGCAATAGATGTAGTATCGATACTCCTACAGTTGAAAGGAAAATGACCTACATATAAAAACAAGGGCCATTAAGGCCTAATTTTACAAGTTAGGTGCACAGTTAATGAAACAATACCTGAGAGTTTCCATTTACACAAATTTCTATGCACAGAAAAATAAACCCACTCAATTTGAATATGTACTAAATTACTGCACACGTAAAACATGCATACAGTTGAACCTGTATTTTTGCACAGGTCAGCAAAATAACTTTAAAATGGTGATAATTTTTTTAAAAAAGTATGTTTAATCAGGATCATCAACTGAGCTTGAGACACTTTTTAATACACTTGATTTTTGGTCCTGTGTCAAAGCTAGGGATGTAAATATTTAACCAGTGAAATAGTAAGCCTCATCCTAAACATATGAGGCTTACTGCTTACAGTTAACTGGTCCCACCCACCACAGGCAAGGGGCTGCTCCAGCCCCAGTGAGGCTGCCACAGGTGGGGGCACTCCAGCCAGGCTGGGAGGGGGCAATGGGCATGCCGACCCAGCCACCCCTCCCCAGACAGGGGCTGCTCCAATACCCCTGCCCGCACTGCTGCAGATGGGGGCTGCTTCTGACACTGACCTAGAATTTAACCTGTTAACTAATTAGGCAGGATGTTACATTGCTAGCCAAACACTGATCAATTTTGGTTAATTTGCTACCAAAATAAAAAGATATATTTGTTTAAAGTTATATTACAGATCTGTGAATATAAAAATACAACATACACTACTTGTTTCCTGAAGCCCAAATCACTTGAAGCAGGAAGCTGGGACTCTGGGACATGACTCAGAATGAAAATTAGTATATTTCCACACATCGTTACTTTCTCTCAAGAACCGTACACAAGTTAAGAAGGTGATCAGCCCAGTTTATTTTAAAATTAGGAAAGTGTGTTTTTTGTTTCTCTGTATGCCTTAAAGTCAGTCTATGGGTTTCCACAGTTTAATTGAGCAAATAGTAAGTAAATTCAAATAAGTAAAGTCTTTTAGAGACTTCATTTCTCCAAAAAAGTTAGTCACTGATATTTAGTGTGTGTTAATAAAAAGAAGTTTTCAAATGTCTAACTACAAATCACTGCCCATCTCAGTTACTGAGCTTTGCACTCCTGAGATTCCTGCAATGTCATTTTACTGATTTCCTAAAATAATCAATCATTTTACAGGTCATATGTCATGACTTTCCCTTCATATATCTTGGTTTTTTTCATCAGAATAATTAGTTCCTTTTTGGTTCATTCTGTAACTGTAAGTAGTATGATGAAATTTTACTGAAGCTCACGAAACAAAAAATTAACACAGAGAAATACAAAGCTCTGCATGTTACATGTTTACAGAGAATTATGAAAGGAAAATTTCTGCTTATGAACCTGAATTCTAGTAAGTATGTAATATACAAAGGAAAACCCTGTAGTAACCAGACTAAGGATGTACTAAAGTATCCAGTTACAGGACTGATAACCATCTGCTTATCGGTTAATGCTACCAGTTACTTGCAGCCATCCAACCCCAAGTAAATAGGGAGTAGCTGGCTCAGCCTCATTGAGCCAGAATCCAGCAGTTTCTCCTGCTGCCACTCTGCATTTAAAAGGCTGAGCCAGTACACAGACTGACTCAGCTTCTGTCCTTGCTCTGAGGGGATTAACCATCTCACCATCCCCCGCTACGCTGCATTTAAATGGGGAGTGGGAAGGAAGAGTCCAATCTCCATAGTAGGGACAGAAGCTGAACCAGCCTGTGTGCTGGCTCTGCCTTTTAAATACAGAGTGGCAGGGGAGAGGGGGAGGTTAACCAAGTAACCAACAAAAATGTTGGCAATTACACAGTTTGTGATTATTCCGTTACTGGATTACTCGCTCTTCAACATCCCTAAAGCAAACTGCAAGTCAGTTAGTTCATGGCACCAATACAGAGATCTTGTATCAAACAAAAGTCCAGAACGTGTATTTCTAATTTGTTCAAAAACAATTCAGTAGCTCTTCCAGCAACTGAGTTCTACCTTTAACCTTCTTTCAAGATGTCAGAAAAAAATAATATATTCAGAGTTTAGTGATTATCAGCTGATTTATTGGAATTCGATGGAAAAAAGTCCACTTCTGAGAAAGCATTTCCTCTACGTAAATGAAGACCGTTTCTTCCTCAAAAATTGCTTTGGTCTAACTGCGGCAACAGTTCAATTAATGGAATTACAGAACACTAGAACTGGAAGAGACCTTGAGAGGTCATCGAATCCAGTCCCTGCCTTCATGGCAGGACCAACTACCGTCTAGATCTGTGGCATCCAATATGCTTGCCACTCGCCACATGTTGTGAGCTGGACACCATGGAGTCGCAAAATGTGGCCCTCATAGCAACAGACGTGGGGCACCCTCCACCCACTCCCCGCATTTGCCCCACCACGTCTGTGTAGCTCTTGCCCTGGCACAGCTCCTGCAGCCCCAGAAGCCTGCACGGCCCAGCAACATTGTTGAGTTGCTGGCAGTTTGCACGGGCAAGAAAAAGTGGGGAGATGTCTGGCTCTGGGTGAGGACGTAAGCAATAAGTAAGCAATAGCCAGGCATTCCCAGTAATTTACAAACAAGTTACTCCCACAAGAACTGTATTTGGAACAGAAGATTTGTACTTAAAAAACTCATTATACTTTCATTAAGAATAAATACTTTGTACTTGCAAAGCACACCTTTGTATTGTTTACTCCCCTTTTTACAAATGGAAACATTGAGGTACAGATGTATTAAATGACATGCCAACTCATGGACGAAGCCTACAGCATTACCGGGAACTAAATCCAGCTCTTCTGATGCATTTCTTTAGTCTGAGTCTGTGGGGGCCTACAAGCTTCTGCAGGCCCCCAGCAAGATTTCTGTGAGGGGGGCGGAGCTGGCTTCATGCCTTGGGAAAGGAAAGGACTACAGAGTGAAAGACCAGGGCTAGGGAAGCCAGACCCCTGCACTACCTCAGCTGTAGTGTCAGGCCCTTCCTCAGCTCTCAGAGCCACACACAGTGGCACTCCAGCAGCAATATAAAGGTCCTGGGGCTCTGGCCACCAATGCAGTAGCAGCAGCCAAGGGCCCTGGACCCCTTTGAATTGTCAGACCCCATGGAAAATGCTCCCTTGGCCACCCTGCCCGCCCCATTGGGAGGGCTATCTGAGATTTAAGATGCTTTCATTTATATTGTACTAGAAACCAATTAAAACTAACCCAGTACATGATTGGCAAGTTATCTAAAAAAAGCACAACAAAATTAAAAATGCTTTGAAGAATCAAACCTACAGATGTTAATACATGTCTTCACCATGCAAAGAACATATGGCTTCAAAATCTGTAAACCGCACAAAGAATGGAGCAGTCCTTCAACCTCAAATTATATAATACGGGTTGTACTTCTCTGGTCCGCCACCTTTGGAGCCTCCATGGTCCTGAATGAGGGATTTTGACAGACCAAGGGAGGTTAATGCCCCTGTCCCTGGCCACACTCCCCCAACCCTTCAGTCGCGGCTCCCCACCTGTGGCTCACCACCACAGTTGATCCTGGCCCCCTGCAGGGGGGGCTTCCAGGGGATGCTGGCACTCTGGCTCAGCCTCGCTGTCCCCTGTGGGGTTGTCAGCTGGTTACTCTCCTGCCCCAGCTCTCTCTTCCAGAAACATCCCTTGGCCTGCCGGACAAGGCATGTAACCAGAAGAAAGAATGCCAATTTCTGGAGGTGCAACTTGTTTTTTTTTTTTTAAAACTGCACGAATCATGGTCATATGGAAGAAGGTGCAACTAAAAGAAAAAAGTTAGTGTGGCAATTTCTGCATTAAAGCAATGAAAATGTACACTCAAAGTATCTTGTTGAGCACTACATACAAAAAGTCTAGATCTGAGGCCTGCTCGGTGCCCCTAAAAGCATTTAAAATATGTAAGCACTAAGAAGACAGTACAGAAGATTTGAGAATAAAGTACTAGAAAAAGGCTTTCAAGTGTCTATCTTCCATACTTACAGCATGTCACAAAAATCCATTTTTAATTTTATAATTTATAAACATACTTTGATAAGATAGACTATATACCTAAATACACAAAGTTATTAAGCATTTTTATTCTATAGGAGGCTACAGCCTAGCAAACGGCAATAGAGAAATTCTCTAATTCAGTATTTCTCAATATTTTTTTAAATAAAATACCCCTTTTTCAAAAGGGGTACCCACAATTTTCAGATACACAAAATTTTTTCTACCATTGCAACACGTGTTAGAAAAAATTGCCTATGGGCACTAAACTTATCATACTTATGATTGTGCAAAGAGGATAAATAAAAAAATTAGATGAACATAAAATCCAATTTTTATTCATGCATGTTTTTATGCAAACATCACATTACATGAAAAATTATAATTAATGCAAAATTTGAGCTTGTTTAGATGAAATCCCATGTTCAAACCGCTGAGGGCCACAATTAAACCAACGTTTCTGATAGTTTCCTGTTTATCACCTTTTTCCAAATCTGCAGTTTTATCCTTTGTTTTCACAAGGAAGGGGTTCATTTTAAATAATTTCAGTTGTAATTATAAATACTAAAATAAAATTGTACAAATAGCAATTTGATCACTTACTTCAGATAACAAGCATGATATGTCAGAGTCAGGCACCAAACTCTCCCAGTTTAACCCAGTCCTCCTTCCCTCCTCCACAGCCAGGCTCTCCCCCCCCACTCCCCACTGTAATCCAATGCCTGCAACTCAGCGGAGTCGCCACTGCTGCCGCCACCATCACTGCTACCACATGCTTCTCCCTCCAAGCACTACGGAGAGATGCATGCGCAGAGCGGCACACAGTGCTCTTGAGGCTCCGAGCATTTTACTGCTCAAAGAGGTGCATATGGCTCCAACAAACATACCCCCACCCCGAGACTTCTCTCGCATACCCCTAAGGGTACACATACCACGTGTCGAGAAACACTGCTCTAATTTATACTATAGGGACTCTGCTAATGAACTTACTGTAATTGATGTTCATGGACCCTTTAACTCCTTATTAGATTTTCTCATACAGTGAAGTTGAAAGGCAACTGAATTGGTTACATGAGCATTGTCTGTATTCAAAATACTACTGGCACTAAAGAATTGAAAAAACAAGGTCACCACCATGCTCATAATCTCACTCTACTAGATTTATAAAGTAAATTCTCATGGAGCAGGTGCCCAGAACCTGACAAAGCCATCTGTGGAGATCCCCTTGAGGGAGCCTTAACAGAACTTCATATGACAACATTTAAAAACTTGGCAGCAGTAGCTTTGCACTCAATGTGAATGGAAATCATTTTTGGTAAGAAATACAGCAGTAATAGAATAACATTTCTATGGTGCATTGTAGTAGCAATTGTTAGGGGATTTCACTTAAACAGTGTACCACAGAAATTTAATTCCATAAATGAATTTTTACTTAAGTGGGAGTGCCAGACATCACCGTTCATTTTACAGATCTGCTTTTTTCTCCCCTCCCCCTCCTCCCTCCAATCCCCAGCAAACCCTGCAAGACGTTGTTTGCAATGGTTCAGATGATTAAACTATCTAGAACAGGGGTGGCCAACCCACAACTCTTTCAGCCACTAAATGCAGCTCCTCCTCAGAGCTGCGCGATGTGAGTGATGCCCACTGCTCTGCACATGTGCCCCACCACTTGGTGGGAGAAGCGCATGATGGCAGTGGCAGTAGAGGGGGCTCTGGTGAGTCACCAGCATTGAGGTAAAGAGGGGGAATGGGGCTGCCTGGCTCTGGGGGAGAGAGAGGGTGACTGGATTAGAGTGGAGAGATGGGCGTTCCTGGCTATGGGGGAGAGGGAGGGCAGTAGCTACGTATGTATTTTTATCTAGACAGACAGAATAATATATATAATACGTAGCTCTTTGCACTCTACCCACATGGTTCTTCGTTCCCAAATGGTTGGCCACCGCTGACCTGGAAGATAAAAGTTCTGTGGTACCTTCTCCTTTTCGTTAATGTTTTCAAATATCAGTGCAATTAACTGGGAAAGAGAGCAAAGGCAGTGCATGCTTTTCCTCAGTTTCAAATTATACCAGTGAAATCAAGTCAAACTGCATCATGGTACTACAGCTTACAATTCTTAGAACAGGAGAGAACAAAATCAGTATGTCACATGCATGAACAGTATAAAATGTTGTAGAACATTAACAGTAAAGCCAGCAGTTCTGAAACTGAATGAAGTATTTTCTGCAATTACAGAGCAGTTATAATACCCTAAGCAGCTTATTTATTGGTTTATTAACAGCGCATCTTTTAAGTAACTTTAGTAAAATTAATGTAAATCACATTAAAAGAAGTTTTACACTGAAAACATCAACTTTAACTGGACTTGCAAAACTTGAAACGTATCGTATTTGTAGTCTAGTCTATTTTTAAGCCTTTCAGTTAAAATGCAATTCACCTCATTAAGCGCAAAAGAATAAACTACAAACTGAAGGGATAAATCCCAGTAAAACATTTGTATTCCTGTTTGTTAATTCTATCAATTCCAGCATTAAAGAAGCGATTAGCACAGGCATCTAATACAAAAGCACCATGTAATGCAACTCCTAAACTTATACAATGAAAATTAACTTTACTAAAAGGTTATAAATTGTAACTGACTGCATGACCTAACTAAAAAACCTGATCAATATAGCTTGCATGACTATGCCGTTCGGGGAATACAAAGAACTATTTAAAGAGTGGGAAGGGGATGGGGAGAGGATCTGTCCCCCTCACACCTTCACTGATCTTACTCTTCCCTTTTTTAGAAGCCCACCACCATGACCTCCACAAGTCAGATCCCCTGGTTCATCAGCTTCTATTTACCTCCCCACTTCAAATGTGAGTGGCATTAAATCACGGCACATGAGGTCACAGTACCACTCCTATTTGGTCTGACTACATTGCTATGACAACTGAGGCGTGGCCAAGCCAAATATGATTGGGTAGCAATGCAACTTTGCACATGCTCCCAGTGAATGACAGCACTCATAACATACATCCACAGTGCTAGTTAATTGTAACCCTTCTGTTAACGCCAGATGCCTGCCAGAAGGGCCAGGTTTAACTCTTGTGGGGTTTTCCTATCAAGGATACAACCAACCGGCTTGAGCCCCCACCCAGTGGCCTGGGACAATTTCACCCCCGTGCTGGGTGCCTGTAAGGCGGTTCTCCCCCCCACTCACAAGCACAGAGTCTGAGATAGAAATGGCTTGTTTAATGACCATAACCTACCCCAAGGTTACAGCGACAAATGCAGTATCTCCCAGCACAGAAGAGACAAAACCCCTTTTACCCAGATACCATCCCCATATGCAGTAGAACCCAGTTTCTTGCAGGGGCTCTTGGCCCTTTTCCACACACACACAGTTACAGGGTGTACCCTCTGCGGTGCAGTCCCAAACTCAAAGCCCACAGATACATCACCAGGGCAAAACTAGCTGTTCACTTGTCTGTAGCCTCCCCTTGCTGTCACCAGCCGTCTGCCAGTTGCCGTCGTTTACCGCCGCTCCCGCTCCTACCGGCCGCCCACCAGTCGCCGCCCCTACCGGCCGCCGCCACTCCTACCAGCCACCCGCTGGTCCTGCTGTTGTCCACCAGTCCTAACCCCACTGCTTGGGGCTGCCCTAAGGCAGAACCCAGTGATTTTAGCTTTGTGTGGCTTCAGCTGCCACTCTGTGATTTCAGCTCTTGGTATTTCTAGTGTGGGGTTTCACAAACACCCTAGTATCCAGCTCTATTTTTCAACAGGTGGGAAGGGTTAGTCAAGCCAGGCTGATAGCTATATGGCCAAGGCATAGGCAGGGCCAAGGCACTCAGCAAGCTGGCTCAACCAGTACCCCTCCCCTTCTCTCTCACAATGCTTTAAACCAGGGAGCCCTGTGTAATTAATGTCTTATACAGCTAAGGCGACTGCCCTGTCCCCCACAACAACCCAGAGCATTGGTGAGATCTTACAACTCCCGCATTAAGTGTCAGTTTAAATTGTGATTTTACAACTACATGTTTACAATAGACCAAATCTCATGGCTTACTTGCTACCCATTAGGCTTTGCCTGAAAAGGTATCACACATGCACACCTTTTGCATTCTTATGCAGATGACCTCTGGGAGACTCATTCCTCCCAGCCTTCAGCAGCACTGCATTCCTTCTGCCACATTCCCTACATAATATTTATGCAGATTTGTTGTCTTTGGGTTATGGTCTCATAAGAACCACAGGATTGCCCAACTGATTTCTGTTCCATTTCACTTCAGTGATCAATGGTGCAGGGCTAAGTTATAGAATACAGTGATCTCATCTGTTATTATTAGATCTGTGCTTCAAAAACACTATATACGCCACAAAGATGTAAACAACCTATCCTCACTCCCCACTAGAGCTGTGGCCCTGTTTAAATAGACCACTGTTAGCCGCCAACAGACACTGAGTTCTAGAGAAAATGCTGTCCATATTCTGGCCCAGTGTCTCCAATGCACATAGACCACTATTAGGCTGCTTCTACACATGCCATCTCCCATGGAAGGTGGCATCGTAATGAGGCAATTAGAAGCAGGCAAATGAGGCGCTAATGTGTATATGCAGCACCTCATCAGCATAATGGCAGCCGCACAAATTTCAAAGTGCAGACTTCAAACTGCAGATTGACAGTGTAGATGGGGGCAGCTTCAAAAGAAGTGCCCCACTTCGACATTCGCTTACTCCCACAAACTAGATCAGAGTAAGGGAATGTCAAAAAGGGGCGCTTATTTCAAACATGCCTCCATCTACACTGTCAATCTGCAATTCAAAGTCTGCACTTTGAAATTCACGTGGCCGTCATTATGCTAACAAGGCACTGAATATGCACATTAGTGCCTCGTTACCCTGCTTCGAATTGCCTCATTACCATGCCACCTCCCGGAAGCAGCCTTACTTTTTTTGTTTGCTTGTTTACAACCATCACGTCACAAACCCTACACATCCCAATCCCATCACTCACGCAACTCACAGTATAGAGAGCTTGACATGGTATAATAGGGCAAGAGACTGGAATCCTGCTAACTGAAGACAGGCTGTAAACTGTGTGGGATTCAGATTTCTATGCTGTGACAGAAGTTTTTTCCCCACTAGAACAGTATTTACTGACCACAGATGAACAGAACTATTTCAAGCAGTGAACAGAGTGGGAAATACTGATAGCTGGGTCTTACAAACAGAATCAAGTACCAGTCCTTGTGAAGATTTTTCACTAATCGACAGGACTTCCAAGTTACAACTGACCAGATTTAAGGTAGTCTATTTGATAACAGAAACAGAATAGCAAATAGTGTAAATGTACCCCTTCCTTGGATTCACCAAGACCCTGTCAGTGGTACAGATATGATGAGAAGGTTTTGCTCAGTCCCAAGAGATGAATTACTCCTAAATTCAATTCAGACTTTTGCTATTCAACACAGAATAAAACACTACTTCACAGCCATGACTACAAAAAGCATCTCATATTTTGCATTTTAATTAACTAGTTAATTTTTAGATGCCATTTAAACATCAATAAAAATACACAGAAATCTCTGGACATATTCCTTATGGTCATCATGTCCATTCTATATTATCTCATCATCTCGAACTACTGTATGAGTAGATACAGTTTGGCCCATTCTTGGAGCACAGACAGACATTCAGAGCAATGTTTCTGCATCGTTTATAGGTGAAAATCTGTTTAACAAATATTTAGCTCATGTCTAATGTAAGCAAGACTATCACAAGAAATTGTGTACAATTCCATGTTACATGACTGTATGCCAATAAAACACATTTCAGCTTTGTTCTGCTGAGTGAGCCTTTCAGATTAGTATTTAAGTAATTAAGTGTGAGCTACTGCAAAGTATACTCATATTTTAAAACTGTAGCCACATCACAAAAATGGGTACAGTGTGTTAAGTTATTTTTGCTAGCTTTTCCACAGCATGTTCTCTATGATTAAATATTTGACTGTGTCTTTTCAAATCCATTTAGGTTAATAAACACAACTTTTTACTTTTTAAAGTTGAATTGGTAGAACCATAAGGAATACAAATTTTTTATTTAAAAATTACTAACACTAGAAAGAAGTTAGCATTACTGTTGTTGTGTCTTTAACTTACACCATTGTGCTTGTAATCAAATAGTAGTTTAGTTGTTTTGTATTAAAGAATTACTGTTCACTGGTGACTGGATGGGAAAACATTTCATTTCTGTCTCCACTTAAGTAAAAATGTTCTGGTCAATCATTAGGAGCCTCTGTCCAGGCCACAACACTGGCTTTAGAGATCCTTAAACAAAAGAAATGAAACTTCTAAGGTTACTGTAAACACTATATTATAAAAAGTTGATATATTGATGATGAACACAGCTTTTCAGAACAGTAGCTTGCTAATAAAGCTTTTTTGGTTTGTTTACTACTATTTAAAAACAAAGTAACTACATAATATATTACCTATTTACTTTTATTAGTAATCAGCATAGGTTGAACCTCTCTAGTCCAGCACACTGTACTTCAGCATGATTTTAGTTAGCAGGACAACAACTTATCCTGGTTGTGGCCACGTTTCTCGTGATCCCATGAAGTTTGTTTCCAGCCACTAGTCCTGGCTTTCAGTGTTCTGTGCTGTTATTTAGCTGTAATTTACCCCACAATGTCTTCTAAGAGCTGAGTAAGAAGTAGAAGTGTTGGTAATGCTGCTCGATAATACTGACATCCTGTAGTCCAGCAAATTCTCTCATGCGGCAGTAGCAGGTCCCCAGGGTGCCAGAGTAGAGAAGTTCAATCTGTATTATTAATGTAGGCTATGTGGGGGTTTAACATCAATATGCATTACTTTTCTTTCAAATTACCATAATGCAGAAAAATCAAGCTCTTTTAAAACTAATCACCAGAAACCCTTAATGGATTTCTCCTACACCAACCATGGGGATAGAGTATAATACGTATTTTTACTAACCTAAGGTTACATTTATACTAGAGAGTTTTACCGACAAAACTCAGAGCTTCTACACACAGAATGCACTTTGTTAGCAGAACTCAGTACTTCCGTCAACAACCTTCTGCCCCTCCGCAATGAGGAACAATGCCTTTATCAAAACTTTCTGTTGACAAAAAAGCCATATTGATGCTCTGGGGGCCCTCTATCAACAGAGAGGTCCTCCGGTTCACCAGGCAGCCCTGGTTGCTGAGCTTCTGCCTGGCCATTCTGTCGAGAGACCAGCAGGGAAGTCTGGCAGCTCTCTGACAGCAGATTGCTCTTTCAATCTACTTTTGTGCGTGGACATGGTCTGTTGATGGAAGTTTTGCTAGAAGCTCTCTTCTGACAGTAATTTCTTTCAAGAGATCGCTGCAGTGTAGACATAGCCAAAGTGATTTTAACTACATATTAAATGGCGTGAATGCATTTTATCATTATCTCACTTCAGTCTACTACATTTTAATAGACAGTATAATAATTAAATATGGTATATAATTATAAATAGTGCACAGATATTAAAGGGTAGCCAGCATGACTCTCACACAAAAGGCTGAATTTATAGCTAGCATAAGCAGGTGAAATTCCATTGACAGACACTGCACCCACTTATATCAGTTAATTTAACTGATCTTCTCTAGTATTCCAAGACACTTTTGAATACACACATACCTTTTCAACATCATATTCTGAAAGGGACACAGTGATGTACCCCATGATTAGCATTTGTACTCTCCAAGTAGGTACACAAAACTAGAGATACACTAGCTACTTTCACTCCAAACTAGATTTAAGTCTGAAGGACTTCAAGTCACAAGTCAGAATTTCAAATCAAGTAAAATAAAATAAAAATCAAGTCAGTGAATGCCTTAATAACAAAATGTGTTCTGAATCAGAAAAAAGTAAACTAATTGTAAATTGAAAAATATAATTTATATAAACCTACCATATATTTAATAATTTTGCATACACGATACTTTCATAAATTTAGAACTGATTGTACTTAAGATGCTTTGTTTCAACAGTACAAATGTTTATTGCCTGGGAGATTAACTTCTGAAGACTGTCTATGATAGCTTGTTGTTCAAGCCAAGAACTGAGAGCTGTATACATTTCCATTCACACTCAATGAAAACCAGTTCAAAAATCAAGTCTCACGTTTCCTATGCTAACTACATGCAGATAACAAATGAAAAGCAGTCATTGCTTCCCAAACTGCCACATGCTGCCATGCAAGCAGTAACCTGGTTAAAAACTGATTGCTTCTGTTTTCCCACTGAAATCTAATATTCTTGATTTTTTTTAAAAAAAGGACAAAACAAAAAACAACTAATTTGTGTGAAGTGATTTAAGGGCATTGAAGTTCTGAATTAGAAAAGTTGCCTTACCTGATAGAGTTTTTAAAGTGAAATCCTTGGCCAGGTGCTATGAGTAATTTCAGTAAAAACGATCAGGCACAACTAAAGTAAAAAACAATTTGTAGCTAGTAGTATTGAAAGCTACCAATTTCATACTACCTGTCAGATATAACATCTAGATAAGATTTCAGTGTTTAACTAAACCAATTTAAGTGAAAAAGGGTCAATTTCCCCAAAAGTTACTTTGTCTTTATGTAGCTCTTTAAATGGCAGGGTGGACAAATGAAGCAGAAAACTGAAACTACACTGCTCAGTTAGAAAAAGCACCCAAAACAAATACAATACGCAGAATAGCTGAGTCTGCATTATCCTTTAAATGTAAAAGGCACAATGTATATTAAAGAATTAGCAGTAGAGCAGCTCTGGTGGGACTGAACTTCTTCCCTGCATAGACTTCCCTATTTTAATACAGAATAAATCCATCTAGAGGTAAGTATTCCATTGTTTTGTTTTTGAAGTCACAAGATGTCTACAAGATCATTTAATATATTAATGTATTATAGTGATACAAAAGAGACCATAATGTTGTAGTGCAAGTTCCTCTAAAATAATAAATTTTAAATTCTGACTTTTTGGGGAAAATACTTTCCGTTCTTTAGAGACTATATTAATGTTTCTCTATTTAGATAAATAGAAGTTAGTTGCCTTCAAAGTGATGCCTGGCTTGCCATTTTGTAACAACAAATTTGAGAACTTATACCTTTAACTACTCAATTTTGTGCCCTTAATAAAGCAACATATGGTCACAAGTATTAGAATTTGCATCCACAGATCAGCTGTTTAAAATGCAGGCATGAAGAGGGTTAACGTTGCATTTGCTCTGCCTCAGTGGCTAATTAAGGGCATGTTATCATTTATGTTATTTCTGCCACTCTCCCTACCATCTCTGTTTCTAAGAAAATTACAATAATTTTTAAATCACAACGTACAAATGTGTTACTGTTGATACACAAAAAACCCAAAGCCCCTGTGTTCTTGGAATTTTGACTGATTTAAATAGCTAAATCATTAGAAAGAAGAGTGAAGCAGCTTTAGTGTGTGTTTTTCTTTTGAAAAAATTAGCTCTAAAGTTTAGAATCATGCCTTTGGATTGATCTACCCCTTCACCTACTCCCGACACTATGATTTTGTTTTTGTTCACTATTAAAAATCTCCATTTAAAAAGTGAGTTTACTCACCAACTGCAGTTCTTCCAGGCACTATCAGCTCTAGTTATAAAACCACCCAAAAGCCTTTTAAAGCATCCTGTGCCAGGGACTGGCTTTAATATATTTATAGCAGAAAACGTGGCGAGGTCCAGATAAGTCGTATTAGCCTATTTAATGGTTATTTAGGGATTTGCTTATTAAACCTTTAGTAACTTAAAAATAACTTCACTTCAGTTCATCTTAACAAGTTTGAAATGTCTCTAACATACTATTAACTTGTTGACAATCCAGCTCTTGAAGGCTTCAGGACCTTTAATAGAAAATAACTTAGAAGAAATACTTTAAATCATTGACATGGCTCAAATACAAGCCACTCAAATCACAGCAATTAAACCATTAGATTTTATTTTCAGATGATATCATACAGATACACACTAGTACAAATTCATAAATTAACAGCTTCTGAAATTAGACCAAAATTTAATTTATTAAAAGTCTAGAGCACGATCAAAAGCACATTTCCCAACAAGAAGAAATTTATAAATGGGCTTCCAAAGACATGGAGGCTACATTTATACTGGCACAAAACTTTGAAATGGCCATGTGCATGGGCAAATCAAAGATTACTAATGAGGCGCTGAAATGCATATTCAGCGCCTCATTAGCATGCCAGCAGCTGCAGCTCTTCAAAATTGCCCCTTTTCGCTCCTGCACTGCTTGTCCAGATGGGGGTCCTTTTCCAAAGGACCCCGCCAACTCTGAAATCCCCTTATTCCTATCAGCTCATAGGAATAAGGGGATTTCGGAGTTGGCAGAGCTTTTTCGAAAAGGACCCATCTGGACGAGCCGCACGGGAGCAAAAAGTGGCAATTTCGAAGAGCTGGGGCTGGCGGCATGCTAATGAGGCACTGAATGAGTATTTCAGCGCCTCATGAGTAATCTTCAATTTGGCCATTTGCATGGCCATTTCGAAGTTTTGTCCCAGTGCAGACATGGCCAGAAAGAAGAACAAATTCTTCCTACAGCTCTGGATTAAGAAAGAGAGAAACATGGGAAGCTGTAGGTAGTGGCCAAAAGATTCTGGAAGGGAGGTAGAGAAGATGAAGCCAAAAGCAGTTGAAGCACACTTCTAGACTTTTGCTACTGCTTTTGTTGATGAAAAAGAAATATAAAAGGGAAAACATAAAGGAGCAATACTGTATAGGCCCTCCTTAATGAGATAACAGATTCCCATGCCTGTTCTGTAACTGGTGTTCTTTGAGATGTGTTGCTCATGTCCATTCCAATTTCGGTGTGCGCCAAGAGCATGCCCCGTTGCCACAAGCTTTTTGCCCTAGCCGGTAGCCCTAGGGTCGGTGTGGCACCCGTATGGCCACCCATATATGCGCTGCCTGCCCCCTCCCCTGGCTGCTCAGTTTCTTCTTGCCCGCTACTCCGACAGAGGGGAAGGCAGGAGGGTTTTGGAATGGACGCAAACAACACATCTCGAAGAACACCACTTACAGAACAGGTAACTGTCTTTTCTTCTTCGAGTGATTGCTCATGTGCATTCCAATTTGGGTGAATGCAAGCCACTGTCTAGGAGGCGGGGTCGGAGCCCCGAAGGGAATGCAGGACAGCCCTGCCCACCGCAGTGTCTTCCCATGCGTGCTGCGTAATGCGCTGCGAACGTGTGAATGGAGGACCAAGTGGCCACCCTGCAGATACCCTGGATAGGGACCTTGGCTAAGAATGCTGCAGAGGACTCCTGTGCCCCTGTGGAGTGAGCCTTGATCGGGGGAAGGGGAACCCCCACCAGTTTGCAGCACTCTCTGATACAGGTCACTATCAAGGGGGAGATCCGCTGAGAGGAGACTGGGTGCCCCTTCATCCTGTCTGCCACTGCAACAAACTACTGCTGCGATTTCCAGAAGGGTTTGGTCCTGTCCATATAGAAGGCCAGTGCCCTCCGAACATCCAATGTGTGTAAACTCTGCTCCCTAGGGGAGGCATGGGGCTTTGGATAAAACACCGGTAAGGTGATATCTTGGTTAATGTGGAAAGGGGAGACCACTTTAGGCAGAAATGCCGGGTGGGATCTCAGCGTGACCTTGTGTTTGTGGAACACCGCATAAAGTGGGTCCACCGTCAGAGCCCTGAGCTCTGATACCCTTCTGGGTGAGGTAATGGCCACCAGAAATGCCACCTTGTAGGTAAGGAACAACATGGAACAGGAGTCAAGAGGTTCAAATGGGGGAGCCATCAGCCTAGACAAAACCAAATTAAGGTCCCATGTTGGCAGGGGGGCCCAAACCTGTAGTTTGACTCTCTCCATTCCCCTCATGAACCTTTTAACCACTGGGTCTGAGAAGACCAAGGACTTCCCAGCTCCTGGGTGAGACGCCGAAATGGCTGCCAAGTGCACTTTTTGGGAGGACAGTGACGGCCCTGTGTGGCTTAGGGCCAGCAAGTAGTCAAGTATATATGGTATTGGGGCCTTTCCCTGGGACATCCCCTTTTGGGTGGCCCATATGGTAAACCTTTTCCATTTGGCTACATATACTACCCTCGTAGAGGGTTTCCTGCTGTTCAGCAATAGTTCCCTGACAGGTTCGGAGCAGGCCAGCTAACTTCTCAGCCATGGAGCCTCCATACTGAGAGATGCAGCACCTGGAGACTGGGATGCCACACAGTCTCCCCTCCTCCTGTGTCAGCAGGTCCAGGCACAGCGGAAGCACCTCCGGGACATGGGTGGACATGTCCAAGAGGGTCGAGTACCAGTGTTGTTGAGCCCAAGCTGGTGCCACCAGGATAACTGATGCTCAGTCTGACCAAATTTTCAACAGTGTTTGGCGGATGAGCAGTATCCGTGGGAAAGTGTACAGCAATGGACCCAACCAACGAATGCTGAAGGCGTCTGCCCAAGAGCCTGGTTTTCGGTTTTGGTAAGAGCAGAACGTCCTGCACTTCGCATTGAGATGAGTGGCAAAGAGGACTTCCCCACCTCTGAAAAATTGAATTCAGTACTTCGGTGTGTAATGACCACTCGTGGTTCATGAAGGACCTACTTAGCGGTCCGCTAAGGAGTCATGAGACCCAGGCAGGTAGAACACCCTCAGGAGAATCTAGTGCTGGATGCATAAGTCCCAAAGCGCGAGGGCCTCTAGACACAGGGGCGATGAGCGTGCACGCCCTTGTTTGTTTCTATAGTACACTGCCGTAGTATTGTCTGTGCTGACTGTGACACACTGCCCCCTCAGGTCATTCTGAAACACTTTGCTCGCCAGCCGAACTGTTGTAAGCTCCCGCACATTTATGTGGAGCTGAATGTCGGTCTTGCTCCACAGGGCCTGCATCTGGTGGTCCCTCAAGTGTGTCCCCCAGCCCAGGTCCAAGGCATCTGTGACCAGGGAGAGAGAGGGTTACAGAGGATTGAAGGGCACTCCCATGCAGACCGACTCGGCTTCTAGCCACCAGTGTAATGCCCTTAACACTCTTGGGGGGACTGTGACTAACTTGTCTATGTTGTTCCTGACAGGTCTGTATACTGAGGCGAGCCACAGCTGAAAGGAGCGCATTCATAACCTGGCACGCTGGATTATGAACGTGCATGCCGCCATGTGGCTCAACAGTCTGAGGCATCCCCTTGCCGTTGTGGTTGGGAACCTTCTTATTAGGTCTTGGATGCAAGACGCCATAGCTTGGACCCTGCTCTGTGGCAGAAAGGCCCTGGCTTGCTCTGCATCTAGTCGTACGCCCACAAACTTCAAGACTTGAGTTGGGGCTAGCACAGACTTTGCCTCGTTCACTAGGAGGCCTAACATGTTGAATGTTTTTCTTACCAGCTGTACATGTCTCAACATCTGTTTCTGTGACCAACCTCTGATCAGCCAGTCATCTAGGTAAGGGAACAGGTGCACTCCCTGCCTGCGTAAGAAGGCTGCCACTACTTTCATACATTTGGTAAAGACTCTCGGGGCTGAGGACAGTCCAAACGGAAGGACTGTGAACTGATAATGATCCTTCCCCAGCACAAACCGGAGGAACCTCCTGTGAGGTGAATAGATTGCTATATGGAAATACACGTCCTGTCAGTCAAGAGTGGCAAACCAGTCCCCTCGTTCCAGCATTGGGATGATTACCTAAACTATTTACAACTAATTAAAACAATAAAGGCTACCGGCAATTGACAGCGCGGCGAGAAGGAACTGAGTGGGGGATGGGTCAGGTGGCACATATATGGCCAGCCATACGAGCGCCACTCCAGGGGGCGCCACACTGATCCCAGGGCTACCAGCTAGGGCAAAAACCTTTCAGCAACAGGGCATGCGCTCGGCACACACCCAAATTGGACTGCACATGAACAATCACTCGAAGAAGAACTGACAGTGATAGGCAAGGAGAATAACTAAGGAGGAATCCAATATAGCAGGAGCAGGCAATAATTTTTGACTGGGGGGGCACTCCAAGAATTTGGTAAGTGATCATGGGCTGCACTTTTATTATATTAATAAAGGTGGTGTGGAGTTTGGGATGGAGGTGCACAAGAGATTGCAGGATAGGAAACTGGGGTGCAGAAGGGAGTGAGGGTTCTGAGAGAGCTGTAACCAGGAACAGGAGAGCCAGAAGAGGTGCAGGAGGTTTGGGTTGTGACCTAAGGCAGGAGAGAACTGTGACTGGAGTGCAGAAGATTCTGGCCTGGAGGAAGGGTGTAGGTGGTAGTTCAGCATCTGGAAGGGTGCTATAACGTGAAGCAGGAGTGAAGGAGCATGCGCAGAAGGTATGGGTTGTGACCTGGGGCAGGGATTTAGGGGTAAGAAAGGGGTGAAGTTCCAGGCGCAGGCACTTACTGTCAACAGCTCCGCAGAAGCTGCCCAGTGGGACACTCAGAGTGGGTTCCCTGACACGCCCCCAATATACCACTCGAAGTGGACAGCTGCTGGAGTCATGGGAGTCTCTGTGCCATATGCCTTTAGGGAGGGGGCCCTCTGTGTGCTGCCTGTTCCACACATCACAACATAGGCAGCTTCCATTGGCAAATTTGCAGACAGAGTCAGACATCACTCCAGCAGCCAGTGCTACAAGTAGAATGTAGGGGTACAGAAGACAGATAACCTGCAAGAATGTCCCACTGGGCCATGGAACAGTGATGGTCCAGAGTATTGTGCCAAGCTAGATCCAACGGTTTGCAGACCGGATTTGGCCTGCAGGCCATTTTTTTTCCAACCAACTCCTATGTTATAGTAGCCTTCAGGAAAAGGACAGAAGGAAGGGTAGCTTGACTGGAGCACCAGCGTGCAAACCACAAGAATCAAACAAAATGTAATGGACCACTATTTGAAGTACAATAGTCACAATTACAGAGTTAACGATTTTTTTAGGCCAGGCAAAGATAATCACAAAAAAACCAGAAGGTTCTCTTAGGAACACTGAAAATATATCATTTTCCCCTGGATTGCATTGTCTCCAAATTTGCACCAGTTTTGAAATAGAAATGCCTATAAACTGCCTAAGTTTACATAGACATACCAATCAACGCTGACATCTGAATAATCAACTCCTATAAAACATATGAAGTATCGCATACCTGTAATACTACCCTCAAGAACTGTATATTATCCGTGTCACCTCATTTGTCAAACCTAATCTTCTAAACACTCCACTAGAACGGCAAATAATTCTTCAAATTTAAGACAAAAGTATCTCTCATGCAGCTTTCCTTCATTCTTACTCCAGCTCTGACAAAAGTGCAAAAGGTTTATTCTCTATTTCTGCATTTTACTACAATGCCTTCCCTATATTTCTAATACCATCCTTACAGTCACGGAAAGCACTTTCAGAGCTACTCCACAAGGCTGTTATCCTGTTCTTAGTCCAACCCTCCAGAAGACACATGCAGAAGAAGAGAGTTGAAGACTGTTTTATATAAAAATGAAAATCTTGCTCCACTATGCTGTGTAGCTACTGTATATACATATTAATACAATCCCCAGTCTTTTACTCCTGAGGGAATTTGGCACAAATTTTTGAAAATTATAGGTGCAAAAAATTAAAAATTCTGTGCTAAAATCAGATATGAGAGCAGGAAAGAATAAAGGAGTCAACTCTCATTATAATGTAAATCAGATTATGGGGCAACTGAGAAACACGTGAGGGGCCACTAAGACATTATTGCAGTCTTCATGGGACTATTCCACACAAGGATAGAGAAGATTACTGCCGTTACTCACAAATATGCTCATTGCCCAGTGTTGCCAATTTACCAATGAATAGCTCATGTACAGTAAACTCTCTCATAATCATCCAGCCCCAGGACTGGGAGGTTGCCAGATATTCAAATATTCTGGATAAGAGAGAGGTAGCACCTACCAAAGCGTAACACTAGAGGAAAAACAAGATTAGATATTAAGAAACAAAAACACATGCAGAGTATTTCATTTGCCAACAACAGTAGTACTGTACACTGTAAACTTATACTGTAGGTGTTATATTTACTTTCACTATACTGTACTTGCAGAAAACTTAACTATGGTTAAAATGCCAGTTATTTGAGAGTTTCAAATAACAGGCTGGAGATGAAGGAATATACTGTAATAAGTGATGTTTCTTTCCACATTTTAATTAAACAACAAATTAAAAGAGGGTAGGAAACTAAGTTTAGCAACTGCACTGAATTGCAATATTTTTAAAAGCAAACTTGCGTGACCAAACTATGCAGGGAAAGGACTTCACCACATGTGTGTGTGCACAGACAGCACCATACCCACTGTGCATCTTGCCATACACAGTAAGTTGCTTCAATGAGCATCTCTACAAATCTGACATGCCTAACAACAAATCCTCTTACAAACATTTCACACAAGGGGAAATAAATTTCAAATCTCCCAAGACTGTTTTCTATAAGCATTCTTTTAGTTCTTAACCAACAGTTTGTCAAATCTATATTTTTTGTATGACCCCTGGAAATAATGGTATCTAAGAACTTCACAATCTTCAACAGATTTGGCTTCCTGACACCATTGAGAGTCTGCGAAGTACTATTACTCCAATTTTACTGATGGGAACTGTGACAGAGAGACTAGAGGCAAAAATCATCTAAATCATTTAGGTATTTAAGTTTTAGAGGATCCAGGTCAACATGGCTTATTCAAGATCACATAGGAGTTCAGCAGCAAGGCATGGAACTGAATCCAGATCTCCCATGTCCAAGGACATACCTACTTCTCTAGTGGCCTCTATAATTTTATGTACAACATTAATTTGGACTCCTTTTACATATGCATTATAATATAGTTACATGATCACATAATATTTTAAATCATGTAAACCCTACATCATTCAGTGCACAGGATGGACTTAGTTGGGGAATAAGTCAGGGTCATGTTTAGTCAAGGAGACTGTTTCTAGGTTTCTTGCCTCATTTGTCTCAGAAATTGGAAGGGACTGAGCAAATGAGACATGGGAAGGGAGGAACAGAATGAAGGTCTCATGGTTAAGACAACTGACTACTACCCTGGAAAAGTGGATTCTATCCCTGTCTGTGCCACAGAGTTCCTGAGTGATGCCAATCAAATAACTTACACCAAGCTTTGCACAAATGGTCACCAATTAATTGTGTGTTCTTCATTTTCTGGGTGCCAGACTTGAGACCCTGGAGTCTGATTTGTAGCAGCCCTGAGCTCTCACTGCTGCAAAACTGAAGGTCAACAGAAGCTGTGTTTGAGTATATTTTAAGTGCCGGTTAGTAATCTGAAAAAGTCAGGTCCTAGGCATCTCAACCTGCAGGAGCCAAAATTAGTAGATACTTTTGACTTTAGTGTCGGATCTCTCAGTTCCCCAACTAAAAAATAGAAATACACCCCCCCCCACACACACTTTTCATAGAGATGTGCTGAAAATTAATGTCTGTGAAGCTCTTTAATGAAGTGCAAAGAAAATCACCAAGAAATTAATAATTCTGTCTTGAGAGTAGGTTTTGAATAGTGTGCAATAAATAGCATGCATGGGGCTACACACTGAGCACCACCCCTTCTGTGCACTGAACGAGTTAGGGTTCCTGTGGAGAGCAAACAGTATGTGATCATGGATATTAATGTAGATACATAAAGTTAGTTGACCAGCCTTCCAAGATTTGTTTGACCACAGTCAGATACTCCATCAAGAATCCTTGGATACAGACAGTAGTCTACACTTTTGACTATCACAGTGCCATGTGTTAGAAAGTCTACAGAAATTACACAGATTAGCTACATGCTAATACCACCCATTGGAATTCAAGCAAATTGTGAACTAAAATTGCTCTTATTGTCTGGCTGGAATCTTCTAGAACAAATACTACATATTATGTATACGAGGCCACCAATATACATGGCAGTTTACATACCATATTAAATTGAAAACCTCTCTCCATAAGTGCTTAAACTCTAAACTAACAAGACATACAGTAATTAACTCAGAACAGAGTGGAAGATGGAAAACAGGGTTCACAGTCATTAAGCCTCCTCCCCAACTCAGAAAAGATTAAGTCATTAAGCTTCTCCCGTGAACAGATGTATCACGGCTTCAATATGTTAAACTCTTTAACATTTAAAAATTAACCCAATGTTCCTTTTAAAAAGAGAACTTCATTTTGTTGTGTTTTGCATTTTTCTGAGTTAGAATAATTAATTTAAATAATATGGGTTTTGTACTCTGGCATATGTATAGAAGACTAAACTTACTTCCTATGAAGCCAGGCTGGGAGCATTCCTCCCAGCCTGGATAAAGAGACCAACACTAGCTCTCCTTGAGCAAGCGTGATCAGAATAACTGTGAGACTGTGGAGAGTGGTGACTCAGGCTTAACCTGAGATGTGGCGGGGGCAGGGGGAACCTAGTACCATTCAATTTCTTTTTATTCCAGTGCTATTTTTTTCCAGAACTAGTGTCTAAAATATGACCATAATCAGCTCACCAAATTGTTATAACTATTCAAAAGTGCATATACTATAAGGTGTCCACCTTGTCTATACTTTCTACTCTTAAAATAACTTATTCAGAATTTTCCAGATCTGAGGAAGTGGGTCTGTTCCACGAAAGCTCATTACCTAATAAATCTTTTTGTTAGTCTTTAAAGTGCTACAGGACTGCTTCTTTGTTTCATTCCATTTTAGATTCTCAAAAGCTGCCTTCCTACATTCGATATATTTCTTGTGTGTGCTGAACTTATTATGAAAAAATAGCAACTTATATTGCAGAATCAGCAACACTTCTCAAATGAAAAGCTCTGAACACTTTGCAAATATTAAACCACCCTCCCTTAAAAAAAATCTGTGAATTAAGTGATGCAGATATAAAGGGATCATGCTTCACACATATGCAGCAAATCTAGTCTGCCATAACACTCTCTATGGGGCTATACCTTAGAACAGTGGCTCCCAATCGCTTCAGTAACATGGCACACATCAATGAGACAGACAATTCCACACTACACCCCCTTTTTTCAGCTGAAGTGATGGCTCCTAAATGTCTCATTTACTTACACTTGCTGTGGTAAGTCTTACTAGAGATGTCCGAAACATCTTAGTGCATACAACAAGCTAAACAAGGATCAAATGCACAAATGCAAGCCTGTTGTATCTGGGATGCAACATTTAAACCATGTCCCAGCTCCAACTGGCTCCTGGCCTCTCTCCCTCCACCTTGCCACAGCAGGGAGTGAGGGTGGGCTCCCTGCCAGCTCGCTCAGTCCAGGAAGCAGCACTTCAGCTTGCCTCCCAGCATGAACAGGATACTGCAGGATCAGCATTTCCCCTAACAGTGGCTCTGCTAAGAGCCACCACAGGGGTGAGGAGGAATTCACAAATCCTGTGCAAGCTGGGACACCAGCAGTCTTACTGCTTGAGCCCCAGTTGGCATGTCCTCCTACCACAGCAGCCGGTCTCCACCAGGGCCCCTCACCCTTAGCCCAAAGCGAGTGTACCCCAGTATCCCACACCTCTCACAGCACTAGTGTTCCTTGTAAACTGTGCACTTTTGTGGCTGCTTAGAAGAAATTCAAATACCGCCCAGCTGATCAGCAGAGTGCCCACAGCTAGGTTTTGTTTTTACTGTTGGTGCACATTCACACATCTTGGTGCATATAAAAATTAAGTTTGCACAAGGAAAAAATCCACACACAGATAGAAAAGATTAGAGAGAACATTGCCCTGCACTGGGTGCGGGGGGGGGGGTCCTAGCCATCACGCTCCAGCCCTTATTGCTCCCATGCCTCAGGGTCGTCTTTGCCTTTTTCAGCTCTCAAGCAGCAGGCTACTACTGCTTTGAGATTCCCCTCCCCACAGCAGTATGATCTAGGTACCCATAACTCCACCACTACCCACCACAGTGGGCAAATTACAAAAACACCAACACAGAGGGTTTCCACTGATTTCCCACCACTTTATGAGCTTTGAAATGCAACCTTTCAAAAAATCTGAATGATTACTCTGGTTGCTTGGAAATCTACCTCCTGAGTAGCACTAGCAATCCAAATTTGAAGTCACGTGACCAACAGACCCATGAATTACAGACTGCTCCTCAAACCCTTTTCCTTCTGTTCTGTTAGGTACTAAATATGTTTAGATGAATCAGACAGTTCACTGAGATAGATGTTGTGAACTCACCTCACCAACAGTTAACATAACTAAGCATCTGTCAATCACAACCCCATTAGACAAAAGTAGTTTTGCAAGAGATGCCTGTAGGGTGCTACAATTGGTAAGTCACTGGTGGCGACAATTTGATTTTGATGAAAATGTAATCCATCTTCAGGGCAGGGGAGATAAGGCATGTATTTGGCCAGTATTAAGAGTCAGAGGAGTGGAGAAATTAGAGAGAGAGAGAGTTGTGTGGTGAAGGGACAGAGAACCGTGAGGAGGGAGATAAATGGGGGGAGGGGTGGATGGTAGCAAAGGGAAAATAGATTGGGGGTGCAAGAGAGGAAGACATAGCACCACTCAGCTCTTCCAGTGCACCCCTGCACTCAAGCATTCTGCTGACCCTCGAGGCTCCAACGCATCCTCAACTCTCCATTCAACACACCCCACCCCCACCCCTAGGTTAGCATTCTATGACTAGCTCTAGCACAGACACAACTGGAGAAAAAACAGCTTCGGGTACCGCAAGAATTCATCCCTGAGGGAACAAGAGCTGTGTTTTAAGCCCCTCAGTTTCGTAAATCACTTGGCAATGCCTTCCCTAACACAGCAACAGCACACAGGATTTTGCTGACAGTCCCAGTCACAGTGGCGTCAGGGGAGCGAAGTTTTTCCAATTTAAAAATTATTAAGAACTTCTTATAGCCAACTATGTCTCAAGAGAGACTGACGCATACACTTGCGTTTGTCTATATAAACCTGGATTACCATGATCTGAGAGAGTTTGCTGTAAATAAGTCCACAAAGGTGGATTTCAGAATATAAGCAGTATGAGACTGATCAGTAAGGTTTTTTATTATATGAATTTCATGGTAATTATAAAAATAGCTACAATATAACATTGTAATTATATAGCTGGGTATTATCAATATTTAACCTGCACCTGCAGTTCACTGTAACCAGATTCCACCTATATAGAAATGTTAAGGAGGGGTCCATATACGGGTGACTTGATCCAGGCCTTGCACTCTCCTTCCCTTTCCGCCTCACAACAGCCCAAGGTAAGACAACCTGCAACAGAAGGTAGGAGCAATAAATTGAACAGTAGGCTCTAGGGCAGGGGTCAGCAACCCACGGCTCTTTAAGGATCAACTTGTGGCTCCAAGAGCTGCCACCACTGACTCCACGTGCGGCTCCAGAGGTGGCCGTTGCTTAAATAGAATTTATTGATTTGAAAATAAATTCCATTTAAGCAGCGGCAGCAGGGACCCTGGGTGTGAAAGCTGCCCAAGAGGGACCACCCCATGTGGGCAGAAGTCATCTGGCAGGAGAGGAGGGGCAACTGAGCCTACCCGTGTGGGAGCTGTGTAGCCCACCAAGAATGCAGTAGGGAGCAGTGGAGGCGCTGCATGTGCTGAGGAGGGAAATTGGGGTTCAGAGGGATTATGCCTGAGGGTGGGGAGGTGGGTTTGTGGGATGGGGTACTGGGAGTGGATTTGGGGGGGGGGCTGATGTGAGTAAAGCCTGGAAATGGGGTAATAACTTTCTAACTGGTACAAATCGTGTGCGTGCACAGTTCTTAAAATAGGGGTGACAAAGTACATTGATGTATTTTGTTAAGAACTGTCTCATTCATGTGCATTGCAGCTCTTGAAGGATTGATTTTGTAACTGAATTTGAAAAAATGGCTCTTCTCATGATTTCAGTTGTAGACCCCAGCCTAGGGCACCATGATGATTCTATAGCAGCAGCTGGAAAAGATTATCCAGTTCTCTTCCCCCCTTTTAAGTCTGGAAATCTGTCTCTCTCTTTTTCATGGAATGCACGAAGAGGAACACATAGCTATAGCTTGTGAAGACCAACTCCAGGCCTGCTAAATGTAGTTTCACAAAATTCAGCAAACTTTTGCCTGATAGGATATTCTTTGTTGTTTTGAATACACTTTACTATTTGATTCTCTAACACTAATTAAGATGACATTTCCACTGTGTGCACACATACACCTCGAGAGGAGGAGCGATGGAAAGGGTATGTCTACAGCTTGGTCTTTTCTGCATTACTCTGAAGATGAATCCTAGAATCACCATACAATCATAGGAATGAAAGAGACCATTGGTCATTGAGTCAAAGCCCCTACTGAAAGCAGGACCAACACCAACTAAATCGTCCCAGCCATGGCTTTCTCAATCTAGGACTTAGAATCTCCTTCTGTGGAGGTCTTTATCTCCTCCCTCGATATTCAATTCCAGAGCTTTATCACTCTCTCCTTGTGAAATAGTTTTGCCTAATATCCAACCTAAACTTCTCCACTGCCAGCAACTTGAGACCACTGCTCCTTGTTCGGTCATCTGTCATCATTAAGAACAGCTTCTCCCCGTCCCCTCTGGAAGCTCTCCTCAGGTAGTTGAAGGCTGCTATCAGATCTCCCCCCTCACACGTCTGTAGACTAAATAAGCCCAAATCCCTCAGCCCCTTCTCATAAAGCACACTCTTGCTCCTCATCATTTTTGTCATCCTCCACTGGCCTCTATCCAGTGTGTCCACATCCTTTTTGCAATGGAGATCCCAGAATTGGACACAGTACTCCAGATGTGGCCTCACCAGTGCCAAATAAAGTGGAATAATCACTTCCCTAGATCTGCTGGCAATGCTCCTATTAATGTATCCCAATATGCTGTTAGACTTCTTGGCTACAAGGTCACACTGCTGATACACATCCAGCTTCCCAGTCACTGTAATCCTCAGTCCTTTCCTGGGAAACTGCTGTTTAGCTGGTCAGTCCCCAGCCTTTAGCGGTGCTTGGGATTCTTCCATCTCAAGTGCAGGCTCTACCCTTATCCTTGTTGAACCTCATAAAATTTCTTTTAGCCCAATCCTCCAATCTGTCTAGGTCTCACTGGACCCTATTCTCTCCAATATATTGACTCTACACTCATGTGAGGTATTATGCGTGAACTTGCTGAGGGTGCAGTCCATCCCCTCATGCAGATCAAAGATGTTGAACAAAAACAACCCCAGAACCAACCCTTGGGGTAATGTGCTTGATATCAGCCACCAACCAGACATACAGCCATTGATCACTACCTGCTGAGCCCGATCTATCCACCCTACAGTCCATTTACACAATCCAATGAACAGGAGATACAGCATTGTTTAGTCATTTCCCCTTTGGAAATAGCCCTGCTTCCAAGCGAACAGAGAAATCAGAATCAGTTTTGCTTTGAAAGTATTTCCAATGGTGAGTACACTCCCACGGCTTGCGGGACCTGGGAAAACTGACCAGGGAACCAGCCTTGGTCATTTTCCTGGCTCCAGCCAGTGGAGAGGAGCCAGGAACCAGGGGCAGACAGGCTCCATGATCCCTTCCACTCCACTGACTAAAGCTGCTGCCCTATCAGTTTCCTGGTTGTGCAAGTGGAGTGGAGCTGGGAGCCAGGTGACTGGCTGATTCCCCGCTCAGCACCACTCCGGGAACCAGAAACCGCTCCTGTCAGGGGTGGAAGTTGCGTTAACTTGAGATACACGCACAACTAAGTTGTGCGCATCTCTAGGGTTTACTGTACTCGGAGTAGAGCATAAGTCATCTACAAGTTTCCTCCACTTCATTCTGTCTCAAGACAACTTCTAGCTGATTACAGGAGTAACCCAGTTGTTGTCCTTCAATCTCAGTAGAGCTCCTCACTGTCCGAGGTCTTCCTCTTCTGCGTTTCTTTTGCAGATTCCATGTAAGAGCTTGAGGGACTATGCTGGATGATGGTTTTCTGAAAGTGTGGCCTAGCTATCCCCACTTTCTCCTCTTGATTTGAATGTCAAGTGGTTCTTACCCCACTCAGTGCCAAAGCTCTTGCCTTTGATACAAGGATGCACCTCAGGCATCTGTTTATGAACATCTGCAGCTTGCAATTTGGAGACTTTTTAGTACGCCAGATTTTGCATCCATGAGAGCATGCTCTTCACATTTGTGTTTAAGATCTGCAGTTCCGTCTTCAGATATTATTTGTGAACTCCATATGGGACGAAGAGTCTTGAATGCAGCTGTTGCTTTCCCTATTTTGGCATTGATATCCTTTTCTGTTCCTCTGCCCATAATACTCACCAAGTAGGTGAAGGGTTCCACATCTTCCAGGCCATCTCCTCCCAGTGTGATGGTGGTGGTGTTAGACTAGTTGATCCTCATTGTCTTGGTCTTTTTCTTGTTAATGCTCAGTCCAGTCAATGAGGCAGTTTTGTCTAGTGTTGTGATCTTTTCTTCCATGCATTCACATCAATGTGAAAGGAGGGTGACATCGTCAGCAAAGTCAATGTCCTCTAGCTGTTTGAGAAGTGTCCACTGAATGCCCCATTGATGGCCAGCTGCTGTCCTGTTCATAATCCACTCCACCATGATCATGAACAAGAGAAGGTGACAATAGGCACCCCGTCGCACTCCCGAGAGTATGCTGAAGAATTCCATTAAGACACCATTAGAACGGAACAACTTGGCATGTCGAGGGTTCATACATTGACTAGCTCAGGTTAATAAATTTTGGATGGGATGCCAATGTTGCAACAGTTTCCACAAAGTGTCTATCAACGCTGTTGAAAGCTTTTCCAAAGTCTATGAAGGTTATGTGGTGGGGAGGGGGGAGTTCCTCTCAAACAACTGCTCTATGATCACTCGAGTGTTGCTGTTCAGTCAGTACAAGATCACTTTCTTTGGAAGCTGGCCCTGAGCTGTCTATCAATTTCTGTCTTCATTCTCTCCCAGAGAATCCTACTGAACACTTTTCCTGGAATAGACAGTAATATGATCCCCCTCCAATTCTTGCATTCTTTCAGGTTGCCTTTCTTTGGAAGCTTGATAAGGTAGCCATGTTTCCAGTCTTGTGGGATCTCCTCAGTGTCCCAAATTTTCCCAAACAGATTATACATCATGTTGACTGATGTCTCATTATCTGACTTGATTGCTTCTGCAGGGATCTTGTCTGGACCAGGTACTTTTCTGCTTTTCAGATGGGCAATGGCTTTTTCTGATTTCTTCTTCTGTAGGTCTGCTGCTGTTAATTTGCAGAAGTATGTTTGCACATGGTAACTCCAGAGGTTCCATGTAGACAGGGTGGTTCAGTAGATTTTCAAAAAGTGTTCCTTCCATCTACTGAGCAGCTCATTCAGGCTCATTAGTACACCCTCCTCCTTCTCCTATATTGGCCGATCCACTATACACCATCACTCAGCTGGCTTCTGTGTGATGGTCATACAGCTCTTTCAAGTTTCTCAATCCTGCAGCGTGGGCTCGATATCAAGAGAGGCATCTGGTGCTTTAATGGAGTGGACAGCAACTTCATCACGCATCATCACAGTTAGGTTCTACACTAAAAGTGCAGAAGGTATTGACTGTGCAATGTTGTGCACCAACCAACCAAGCAAAGAAGGATATCTCGATTTTGAAGGGCGACTTCAATGCGAAAATTGGAAGCATAAAAACAGACAGAGAACAGACCATAGGAAAAGGCGGCCGAGGTAATATGAATGAAAATGGAGAGTACTTCATTGTTCCTTCAGTGGTTTGGTGGATAGTGTTTTTCCACACAAAAGGATCCAGAAGGTCACTTGAGTTTCACCGGACCATACGTCAGAAAAGCAGATGGATCACATATGTATCAGCAGTTCTGTCAGAAAATCGATGCAGGATGCCCGCGCTAGAAAAGGAGCAGATGTAGATTCAGACAATTATCTGGTCACAATAAAACTCAAGTTCAAGCTCAAGAGGCACACCACAAAAGTAACCAAGCTGGGATTGAGATTCAACACGGAGCAGCTGAAGGATTTAGACAAGAGCTAGTTTCCTAGTGCAGCTGACCAACAGATACGCACTTCTGACAAACCTTATCTCAGAAGGTGCCACCATGGAACAAATTTGGGAAGGCACCAAAACAGCCTGGAAAGAGATCTATGATAAAACATTGGGAAAGTGGAAAAGGTGTCACAAAGAATGGATCACAGCAGAAATTCTGAGAAAAGCGAAGGAACGAAAGGACAGAAAAACAGGAATCAACAGCAGCAAAACAAGGGCAGCCAAGGTGGAAGCTCAAAGACTGTATTCAGAAGCCAACAGAAAAGTGAAGAAGGCTGTAATACGGGACAAGAAAAACTTTGTGGAAAACCTCGCACAACAAGTTGCAGGACAGAGAAATCTAAAAGAGCTGCGTGACATCACATGAAAGCCAGCTGGGTCATGGCATACAGTGGATCCCACAGACCACTGGCTCTCAATTAGGGATCTGCAGCACTGATTTCTGGGAGTTTGCCAGAATAAACCAGGATTGAGTCCCAGTCATTGGGGCTCCATGAGAGAGAGGTCCACCACCATCCCGGCTCACCTCAGCGTGTCATTCAGCTTGTATATGTTGAGAAGCACAACCAAAAATTGCAGCATCACTGCAGGAGAGGGAAACAATGCCATTGACTCCACATAAAGGCAGCAGTTAAGCCAAGGAGAGAGACCAGTGTTCTGCTCCGGTAGGTTAGCACTTCAGGGAGCAGGGCCAAATGTAAGGCTGAAATCTGGGGAGGGAGAAGGGAGAGGTGCATTTGAACAAGGACTCTCTCTCTCTCTCTCTCTCAATGGGGGCTCTTTATTTCATTTTAGGGCCTCCTGGATAAAACAAAGCTGAGAACACACTATTCTGAACCCCCCCACCCCTTTTCTGCTCCTCACCAGCTGAGAACAGAACACCACATGACAACAGGGCTGCTGATCACAAGTTCCTTTTAGTCAATATAATGTCTATGATAATTGCTTCTCATTGAGCGTACCATAATCTTTTATTTAGAACCTTAAGATTTAAGAAAGCACTACCCCCTTTGGGCTTATAAAAAATTCACTTTAGGGATGACAGCCAGGTCACCGCCTCATCTATTGTGACTTATAATTTAGAGTCTGTCAGTAGCTTGTATTTCATGGTAGAAATTAAAGCATTTTAAAAGTTCCACTTCAAATTGCATTCAGAAGAGACAGTCTGATTTACACAGTTTATGTATTGCTGTATCAATTGAGAACGAGCTCAGATCACATGTGGTAAAACCCCTAATATAGGCACAGTTAAATGGGAACATGCCTTGGAATATTCAGCCAGGCTGCATCTACACTACATCTCCATTTCAAAAAGACCGCTTTCAAAACTTAACGTTGAAAGAGGATCTTTTGAACAGAGCATCCACACAGGCAAACGAGAAGCAAAGATTTGACCTGCCCTTCAAAACAGCCCACACCACACTTTCAAAAGAGAGCGTCCACAAGTCCCAATGCACTCTTTCGAAAGTACAGGGTCACAAAGTGCCATGACCAGGGTTGCATGGCAGACGAGCCCTTCCAGGGCCACCACCTGCTGTCCCTTTAAAGGGCCCCACTCCTCGAGCCGCAGCCTGCACATGCAGAGGGCCAGCTACCTGTCCCCCAGGCATGCAGGGAGAGCGAACAGAAGACACACCCCGGGCCCTCATGGACCACAAGCAGCTTCCCTCCCCCGCCACCCATCGAGGCTGTGGCCATCACACTGGCTGCCATGCACCAGCAGCTCCAGGTGGCCACCCTACTAGCCACCCTCCTGGAGACCATCCTCAGGGCGCGATGTCCCCACCTGGTTCCGCAGGTTATCTGCCACTTCTGGGGCTTCCCCACAAGCAGCAACTGGTGGGACCGGCTGATGCTGGAGGACTGGGGTGACAACCAGTGGCTACAGAACTTCAGGATGACCAAGGGGACATTCCTAAAGCTATGCCCCTGGCTTGCCCCAGCCCTCCAGACCATGACACCAGCATGAGACCGGCACTCCTGCTCCAGAAAAGGGTGGCCATCGCCCTCTGGAAACCAGTCACCCTGAACAGTCACCCGTTCGGGGTGGGCAGGGCCACCGTCGGGGACATCCTCTATAAGGTAAGCCATGCCTGTGTCACACCCCCCACCACATGCAGGGGCCAGGGGACACCCTGGCAAGGGGCACCATCAGGGACCGGGACATGTCCCTCAGGACCAGGATGGGTGGGCACAGGTCTGCCCTTCAGGGGGAGAGGACAGGCAGGCACACTGCACCCCACCCCACACTCATGAGCGTCCCTCCCCCACCACTCCCCACACACACCCTGCAGGTCATCTGGGCCATCTACAGGATCCTCCTATGGCAGCTGATCCGCGTCGGGGACCTGGACGATGCCATCCAGGGCTTGGACAAGCTGGGCTTCCCGAACTGCTTCAGGGCACTGAACAGCACACACATCGCCATCTGGGCCCTGGAGCGCAGCAACGGGGCCTATGTAAACCACAACAGCTACCACTCTGTGGTTCTGCAGGTGCTTGTCAATGCCATGGTCGCTTCCAGGACATCTGTGTGGGCTGGTCCAGCAGTGCCAGGGTGTTCCGGAACTCGGTGCTGGGCCTCTGCAAGGCCAAAGGGACCTTTATCCCCCGGAAGGAGCTACCCGCTGGGGATGCCCCAATGCCACCTTGCATCGTGGTGGACACAGCCTACCCCCTGCAGGCCTGGTTGATGAGGCCATATATGGGACACATGCAGCCTCGCCAGGACATCTTCAAAGAGCTGCTGAACTGGGCCCACAATACGATCAAGCGGGCATTTGGCTGCTTGAAGGGGTGCTCCAGATGCCTCCTCACCAGGCTGGAGATTGGGCCTCCACAGTGTCCTCGCAGTGGAGGAGGCCTTCTGCATCCTGCACAAAAGGGGTGAGACATCAAGAAGGGGGCACAAGTATGAGCAGCCCCCTGCAGCTCCATGCCGCCAGGCCCAGCAGGGCAGGGTGCGGGAGGCCCTACGCCAGGCCTATGAGTGGGGACTGCACTAACCTCCCCACCTTGCAAATGTACCGCCATCACCACCTGCATGCACACGCACAGACGACATGGGGTTAACCTTCACAATAAATCCTTTAGTTGCACCTGACATGAGTCTATGCCTGTGCCAACTCTAAGGAACTATATATAGTTGGGAGGGAAGTGCAAACAAGGGACTGGGGGGAACTATATGCAGGTGGGGGGAACTGCAAACGGCGGGCTGCGGAAAACTATATGCAGGGGTGCTGTGGCCCTGGGCAGGCGCCCTCCAAATTTCAAGAGGGCCGAGAGTCAGGGCGGGGAGCTCAACCTGTCGATGGGGGCCTAGGGCCGGGATCCCTGTCACCCATGCCCACCCACTCCGCCACATGCCCAGGGGCCCCATCGGGCTGGGCAGACAGCAAGGGAAGGGAAGGGTGTGGCTGGGGCGAGGCCCCACCGCCTCCCTGAGTTCAGCATGGGAGGGGCTGGGGGCTGGGTCACCGCCTCCTCCTGGCCAGCAACATACGGGCTGGCTGTACGAGGCTAGCCGGGGCAGGTGGGTCAGGACCAAGACTGTAAAGTTGAGCTGGGGGGGGGGCGTTGCTGGGGCGTGTGGGCGGGGGATTAGGGCAGGGGAGATCGGAGTGGGGGAGGCTGACAGAGTGACTGGGGTGGTGGGGAATGTTGGGGGGGAAGCAGGAGGGTGACCAGGTGATGGGCGGGGGGGGGGGGGGGGAAGAGGATGGAGGGGCGGAGCAACAGGCAGGGCGTGGAAGTGGCCTGCAAGGTGGCAGCAGCTGGGGCAAGACAGCCAACCACAGCCTGCATCAGGGCATCCAGGTTCACTGCAACCTGGTCCCAGGCCTGCTGCTGTATGGCAAGCCACTCATGCAGCATGCCAGTGAGGTGCCACAGGGCGGCAGTGTGGGTAGCATCCCCTACCTCCTCCTCCCCACCCTCATGGCACAGGCAGATGGCCCTGCACTGTCCCTACTCAGGGTCCAGGCTGCTCCCCCTTGTCCTCGGTGGTGGGGCTGTTCCAGCCGCCAGCTGCTGGAGCTGTGGAGACAGAAGGAGAGAGGGGAATGGGTCGTTAGTCCTGGACACTGGCCCCCATGTCCCTACCCATCCCCCTCGTCCAGGGGGCCCTGCAATCCCCATGTCCCAGGGCTCCCCACCTGCGTGCCACAGACACAGGCTCCCCCACATCTCCCCCGGTCCCTCCACAGCTGGCCAGCCCGTGATGCTGTCCCAGCCACGTGGTGTTGAGTGTGGAGAGTTGGCCCCCCAGGGCCCGGGGAGCGTGGTTGTCTGGAGTCCACATGCATCAGGGCTGGCGGCTGTGTGGGTGGCCTGTAGACACCCCAGACCAGACCCAGCACCCCCTCCCCAGGCGCCAGGTGTGCATGCCAACTACCTGTGGGTCCCTCCGGGAAGTTAGGTGAGGCACAGGCGGATGGGGCCTGGCTGGATGGCCCAGACAGGATGTCAATCATACAGGCTCCCTTGCTTGAGCCCTTATCGCTGGTGGGGTCCAGGTGCTGGAATGCACATGGGCACCTGGTGCTGGCTGCCAGTCACGAGCGCTCCTCACTCTTGGTTGCTGTCTCCGGCTCGGCTGCGTCCAGGATGACAACTCGGGATCCAGCCTCCTTGGGCCCCAGGAGGCGGTGAAGTTCTTCATAGTAGGGGCAGCTTGTGCACACTGCTCCCAACTGCCCACGTGCGTCCTGACCCTTGCAATAGCCCTGCCAGAGTTCCTTCACCTTCCAACAGACCTGGTCCATTGTGCAGGTGGGGGTAGCCCTGGCCAACCAAGCCCTCTGACAGTCGCTCGAATGCCACAGAGTTATGGTGCTGGACCCCTGTTTGGTGGAGGAATTCCTCATCCTCCCACAGGGAGAGGATGTCCTGGAGGTTGCCCTCCATCCAGGAGGGGGCCTGGCATTTCGGAGCCTGGCTCACCTCCTGGGAAGGCTCCCTGCTGTCCTTGGGGGGTCCCTGGGGTGCGTGGGGGTCAGTGTGGCTGGCCATGGGGCCGGGGAGAGCGAGAGCCTGGCTGAGGCGTCACTGCAGGTAGTGAGCTGGAGAGCAGTGTGGGCTGCCTGCATACTTTCAGCTTTCTGCCTGAGCTTTGTGGAAGCCTGCGTCTCCAAGCACAGCCAGATGCTAGAACCACTGAGCTGCTTATGCTGAGAGTGGCACCGCCACCTGCCAGCTGATCGCTGCCATGGACTCCCTCTTTTGAAATAACCATCCACAGGGCATCTATACTTGCTTACTTTGAAATAATCATTAAAAGGGGGGGCGCTCTTCCCACCATGGCAGCAGAGGACCAACTTCGACAGAACAGCCCCGTTCAATATTACTTTTGAAAGATCGCAGAGCATGTATAGACACTCTGCAGGGAATTTCGAAAGAAGGACATCTTTTGACCTTAATTTCAAATGCACTTTCTAGTGTAGACAGGGACCCATAGCCTTGAGGTACCTCCTACATAAAGGAACAAATGGCACAGACAGAAACTTAAATCAATGTACTTAACCCAAGAAAATGGAAGTCACTAGGGCTTTTGATTTGACCGTTTGGGGAAGACAGTAAAGGCAGAGAGAAACATGGAGATGTTACAAAAATAGTTATGTAGCCTTCCTTCCAAAACAGTACTCCTAATCAAAATTTGCTTTTTTATTATTATTATTAATGAAACCACACAGCCATATTTGCCCCCTCTAACTTACCTAAGAATGCTTATTTAGTCAGCTTATGAGAAGTCTAGCTCTAGCTACATCTACCAAACTCTCTCTTTTAATTCCAATTTTTTTCTGTGAAGATTACTTGCTGCAGGCATCATTTCTTGCAGATGCACCCACAGGAAAAAGTATCATAATTCTAATGGAAAACACTGAAGAGTAAAGAATTTCTGCAACCTGTGCCACCTGCACTCTCAGCCCTGGGAAAAAAAGGTAACCTATCCCTGTAATGTAAGTTACCATTACATTGTGCTCTGCAAACAAGGGCGAAATCTGAAAGACCAAGGACATGATAAGTGGGTGAGGGCATTGGCCTTCTCTATATAAAAATGCAATACTGTGAATCAATGGAGATGACCCTCAGAAAAAACTTCACAGTATTATCTAGAGTCCCTTGGCCCCTTTGTTTTCTTAGCAATGATACACTTCAACCTCATGTTACAAACACAGGTAAAGCTGTTACACAAGAAAGCAGTGGGTTCTCATCCATTTTTTTTCTTCACTCAGGGACTCTTAGCTAAATAGACAAATCAGAAGTCCCCCAACCCAAGATGATACACGGGATGGGGGGGGGGGAAGGGCACATGGTCAGCGCTCCGCCCCATCCCCAATATTTCTGCCTTTTATTTGATACTGTTCCCTGAAGTGCTAAGGTAGCATAGCAGGGCAGTGGTCTCTCTCAGCTCATGGAATCAATGGTTGTGACGCAACCCCTTCCCACCACAAGTAGAGAAGTCTCTTTTGCAGTTGTATTTCAATTTTTGGTTATGTGCACCCCTCACCCCACCCCACCCCACCCCACCCCACCCCACCCCCCGGTGCCACCAATCCAGAGAGACTTCTCTCAGACACCAGGTAGCTGAACACCCCTGGTTGAGAACCAATGTCCAAAAAGTACAATATGAAGTTAGTTTGTATAATTCCCTGAAATTTGTACCATGGCCTGGAAATAGAGGGTGGTGATAATTACATATTTAATGGTGGCAATACCAGATAAAGCTTGTTTTAAGAAGCTATTACTGTTAAACGTTAGAATTATATTCAGTGCTTATGAAGATTAAAGAATTTGCTGAGGTGCAAGACTCATTAGCAGTAGCAGCAGCATTCTCAGCTGGCATCTCACTACTTCATTAGCCTGTCTACTGCATTTAGGCACAGCCCCCTCTCAGAGGGGAAACAATTGAATTTACATGATGATTCATGCCAACTACCTTCCGATTCCACTAGCTAGCTCTATTACCTCACTCATTACAAAGTGAGTTTCCCCACTTTTGACAGTCGTAATCATCACAGGCAGGACACTTAGTATTTCACACCACTCCCCGCTCCCTTCAGTTCTGTGTATCTGACCTGTCAGTTTTTATTTCAATTTTTCTTGGATCTCTGTATTACAAAACTGTCAGTACTGTACTGGAAATGTTATATCTCCAGATCTGAGGAAGTGGGTCTGCCCCACGAAAGCACATCACCTAATAAATTATTTTGTTAGTCTTAAAGCACTACAGGACTTACTAGAATGCAGACTAACACGGTTACCCCTCTGTTACTCCTTGAAGAGAGAGCAGCCTAAACCTGTCTGAACAGCAATGAATGGAAAGCCTGAATAATATATACCAGTAATGTCTTCTGGAGTATGCGCACACAAATGAACACACACAAAAAATTATGCTATGAAAAAACTGGAGGCCAATGTGAAGAAAGCTAGGTTGGTGTCACAAAGCCGATTCAAGATATCAAGCAGCTGCAGACTAAAAATGAAAGTTGGCACATGAACAAATCTATGGATTTACAAGGGAGAATAAAAAAGTATTAGAAGACTCAGAGTGTAAGTGAGGTTCTGATGGTAAACAAAGACAAGAGGACAATAAAACTCCCGTAGGAAAAACTATATGTTAATGGAAAGTTCAAGAAAAAAAGGCAGAACCTGGAAGACAAAGCTAGTCCTGGCTTTCCACTGCAGGCCATTCAAAGACACACAAAATGTGAGTAGTAACAGATAGTATATAGACTAGCCAGCTTTCTATCAAAACAAAAAGCAGTAAAGTGGCACTTTAAAGACTAACAAAATAATGTATTAGGTGAGCTTTTGTGGGACAGACCCACTTCTTCAGACCATATCCATAATTTTTCTTCTGATTTGTCAACCTTGATTACTATTTTTGGTTCTCTATGCCTTAAATATCTAGTCTGTTCTGGTCTGGCTATGGTCTGAAGAAGTGGGTCTGTCCCACGAAAGCTCACCTAATAAAATTTTGTTAGTCTTTAAAGTGCTACTTGACTGCTTTTTTGTTTTGACAAAATGTGAGGTTTTAAGTGGAGGAAAGAGAAAAATGAGCCTTTAAAATCATTCTGTGTAACTGCACATGAAGCCTCTAATATGCAACCCCAGTGAGACCAACAGCCAATGAAGGTAGTCTGCAGGGCTGTAACAATCAGAACAATGTCACTATGGGAACAGTGTAATAGAAGTTTATTAGCTTTAGTTAGATTTTAAAGAGTTGGCGGGAATGCAGTACGTGTCACTTTAAAGGTCAATCTCTCTTTTCTGTTAAAAATGGATGTGAAGGAGCCAGTGTAGTAGTACTGCTTACCCACTTCATTTTATGATGTGTACTCTCTCAAACCCTGCTATCCGGCAGGTACCTCAATAGTTTGAGCATTAGCCTTGGAAACCCAGGGTTGTGAGTTCAATCCTTAAAGGGGCCTTTCAAGGGTCTGGCGCAGATTATATTTAAAAAAAAAAGAGGGGGGGGGAGATGGTGATAGGACCTGCTATGAGTGCAAAGGACTAGACTCTATGATCTCTCAAGGTCCTTTCCAGTACTCATTGAGGAAAAGGATAATTGTGTGCGCCAGTGAAATGCTGATCTACAGAGAGAATCTGATATTCAAGGAAAGCGAGAGGAATCCACAGTATTAACAGATCTTTCAGCCTCTGCTGGAGGTGATAGTTCAGCACTTTAATCAGGATTGGCAAGACCTTCATCCTCAAGAGAAGCAGAGTGGCCAGAAGTTTATCACGTCTTTTGGATTTTTATGTCAGAGAACTTAAAAACTGAGGCTCTGCATATGCATTGAAGAACTCATAATACATTTCACAACATAAAGGTAGGTATCTGTCCATAGCACTGAACCAAACCTCCCACTCTATTTGCTGCTGTGTAACAGAATTTAAAGTAGCCTACTGTGATCAACAGGTCGGTGAAATTCCATGGTAAGCAAAAGACTGAAGTGGTCTATAAATGTAATAAATGCATATATTAGCTCATTAAGACATGTCTCCCATGGAAGTAATTTAGTCTATCAACATGAATAGTAACTATTGCTCAATAGAACTATTAGCACATTTAGATGGTACCAAATTGTGGTTAACTAGATGCTAATTTGATGTCAAAATCTTACAAAAAAAACCAAACAAAAAGTCTAATAAAGTTTATGGGTATATTTTCCTCAAAACCACAGCTAAAGGAGGCAAGGTTTCACAGAGGTCTTCCAAATACTTTCTGATTATGGTATATAGACATTATATTGGCAATATTTTGCACAGCAGTACAGACTGTAGCTGTAAGCATCTACTACACTCTTCTAAAAGATATTACTGGAAAAACAGAAGGCTCTCAGAATGTGAGAGTGGACCACACATTTGAAGTTTTGTGAATCACCTTCCTCCCTCTCATTTAGGAGTATGCAGACCATCTATCTCCTTTCCCACACACCTGTTGCAACCCTGACTCTATATAGCAAAGAAGTTAGGAAAATATTTTTAGGTTGTCTTAAATAAAATTAACATTTTATTTTCTCCTTTCTGAAAGTCAAGCATATAGGCTAAAATTTCCAAATCTAGAAGCATTAAGTGCCTACATTCCTCAGTAGCTACCTTCAATAGCGACCTGATTTTTAGAGGTGCTGAGGCCAGCCAAATCTGCAAAGCAGGTTTTCAGGTCTCACACTAAATTGAGAGGCAATACAGATTATTGAAAACACTGAGAAATCATTGCAAATTGCTGGAATCGGATAAGAAAGAACAAGAAAATCTGCAGGGGCACATCCTACAAACTGAATCAAGGAAATATCTTGGGATAAACAGCAGCTACAAAGCATAGACTACTTTCCAATTTGAAGTGCTTAGGATCAGATAAAGGAACTGAGGCACTGAAGAAAAGATTAGGAGAGCATATCCTGATAGTCTGAGGAATACGAATAGCAAAGAGTAAGTTACTACATATGGCTAACCCTCAAGAACAAATCTAAAGAATCCAACCAATAAGTTATCCAGAGTCCATATCATGGTGTCACATTGCCCCACGTGGTGAAGGGAAGACATGAAACTGACTCGCACAACTAGCAGAATGAATTCTCAAGAACACTCAGGCAATATGCTTGATGATCAACACAAACAGTCCGCCATTCAAGAACAGAGAAGGGAAGCACGCTCTCTAGCAATATTGACTTTGGAAGCAACATTGATTTTTGATCACTGGAATCCTAGGCTTGTGGATTCTCTGGAACCAAACTTAGATCCATCAAAGGAAAGATAAAATATTCCTGTAGTGACTAGCAAAATAATGTCTTTCCAATGAAAAACCTCTTTTCAGTACAGCTTGGTCCAGGATATCCCAGCACAGTTTCCTTCCTTGAAGAGGTTAGCAACTCCCCCACATGCTAAAACAATCATCCTTTCTGCCAGTTAAGTTGTTGGTCCATGGAAATGACAGTGTTGGGTAGCATATTAAAAATGTAATACTAATTAAACCTCTTTCCATGCCTTCTTAATATGATCATTCAGAATGGTTTTTAGGTATGCTTTAATGGTCTGATCAGGAAACCAAGAACTCTTAACTCTGGCATCACTCAGGGCTTGCCCTGGTCTCAAAACTTTTTAGTTTACACACTGTGGATATATCAATGACAGAATCAATTAAATAGATCTATGCGAATAACATTGTCCTACTAGTTCAACATACAAGACTTCATGGCATCAGTTTTACCCTAACTCAAGATCTTAGCACAATGGCTGATTACATCCAAAGCTGGAAACTTAGGCACAAGCCAAAAAACAATCATGGTAATAGTCTTCCATGTGACTAGAATGGCTCTTAGCAAATGCGATATGCAGTTCTGTGGTCAGTGTGTCAGCCTTGAAGCTAACCCAAAATATTTTAGCATTACACTGGACAGAATCTGACCTTTTGAGAACACCACAAGAACACCCATGAGATAAAGTCATGTTTTGTGTTGAACTCAGCATGGTTTGATTTAAGCCACTGATTTAAATCATGCTTTAAAATAATGAAATAAAACTACTAATTTAAATCAAGTTATCCAAAAGACTGACTGTGCTTAGAGTATACTTAATTATGGAGTAAGCCCCACTGAACTCACTAGCACTTCTGTTTGAGAAAGTTAGTATAGAATGAGATTCCTTTGGAAAAGCTGAGTTATGCTGAAGTAAAACACAAAATATACTTAGGACATCATTATAATCTGTGGCTATGATATTGCAAAATAAGGGGCATGTGTTACATAATATAAAATAAGAAAATGACAGTGGCAACTGGCTACTCTACATTTCTCTTACTGCAACTGTCTGTACTGTATACTAGAGTGATAGATTCTAAACCTAATTAACTAATTAAAGAAGCTAAGGATTAGCTAAACTGAAATTTCATTTCTAGCCATATCCAACACAGCATACAGCTTGGAAATTTACTTGTTACATCACACATATACTAAAAGGCACAGAGAAAGTCCTGAAGAATGATGCATTGCAAAGTGAATTTTTTGCTTTCTAACCAGTGGACCCATTCAGCAATAACCACATCTTCATCCACATAATTTTCTCCCAATAAGCAATCTTCCCTATATTTCTTTCTTTCATCTAGGCTCTGCATCTTCTTCTAGCACTGCTTGCACTTCACAGGTTGTGTTTTTTAAACTATCCAGGGAGCGAATTTCTTCAACATATTCCCAGATGTTGTGACAGATATTCTGCAGTAAAAATGGGGGGGAATATAGGAAACAAAGTGTGAGCTTAATAATGTCATCTGCGCTGGTTAGGCCTCAGCTGGAGTATTGTGTCCAGTTCTGGGCACCGCAGTTCAGGAAGGATGTGGAGAAATTGGAGAGGGTCCAGAGGAGAGCAACAAGAATGATCAAAGGTCTAGAGAACATGACCTATGAAGAAAGGCTGAAAGAACTGGGCTTGTTTAGTTTGGAAAAGAGAAGATTGAGGGGGGACATGATAGCAGTTTTCAGGTATCTAAAAGGGTGTCATAAGGCAGAGGGAGGGAACTTGTTCTTCCTTGCCTCTGAGGATAGAACAAGAGGCAATGGACTGAAATTGCAGCAGGGGAGGTTCAGGTTGGACATTAGGAAAAAGTTCTTAACTGTCAGGGTGATCAAACACTGGAACGAATCGCCAAGGGAGGTGATAGAATCTCCATCACTGGAGATATTTAAGAAGAGGTTAGATAGATGGCTTTCAGGGATGGTCTAGAAAGCGCTTGGGTCCTGCCATGAGGGCAGGGGGCTGGACTCGATGGCCTCTCGAGGTCCCTTCCAGTCCTACTCTTCTATGATTCTATGATTCTGTTTTTCTTTCTAGACCACTCCATTGTCCCTTTCTATGTTGCCTCTGTCCTTATCCTATATGTTGTCTCTGCCTTAAGACAATGTCTTAACTAACTCCTCCGCTAGGCTTGGCCAAAGTCCACCACCACATAAGCACAGAACAAAAGCAATCCTATCCAGCTTTTGTCTATCTCTGAACATATTACTTTTTAGTCTGCTGAGAAACACAAATTGAAAGCCCAGAACTGTCAAGAAGCAAAAGCGACTAGCTCTGCTGGACAGATTAGAATGATCAATTCATTTTATGAGGCTAAATGTACATATAGCATGTTTGTGATGAGACTTAACTGTAGCTCTTATTTTTAAATGAGTAATTTAGTATTTAATTAATTTTTTTAAATCCAAATTTTAAAAAAATCTGATTGCATCTACCCTGACTGTACTTATCTTAAAAAAAGACCAGAACATCAAGATTGACCAAAACATCAACAATTGGCTTGGTATATATATTATGCAACTCAACATTGTACATGTGTGGTCTTACAATCTCCATTCCCTCTAGGCTGCACAGCCGTGCAGCAGCCTATTAAGTGCCGCAAAGATGCTCAGGGCTACGGTGGGGAGAGATGTCTCTTCTCCCTCCAGCCGTGACAGGTTCAGGTCAAGAGAGGCAACCTCACCCCAGACCCCAACCCAGCCTTGGCACAGACCTGATGCAGCCAGGTAGGAGGTTCCCCTTCTTGGACCCTCCCCCCCAGCTCTCCCCACACAGACACATCTGGGTTGGGAGGAAGGTCCTCTCTCCCAGCCCCTGGATACCTCAATCACTTTGCCATGGCCCTGAGCCCCTTCCCACTCTCTAAACCCTACAATATCATCCACCACATTTTGTTTTTGGATTCTCCCCAACACACACAGGAAAAAGTAGAGGAAACTCTGTTCACAGCAGCCATACTAAATACCCTTGACATTCAACTCAGTAATGCTGTGCGCATAGTGTCAGGTTCATGCAAATCAATTCAAGTCAACTGGCTCCCAATCCCATCACACATCCAGCCTCCACAGATTAGAAGAGGTGCTTAGACATCTCATTTTGATAGAATCATATGTCTCTTCCAACTCTCGGGAGGACATGAACGCTAACCCACTGTCAAAAGCAGCAGCAATCCAAACTACAGTAAACTCTTGATTTTATGGACCCCAATTTAGCAGACTTTGGGAACAACAGCGGGTTTGGAGGGAAGACATCCGTTGTTCCCAAAGTCCTCTGGGGTCTGTAAAATCACACCCCCCCCCGCAAAAAAAAAAAAAAAAAGTTGAGACTTATCACTGCTGCAGCCTGGAGGAGCCACCACACACTTCTCCCACAATGGGTGGGGTGCATATATAGGCTGAGGTATTTGGGTTTATTTGGCATTTGCATATGCAACCCATCCCTGGCAGGAAGAGCATGCGGCAGCTCCAGCAGCAATTCCTCCAAGCTGTGCGGTGGTCCCTCCAGCTGAGCGTGCCGAGGCGGCCCCAGTGTCTCCTCAAGGGGCAGGGTGTGTTTTTTTGGGAGGTGGGGGGGGGGGGCCAGGTGGGTTTGCAGTAAAGCCTTTCATTTAATGGACTTCCAGGAATAGTGGACAACCCTACCCACTGTTGGTCTGTTAAATCAGGGATTTACTGTAAATCATCCTAGGCAGCGCCTTGTCAAGCCAGGACTCAAAAACTCCTAGGGATGGAGAGTCCACAACCTCCCTAGGTAACTGAGTCCAGTGCCTTACCACTCTCCTAGTGAAATAGCTTTTTCCTAATATCCAACTTAGATCTCCTGCACTGCAACTTGAAACTAGTGCTCCTCACCCTGTCAAATGTCACCGAGAACAGCCTCTCTCCATCCTCGTTAGTACCCCTTCAGATAGTTAAAGGCTCTATCATACCCTCCCATCCTTACACTCTTGTGTGAACTAAGTAAACCCAAATCCCTCAACCTCTACTCACAAGTTACGTACTCCCTAATCATTTTTTTTGCTCGCCACTGAACTCTCTTCAGTGTATCCACCTCCTTTCTGTCATGGGGGCCCAGAATTAGACACAATACTCTGAATGTGGCCTCACCAGTGACAAATAGAGGGGAATAATCACTCGCTGACAATGTTCCTACTAATGCATCCCAATATAGGGTTCTTGGCTACAAGGGCAAAATGTTAACTTATAACCAGCTTCTCAGCCACTATAATCCCCAGGTCCTCTCCCGGGGAACTGCTGCTCAACCATTTGGACCACTGCCTGTAGCAGTGCTTAGGATTCTTCCATTCCAGTGCAATCCACCCCCTCACCCAGGTCATTAAGATGTCAATAAAACTGGCCCCGGAACTGACCATTGGAGGATTCCACCCAATTCTGACCAGCCAACCAGACAGCTGGCCATTGACCAATATTGAGCCCTGTGGTCTAGCTAGCATCCTATCCATCTTGCAGTCCATTTATCTAAGCCACAGTTCTTTAGCTTGCTGTCAAAAATACTATAGGAGACCGTGTCAAATGCTTCGCTAAAGTCAAGGTATATCACATCCACCACATTTCTCGTATTCACAGAGCCTCATCACAGAAGGCAATCAGGTCGGTCAGGAATTACTTGCCTTTGGTGAATGTTGACTATTCCTATCATGTCAATGCAAACACAACGATCCTGCAGCACAGTGACCTGCAGAATCCACCAAGGAAGAGATTAAAATCCCACAACCCTTTAGCGTACCACATCAAGACTCTTACCCCCAACTTCGATACTGAGAACCACAGGGAGCATTTTCATAGCTCAAAACAAACAGCTCATCACTGAACCTGTCAAAGAACCCCAGGTTTTTATTCAGAAGACTAGTGCAGATTTAATTGCATTAGGACATCTTATGAAAGCTGTGGACAAACCCTCTCTAAATGGAAAGCGAGGCAAGTATCCGTATGAGACTGTGGTCACCGCGCACCATCAACGGAGCACATCAGATGTGAGTGCCTCCATCATTCGTTTGCCAGGAGCCTGAAGGATGGTCATCAGCTCATTGCTGCAGCAAAGAGAGAAGTTTGTAGCCCTTGCTATCTGCTCAAGCCATATGAAAGAAAAAAGGATGATTTTTCAAGACCTCTGCTGTTACTGGTTGTTTCCACAGAGTCTCACAGCAGAAGTGGCAGTAAACAGCCTTACTAAATCATTGCTTCCACATAAATTAGATTCTCATTTGTCATCACGGGTTCCTGGCAGTCCCAGTGCCTTCTATACATCTAACTGCCGTATGCGGAACCCGCAGTCTACTACAAGAATCAAAGCACTCTTTTTTTGCAATCCGTAAAATTTATTATAAAAATATACACTGGAAAAGTGTTATTTTGGCTGCAAACACAAGTGCCTGAAAGACAGAAAATACCAGACTTTACAGCTGCCTGTACAAATTTGTGCTCCACCCTTTGCACTGAAAGAGGCAGCATTTCTGTGACCAAAGTAGTATGCGATGATGTTAAAGATCAGAAAGAATACATACAAGAGGATCAAATTAAGATTGCATAGGCAACCATTAATCTGGTATTTTTTAACTTTTAGTTACCTAACTTCAAAATATATAACATTTTTAGCATAGTAGCTTAAAGACTAACAAATTTAATGTATTAAGTAATGAGCTTGCATGGATAAGACTCATGAAAGCTCACTAACACATTTATGTATAAAGGTAATCATTAAGGTGCTTTAGGACTGCTTTGTTTTTGTAAAACTACAGACTAACACAGCTATCCCCAAGACTAATTTTAGTCTAGTTCTTTTTTTCATATGTAACTTCCTTGGGATTTTTTTAAAAGGACGAACAAAAATTACATAGTAAAAGCTCTGTTATCCAGCGTGTTGGGAGAATTAATCAAATATTCTGGTTAACAGAGTTATACTTTACCAACGCAATACCAATTTTCAAAGAATTAGAATACAATCAAGTGAATAAGTACAAGATTGTATACAGGTACTCACAAATCCATTAGTAGTATAGTACTGCAGAGTGGATGGCTTCTTGAAGTACTTCAGTGTACCAGTACTACTTATGACACTACATATCACTACGGGCAGTGCCTAGCATACACCCAAATCACTAAAAAAAATACACTTAACACAAACTGTACTGTACATAATTTAATCTTGCTTTTATTTAGAAAGCACTTCAGGATGTTACAGTGCCTTGGGGTCATAATTACCAACATTAATTATCATTGTAGATGTAAAAGATACAGGCAATTGTGCTGAAACTGTAATGACCCTATGACACACCCTGAAAGCTGCTTTTTTAAAATAAACTCCTGATTTCAGCTTGTTTACTTGCCTTTTGCATCTTTTGCGTAAAAGTATAGTGCAAAACATGCAACTGCATAACATGCTGAGCCATACACTAGGCCTCGTGATTAGACTGAAGAGTCATATTGGGAGCTATCAGAAATGCCAATTAATTGATCTTTCTGGTTGAGTGCCGGAAAAGAGAGCTTTTACTGTATTATGCAGAACTAACAACCTTCCCATCAAACATCATTATGAGAATTTGCAACAGCCTTTTACTGTTTTAAATGCAGATTAAGTACATCATCTGACAACAGGAAAAGGCCCATATACAAGGAAGGTGTGGGGGAAAATGCAGAGAAAAGTAACCTAGTGGCACCATGCTGGCTAGGTGGTGAGAGGGAAGCACACCTTCTCTGCACTTGGGAACTAGGGGATCTCCTGCTCCATATGATGCTCCAAAAGGAAGTGTGGGCTGCTGGGGGACACTTGGCAGGTGCCTGGCTTGACTCCTCCCATCCACTTCACTGGAAGATGGGGGGGAGGTCCTGTCCTATGTCAGGCCCAAAAAAAGGTGGAACACCAGAGTGACTTGCAAGGGAAGGGATGGCTGATGGAATCCCAGACTGGCGCTCCTCAATCCTCAGCTACAGACCTTCTGGGATTTTCCATGCATTCACAACACAGCGCCTGAGGATGCTTTGAGTAGTGCAAGGGGCTTGGCCTAAGAAATCTTTGGATATGTTTATTGCTGGGGCAGACTTGCCAAAAAACTTCCCAAGGAAAAAGCGAAAGAAGGATAATGCTGATTTTACCACTTTGAACCTGGCTACAGGTGAACTTCTTCCATTCATAAACCTCTGTAAAAGTTTACAGCAGTTTCATGATATGGCTATAGTTAGTTATACTGTATAACTCCATGTGTTGACACAAGTTGCCATGAAAGCATTTCTCAACTTAGCTTACTCGACCTCCAAAGTGCCGTAAGTTAAATTTGAAAAATTACATCTTCCACTGCTAAGATTAAAACTGCTACAGTTTTCCTGTTAGCTTCCTACACGGATAGTCTTACTCAAAATATAACTTTCCCATGTAGACAAGCCTTTTAACTTTCCTAATCCATACTAAGTATTAAACAGAACTAACTTAGAATTTGGTATAAGATTCAGCAAAAATTCAACAATTAACTCTAAAATTTCCTGTAAAATTTTAAAATATTTGAGACAGCTATGCAGAAATAAGATGGAGTCTGCTATGGCAAGCAGGTGGAGATGATACAAATGGGACACACCAGTACAATTCCTCCACAGAACACCAGATGGAGAGAAAACACGAGATTTAACTACATAAAAGAACTTGAAAACAGCAGCCAAGAATACAGAGTAATGGCTGAGCCTTGTTTGTGCCTTAAGTGATGTATAACAGCATAGGAAGGATTTTAATTCAAATTAATCCAAATTGAATTTCATGGAACAAATAAGGCACTTCCACAGGTGAAAGGGTTCCTCCTTGCTGAATAGAGTAAACCACTGCTTTACACAAGTACAATGTACCTGTTCATCATATTAATGCAAATGTCGAAATCCCAGGTTCCAGCCGCCCACTTCCTGCAGCTGAGTGGGAGCCTAAAAAGTGACCAAGCACTGCCACCTGGCCCTGGCTCCCAGGGGCTCAGAGAAGAGGGAGGTGTTAATGCCCCTCAAAGAAAAGGTCCCAGGAACACTGCATTAAACAACCTAAATTAGGAGTCACTATCCACTCTTCCCAATCATTTATATGGAGACTGGACCTTAGGTTATATTATTAAACTAGTCATATCTGCACAATCAACAGCATGGAAAAAGTTATAATGCCATATGGAATTGTTATACTGGTATCCCTTATTCCTCTTCACTTACAGGAAGAGCGTGTCCTGAACTGAGGCTCATTTATACCAACAGTGTGTCCACACCAACTGCTGTAACTATATCACTTTAGAAACACCATTAGAAATATCTATATATCCTACTTTAACAGTGCATTACAGCTGCTCACATGGTAAGGACAGCTCTCATCTGAGGATATAGTAACTTATCTTGAAGTTTAAATGAAAAAACAGGGGTCCTGTCTACCTTTCTTAAGGCAGTTTAAGCTATGCTTTGAATTTAAACCATTATAGTGCTATATGTATTACTATATGTATTTAACTACACTAAGTATAGTGCTTACTAAATATACCAATATACTTTACTGTATACTGCACCCAAGTTTAAAGTACTGCAGGTGCCCAGTTTGTGAGAGGGATAGTTTCCCAGGAAGACAGAGCACTAGCCAGTACATAATAGCAGCCAACTTACCAAATACTTCTGCTCCCTAGAAGTGGGACAAGAGAGGTGTAGGTGGCATGAGGAGCATGAACTGTCTACCCCACTTATGCTGCACATAAGGAATACTTTCCAAGTTCCCTTTTATACAAAATAATCACTGTCCTCAGTCAGCTGAGATTTTATTTTTTCGTCTTTTCTTCTCCTCTGTGTACTATCTCCTTTTCTCCCAAAACCAAATGGGAAGAAGGGGCTTTCAAAGTCCAGGGAGTCCTTTCAAAAGGCCCATCTACACGAGCAGCATGCATTTTGAAAGCAGCACTTTTGAAACATGCACGGCTGCCATTATGCTAATGAGGTGCTGCATATTCATGGCAGCGCCTCATCAGTATCTGCCAACGTGGCTCATTAGCATGTCCCTTTCGAAAGGCAACGACTAGTGTAAGCCACGGCTGTACTGCTTTTTGTTTCCAGAGGAGGGATAGCTTAGTGGTTAGAGCACTAGTCTTGTAAACCCCGGGCTGTGAGCTCAGCCCTTGATGGGGCCATTTAGGGATCTGGGGCAAATAGATTAAAAAAAAAAAAAAAAAAAAAAAAAAAAAGGATCTGTCAGGGATGGTGCTTGGTCCTGTGAAAAGGGCAGGGGACTGGTCTGGATAAACTTTCGAGGTCCCTTCCCTTTCTGTGAGATATGTATATCTCCATAGAATCAAAAAGTTACGTGATGCATCCGTCTTCACCACAGAAGTCCAGGCTAACTCAGCAATGTGAACTTGCCCTACAAGAGACTAATTAATTAAGATGGTTACACAGTAATCTACTATTGAATTTAAAAATAAATCAATAAATAAATACACTTATGGCATACAGAGGATCCCAACATGAAGGCCTTACCTGGTCATTATAACTTCCAGAATTATACCAAGCTCTGAGCAAAAGTTCTAGCTTGGGTGGTGGAGATTTTATTGTGCTTCTCTCTCTCTCTCTCTCTCGTTCTGGCTCATATTTTTACAGTTGTCTCACAATTAAAATATTCTGAGTTTCAGGGCAGGGAGGAGAGGGTTCCTCACCTTGTGCAGAAACTGAGGTTCTTTGATACAGTTGTCACTGTGAGTGCTCCACTTTAAGTTTCTTGACATTGTGCCCACGTAATGAGAGATCTGTGGTGGTACTGCCAGGCTGGCCATGTACACATGGCAGCCCTCTCATACCTGAGCTACTTCTCTGCCCAAATAATCTGTGTGAAACTCTGAAGTAGAGGGGAGGACAGTGGAGCACCCATGGTGTCAGCATCTTGAAGAACTACAAAAAGATCTCAGCAAACTGAGTGATTGGGCAGCAAAATGGCAAATGAAATTTAATGTGGGTAAGTGTAAGGTAATGCATGTTGGAAAAAATAACCCAAATTACACGTACTACATGATGGGGTCAAATTTAGCTACTACAGATCAGGAAAGGGATCTTGGAGTTATAGTGGATAGTTCTCTGAAGACATCCACGCAGTGTGCACCAGCAGTTAGTAAGGCAAATAGGATGTTAGGAATTATTAAAAAAGGGATCGATAATAAGACAAAAGATATCATACTTCCCCTATATAAAACTATGGTACGCCCACATCTCGAGTACTGCATGCAGATGTGGTCTCCTCACCTCAAAAAAGATATACTGGCATTAGAAAAGGTTCAGAAAAGGGCGACTAAGATGATTAGGGGCTTGGAAAGGGTCCCATATGGGGAGAGGCTAGAGAGACTGGGACTTTTCAGTTTGGAAAAAAGGCGATTGAGGGGCGATATGATAGAGGTATATAAAATCATGAATGGTGTGGAGAAAGTGAATATAGAAAAATTATTTACCTTTTCCCATAATACAAGAACTAGGGGACACCAAATGAAATTGATGGGTAGTAGGTTCAAAACTAATAAAAGGAAATTTTTCTTCACACAGCGCACAGTCAACCTGTGGAACTCCTTGCCCGAGGAGGCTGTGAAGGCCAGGACTCTATTAGGGTTTAAAAAAGAGCTTGATAAATTTTTGCAGGTTAGGTCCATAAATGGCTATTAGCCAGGGATAAAGTATGGTGCCCTAGCCTTCAGAACAAGGGCAGGAGATGGATGGCAGGAGATAAATCACTTGATCATTGTCTTCTGTTCTCCTTCTCTGGGGCACCTGGCATTGGCCACCGTCGGCAGATGGGATGCTGGGCTCGATGGACCTTTGGTCTGACCCAGTATGGCCATTCTTATGTTCTTATGTTCTTAACCTCAGTTACAGGACAAGGTAAGTAATCTTTTCTTCTTTGAGGAGGGTGGGTGCTTCACTTTAAGTGACTTGAGCAGCGGAGAAAAAGTTTTAGGAGTTGGTTCGATGATCGTGGATAGCACTGTGAGTCCAAACTGAGAGTCTGCAGCTGATTACGAAATACCTTTGCTGTTCAACGTGGTGTGGGCAGATGCCCAGGTAGCTGCTTTACAAGCCTCCAGGAGTACACAGGCACATTATTGAGAAACACCATTGATGCGGACAACACTCTGGTGGAGTGTAAACAAACTCCTGGTGGAGCTCAGATTGCTGTTTTGGTAACAAATAAATACAACCAGGTAACTATTTAGTTAATCTCTGTTTCGAGATGGTTTGAGCCTTTGAATGTTCAGTTACAGAGATAGTGTCAATGATTTTCTGAACATTTCTGTCCTTCCTAGGCAGGAAGCACTGTGAACATATTGCATGTGAAATGAGGCCTCCCTGCCATCTACACGTGATTCTGGGGAAAATACAGGTAAGTACGCAGGCTGATTTAAATGGGGATGTGGCCATAGAATCACTTTGTCTTTGAAGAACGCAGTACAAGATGCGGGTTACATTAGAACACCAAATTCTCCCAGCTGTCTTGCCGAAGTGATCACAATGAGGATTCAAGAGGATAATATAAAGAAAAGACTAACAAGGCTGGGAAAAGCAATTGACATATGTAAAAGTGGGGTGCTGCTGTTGCTGTGACTCAAGCCAAAGGTGCTAAAGGTGGAACTGGGGAGAAGGGGCGAGGAGCAGTTAGCACTACACACTAGGTAACTATTCAGGGTGATGCCAAATAGTTGCACATACATGCAGCCGGCTAGGCACTGCTACTACAAATCTGGTTACAAGCACAGGGCAACAAGATTCATCAAGTGGGGCAAAGCATTCTTGTCACATTAGTTAAGTCCAGAAGAGGTCATTAATTATCCATTCTCAATCTTGTAAAAAAGAGCTTTAGAAGAATGGTTTTTAAACTTTGATGATGTCACAGTCTGACTTGACATAAAGATAAAATTTAAGTTTACATTAAGGTTTTCAAAAAGGTCCAGTCCCTTTTCAGAGTGACAAACCTGGAATCCTTCAGGATTTTTTCAAAGGTAGACATTTAGATTTGCATGGAAAGAAGATTTAGTTTTATTTATTTTAAATTTTAGGTCTCCAGCAAACTTCTGATGACCTAACTTAAGGCTTTCAAAGTCTACAAGCCATTTTCTTGTTACTATTCTAAAAATCAAATCAACTAAGCTTTGACCTTGAGCATAAAATGCAGCTGAGTGAGAAAGAGCAGAATTGAAAAGGTGGTTTTGCTACAAACTGACAAGAGACCACTAATTCTGGTGATCACCCCCATTTTTAGGCATCAATATTAAGAAAATTTAAATCAACTGAACATTTGGCATAAGATACCTACTTGCATCTCAAACCTAGCCTATCACTGTTGAGGACAGTATCAGTTTGTGGATTTTAGATAGGGTATCAGAATATACCTCAACTGGAATAACCATTATTTACACACACACACACACACACACTGAACAATTTGAGAACATTGATCAGTAGTAAAACAATTTCTAAGTCATTCAATGAAGAACAATTAAAAGGAAAATGTTTCAGAGCAAAATTTATGCTTGACATGACAAACGAATATTGACACTGCAACGCACCACATTAGGATTACTATGGGTTGATTACCTTTAACATGTATCATGTTCCGTACATGAAAGTTTATTGAATTATCCAACTTATACACAACCCCCAAGGATTTTGTTTAAGGACAAAATGAAATCTGAAAAAAAAACGAATGCTTTGTAAGGATTTATGCCATAATATAGAATCTGTCAAAAATGCACGGAAAGGAGCCTGATAGCTGGGAGGAGATGATGTCTGGTAAGTACCATTTCGGACATATAAGTTCCTAGGTTTCAAGGCCAGGATGAACTTCTGATCCTGCAGTCTGACCTCCTTCATAACATAGGCCACAGAAATTCCAATGTAAGTCCTATAGCATCTCTTTAAAAGATCTAATTTTTGTTTTAAAAATTGCCAATGATGGATAATCTATCAAGATGCTCTGTAAATGGTTCCAATGGCTAATTACTCTCAACAATTTCTGCCTTATTTCCATTCTGAATTTGAATTGCTTCTGCTCTGGTAGTCTATAGTACCTTTCTCTGCTGATCTGAAGAGACTTTCATCAAATAATTGTTCTCCATGTACATACTTAGACACTGTAATCAATTCATTCCTTAACCTTCTCCTTGTCTGTTCCCAGTGTTAAATAAACATATTAGAATGTGATTCTATAACAACCAAACACTCTCCAACTATAAATGGAAATACAGATTTGAACTGCAAGATACAAGAAAGCACACAGAAAATGGGTTATGGTGAAATTTTAAAATTAACTGACTGCCTGTATCTGCCAAATGGAATCTTGAGCTAACTGATTTCTGTTGAAGATGTTATTATGACCTCATGTTTAAATAGGCTTCATTTATAACAGTTCACCCATTGAACCTGATATATCATTTCTGTTGCACAAGACAGGTAACAGTTTGCAGAAACAAAAGTTCAGAATTAATTTTAAAAATCCCACTACAGCTATGGAACGACTCTGTTTCCTCCAAACTATTTCAAGACAGACAGAGAGCAACGACGCCAACTCCACAAAAAATCCCAACCACCTATCAATGCCTCCAAAAACAAACTGGGGTCTGCGTTTTACCAGACCTGCAATGGCATCTACAGTGCTAGGATCTAACACAATCACTGTAAATGCTTTATCTGATATCAGCCCACAAGTAACAGTACTTGGTGTTTGTGCCAATTCATCAACTATCTTGCCATTGCTCAAACCTAGTATTAAAGCAGCAAATAGCCAAGCCTTCTTTTACTCATCCTTTCATATCAATGCCAACTTTACCATCAGTATCATTAAACATCTCCCTAGCTCTCAGAATTACCATGGTAGTATTTCAGATAAAGATGCAATTGCTTTTTTCACACTTTAAATGTATTTGGGGGAACAGAGGCTGTTGAACATCTTTGTTTGTCTGGTTTTAGATTTCCTTTAATGTTTTGTTAAAAAGTTTCATAACAATTCATTGTTCTCTTTACCGTCCTTTTGTGTGTGAAACATAATACTAGTATTAAGTAGCAAAAAGCATACTAAAATGAAGAAACAAATGAGAAACTGAAGACAAATTATATGGCATTATTTAAAGAGTCTCAGATCTGAATATTTAAAGCCATTAGTAACACAAGAAGGCTTTTTAAAAAAATACTATTTTAATCATGACAATGTCCATTTAACATGAATGTATTGCAGTGTAAGGTATTAGACTGAAATAGTTACAATGAAGGCATTCTGGTGGCAGTTACTTTTACACTGATGTCTATGAAAGCAACTTGTAGTGTATGTTGTTGTGAACATCACAGTCTCCATGTTAGCATTAAATGAGTACCATAAATCAATGTGAATCTTAGAAGCCCAGAAAAATCAAAGCTGAAACAAAATCCTTACACAGCAAGGACTGAAAACTATACTGAATATAAAATACATGTTTTCATATTGTATGTCCTGTACCCATGATCTCTCTCATACATGAAAAAAGGAAACACCACATTATTTTTGGCCTAATCATCATTGTATCACAGGGTACAGAATGAGCTCAATGACTTTCATGGCAGCACCTCATGTAGCAAAATTCTCCATAGACTTAAGTTTTATACAGACTATGCTGTAATCAGAATTAAGCTTTTAAGTTAAAAAAAAGCATGATTATGATGAATTATTAATCTAATTCAGTGCCTCACAATTAGAATGAGAACACTTAAATATTTTAGTATATATCCTTCTCCATGGCAAAGGAGAGTTGCTTCCAAACAAAGCAAGACAAAGATTTGTCTGTAAGTGATCTTACATTTGTGAAGACTCACACAAATACTTTCTAATTCTTCACTCAAGAGTTCATCTGGATGTGTACGAATTTGTCAACAATCCAAGAGACAACATATAACTGGCACAGTAACATGACCAATGACATCCTACAGGACACCTCTGAATTAAAGACAACAAACTATGTATAGAAATTTAAAGTAAAACATTTTATGTTAGGGATAAAGTGATCCATTATATGGTATATACAACTGAAAAAGTCTTCCCTCAAATTTTTCTGGAAGATACACTTTTATGAATGTATCTAGTCCTCCACTGTCCGTACACGCTCCTTTCCTCCAACATCCATCTTACATGCCCACTAACAGAACTCATGCATAAGAAACACTACTTATTATCACAATCTTGATTTCAACCAATTAATAAGTATGAGAAGTTACAATGTAACATATTCCAACAGGCTAAAAGCAACTAAGAATATCGGTCTGTTCAGATAAAATAAGCTATTCTTACCCATGTTCTTGCTCATTAAAATCGTATTAACCTAGGAGTTTAAAAGAAGTCTGACACAACAAGGAGTACTTGTCTAAGTTAGCTGGAAGATTAAATCCCAGGTAAACTAGGTTCCAGATCAACAGAACACAAGTATAAGGATATCCTCTCTAAGATCTGTACAACACAAACACCAGCATTCTCCTTTTAAAGGACATGTTTTCAGGGGTGACTACTTAAGATGGCAGTGGTAACCATCTATACAGGAAAAGATAAGTTATACACAGTTTAAATATTTCATGTGTTTAAAGTGGAAATCAAGGCCAGGTGTGCTCTTTTGCAAGCGCTAAATTACTGTATTAATCAGTAATAAATCACAGAAACACAGGCAGTTGATTTTTACTGGGAGATAGTTAGCAAGATGCATATGCAGCAATACAGATCAGTTTTACACTAGCTTTCCTCGGACTGCTCAAAGATGAATAAGCTACACAGATCTGAGGTAGCACAAAGTAAGAAACTACAACTACAGCCCCCAACAGGTACCTATAGGATATTATTCAATACCAACAATTATACAAATAATGGACCTATTTCTTAAAATGGCCTTTTGGAACAACGATACCTTTCTGATCACTATAAAAGAAGGCAATTAAACAGACATAAACTTGTTAGTACCACTGACAGCATGAATCCAATCTACTTCTTGCTACAGTGCTGTCACTTTAACACTGTTCTGACACTTTATTTACATCACAAAAAGACACTGGTTCACAGACCACATGATTCAGAAATTATTCATTTTCAAGTTCTGTACATCATTTATAGGGTTTGTGCTATTTTTATCAGAAGTATTTGCACACACATTAAAAGTTATTTTAGAGTTCAAAATATTTACCACAACCTTTTGCATAACCCCTTTTGAAAGTTGTTGTTTATATCCAATTGGCACATATATTAAGTCTGTTTGCCTTTTTTATTAACCTTAACCACACCTGAGTAAAATATACAAGATACAATAGTCCACATTATCACCTGAAGAAACCTTGTGACACAAGGTAACACAAACAACAATGTTTTTCCTAATGGTAGTACCAATTTTGTTCATTTTCACCAGAAGCTCTTCTCCAGTTGACCAGCATTACCTAAGTCATTTTTATGCTAACCAACAAAAAGCCTCTTTACAGCTTTATAGTTAACAAGATGTCTTATAAAGGCAATAGGTGATATTAAGACAGTTAAGCTTTATGATAAAGAATAAAATAAAGGATGCCCAAATATCTGTATTTAATTAAGAACAAAGCAATCTGATTTTAAGACAGACATGATAGTTTAACTCTGCAAAAACAGTCACTCAAGAAAGATGAGAATTTTAGCTCTAGTCTTCAAGTCAAACAGTTATCAACACTTAAGCTGTCATGTTGCACACAATACATTAAAAAAATAAAAATATTGTAACTAGTCATCCTCACACCAGACTCTAAAAAAAACCACTGTCAGCAACAAAAGGAAAACAGTTTCACTGCTGCAAGACATATAACATCAATTTTGGAATGAGAACTATGCATTAAATTAGGAAGTTATAACACTCTGCAAACACAGTGCATCTTCTTTCCATATCCATTTTGCAATCAAAACATCTATGCCCTGAAGATATGAAATGTGAAAGAAGGCTGAGAAAATGGGTTACAATACTGGACAGTCACAGAAGAGGGAGTAACTTTAGCTTCGATTTGCCATCAATTTCCTGATCACACTGAGTCGCTACATTTTTTCCTCATATAATTAAGTACCCAACGCAGAAAAAAAGGGTGGGAAAGCGGGATCGTCAGTTTCATACACCCTACCACACTGGTGAGCCATCAGCGGTGCCACGTTACCAGCTATCCCAACTCGGGGTGCGATGCACGCCTTCAGCAGCGGCTTAACAGCAGTTGCATAATAAGATTCAGAAAGGCCAACTTGTCTTCCTGCGTCGTTGTTCCGAGCGCGCGGGCGGTGGGCAAGGCAAGGCAAGGGACTCCCACGGGGGCTGAGCATTACCTGAGTATCACCGGCATTGCCACTAGCGGGCTGGTTACTATGCAGCAAAGCACAGGCAGACACCTGGCACCCCAACGCGCAGCTCCCCCCACGGAGGAACGGCTCCTCGGCACAGCCTTCCCCAGGCTCTAGCCAGCCGGCAGCCCCGGCGCTGGGCCAGGCGCCGGCTGCTCTTTGCAGCCGGGCTGGGCTCGAGGAGCCGGCGGAGCGCGGCGGCCGCGACACACACCGGCTGGCTTCTCCCCTCCGCGCCCATGCTCCGAGAGGCGGGCGCAGTCGCGGCCGCACGCAGCGGGGGGGAGCGGGTGCCACCCGGGCGCGGCGGCGGCTCAGGTGGGCGCCGAGCGGAGCATCCCTCTCCCCGCGCGCAGGGGCCGGGCCGGGCCGGGAACTTACTTGCCGATCACTTCGCAGAGCTCGTACACGTCCTCGAAGAGCACGTCGTCGTCGGCCATGGTCCAGGCGGCGGGTGGGCCCGCCCGAGAGGCGGCCCGGGGGAGGGGGGCCCGCGGGCACGATCCCCTCCGCGCTCCCCGCCAGGCACCGCCGTCAGTCCCAGCCTCCCGCGGCCACGCCGGGAATCCCCGCGCCTCCTGCGGGCCGCGGTCGCCCCGCGCGCCTCACGCTGGCTCCGGGCTCCGCGACCCCGCCCGCCGCGCTCGCTCCTTCCCTCCCTCCCTCCGCCGGCCACGGCTCCGGCTAGCAGGGTGGAGAGGGCACCATGCAGGGGCCGGTGGAGCGGCGGGAGGCAGCGCCGCCTCGCTCCTCGCGGTGCACGCGCACGTGGATGGGGGGGATGGAGAAGGAGGCGCGACCCCGATCCACCCTCCAGGGGTAACGGCGTCGATAAGCGCTTTACCGGCCGGCGGGCGCGAGCGCGCGCGCGCGCGCGCCTCACCCCCCCTCCTCGACAGTGTCCCAGCCCGTCACGCAAGCGAACCAGCGCGCGCACCCCCACCCAGGCACAAGCACGCACGCGGGCTCCTTCTCTCCCCACCCCTCCACCGCCACAAACGCACGCAGAGCCACGCCCACTAGCCCCCCCCCGAGGAACAGGCCTTGGCCGTTGTGCGCAGGCGCGCCGTGGTGCCGCATGACGTCATAGGGAGGAACGAGCCGGGCGGAGGGGGCAGCCAGGGTCCCACGTGAAGCTCAGGCTGGGCGGGGTCATTCCCTGCCCGAGTTTCTGGGCGCCACCTGCGTGGCCCATTGAGCAGCTGCTAGGAGGGAGTGGGGGCTGCGAGGCGGCTCTCGCCGCTCCCTGCTTCGACCCCGGGCGAAGGGGGTTGTCCTGCACCTCGTGCGGGCGGTGCCGGGTGCGGCTGCCGCTGGTTTCTGCTGCTGGGGTTGACAGGGAAGCCGGACAGACGGACAGTGCACCAAGTGCTGACCCGAAGAGGCAAAGCTGCTTAATCTCACGTTAGCCGTGATCTCTGCCAGGCGGCCCAGAGAAACGTGGGATCGCGAGTCTGGCGGCAGCCCCGCCTCCTTTCTTTTGCATTGTCAGTGCTTTGATCTGAGTGCAGTGAAACGGACATGGAAAGCGCCATTTGTTTCCCTGTGTACACCGGAGCGTGCAAAGTGGGGAGCGGGCTCCCTTGGTGGGGCTGTGAAATTTATTAAGGTGGGGACGCAGCACAATTAGCTGCTGGGTCTTAGGCTCATCTATCTCTGTAAACATGGTTACTGTTTTATACATGTGTAGGCACATTTATAATGCTGATCAATAAAGTTGGTAGATTTTACATACTCTTTTCTTACATGTGACAAAAGGTTCCTGCCCCCCGGCATAGGAACATAACTGAAATTTTTATTGACTTGGATTAGATTAGACAGGTTGGGATATGGTGGGGCCTGCTTAACTGCAGGGACAAAACGTAGGGCCTAAGGTGAAAAGGTTGCTCACACCTGGTCTACAGGATGAGCAAAATCATTTCCAGTAACTTGAGTGGCTTCAGGAGGAATGAATGGAGTCTCATTCCACTAGACCTGGGCACACTGGAGCCCTCCTAATCATAAAAGGAGAAAAGATGTCCACCGTAACTCAGCCTCAGAGCATAGATTATGTTTTTTAAACAGTGAACTCACTGTGGAGATTAGATTATCTTTCTGGATGGGGGAGCCTAAATGCTATTTCTTGCTGTACCATTTCACTTGGGGTGCTTAAAAAAGGAATAAGGGGTCAGGTATCAAGTGAGCTTCATATTTTAAAAAGCTAATGGCTGGTGCAGCCTGCTCCATAACCGTTTTACAATGATACAAAACCCTATGCAGAAGCATATTCTAAATTGCTTAACAGGTATTTTTTAGCCAGAGTTTGAAAGGATGGTTTTCAGAAGGAAGCTATAGAATTTACAAGGGAGTTCAGAGATTTTCCGTAAGAAAAATATTGCTGTTTATAAAAATATTTGAAAAGCATTTAGGCATGCATACTTATTATAATTTATTAACATCGAGCAAGCTGAACTTCTTAGGTTCATCTCACAGAGTATCCTGAAAATCAGATTTAGTCACTGATGTAGGTTGCAGAGTTGAGGATCTTTAACCAAGAGCACCCTACTTGCTTTCCCCAGAGTTAAAAGAAAAGAAACAGTGAAAACACAGTACTACTTGTGTAAGGCCAACAGACTTGGGTTGGTGGCCCTAGGGTTAGAACCTATGAGCAGTGGGTCTGAAGCCCTGCACTCTACCATATGAGCTAAAGGCCAGTTGGCTCTCAGCCAATGCTGTAGAGCAGGGACATCACTCACCCCAGCTGAGGTCTCAGTGTACGACCCTTGCATAGCAGCAATACATAAGGTTAAACACCTCCATGTATATAGGTCCAAAACTACAGATAAAAATAAACATCTTGACTGGTATATGAATGCAAATAGGAGGCCACTAAAGACTTTAATGGACATGTGTTATGTTCCCTAAAGTTCACACTGCTAAGCGGATGAGCCTCCAAATTTTGCCGTAGCTGAAGCACCGGTGTGGTCTTCACAAATTGCCTCAAGTAGAATTCATTGCAGTAATATGGTCAAGAGATTGCAAGTGATGAATAACAGGTTACATCCCCACTGGACAGAATGTGCCTGATCATCATTCTAGATTGGAGGTGGGGATGCTTTTTCCTCTGATGAGCCATTGACCCACCCAAAAAAAAGCCAATCATGAGCCACACAATTGCAGGAATCAGGGAGGCTTGGCCTGGGGAAAGAAATGAGGGGTTCACAGTGTGGGAAGGGGCTCTGGGCTGGGCAGGAAGTCTTGATGTAGGAGAGGGGTGAAGGCTCTAGATGGGTATGTGTATCCTGGGGTGGGGCTGGGTATGTGGGGTTTGGAGTGCAGGTTCTAGCCAGGTGGCTTGTGTATCAGGAAGCTCCTGTGCATTGATGCAGCAGGGTCTGGCTCTGTACTCCTCCTGGAAGCAGGTGGCCAGGTAGCTTTGCATTATGCACACTGCACATTCCTGCAGGCTGCAGAGCTGGAACGAGGGCAGCACATGGAGCTTCTTTAATCATCTTGCTGTCATGTTTTACAGAGCAGTGAGAGGTGTCTTTTCTCCCACAAGTCTTTTTTTGTCCTGAAATCTCATATATTAGTCTCAGATTCCTAATTTTTCTCACTACATCACCCAAGTTCCTCCTCCCACTCACCAGCTATGTAGGTGTGGATGGCAGAGCAGTATAGCTTCTTACACAAATAATAACACTCAACTCTTATATAGCACTTTTCATTGGTATGTCCCAATGTGCTTTATAAAGGAGATAATTACCATTTTACAAATGGGGAAAGTAAAGCAAAGAGATTAGAAATGAGATATACAAAGTCACTCAGCAAGCATGTGGCAGAGCCAGGAATAAAACTTGGATATTTAGTGCACTGGAGTAATGCTAATTAAACATATGCACTGCACTTCAAGTAGCATCCCCAACATCTCTCTAGTATTGGAACATTTCACAAAGAAGCTACAGAAGTGAATAGGTGAGGTTCTGTGGCCTGAAATGTGCAGGAGGTCAGACTAAATAATCAGGATGGTCCCTTCTGACCTTGAAAGTCGATGGATCACTGCTTGAACTTTCATGGAATGTCCTGTCTCCCAATGGTGGGGCTAAAATTATTTCATAACACAGTTAAATATAAATGAAAATCCAATTAGAGAATCTCCAATTAGTTAAGATCTGATTTGTAATGCTCTCTATAAATTGCACATCTGGAGGATTCTCTAAATGGTTTGGTGTTATTTAGATAGAAGTAGTGTTCTGAGAACAACAGGGTCCAAAGTTTAACCTTCCCTTTAGAACAAGACTTTCAGAAGACCACAGGTTGCTGTATTTCTTAGTTGAAATGGAAGTCAGAGACTGCCTTCTTCAAGAACTCCAGATGAGGACTCATGGGACCTAGGTTAGTGAAGAGACCTATCTACAGATCTTTCCATGAGACCTTATTTCTCTGCTGTGATTCTGGCAGATGTTACTGTGACTAAAAGGCTTTTTTGATCAAAAAATGGCATAAGGACGATGTAGCTAGCATTTAAAAGGATGGGTCCATTAAATGCATCAGTCCAGTGCAGCAGATTGAATACAAACCTGAGGGAGATTTGGTGGCTGCAGACACACTCTAGAGTATTTGACAAAAGGACAGTGGATCTAGATTTCGTATGTGTCAGACTGATAAAGACCCACAAAACTTTGTGGCTTCAGAGAAAATGTGACTTAACTACTGCTCAGGAAGAGACGATTCAGAAAGTAATTCAAGCTATGAGCATACAGGCTGACTGGATGCATAGTCACGGTTTCTATCATCATTAAAGGAGAAGTTCTCAGTCCTAGATGAGATTTTGTTTAAAGGATAAATAGAGGTCATTTGAAAATCAAAAAATCTACAAGAAGGGCCTGGGACATAACATATGGGCTTCAGAGCAACAGTGACATATTGAGAAAGATGTTGAGACTTGTCACTACGTCAAAAATATAGGTGATCAAGCAAAAGCTCGCCCATTTTGGTAGCATGACACCCAGGAACAAAGCAGGCATAAACTTGTTTATGTTATCTGGAAAAGGAAAAAAAAACTATGATTTTGTCCTAGGCTCTTTTCTCACTTCCCTGAGATAACCTTACTAGAAGAAATTACTGTTAACCAATTGTACATATCAAATTTTTTTTGTCAGATTCACTATACCTGACAATGGACTACTGTTTAGCAGGCGAGAATTTAAGCATTTTCAGTGATGTATGGATTTAGTCAGGATGCAATCCCTATTATTCCCAATTCAACACATTGGTGTAAAACTGTCAAAATAATAAAGACTACTGAATAGGGCTGGGGAGTTGGACTCTGATCTTTGTTTAGCACTGTTAAATTACAGAACTGTGCCAGGAAAGCATGGGTTGTCACCCACTAACATTTAATTCAACAGTAAACTTAAAAAGAATGTCTACAGTGTTAGAAAGTGATATTAAAGTCAGGCTGCGTCTGCACTAGCAAGTTCTTTCAAATGATTTTTCGAAAGAAGGGGGCTCGTTCGAAAGAGCCCATGGAGCATTCTTTTGAAAGTAAATCAAAAGAACGCAGTGCTCCTTTCAAAATCACTCTTCCTTTCCCGTTTCAGGAAAAGTGCCCCCTTTTGAAGTTCTTTCAAAAGAAAACTTGTGTAGACACTCCTCAGGGATCTTCTTTTGACAGAACAGTCTTCATTTTCAATCCCTGGCCCATTCTTTCGAAAGAGTGGCCATTTGCATGGCCATTTCGAAGTTTGGGGCTCGTGTAGACGTAGCCTATGACAACCAATGACTCAGTCAAGTGAAAAAATTGCTCATAGTCCTGAAAAAGCACTTTGTAGCAATGATCTGCCTTTTTTTTATGCTTGTATCAAAGAAGCAGACATCTGCCAGAGCAACTTTCTAGTTCTAAACCTCTCTCATTGATGGGCACTGTGAGATATCCAGTCACAGAGGTATGAAAGATGTACAGATGTCCCACATCCTCTGTGACTGAATTGGCCTTGTCAACTCTGGCCCTCCTCTTGACTGGGACTCCCTCCTTTTCCTGAGCCTCTATATTTAGATCCTCCTCTGGAACCCCGACTCATGCATCTGACAAAGGAGGTCTTTGCCTACGAAAGCTTATGCTTCAAAATATCTGTTAGTCTATAAGGTGCCACAGGACTTCTTATTGTTTTTGAAGATACGGACTAACTTGGTTACCCCTCGGATACCAGCAGCTTTTGTAATTTTTCCTGGTATTCTTCCAGTGGAATTGCCAGTGGATCAGCCTTCATCTGCAGCAAGTCCAGAAAGTCTTATATTTATCTGAATTGAGCTAGATCAGCAATTCTCAAATGGCGGGTCAGAACCCCAAAGTGGGTCATGATCTCATTTTAATGGAGTTGTTAGGGCTGACCTTAGACCTGCTAGGGGCCTGGGCGGAAGCCAAAGCCTGAACCACACCTCTTGGGGCTGAAGGTCCAGGGCTTCAGACGTGGATGGAAGGGCTCAGGTTACAGGCTCCCCAGATCAGGCTGAAAGCCTTGGGCTTCACCTTGGGCCCCTGTTTAGGGTGTTGCGATTTGGATGGGCTCAGGCTTCACTCTCTCCTCGTGAGTTCTTGTAGCAATTTTTATTGTCAAAAGGAGTTTGTGGTGCAATGAAGCTTGAGAAACCCTTAGATAGATCATATGGGTTTCACAGCATCACTAGGAAATAAAGAGATAGGTAGTGGGTCAGGATAGTTCTCTGACTAGGACTCCTCATCAAAGTCATGACTAGTCTGACTATAATGCACTTTTGTGGGCTGACAGAGAAGTGGATCTAGCCCTAGAGTGGGAAGCAGATGTTGGCTTTCTAGTCTGACCTTCCTAGGACTAGATGTGACACCCTGATATTCCAAGCAACCCAATCATTCAGTTTCTTTAATAAATTTATCAATGTATCATGAATTTTAATTTATACTAAAACTTCTCACAGAAAAGTGTTGGGTTTGACAATTTGTTGAAGTTGTCACTCTTTTAATGGTATCGTTGATGTATTTGGTACTACTGGAAGAACAGCAGCCTGTACAACTTATTTAGCATACAAGTTGTCTGATGGGCAGTGAATAAGGCCTGAGGGCCACACATTGAATGATGAAGTTACATTTTGGAACAACTGCCATATTCCCTGAATTCCCTGTGTGATCATGTAATGAATGGCATACATGCCTTTGCATATAATTAAAAATACAGAGTTCAAGAGAATTGTCTTCCTGTTGAATCAGATGAAAAAGTTTTCTTTTCCCTGGACTTGCTTGCACCTCTCCCGGAAGTAGGAAGGGTTTCTCCAATTTGGCCAACCTCCCCATTTGAGACTCCTGTCTTAAGGGCAACCTAGGGAAAAGAAAATGTCCTCAAACCTCTAAAAGCTATGAATAATTACAATCACACAGCTTCCATTGATACTCACAGCTGAAGCTCATTCTCCAAAACGAATGGTTAAATATATAAATTGTTGCATATGTAATTGATAAAAAATTAGTACTGGCACTTACATTCTAACTTAAATAGAGTAAAACTATATGCCTCATAGGTATAACACTCAGGAGGTCACACACTTAAATATGAAAATGCCACTAATCTCACTAGAGAATTTATACTCTTGTTCCAACAGAGTGAAAGCAAGTCTTTTTACATTTAATGCCTTAGGTCTAATTTGTTAAAATTTTAAAGTGAGTCCAGAATTTTCTCTATGATAAGGACTGTATCAAAAGACCCCCTTCTTTTTTCTTCAGGTTTAACCTCAAGTGACAAATAATAGAAGGCTGATAGCTTCTTTTGCTCTGCTTACTAGAGATAATTCTACAATTCAGTCTGATTTTTCCCTCACCTTTTTCTCTTTGTGCTTTGATTTGTCTCTTCACAATTGACGCAGTAGCCCTAAGTATAGCATAAGATTAATTTAAGAAATAGTCCCACGAGCAATCATATGAAAAGGAGGGATTTAAATTAGTTCTTGACTAAAAGTTAAATGTTCCCTTTTGGTCTTTATTTGGTACAAGGTCAATTTTAAGCACTTCTACTCTTCTGGGAGGTGCAAGGAACATTTCTGGAGAGTGGATGTAAAAGTAACTATTGATAAGTTGGGTCCCAATTCTGCAGACATTTAAATACAGGTTGAATCTCTCTCATCCAGCTCCCTCGAGACCTTACTGGTGCTGAACCAGAGAGTTTACCAGAGCACAGGAGGTCAACATTGTCCTTACCAACACTTTCACTGCTTACTGGGCTCTTAGAAAAGATTTAGGGGTAAATCAAAGCTAGATAACAGCACAGAATACTGAAGCTGTGTCTACACTACCACATTCTGTTGACAGAAGTCACTGTTGACAGATATTTCTCAACAGAACCTCTTTCTACAGAATATGTTCACACCTAATAGGGGCTCCCTCTATTGACACCCTCTGTCAATAGAGAGTGGCCAGACTGTCCAGCCCTCTGTTGACAGAACAGCAAACTGGAAGCTCTGCAAACAGGGTAGCCTGCTGAACCAGAAGCCCCGTCTGTCGACAGAGGGCCCCCTGGAGCGTCTACGCTATTTTTCTGTCGACCGAATCTGTCTATAGATTAAATACTACCTCTCAAACCTCCAAGACATAACTCTGCCAGGAAAAAGGTTGTGTTCTTCCAACAGATTCCATACAGAACACATTTGTAGTGTGTACACTCTCTAGTTTTGTTGACAGCAGGCCTCTTCTGTTGACGAAGCTTTATAGTATAGACACAGCTTGAAATCCAGGACTGGTGGCTGCAACCAAACTTTATGGGACCATAGGAGACTTGGGCACACCCATGGTAAGTGAACATTTGGCTAACTAAAATCATGCTGGACCAGATGGTGCTGAACTAGAGAGGTTCAGCCTGCATACCGGGTTCAATTCTGAAGCATACTAAACACGCTGTCCCCAATCTGTCAAATTCCTTAACTTGAAGTATGTGAGTAGTGTCAGTGATGCCACTGGGACAATTTGTATGTGTTTTGTTGGCTTGGGGCCAGAATTTGCAGCACCTTTAAAGATCAAGCCCACAAGTAGCCCTCACTGGAACTATACTCACCTGTAAAACAAAGCATGTGCTTAAGTGTCTGCAGGACTGGGGCTTTCATTTGGTGTATCCAACCGACTCTGCATTTTTCTGATGCTACCCAGTTTCTACTACTCCATGACCTGTACCTATTGGGCTCTTTTGGCCATATAATACTATGTCTCCTCTCTTTGGGGGCCAGAGGTAGAAGCAACATTAAATCTTTCACTAACAGCCACTATGTTGTGGTAAGCATGCCAAACACAGCTGTTGCTTTCCCTCCTTTTCCTTGTTACAGAGTCCCATCCCTCAGAGTGAGATGAGAAAAGCTGCTGTGCCACAGACAGCTAAGAACACGCAAAGGAGATGCCACTCTTCATCTTCTCTGTTCCCTGACCCACTTTCATCTGTTCTTGCTCCCCTCTTTGCCCTATGTTTATGGGAAAGTTGTTAACTGAACTCTTGAAATGGGACCCAAAAGTAATCCATTTTGTACTGCTTAAGGTCTTTTGCCATTGTTTCAGAATGTCGGACCAAACCTTTTAATTCCTCAATCTTTGGCACAATTTTGTACATTTGAGACAGGGATGTGGGCTGGCAGTGGCCCACGGAGAGAAATTGAACAGAAAAACATACTATCCTCATCTTTTCTGACTTGAGTCCCAGTCTGTGGAACCAAGAAGAGATTTTCACCCTTAAATCATTTATTGTGTTTTTTCTGGCAGGCAGGAAATACAAATGGCTCTGCTAATAAATGGGAGTCAAGAAATATGGTGTTAGACTGTTCCAAGTTGGAAGAGGACTGATGGGTTTTAAATGGCAGAGGCTGATGTCTGTATTAAGGAGCCAAAAGCTTGCTTTTCTACAGTTATTTACTTCCCTTCCTTTTGCGTACTACTCTTGTCAGAGCTATTCAGACTGATTCAAAAGGGAGTGAGTGCTCTATTAATTTTGATGTTAGCTACTAATATTTTAAGAAAAGCTATTAAAAGATACAAAGAACTGTAATTCATACTGCACTATTACATCTTTGAACTCTACAACAGCACTCGTGGCCAGTGTTTTCCTCAGGAACTGAAATTAGAGAGGTGTTCAAAAATACAGGGGTGGGGGAACAAAGACCAAAGAGGGGTGAAACTGTTGGTGGGCTGGTTGGTGCCATAGTAAAAACTAAAAAATGTTTCACAACCATTTTATTACATTGAACTCATGTTTTAAAGCACCACAGAAATTACTATGCCTACCATGGAGCACTGTATCGACAGCCTTCTTGCTTAATTTTGCACAACTCTGTAAATGAGCTTTTCAAGTGCAGTGGATTCGTTTCTGGTGGCTTCTCATGTGTTTGGTACCTTTCGTCCTGCATGATATGCTCATGATCGCACAGAAGGCAACTTCTTTCAGAACACAACATTACACTGACTGCAGAAAAAAATGCTCAGTTGTCTAGCTGTTGTGACTGGTACTAGAAAAAGATGAATTCTTGCTTCTTTCATCTCATATAGCACAAAAATTAGGTTGAACCACTAGTAATGATAAAGAAAATGTTGAAGTGAAATCATTTGTTGATCATATTATATTCCACTCTGTGCTTAAATTTTCTAGTTTGTCCTGATCACACAGCAACTCCATTGCAAGAAGTGTCTCATTCCACTCAACTGCTAGTGTTTTTTAAGACAGACATCTATAAACACTACATAGAGATTGATAGAATCCAGAAGCTGATGCTGTAGATTTGTAAGAATCAGGTCTGTATATTTTACCTTTTCAGCTGTCTTGTCAAACACTTTTTGTCTTCTTCATTTAAGGAGGGAATATGTGTCCTAATTAGTCAACTTCTTAAATGGAGTCTTTGCTTCTTTCAGTACATTTTCAATGGACATCTCTCTGATTGTTCCAAATGTAGCTTCCATTGCTGGACAGAGATGCACTGTTTAACAACCCAAGTGGTTTCAACAGTAGACTTGCACAACAAAATAGCAATTGTGTTTTCTGAACTTAGCAGCAAAAGTAGTCCATCAACCTCATTATTTGGATCTATCCCATCTTGGTAGATATTTTCTAAAGCCAATAATAATGAATGCAGCATTTTAAAACAACAGCCAAGGATCATTCCTGAGAAAGCTAGTGGATTTTCCCAGGTTGAAATAATTTGAACTATAATTTTGAATATGCCATGAAGTTCTGGTCACTCCATCTCAAAAATGATGTAATGGAGTTGGAAAAGGTACAGAGACAGGCAAATAAAATGGCTAGGGGTATGCAAAAACTTCCATATGTGGAGAGGGGCAAGTCAAATAACGCTATAACTCTTAGGCACAAGCCACACCACCAAGGAAAACACCTATGTTGCTCCACACATTGGGATCTGCCATGCAAACCCCTTAGCTAGTACAGTTTAGGTGAGGGTGACCAGTGTTTAATTTGTAATGAAAGAAGCACCGGAGTTTAAGCAAGTTTTTTTTATTTTCATAACTGGTGCACTAAGTCCAGAGTTCCTGGGGCTATGAACTGCTAAACCTAGAGGTGCCGGAGCTCAGTTCTGCCAAAAAGTATGCAGCAAGGGTGAGCCCTTCCATCAGGACAGACTAAGTACAGTTCTCATGCCTTTTACTCATATAATGAAGATAACATTTCAGGACCCCTACATTCAATATTAAAATGATTTATAACCAACACCAGCCAAAAGCCATCACATGGGCAGCAGAGCTCTGCCTATTGGCTACCTAGGCAGAGTGGGTGAGTTCATATAAATACAGTCTGGTCCATAAGGTCCCCATCTCCCCTGCCTCATCACTAGCTGTCACAGGAGAGCTCATTCAGATCCTGCTTACAGAGCATAATTTGAAATGATAACGTTGGTCAACATTCCTGAAACAAATGCACCAACACGGTCAGAAAAAACAACAGCTGTGTGAGAAAGCCAGTCTTTGTTCATACTTTTCAAGTCTATTATACTTTGTCAGATAGAAGTCTTTCACCATGCACAGCATATGCTTTTAAAGTGTGTACTAATGTTTCGGTTTCAAGTTTCCAACCATTGTCTAAATTGGCAATGCTGCATCTAACTAGTTGTTAAAGAGATTTTGGGAGAGAGGGTGTTAGGGAAATTTCTGGTTGCTGTAGACTGCTGATTGAGAATAGTTCAAGGTAGTAGGACTGCATGATGGCATGCCCCAGTCCTGATGACTTTAGTATGGCAAAGGTTACATTTTCTTAGGTTCTAAATTTTGCTCAAGTAAGGTTTCCAGGCTGTGTCTACATTTCTTTATTACAGTTGCACCTCTGTGCCCCATGGTGGTAGACACTGCATGTGCAAATGGTAAAAGTCTGTCCCAGAGGACTTATAATATATAAAAGAAGAAGATGGACAAAGGAAGTATTGTAATATACCCCTATAACAAGGGTAACAGAGTCTGAGGCTGCGTCTACGCTATGAGATAAAATTGAATTTATTTATATCAATTTTCTAATACTGGAATTTATAGGTTCTATTTTGACCATCCTCTCTTCCACCATGCTCCCAAAAAAGTCGAGTCATTGCCGCCACACACAAACTGGCTAACATCAACTGTTGCAGTAGTGCATTGTGGGAAGCTATCCCATAGTTCCCTCATTCCAGTAGCATTCTGGGTGTGCTCGCTGGTCTTGACGTCATCTTCCCCCATTGCATTTTCTTCTTTCTCCTCCCGATTCCTGAAAATATGTTGAACCCTGGAAATAATGCAGAGACCCTCAAAATTAGAAGAAAGAATTTTTGGTGTCCCCACACATTACATTGCCAACACAGGTGCAGCAACAGTATTCTTAACTGGCCATCCACCAAGTATCCCACCTCCCATCATTGCATAAATGTGATCCCTGAAAATAATGCAGGGGCCCAGAATGTTTCTTTAATTGAGAAGAATGTAGGAAGAAAGAATATTTGGTTTCTACATGCACTATATTGGTATGGGTGAAGGGTGGGTGCAGTGGGGGGGCCAGTTGAAGTGTTCCTTCTCTGGCAGCAGCAAGCCCCTTAGCTGCTGGGGGGAGACTTTTCCCTGGAGGCAGCAGCAAGCCCTTTAGCCATGGGAGGAGACCTTTTCCAGGGGCAGCAACCCACCGTATGGGCCAAGAGGGTGGTGGACCAGCTGAAGTGAGCCTTGATTAGGTTTGAAATCTAAAACCTCTGTGCTGATTGGCTGAGCTGTAGCCAGAGGAAGGGGCTATCAGGAAGGCCAGAGTCTTTTAAACCCTGCTGGCCCCTCAAGTTGCTCATCTGAAAATTGAGCACCCTCCCCAAACCCTCCACAACATGTCCCCTTTGGAAATCATAACCTTAAATGACTTGCTGGGCAGTCACAAGGAAAGTCCGGGGCAGCAACTGGAACTGACCCCAGGTCTCTGAAGTATCATTGCAATAAGAACACCCGTGTGTGGTCTACTCTGGAGCTTTCACTGTTGGCAGTACTAAAGCAGAAGAGCAATTCCCCTTTACCATGCACTGTTGTCATCCCCCCCGCATCTCACCACTTTTTGTAGACCTATGTGCTCCATTATGTCTTCTATGTGTAGATGTGAATTTACGGGATGGGGTTTATGGCTTGCCACTGGCTGCATCTGACCAGAAGACATTTTTGTTCTTTTCCCAATTCAGGTTACAAAGAGAGAGACAGAACCCTGGGGGCATGCAGCAAGGGCACTCAAACTGAGGATAATACCAAGTCATCAACATCTTTATTAAAAGACACGAAAGAGTAACAAACATCAGAAAGCACAAGGTGATTAGAATATAATACAATTCTAGGACTCCTTCTGATAACGTTACTAAGATAAAGAATTACTTAGTCTAGAATACTCCCACCCGTTCCTGAAGACCTGATGGTCAGAGATGTAGGACTAGCGTTGCCCTTAGCATGCCCAATGAAGTTGAAGGTTCCAGCAAGTAGAGTGTTCAGTGGCTAAGTTATAGTGTAAAGCTAAGGTAAGAGTTGATAAAGGGTAGAGAAACTCACACCTTGAGTCTGCAACACTCCTAACAATAACAACAACAATTAACAACAAGTAAGTGAACTACTAGCTCTCTAGCCTAAAAGCCTGGATATTTCATAGGGTGTTGGCATCGCTTTATTCTAGCCCAGCCTACCATGCCTACATTTCATTTTCTCTCCCCAAGAAATTCTCAAGTATACTTATTCTATAGTTTAATAGATTAGGATGCTTATCACTATATATTAATGGCAGTTATCTCATCCCCAAAATCTTTATCTTTGACCCTGCTAATAGCTTTCTTCCCTGATGTCTATTTTGCATTGCCAACTGGTTCTGGCATTGGATGAACCAGCACAGCTTTAGATTCAGTTCCCCTATGTGGTTCCCCAAAATTGAGGCGCAGTAAGTACTTTATCCAGGAGAAAGATCACTTATGGTAGATTACTTTGCTAATATGCTTTAGCTGTTCATCTGGGATATAGGCCTGCAGGTTTCTTGCATTACAGCTTAATACTATGGATAACCCTGACTACCTACAATAAATACCTTATAATGAATACATACAGTGATTATATTCTAGATTTAATAATGAATCAGAAGGAATCACCCAGGAAAAAGCATATTATTTGGAGTGGCATGCAAGCAGGGATTCCCATCCTTCCACCACCAAATTTGTACACAATCACCAGGTAAACAATAATTGCTTACATTTTTGTAACTCATGATGCTAATCAGGACAGAGGATGTTCTATATGTGACACAATTTGGCCCCACTTGAAATTCTTCTGAAATTATGCCCCGTCTTTTCACATTCTTGGGAAGCTTAGATCCTCAGCATGTTGGAAATCACAAGCTATGGGCTCTAAAGTCTTTCTGGAGTGAAAGATGTTTCATAGGCATCATACGACTTGCTTCTTATGTTCATTGCTATAGTAAACTCTTTGATATCTGTCAACCCTAGGACTGGGAGGGTGCCGGATATTCAAATATGCTGGATATGCAGGAGGTTGCAATACATTCTGGGTGGGGTTCCATGCAAGGATCCGCTGTGGGCAGCTCGGTGCGTGGACGCACCTCATGAGGAGCTGCTCTGAGTGGCTGAAGCATGGTCATGCCACGTGGGGAGCTGCTGTGGGTGGGAGAGCAGAGGAGTAGCTGGCTGCGATGGAATGCCAGTTCATAAAGAAGTCTGGTTATTTGAATGCCAGTTAAAAGAGTTTACTGAAGTGAGCAAATTGTGGTGAACAAGTACAAAATGCACAGGATAACAGTGGTTCAAAGAGGTAAGTATAAAAAATTCCACGATGCTTTGCTAATTTCTCATTGCAAAAGGAGAAGGATATGGAAGGTATTTTCTTGACATGTGGTACCTTTAGCATCCTTACAAGTGGTCAGACCTTTCAGGTTATATAGTAACAGAGGGGGAGCCATGCTAGTCTATATACTATCAAAACAAAAAAACAGTCAAGTAGCACTTTAAAGTAGTACTTTAAAGACTAACAAAATAGTTTATTAGGTGAGCTTTTGTGGGATAGACCCACTTCTTCAGACCATATCCAGACCAGAACAGACTCAATATTTAAGGCACAGAGAACCAAAAACAGTAATCAAGGTTGACAAATCAGAAAAAAATTATCAAGGTGAGCAAATCAGAGAGCAGAGGGGCATACTTGGCTTAATCCAATTCTTGACTTCCCCCCGCCCTGCCCCTCTGGTCTGTGATTTGCTCACCCTGGTAATTTTTTTCTGATTTGTCAACCTTGATTACTGTTTTTGGTTCTCTATGCCTTAAATATTGAGTCTGTTCTGGTCTGGCTATGGTCTGAAGAAGTGGGTCTGTCCCACGAAAGCTCACCTAATAAATTATTTTGTTAGTCTTTAAAGTGCTACTTGACTGCTTTTTGTTTTCTTTCAGGTTATATTCCTGAGGTTATTTCATGTAAAATATTAACTTGCATTTTCCTATGTGGTAAGACTCTAAGATTTGTAATGTTGAAGACATGACACACATTCAATGCTACTTGTGTAGGGAGAGACAGATACTTTCTGTTCAAGTGACAAAATGTGTTTCAACAAGTTATTCAGAGTCTTCTGAATAGTCTATAAATACGGCGTGTGTGGTTTTGTTGTAGCCATGTTGGCCTCAGGACATTGGAGACACAAAGTGGGTGATGAAATATATTTTATTCAAGCCACTTCGATTGGTGAGAAAGTTTGACTATCTCATCCATAGTTCTTGGAACTAGGAGTGCTGGGGGATTCTGCTTCACCCCCTTGCTTGACCCAGTTTCCATTATATACAGGGTTTACAGCTTGAGTCAATGGCTCTCAGCACCCCTAGAATAAAAAGTGTTCCAGATTGCCTGATCTCTCAAATGAAAGTTGGTTCAATAAAATATATTACCTCATGCACCTTGTTTCTCTATAAATATGATGAAAGTTTAAACTGTCAGTACACCAATGAATTCATGATAGGACTAGCATTCTGGATTTGACAAGTGGATGAATTCCTAACAAAATGGATACAAGGTTGACAAAGCTGTTTTGTACTTGTGTTTATAAATTCTTTCGGAGGAACAGATCAGAGCAAGAAAAGATGAAGGCAGTTGAGGCAGAAATCAGGAAAGTGGTAAAAATGAAGGATTCTTTGACATAATTGGTTCTTAAGGGGAATTTTCCCTCAGAATTAGGACAGTCCCACTGAAACTGATAAACAATGCTATTAATGGAAATATTTACAAAAATGGAAATCTGACATTTATGGCATTTTCTCAGTGAGAATTTCAAAGCATTTTACAAAATATTAATGAAGTAAGCTTCACAATACCCCTATAATGCAATTAAGTATTAATCACTTCTTGAAGGTGGAGAGGTGCAGAAAAGTTAAGTGATTTACTTCAGGTCACACTGCAAGTAAATGGTAGAACTGGGACTCAAATCCATAAGGAGCTGCACTGAGCAGCTCACTCATGGCCCACCATATTGACTCTAAATTCAACGCTTTAGTTACTGGGCCATGTTCCATCCTAGAAAAGGTTAATGCAAATGTGAAATGAGAGATGTTGCAAAGGTATTAGTCTCTGAGCAGATGCAACTACTTACCGCAATCTTGTGATTATAGACCTCTAAACCTTACTTCACAATGAGGTAAACAGGATGAAACAATCAGAAAGATAAAAGACACAATGACAAAAGCAAATAAGAGTGATAAGGACAAAGAAGTGTGAGTTTGGCATAAGTAAATCTGAGTCTTTCCAAATAGGATATAAAAATCCAAGTAACATTGATTCTCCTTTAGAAACGTTGAGAGGGTTTGGCTGAGTGTAAAAGAACGTAAATAACCAGAAATGCAAAAGGTAAAGTTCTGTCATAGAGCAGAAATTAAATAAGAAATATGTCTAGCTTTTAACTGAGCAAAAGATCAGTAGTTGGATAGCTCAAATTTGAATACTAGAACAAGTAGTGAATATAATTAAAAATCTGGAGAAGGGAATGAGCAGTGAATCATAGAATCATAGGACTAGAAGGGACCTCAAGAGGACATCTATTACAGTCTTCAGCACTCATGATGGAACTAAGCATTATCTGGACATTCCCTGACAGGTGTTTGTCTACCCTGCTCTTAAAAATCTCTAATGATGGAGATTCCACAACCTCCCTAGAAAATTTATAAGACTGCTTAGCCACTCTCACATGAATATTTTCTTACTGTCCAACCTAGACCTCCCTTAATGCAATTTAATACCATTGCTTCTTGTCCTGTCATCAGAAGTTAAGAACTTGTTTCTCCATCCTCCTTATAACAATCTGTTTCCTTGAAAATGGTTACCATGTGCCCTCTCAGTCTTCTCTTTTCTAGATTAAACAAACCCACTTCTTTAAATCTTCCCTTATAGGTCTTTTTTTCCAGGCGTTTAATAACTTTTGTTGCTCTTCCCTGGACCTTCTCCAACTTCTCCATATCTTTTCTGAAATCTGGGCCCAGAACTGAACACAATATTCCAGTTGAGGCCTAATCAACGTGCATGAGAGTGAAAGAATTACTCCTTGTGCCTTGCTAACAGCACTCCTGTTCAAAGGGCTCAGAATGATATTTGCCTTTTTTGCAACAGTGTCACACTCTTGACTTATATTTAGCTTGTGGTCCACCCTCACCCTAACATCCTTTTCTGCAATACTCCTTCCTAAGCTATCATTTGCCATTTTGTATGTGTGAAACTGATTGTTCCTTCCTAACTGGAGCACTTTACCATTGTCCTTGTTGAATTTCATACTATTTACCTCAGATCATTTCCCTAGTTTGTCCAAATTATTTTGAACTATAATCCTATCCTCCAAACCACTTGCAATCCCTCCCACCACAGTATCATCCTCAAACTTTATGTGTGCTCTTTATGTCATTAACTAAATCAGTGATGAAAATATTGAACAAAACAGAGCCACAATTGATCCCTGCCGAACCAGACTGATTATGCTCTTGCAGCATGACTGTGAACCATTGATAACTACTTTCTGGGAATGGTTATCCAACCAGTTATGCACCCAATATATAGTAGTTCTATCTAATTTGCTTTTCCCTAGTTTGTTAATGAGAAGGTCAAGTCAGACTGTATCAAAAACCTTAGTAAATTCTAGGTGTACCAAATCCACAGCTTCCCCTAGCCACAAGGTTTGTTACCCTGTCAAAGAAAGCTGTCAGGTTGGTTTGACACAGTTTTTTCTCGTCCAATCCCTGCTGATTATTTCTTCTCAACTTATTATCTTATAGAGATTTGAAAATTGATTGCTTAATTATTTGGTTTATAATCTTTCCTGGTAAATAAGTTAAGATGATTGATCTGTAATTCCCCAGGTTATCCTTATATTCCATTTTTATAGTTGAGTACTCTATTAGCCCTTTTCTAGTCCTGAAATCTCTCCTGTATTCCAGAGATGGCTCAGATATCTTCTCAGTCAGCTCCTGGAATATTTTAGGATGCATTTCATCAAGCTCTGATGACTTGAAGACATCTAATTTGCCTAAGTAATTTTTAACTTGTTCTCTTTCTTTTTTAGCCTCTGATCGTACCTCATTTTCACTGACATTCATTATTTTAGACTTACAATCACCACCAACATTTCTGGTGAGAACTGAAGAAAAGAAGCCACTAAGCACATTTACCATTTGCACATTTTCTGTTATTGTTTTTCCCTCTACTCAGCCCTAGGTCCTCCTCTTGTTTTTAATGTATCTGTAGAATGTTTTCTTGTTTACTGTTTACATCTCTAGCTAATTTGAGCTCATTTTATGCCTTGGTCTTTCTAATTTTCTCTCTCCATACTTCTGTTATTTGTCTATATTTGTCCTTTGTAACATGAGCTAGTTTGCACTTTCTGTAGAATTCTTTCTTGATTTTTAGATCACTGAATACCTCCTGGTTAAGCAAGGCTAATCTTTCATACTTGCTATCTTTCCTGTGCATTGGGATAGTTTGTTCTTGTGCCTTAATAAGAACTCTTTGAAACATGGCCAACTGCCTTCAGTTGTTTTTCCTCTTAGCTTTGTTTCCCATGGGACCTTACCTACCTACTCCTTGAGTTGCTAATGCCTGCCCTCTGGATCCATTGTCTTTATTTTGTTGTTCTCCTTCCTACCAATTCTTAGAACCATGAGCTCTTATCATTTCCTGATCACTTTCACCCAAGTTGCCTTCCACTTCCAAATTCTCAACCAGTTCCTCCCTATATGTCAAAATCAAATCTAGAATAGCCCCCCCCCATCGCTTTCTCCACCTTTTGAAATAAAAAAGTCTCCAGTACATCCCAAGAACCATTGAATAATCAGTTCCCTTCTGTGTTATTTTCCCAACAGATATCTGTGTAGTTAAAGTCTCCCATCACTACAAAATCCTGTGTGTTGAAGGACTTTGCTAGTTGTTTAAAAAAAGCCTCTTCCACCTCTTCTTCTTGGTTAATAGACCCCTACCATGACATCACCCTTGTTTCTTTGCCCCCTTTGTCCTTACCCAGAGACTTTCAAAAAAAGCATCACCTATTTCTATCTTAACATTAGTCCAAGCATATATACATTCTTAACATACAGTAAACCCTCAATTTAACAGGTTAATGGGGGTAGGGGTGCCTGTTAATGCCGAACACCTGTTATAGCTGAATGGTTGTACTAGATGATGATGCGCTCACCTTCCCAGCCCATCACTCACTCCTGTCCTCCGCCCCCGCTTTCCTTCCCCACTCCTGCCCCATTCTTCCCCTCACACCTCCATCTCCCTCTCTCAGTTACCAGGAGAGGAGCTGAATCCCGGCCTGGCTCCTTCCACCTCCTGCAGCTCTTAGAGCTGTGGCTCCTCCAGCCCCTGCTTCTGAGCTGCCCGTGTGAAGGTAGAGTGTGACCGCCCCCAGCCTGCCAGTGGGCAGCAGCCTCCGACACCATGGCTGCTGCTCAGCACCATTGCGGGCAGCGGTGGCTGGGCGCCGACCTGCTCCCCGCACGTGGGGCTGGGGGAGGAGAGCTCCTGTGCTCCACCACAGCCCCTCCACCCACCTCCTCTGGCCCTGGTGGCCCCCACCTCTGCAGTGACCAATCTAGCCCTGGCAGCCTCATACACTCTGGCAGCTTCTCCAGCCCCAGCAGTGGCTCTGGTGAGTCTACAGCATTTATTTGGACTGTGAGGGGTGGGGGCTGTCAGACAGCATCCGTTATTTCTGGAATCGCTTATATCAGGGTCCGTTAAATCGAGGGTTTACTGTATAAGGCAACACCTCCTTCTTTTTTTCTCTGCTTGTCTTTGCTGAGCAAGCTCTACCCTTCTGCATTAATATTCCACTCACATGTATTATCCCGCCAAATTTCTGTGATACTGACTATGTCATAGCTGAGTTTATTTACTAGCATTTGCTCTCCCTGCCCCCCAGTGCTCAGGTGCATCTGGAGACACAGCACCAGTTCCAACTGGTGTGACAGGCTGGTCATGGGAAAGTGGGGCAACCAGCAGTGATTCCAGAACTTCCGCATGTGGAAGGACACGTTTCTGGAGTTCTGTGCCTGGTTTGCCCCACCCTCTGGAGACAGAACACCTGGCTGCGGCCTGCCATCCCTGTGGAGAAGCGGGTCACTATCGCCCTGTGGAAGCTCACCACCATCAACATCTACCTTTCTGTTGGGAACAATGTTGGTGTGGAGAAGTCCCTGTTGGAGCCATCCTTGTGGAGGTAAGGCACTCTTGAGCTGCAGGCCCTGCACAGGGGGGAGGTGTCCCATCCAAGGGAGGACCCTTGGGGAGTGGGGTCAGGGGTTCGAGGGGTGGGGAGGGAAGCCTCATCCCTAGGGGAGCATGCCATCCCACCCTCACACAGACCTGCTGCCAGGGAGGTGGCCTCACACAGGGGTGTGCCCAGAGAGCTTGCAGAGTTGAGGAAGGGATGAAAGGGGGCAGGGGAGCCTCCTGGGGCCCAGGGGATCCATCTGTCAGTCTCTGACATGTGTTTGGTCCCCTCCGCTTGCAGGTCGTGATGGCCATCAACACAGATTCACTGCCCTGAGGTCTCTAATTGCTTTGGGGCTATCAATGGGACTCACATCCCCATCTGTGCCCCAGACCACAGTGCAGCCAAGTTCATCAACTGAAAAGGATATTTCTCCACCGTGCTGCAGGCCCTGGTTGACCACCATGAACAGTTCCTCAACGTTTCTGTCGGGTGGTCAGGCCAGGCACACAATGCATGGGTGTTCTGCAACTACAGCCTGTGCCGAAGGATGGAGGCAGGCACATTTGTCCCCTGCTGGAAGCTGCTGGTAGAGGACATGCACATACCACTGTGGGGGATGCTGCCTACCCCCTCATGCCATGGCTTCTGAAGCCCTACACCAGGCAGCTGGACCCAAGCCAAAAACTCTTCAATACCCAACTCACCTGGGCCTGGATACAGGCTGAGTGCACCTTTGGCTACCTGAAGACAAGCTTCAGATGCCTCCTCCTCACCTGTCTGAATGTGGGGGAGCACAATGCCTCCCACGTAGTGGTGGCATATTGTGTCCTCCACAACACTGTGAAGGAGAAGGGGGAGAGTTTCCTCCCAGGGTGTGTGTGTGTGTGTTGGGAGGGGGACGCTGTCCATGCCTATGAGCAGCCGGGTGCAACTCCAATCTGCCAAGTCCGTCAGGATGGGCTGCAGATCTTTGAGGCCCTGAGGGAAAGCTTCTTCCATAGCCCCCAATGACCCTCTCCAAGGCACACCCAGCAAGGGTTTTGGGTCCACAGCCCTGCCCCATTCCCACCACAAGCCCTCCCTTCCCCCCCTGCACCCACCCCTAACAAAAAGGGACACAAGGGTAGTGATCGCATGACCTTTTCACCTCAACACAGATAAATGGTTTGAAAATAAATGGTGTAACAAATAACTATTTACATACAGTGCAAAAACAATGAACTATATACAGTGGGTGGGGGCTTGGGACAGCTGGTGAGGGGTATCAGAACATGGATGCGGGGGCTTGGGACAGGGGGTGGGGGACATCAAGCCATGCAAGATAGGAGTGCTTTTACAGAGGGCTGGGATTGTACCCATACAGCATAAAAAGACACAGATGACCTACTGTTTCCTATTACTACTGGTTGTTGCAGTTGTAATTCCAAATTACGTGCTATCCAAGTATCTCAACATCAATAGTGGTGCTGCCCCTATGAAACTAGTTACATCTCAGCAGAATTGGCTTAGACTTTGATGCTTCAAATCTGATCCATGCAGGCCTACTTGTGATCTCGTGCAGAACTCACTGAGTTTACAGGCGTCCAGGTGGTTGACAGGAATTTGTGTGCATGGATCAGATTGCATGATCAGGGCTTTAGGTCTTCTAGTCTAGTGAGAAAGTCTTGTTTTTTATGTTTAAAGAAGGAGGGTGGGTCAGGCAGCGTTCTAACCCTTTGTATGCACTCAAAGCACAGAACACAAAATCTTTCCAGAGCATTTCACAGTCTGTTTCCTTCTGACTCTCTCTCACCCCAGCCCTCCATCTTGTTAGCTGTTTTCTTTTGTTCTTGCTCTTTTCCCCTTCTGCTTCTCTGACACACCTCTGTTTATACCCCCCACAACTTCCCTTCACTGCTGTCTCTCCCTCCTTCTCATTGCCGGTGAGTCACTGCTCCAGCAACATAATGTGGGTGGGACAAACAGGTCTCTCGCCCTGGGTTCAGCAGAATTAGGGGTACAGCGCTGGTAAAGTTGCAAGGGCCCTACCCCTCGCTCTTCAGATTGTCTTTGATAGCCCTTGCCCTGGCCTGGGTAGGCAGCTTCCAGAGGCAAGGCATTAACCCCCTGTTCCATGCTGCAGGGCTTTGCCCCCTGCTCTGAAAGGGAGCTGGGATGGGATTGCTCCACATATCTGGGGCTGGGCGTCCACGCTGCTGCTGCCCCCATGAGCATCGGGACAGCCCCAGCCCTTGGATAGTTTGGTGTGTGCTCTTACGGGGGAAATAAGAGCTCTGGAGGGTTTTTGATTCATTATTTTATTTTTTAAAGCTCATTATCTTATGATGAGTTTGCTGTGCTAATGGCTCTTAAAGGAACTTCATAATAAGCCTTCGAATTATTTTGTCATTTATTATATGTTCCTTTAGTTACAGTATTGTTTGTTAAGAATCTCATTTTATTTGTTGATTGTTATTTTTTTAAGGTATCTATGTTCCTGATATTGTTGAAAATATGTTTTTGTTATGTTACTACACTAATTAATGTTTTTGTAGATTTTTCTTGAAATAAATATAAATATAGAAATAGAAATATATTTTTATATATAAATTTCTCTTGAAATAAATATAAATATAGAATATATTTATATAGAAATATAAAAATAGAGATAATTTTTAATTTGGAGGAGAGGGGCCGCATAAATAATAATTTGCCCCAGGTGCAAAAATGCCTAGTTATGGTGCTGCACTGCTCTCATTTCAGTTTCCTCCTCCTCTCTGCCATCCTTGTTCTGCCAATGGGACTTGACTTTTGGTAACCATGCCCTGACAACTTGTTTGCTGATAAAATACAGACTTAAATAGCAGGCAGAAAGTTTCGCTTAACACTAGAGAGGAAAAGACTCTCACTCCCTGTGAATCCCATTACATTGAGCAGAATGATCCCTATAGCTTTGTTATCCAGGGGACGAAGGTAACGAAGAGAAATTAGAACTGGAAAGGGAAAATGCAAGGCAGCCCCTCCGAAGACACAGGCCTTCCTCTTCTCCTGTATCTATCACCGGTATTGGATAATCCCTATGGCTGCATTTACACTGCCCCTCCCTTTTGGAAGAGGCATGTAAATCCAGTTTACAAAAATGCTCAGGAGGTGCTGATATGAATATTTGGTGCATCATTTGCATAATGGAAGCTACTCGCTGCATCAAAGGTGCTACTTTTGAAATGCACCCTTCCTGAAAAAAATTGGGAAGAAGGGCACTTTGGAAAGCAGGGCTATCTTTTGAAGGAACCATAGCTATGTGGCTATTTTACATTTTGAAAGCAGCACTTTCGACGCGGTGAGTGGCTGCCATTATGCAAATGAGGCACTGAGTATTCATATCAGCACCTTATTAGCATTTTCGATCCACTACATTTACGTGCTCCTTCCAAAAGGGGGGGGGCAGTGTAGATGCAGCCAATGTGTTCCCCCTTCCGACGTAGCATAAATGATGAAGCAAATACCTTAAGTGAGGTAACAGAGTGTATTAAAGGATTATATTACAATAACTGGACAGTTGGAACAAATAATAATCAAACAATCACACAACAGTAAGCATCCAGTAATGACCATATAGCTAAATAAGAGTGCAGGGATTCCATACAGAAGTCATGAAGCCTAGGCCCAAATACCCATTTGGTCAGAGGAGAGACACGGTCAGAGGGAACAACCCAAGGAGTTAAAATAAGAAAAGTTTTTACGTTGAGTGATGCGCAGCCGAGGCCTGGGACCTGCAACCCTCGAGCTCATTTGAAGCTCTTGGGGGGCAAAATCCAGGGAGATCCCAGTGAAAATGATGAAGATGATCTGTCTCCTCTCTTGACGCAGCAGCTACAGTGTCCCATTGCAGGTGGCAATGCAGATGGAAGTGACCACACATGAGGGTAGATGGAGAAATCCCCAAGAGGAAATATGAATTTCTGTTCCAGGCCAGCAGAGGACATCCATCCATCTACGCTAAGAAATAAGGTGCTAGCGATTGACCAGCACAGCTGCAGGGGCTCATGGGTGTGAGCAGTGAACCTAATTAAGTATGTGGTGCCCCAGAACATAACTGACTGTCTGGCACTGCTATGCTGTAAGAAGTTTGTTTTCATCATGACTGAGCAATGTGTAAAAGTTCATGGTTTAAAGAAAAGAAGTTAAAACAAGATGCTGATTGAGCATGGAGACATAGCGCAGCCTTCTAACATAACTAGCTAGCCACCTACTGCTGTAATTTGGAACTCATAGCCTGTGTCCACACTAGCTCCCAACTTTGAAGGGAGCATGGTAAGTAGGGTGTCAGGAGATTACTAATGAAGTGCTGCAGTGCATATGCAGCACTTCATTAAGCTAATTCTCCCCAGTGGCTACTTTGAAGTCCCTTTACTCCAGAGTGAGCTGCAGCTACACGCAAGCTGGCACTTCAAAGTTTGCCGCTTTGAACTTGCCGCTTTGAACTTGCATATGCGCCGCAGCACTTCCTTAGTAATCTCCCGACACCCTACTTACCATGCTCCCTTTGAAGTTGGGAACTAGAGGAGACACAGCCATAGAGTGTGTCTACCCTAGGAACTAACTTGAAAGTTAACTTAGAAGTTAGGCACTACATCGAAGTAGCCTGCAGAGATCTACACACGTTTTCCCTGACTTTGAAGTTAACTTCAAAGTAGGAAGCCCAACTTCAAAGTCCTTAATCCATTCCTGGGAATGAAGTAGTGCCCTACTTTGAAGTTTAACTTTGAAGTAGGGTGTGTGTAGACACTCAGCTTCAAAGTCCGTTGCTTTGAAGTTGTACTTAGAAGTAAGCAACCTCGAAGTTACTTTTGTAGTGTAGACACAACCATGTTTAAGTCAAATACACACTTCAGTTTTGTTTGGATTTGTAATAACTAGGTCTGTTTGGTATTCTTTTTACAGGTGATCCAGTACAGTGGAGGCATTGATGATTTGTAAGATGCACTGTATTAGATGCTAAAGTTGGAGGGGTGGGAGGTAATGTGAGGCTGTTAATTGTGAAACCAAACCATGCTTCTAATGATCAGAGTAACTAGCACAAATTTCACAACCATGGCTTATATTACAGAATCACAGAATCATAGGGCTGGAAGGGACCTCAGGAGTCCATCTAGTCCAGCCCCCTGCTTCAGGCAGGATCAACCTCCACTAAGTCATCACAGCCAGGACCTTGTCCAGCTGGGACTTAAAAACCTCAAGGGATGGAGAATCCACCACCTCTCTAGGCAATGCATTCCAATGCTTCACCACCCTCCTGGTGAAGTAGTTTTTCCTAATATCTAACCTACACCTCTCCCTCTTCAACTTCTGACCATTACTCCTTGTTCTGCCATCTGACACCACTGAGAGCAGTTTCTCACCCTCCTTTTTAGAGCTCCCCTTCAGGAAGTTGAAGGCTGCTATTAAATCACCTCTAAGTCTTCTCTTCTGTAAACTAAACAAGCCCAAATCCCTCAGCCTCTCCTCATAGGTCTTGTGCTCCAGCCTCTTAATCATTTTTGTTGCCCTCTGCTGAACCTGCTCCAGCACATCCACATCCTTTTTACACTGGGGGGCCCAAAACTGGACGCAATATTCAAGATGTGGCCTCACCAGTGCCGAACAGAGGAGAATAACTCCTTCCCTAGATCTGCTTGGAATGCTCCTCCTAATGCACCCTTGTATGCCATTAGCCTTCTTGGCTACAAGGGCACACTATTTACTCATATCCAGCCTTTCATCCACCATAACCCCTTGGTTCCTTTCCATCGTACTGCTGCTGAGCCAGTCAGTTCCTAGCATGTAACAATGCTTGGGATTCTTCCCCCCCAGGTGCAGGACTCTGCTCTTCTCCTTGTTGAATTACCATTCCTCTCATTTCATGGTGCCCATTTTGAACCCCACATGGTGCTGAGGGCACACGTCAGGGCAGAAGGGAGAGTGGATGATGAGGACTGCGTGGGTTCTGCCTGAAAGGAAGCCCACCAAACCTCAGCTCATTTTTAGATCTTACAAGGGCCATAAGATTTCAATCTCCTCCCATCCATATATGAATAGCAATCTTAGTGGCAGAAGTTTTCCAGACTCTGGTTCTGCCCTCAGTACTTGCACTGATGTTGTGTCTGCAACGTGCTGCACCCCAGGGTCACCTTCGCTCCACATACAGCTTCTCATTTCACTCTTAGGCTTTTATAATTTATTTACTAAATTTGGAGAATTTCCTGTCTAGCATTAGCAGAGCTCATTTCAGTGTATGCATATGTTCAGGAGAGGTAGATTCTGTGATTTCAGGCTCTCCCCAAAAGTACTTGTGTGCAGTTTTCTGTATGTCACTACTTCCTGCATGCCCCCTTTTCTTTCTTTGCAGGTGAAGGCAGCTCGAGAGGGTTGTGAAGGGGTCTGGCAGGGAAAAAGCAGGTTCTGTGTAGTCCAGTGTAACACAGATTAGTCCAGTGGGTGGTGGTGTATGTGGCAGGCTGTTACAGGAGATATGCCAGGAGTATCCCTACCCGACCCCATGTTGGATTGAGCCCTATGTGTATACATGTACTTAAGAATAAGCTGCTTTTTCATTTAGAACTACAGTACAGTACATGACAATAAAAACAGGGGGCTATAGATACACGGCTAAAGTGAAGGGGTATTTTATTAAGCCTGGCAGGGAAGGGAAAGATTGCAAATAACCTACCTACAAAGGCTGAACTGTTAAAACTCCACATGAAACAACAGTTCTCATTTGCGTTGCTAGGGGCAGCCCAACAGATAATTAGTCTCCTTCAGGTCTAGTGTCTGGATGCTTGCTCCAATCCAATCTTCTATTAAAACAAATAGGAACTTGCAAGCTTCTATGCTGGGCTCAGTTAGAGAGGTGCTGAGCTTTTTTTGTGCTTGTACTGAGTGCTGGCAACTCGGCAGGCCCAGCCATGGGATTGGCTGGCAGGGGAGGGGAGTGGGTTGGAGCAGGAAGGTGGCTGAGTACCGGCTCCTCCTTTCTTTGTTTTAATACACATTGCCTACGTCTACACGTGAAGCCAACATCGAAATAGCTTATTTCGATGTAGCAACATCGAAATAGGCTATTTCGATGAATAACGTCTACACGTCCTCCAGGGCTGGCAACGTCGACGTTCAACTTCGACGTTGCGCGGCACCACATCGAAATAGGCGCTGCGAGGGTACGTCTACACACCAAAGTAGCACACGTCGAAATAAGGGTGCCAGGCACAGCTGCAGACAGGGTCACAGGGCGGACTCAACAGCAAGCCGCTCCCTTAAAGGGCCCCTCCCAGACACAGTTGCACTAAACAACACAAGATACACAGAGCCGACAACTGGTTGCAGACCCTGTGCCTGCAGCATGGATCCCCAGCTGCCGCAGCAGCAGCCAGAAGCCCTGGGCTAAGGGCTGCTGCCCACGGTGACCATAGAGCCCCGCAGGGGCTGGAGAGAGAGCATCTCTCAACCCCCCTGCTTGGCCGCCATGGAGGACCCAGCAATTTCGATGTTGCGGGACGCAGATCGTCTACACGGTCCCTACTTCGACGTTCAACGTCGAAGTAGGGCGCTATTCCGATCCCCTCATGAGGTTAGCGACTTCGACGTCTCGCTGCCTAATGTCGAAGTTAACTTCGAAATAGCGCCCAACGCGTGTAGCCGCGACGGGCGCTATTTCGAAGTTAGTGCCGCTACTTCGAAGTAGCGTGCACGTGTAGACACAGCTAATAAGCCCTGGAGCGGTGTATGTGTCATCTTTGTTTCTGCCCATTCTCTGCTGCTCCCCCACAAATTCCACACAGACCTGAACCTGCCTACAGTGTCCAACAATCACAGCCTGTTCATGCCTGGTTCCCTGGCTTCTGCTGCAGCCAGCTTGGTACACAGGTCTTTGGCAAGTTGTCCCATACACCCAGCTTCTCCTGAATTTCCAAAGATGCCACAACTTCCTCAAGGTTCAGATTCCTTCCTGGGTCAGTGTTCCCTTAAGCTGAGAACTTGGACAGCCACCCAGGAGAAATTCAGGTGCTGCCTAGCTAAGAAGAGCACCTACAGCAAGCAGCATCCTGTGTTTCTACTGGTGGTGCACAGCTACACATGGCTTGGTGCACATAACTAATTTTATTCGACCCATGAATAGAAAATAGAAGGAGTTCTTGAGTTTTTCCTGTGGGTTTTCTGCCCTCTCCCTCTACTCAGCTGCAGAAGAGAAGTTTCCGTACGCCATTGAGTAATGAAGAGAGCTTGATGGGGAATGGTAATTTCTTGCTTAGCAGATTCATCACACTTTAATAAAAATATTAGAAACAAAAGAGAGCCCCTAAGCATTTCGAGGCAGGTTTTGACTGTGCCTACCAATTTGTGCAGACCCGAGGAGGGGAGACAGGGCATGGGGACAGACTGACTCTTTCTACTTGCTCTTTGTGAATATTCAGAGGGGTGTATTTCAGCACCAACCAAGCCTACGTTTCCTTCTGCACTGGCTGGCAGGGTTAGGGCTGGAACATACTCCTTCATCTCTCAGGGAGATGGAAGAGTTGCTGCTCCTATATGCTTTATTCCACCTCTGAGCTCAGAAGCATTCCAGCAGGCAAAAATCGAAGCCAGGAGTTGTTGCTGGAGCTGTCCCCTTATCAGGGTGCTGGGACAATTTTTATAGGTATTGGGGTGCTGAGGGCCATTGAACCAAACTGTAAATTCTCTATGATGGAAATCACTTCAAGTCAGAGGGTTCAGTAGCACGTCCTGCTGTTGCAGTTCCAGCACCTACGCCTTGTATCCTACTAATGTGACAATGGATTTAAGTCAACTGCCACATATGTTCTCTTTAATGTAAAACAAGCACAAAAACCCCTAAAAACAAAAAACAAACAACCCCCCCCCAACCTTTGAGAGCCACAGACCCATTCACAACTATCCTGCCTCTTGGTAGTTATTTATACCCACTTCCCACTGGTGTAAAATGCTACGCTTTTGTAGCCTTTTGCACTCCGTTTGCAGTGGTACGTATGGGTATCCCAAGAGTGAGACATATAGGAGCCCCTAAAAACATTTTGCTAGCCCAGTTCCGCAAGATTACCACAAGGTTCCTTAAAATGCACTGTTGGAGAAATCACCTTTTTCTCCTTTGTAAACATTCTCTTTAATATATAATTAAGTTAAATGTATTCCACCTTATATTGTGTATTAGCCATTGTTTAAGATAAAGATTGAGCTCTATTTCTACTTTGTAAATGCCAGTTTATTATTTGGAGACAACACAGTTATAGCAAAGATAAACAGTAAGAAGACTATTTCTGTTCATCTCATTTTCTTTTTCATTGCTTTTGTTTGTGTATCTTTAATACCTTTTCCCTTTTTGGTGCAGATAATTATTCATTCAAATGAAGAAGTGCAAGGATATAGATTTTTCTAAGAAAGCAGACTATTGTTCTCAACTGCAGCTAATAGCAATGTTGGCTCCAAGCACAAAATTACAAATCTGTAGTGCATGTAGAAGTTTAATCAGAATGTTTCTGAGATGTACAAAACCATCACATCCACCAGTAACAAATGAAGGAGAGATGAAATGGATGGAACTTACAATGATATGTTTGGTAGCCATACTATTAGGACACTACAGAAATCTTTTTAGGTTTCTATAAAAACTAAATTTCTGATTGAGAGAGAGAGAGAGAGAGAGAGAGAGAGAGAGAGAGAGAAATACTGTGTGTATTTCTGTCAGTTAACCTAACTAATTTAAAAGGAACACGCTATAAGTGATTTAGATGGTTTAAAAATTGATTCAGCATTTTTGGATTTTCTATGGCTTACTAAGTCAAATAAAGATATCCAGTGTGGCCCAGGTTAGTTATTATAGCATCAGAATGTACCAGAGGGATAAACTTTGATGAACCTCAGCTGCTAAGATTATAACAGCAGTTACTGTCATTCTTTTCTTGCAGTCATCTTTTCTGAATTTAGTCATATGGTCACAGTTATTTCATATTCGCCCTTTTGTCTGAGATAAAGATTCTGGAAGCAGTTGCCTAGGTTGCAAGATTTTGTTTTTCATCTACATTAAAAAGTAGGGTGGTTTGGGGGTGATTACATAGTGGTGACAAAAATTCACTCAGGGTACATTTGTGATAAGGAATTTTGAAATATGTGGTGGCTGCCATTATTTTAAACCCATGGTTGTGAGTTCGGTCCTTGAGGGGACCATTTAGGGATCTGGGGCAAACAGAAGAGAAAAAAAGGATGGTGCTTGGTCCTGCCAAGAGTGCAGGGGACTGGACTCGATGACCTCCTGAGGTCCCTTCCTGTTCTAGGAGATGTGTATCTACTTCTAATTTACTTATCAGTGGTGGTGGTGGGGGGGTAGGGAGTAGCTTAGTGGCTTGAGCATTGGCCTCTTAAATCCAGGATTGGCAATTCAGTCCCTGGGGGGCATGTAGGGATTTGGGGCACCATAGACTTACAAGAAAAGGGATGGTGCTTGGTCCTGCCAAGAAGGAAGGGGACTCAGCTCAATGGCCTCCCAAGGTGCCTTCTAGTTGTATGAGATGTGTGTCTCCATATATGTAAATATCTTATAAGTTATCCATTTAATTTATAACAAGATCGCAGGCATGAATCATGAGAGGGACATGCCCCACCTCTTCTAAACTTGTCTCCTCTCGTCTCCCAGTTAAGAACATAAGAACGGCCATACTGGGTCAGACCAAAGGTCCATCCAGCCCAGTAGCCTGTCTGCCAACAGTGGCCAGTGCCAGGTGCCCCAGAGGGGTGGACCGAAGACAATGATCAAGTGATTTGTCTCCTGCCATCCATCTCCAGCCTCTGACAATCAGAGGCCAGGGACACTATTCCTACCCTTGGCTAATAGCCTTCTATAGACCTAACCTCCATGAATTTATCAGGCTGTACTTCTTTCTTAAGTTCTAACCACCACAGCTGTTGGCCCCTTTCCCCTCTCCACAATGGTGTGAAAGTGGGTTTTATGCTCACTCCTAGGGGCAGAGATCAGGTCACTCACATGGGCCAAGCTTGCAACCTGGTGTTTCCCTGTATTTTCCCTTCTCATTTATTTCAGATGCTCATTTGCAGAGGTGCTAATCACTCCCGATAGGTCTACACAGCACAGTTATTTTGAAATAACAGCCGTTATTTTGAAATAATTATCTGTGTCTACACAACGCAGCCACTATTTCAAATAGCAACTGGCTTATTTTGAAATTGGTAAACCTCATTCTATGAGGAAGAGTGCCTATTCTCCAAAACTGTTTCAAAATAGGGGCTGTTAAGACAAGGAATAGGGCCTATTTCAAAAGAAGCCATAGTGTGTCCAATGGCTCTGTTTTGAAATAGGCACTGTGTGTGTAGACACTGTATTTTGCAATAGCTAAGTGCTATTTCTAAATGCATTTTGGCTACATCCACACTAGCCCCTTCTTTTTGAAAGGGGCATGGTAATGAGCGAGGTCAGAAGATGCTAATGAGGCACTGCCCTGAATATGCAGCACCTCATTAGCATAATGATGACCACAGCGATTCAAAAGTGCTGCTTTCGAATCATACACTGCCCATGTAGATGGGGGCCTTTCAAAAGGACCCCCCAGGCTTTGAAAGCCCCTTCTTCCTATTTGGTTTTAGGAATAAGAAGCTTTTGAAGACTGGGGGGAGGTCCTTTCGAAAGGCCCCGATCTACATGAGTGGCATGTGATTTGAAAGTGGTACTTTTGAATTGCTGCAGCTGTCATTGTGCTAATGAGGTGCTGCATATTCATGGCAGCGCCTCATTAGCATCTTCTGACCTCACTCATTACCATGCCCCTTTCAAAAAGAAGGGGCTAGTGTAGATGTAGCCTTTATGTGTAGCAGACTTATTTCAAAATAAGCTATCTTGGAATAAGGCTGCTGTGTAGACATACCCCCATTTCCCATTTACTGGAGGTAGGGCAGTGAATGCTCAGGGCATCTGAAAATCAAGGGCTTATTGTGAGTTCTGTTTGCTTTATTATTCATTTAAACTTTTTTCTTGAACAATGGTATGGGAAGTTATTTGCTGAAAGATTTTAATATTCTTCCCCTATTTTCAAATTCAAATTTTCGGGAAGAAGGGGCGTCTGGAAGGTACGCTTCCTTCCAGAAGACTCTCCGGGAGCTGCACTTCTACACGTTGTTTTGGAGTCCAGAAGAGCATCTTCCAGACTCCAAATCATGTGACTTTATGCTAATGAGGCATGGGGAATTTGCATCCGTGCCTCATTAGCACATGTTGGGCTCTTTATTAGCATGTGTAGACACGGCCTTACTGGTTGATACTCAGGCTTATGCTAGGTTACTATCACATGACTATGCTCGTAGACCATGTCTACACGGCCAATTTATCTTGAAATAACAGCACTTATTTCAAAACAACTTTGGCATTGTACAAATGATGCATATGGTATTTCAAAATACATTCAAAATAATAGGTGTGCTATTTTGATTGTACTAAACTTCATTCTCTGAGGAATACCACTTATTTTCAAATAGGCCATCATGGGCTTCATTTGGCGCTATTTCGAAATAGCACTCTGGACCAGAAATGCACTTTGTGTTTGGTTGTGTTAAATCCTAAATATCCATTTTGAAATATGGCTGTTGTGTACACATAGCCCTACTGTGGAAGGTGAGATAGGTCTGTGTCCTAATCTTTGTAAAAACTTAAAACCTGGGGAAGTCACTCAAGCTACTTTACAGTTCTCTCCATGTGACAACACCATCACTGGTTCCATGAATGACAGCAGGTAATTGTGTCACAGCAGCCCCTGTCTACTGTAGAAAGGTTTACTGTATTAATAGATAATGAAACTGAACAACACATGCAAGCAACAAAAGAAAAACACTACCAAAATTGAAAAAGGACATATTCAGATCTTTGAAGACTATGTAAATACTATAAGAGTATGATATTGAAACGGCACTCCTGAACAACTACAGAAGAACAGAAGAAAAGTTCTTGTTCATAGTAAGGTGTCTCTAGATTTTTCCAGCAATATAAATAGCCTGTATGTGTTGTGTCTTTTCTAGGGGTCATGATGATGACTTATGGGGATCATAGGAATTGCCTTACCAAATTAGACCAGTAGCTCATCTGAACCAGTGTTCTCTCTTTGGCAGTGACCTGCACTAGATTCCTCAAACTAAGGTACAAAAAACTGTGCAGTGAACAATTATGGACTATCTTGACCAGACAGTAAATTTCTTCCAAAACCCTATCAGTTAGTATAGGAATTAGCTTATGCCTTTAAGCATTAAGCTGTAACACTCTCCCTTCCTCTCTCTAATGCAGAAACATGCTCTATTTACTATCACTGTAGATGCTTTCATTGGCCATATAAGCTGCGTCTACACGTGCACGCTACTTCGAAGTAGCGGCACCAACTTCGAAATAGCGCCCGTCGCGTCTACACGCATCGGGCGCTATTTCGAAGTTAACTTCGACATTAGGCAGCGAGACGTCGAAGTCGCTAACCTCATGAGGAGATAGGAATAGCGCCCTACTTCGACGTTCAACGTCGAAGTAGGGACCGTGTAGACGATCCGCGTCCCGCAACGTCGAAATTGCCAGGTCCTCCATGGTGGCCATCAGCTGGGGGGTTGAGAGATGCTCTCTCTCCAGCCCCTGCGGGGCTCTATGGTCACCGTGGGCAGCAGCCCTTAGCCCAGGGCTTCTGGCTGCTTCTGCGGCAGCTGGGGATCTATGCTGCAGGCACAGGGTCTGCAACCAGTTGTCGGCTCTGTGTATCTTGTGTTGCTTAGTGCAACTGTGTCTGGGAGGGGCCCTTTAAGGGAGCGGCTGGCTGTTGAGTCCGCCCTGTGACCCTGTCTGCAGCTGTGCCTGGCATCCCTATTTCGATGTGTGCTACTTTGATGTGTAGACGTTCCCTCGCTGCGCCTATTTCGATGTCGGGCTGAGCAACGTCGAAGTTGAACATCGACGTTGCCGGCCCTGGAGGACGTGTAGACGTTATTCATCGAAATAGACTATTTCGATGTCGCAACATTGAAATAAGCTATTTCGATGTTGGCTGCACGTGTAGACGTAGCCATAATCGCATACTATTTACTAAATCCTACTAATTTCCTGGGTTCAGTAGTAGTTGTGGCAATGCATGTCACAGGTTAATCATGCATTATGTAGAAAAGAATGTTTTATATCAGTTTCATGTGTGTTGTTTTTGTATTTCATTGAAAGTTTCCTAGTTCTTGTATTATAAGAAAGGATAATTAGGGAGCACTTAGGCCATCTACTCTCTTCATTAGTCAATGCATCTCTGTCATGTTCATCTCTTCTCTAATGTAAACCATCTTAATCTTTTCAGTCTTGCCTCATATAGAAATCTTTCCATGTTGTTAACTATTTTGTCACCCATTCCAGAACCACCTATTTCTGCTATATCTTTTTGAGGTAAAGTGACCATAACAAAATTTTCAAGATGTTCAGGACATTTACTTTTTTATGGCAATATAAAAAAGGCTAAAATCTTCTCTGCAGAATTTACATGACATATAATGTATGGGAAAATATACATGGGAAGCAGGGAATATCATTCCACTTCGTTGCCCTTTACATCTTTCCCTGCGGTGAATTGCAGTGTTTGTTTCAAACTGGGCAGTGTCAAGGATTATAGACTGGTACTCAACATATGCTTAGAAGAACAGCAGCAACTGATTATTATATCTTTGCAAGGGAGAAGAGGCAGCGGCAGCCAAGCTCTTCAACGTTCTAGTTCTCTTATTCCTAGTCCTCCTAGAATTTCTATTTCTCTTACTCTCCTCTAAGCCAGAGAGGGTGAAACCACAGGCTGTGTTCTCTCCAGGTAACAGCACAATACCATACCCAGCATGATGTTATTATGGTCAAATTGTTATGCGAGGGCATGTTTACACTACGGGAAGGACTGATGGGTAGTGATCGATCAAGCAGGGTTTGATTTATTGCATCTAGTGTAGACATGATGAATCAATCACCAAGGACTCTTCCGTCAAATACACTGTTTCATTGTAATGAGACAAGAAAATGGAATCAAACAGGAGAGCGTCAGCTGTTGACTTACTGACGTGTATTTACTGTAGGAAACTGACCCAAGTATGTTGATTTTATCTACGTTAGTCTCATAGCTGAAGTTGCATAACTTAGGTCAATGGCACATGGCAATATAGACAAGGCCTGAGACTTAGTGTCAGAAGTATGGAGATACACATCTCATAGAACTGGAAGGGACCTCTGGAGGTCAGTGAGTCTAGTCCACCCCCACTTTTTTTTTTTCAAATCTATTTGCTCCAGCCCCTTAAATGGCCCCCTCAAGGATTGAATGCACAACCCTGGATTTAGCAGGCCAATGCTAAGTATAGCTGATAATGATCTGCATATAATATGCTAATGATATTTGTGTTAATCCCTATTTCTTTTTCAGATAATCCAGGAATTAGAAGCAGGAAAAGGGCAAGAGTGTCAAGGGAATCTAAACGTCTTGTGCCTTTGTGGGCAATAAAGTTAATCTGTACTTAAACCTTTGTGCCTTCTCCAGCATCTCTAAATCTCCATTTCTATAAATCAAGATGGCCTGCAGACAGTCTTCTGAAAGTTCAGTTGCTTTGATATGTTTGTCAACATTATCAAATCTTTTCATGTCAGCATGCAGTTCATGCCCTTAACTACAGCTGCTTCTTAGCTCCCTTTGTTGTCATCAGGGGAGAAAAACAAGGCCGTGTTTTTGTTCTGAACTTATTTGGTTATCATGTTTCAAGTGTTCTAATACATGCATTCCAACACTATGGCATTTACATACAGTACTGTGTGCAGGGCTGAGGGGAGACTTTGCTGGGCCCTGTGGTCAGCTTGCTCCAGGCCCGCTGGAAGGAGTAGAGCTATGGGTGAAAAGGGCAGGGCTAGGGGCTCGTTTCCCCTTGCCAGCCCTTCAGTGGCACCGGGGCTATAGAGTGCATGCTGCTGGGGGTTCTGACAGTCATTTAAAGGGCCAGGAGCCCTTGCTGCTCAGCAGTGACAGTAGCCTGGAGCCCCAGGCCATTTTAAATCCATGGGCTCCAAGGCAGCTTCGCCCTTTGCCCCATCGACAGCCCTGCATGGATGGATGACTTGAATCTGCATTACTTGCATGAGGAGACAAAAGTTACAAAGATAATTATTCAATAATTATTATTTGCTGATTATTTTGCTTTGTTGGCTCAAACTCAGGGCCATTCAACTCACATGCAGCAAAGTGCTTTGGCTTAACAATCAGCCTAAGGAGGACAGAAGTCCTGCTCTCACCTTGATTGGGATGTACTGCAACTACTCCAGTTGTGTCCATCAACAATGTACCACTGAAGTTCATTGACAAATTTTGCTGCCTGAACAGTGTGTTTTCACGCTGTGCAGTGATGATGACATTACAAAGTGCATTGGTGCAGTCAATGCTGCCTTTAAAAAAATTCAGCATCATCTCTGGAATGAATGTTATATCACATCACAAATAAAAATTAATGTTTACCATGCAATTGTCCTCACCAGACTCCTCTACAGCTGTGAGGCATAGATTACTTAACAAGAGGTAACATACTTGGACCAATTTCACCTCAGTGCGTATTGTAGATAATGGCTACGTCTACACGTGCACCCAACTTCGAAATAGCTTATTTCGATGTTGCGACATCGAAATAGGCTATTTCGATGAATAACGTCTACACGTCCTCCAGGGCTGGCAACGTCGATGTTCAACTTCGACGTTGCTCAGCCCAACATCGAAATAGGCACAGCGAGGGAACGTCTACACGCCAAAGTAGCACACATCGAAATAAGGGAGCCAGGCACAGCTGCAGACAGGGTCACGGGGCGGACTCAACAGCAAGTCGCTCCCTTAAAGGGCCCCTCCCAGACACACTTTCATTAAACAGTGCAAGATACACAGAGCCAACAACTAGTTGCAGACCCTGTATATGCAGCACGGACCCCCAGCTGCAGCAGCAGCAGCCAGAAGCCCTGGGCTAAGGGCTGCTGCCCACGGTGACCACAGAGCCCCGCAAGGGCTGGAGAGAGAGTATCTCTCAACCCCCCAGCTGATGGCCGCCATGGAGGACCCCGCTATTTCGATGTTGCGGGACGCGGATCGTCTACACGTCCCTACTTCGATGTTGAACGTCGAAGTAGGGCGCTATTCCCATCCGCTCATGGGGTTAGCGACTTCGACGTCTCGCCGCCTAACGTCGATTTCAACTTCGAAATAGCGCCCAACACGTGTAGACGTGACGGGCGCTATTTCGAAGTTACTGCCGCTACTTCGAAGTAGCGTGCACGTGTAGACGCAGCCAATGGGACTCAAATTGGAAAATTTGGTTCCAAACACCAAGCAACCTTGACTCCTGTAACATCAGAGGAATTGAAGGTTTTATGGTGAGAATGTAGCTAAGATGATGTAGCCATACAGTATAGATATATTTGATATAGAATACTTAAAGCCACGCTTGAAGACAATTGCAGTCTTGTACTTGTTTTAGAAGGCTAAGAAAATATTACAAAGACACGTACAAGGCCAATGGGAAGTCTTGCAACATTGCCTTCAACACTTGGGAGCACTTAGCCCATGACAAATTCTGATGGTGCCAACTCTGCCTTCTCAGACAGAAAGATTTTGAAAGACTGTGTATTGCTGCAGTCAAGAAGAGATATGAGAGGCATAAAAGCAAAAGGAGGACACATTCATCTACATTTGTCTTTTTCTCTGTCACTTTTGAAATTAGTCGTTGGTCTCATCTACATGACTAACACATCTTACTGGTCTGAGCAGTTTCCAAAATGTCACTAGTTTTCTGAATCTACCTTGCAGAAATTAAGAAAAAAAAATTCAAGAGGAAGAAATGGGTTTCTCACTGGAATGATATGGGGAATGGGTTTTATTACAGGATGGAATCAAGTTTATTTGGTAGTTGAATAGAAGTTGGGAGACAAAAGGGGCTGGATGAAAATGGAATGAAGTTTTGAAAGAAGTCACCATGAAAATAGTTGAATGTAAAAGGAATTGGGAGGAGATAGGAGTTGTGGATGATGCTGATGAATCAAGAATAATTGGACTAAGGTTGCAGTCTAAAGAACAGTAAAGGTATAGAGGCATTAGATGACAAAGGCTGTGTCTACACTGCAAGATAAAATAGAAATTAAAGGATTTAGCTCAACATTAAAATGTCACTGTCTTCACTGTAACTGTCATTAGATCTGTTTAGTCTGCCCTAATGTTGATAAAATGTTGATATTAGTGGACGGATATAGCATCAATCTTGAGTCTAAAATGTTGAATAAAGGCTAGTATGGAAGCACCATGTCTTTCATTCAAATTTATTAGCCTCCACAAGTGTCGTGTATGTATTCCACAAAGCTATGGGCTGCACCTGGCTCCCAGTTCCCTGCTACTAGCAGGAGCTGGGAAACTGACCAGGGCTTCTGCATTGTGAATTTCCCAGGTCCCGCAAGCTGCAGGGACTCAAGAAACTGACAGCACTGCTGCACCTGGCTTACAGCTCAGAATGTGGAGCCGAGGGAACTGTGGGATACGTTCCCACAATGCACTGCTGCAACAGTTGGTGTTTGGTGATTTCAGTGTGGAAGCAATAAGAGGAAAGTCAAAAAGAATCTTAAACAGTGTACAGATACAGTCATATATCTCGCTTCAGAAAGCTCTCTCATAGGTGAGTTAAAAGATGCAATACAGAAGCAAAGATGAAGCAAATTGCCTGGAATGGACCTCATTTATGCCCATATAATAGAACAATTTAAGAAGACTAAAGTGGACATCATAAATGAATCATGGACAACAGGGAAGGTACCTTCCAAGTAGTAGTCAGCTGTTATTAATTTTCTTACAGATGGCAAGGATCCCTCTTCTCTGGAAAGCTATCAAACTGTATTTTTAACCAGTTCCCCTGTGCAAGATAATGTAAAGGATGATACAATCAAGGCTTCTACGGCGACTTTTTAAAAAAGGGAAAACAGAACCTATCCAAATGGCATTACAGGCCCTTGCATTCAGCTATAGGCGTATTGGTGATCTGCTAGCTTAGTATCAATGCTTTCCAACAAAGGGAATCAGTCATCACTAGGAGCCTTTTTGAATTTCAGTGCGATATTTGATAGATTGTGTTAAGTTTCTCGGTGAAACTTTGTGACACAGCGAGATGGGATCCGTGAAATAAGTATTCCTCTGGATAAGCCATATTCTACTGTACAGGAAAATAACAAAGACTAAATTACAGGTACAAGGTGGGCGAGGTAATATTTTCTACTAGATCAACTTGAATCAAGCTTGTCTCTTTCACCAACAGAAGTCAGTCTAACAAAAGATATTCTCACCCATCTTGTCTCTCCTGTGTCTTGGGGTCAACACAACAAAAACACAGTAAAATTAAATTGCCTTTTTTCCCCAAAGACAAGACCACTCAGGGTGAGAGTTCTTCAGGGCTCAGCTTTAAATACTTTTTCTTTCTTGTGCTGTGCTCCTCTGGACTATCAGGTTACTTAAAATCACTTGTATACACATCTGTGCGGATGAAACGGTGCTTTGTATCATGGGTTGTGGAAGACACATTAAAATGAATTGAATGAGGACTGAGAAATGTAACTAGGTGAGCAAATGAATGTAAATAAATTAAAGCAAAAAATTCCTCTTTTACTACAAGTCACAAGGGGTACAACTACAGTTTGAGAAGTACATAAAATGGAGAAGATGCAGACATTGAGGGGAATCTAGCATGCCTTGGAGTGACTTTGGACACAGAATTAAGATTTGGACCAGCAGCCAAAACAAAGAGACTGATATATCAGAGGCACTAATTGAGATTCATGTGTTAGGACTCTGAAAATAGCGTACAGCTTGATAGTTTGCCCAGTACATGAATGTCTCACCTGTCTAGTCACATATAGCTCATAAAGTGCTTGCCAAAATCAATGTTGTGTAGTCATACACAGTTCACACGATAAACAGTGCTTTAAAAGAGCAGTTTGCAAATGGGAGTCTGATTCTCAACCTCTTGAAAGTAACTGTAAACAGGAACTCTTCACCTGGATTGGTGCTTATCCTGTTGCCATTTAATATCTTTGTCAATGACATGGAAGAAAATGTAAAATCACCTGCAAAATTTGCAGGTGACAAAAATATTGGGGGAGTGGTAAAAAAGTTACACACAAGGAAACAATTTGTGTTTTAATATGGCCAAATATTAATGTCAGCTCACTAGTCTTTGACATCTGGGAACAAAGAATGTAGGCCATAGTGGCAAGATGGGCATGCGGTGACTGTGAAAAAAGGTTTGGAAGTCATGGTGGATAATCAGCTGAACAGGTGCTCCCGACGTGGCCCAGAGCACTAAACTGATCCCGAAGTGCATAACCAGGGTAATATTGTTCAGGAAGAGAGAGGTTATTTTGCCTCAGCATTTGGCACTGGTGGGACTGCTACTAAAATACTATGTGAAGTTCACAATTCAAGGAAGATAAATACATTGGAGAGGGTTCAGAGAAGAGCCACAAGAATGATTAAGTGATAAAAAAACATGCCTTATAATGATAGACACATGGAGCTAGATTTATGTAGCTTAATAAAGAGACGGTTAAAAAGTCACTTGATTAGTCTGCAAGTACCTACACGGGAAATATTTAACAGTTGGTTATTTGTTTCTAGCAGCAAAAGGTGTAGCAAGATCCAATCACTGGAAGACGAAGCTAGACAAATTTGGAATGGAAATAATGAATAAACTGTTAATAGTGAGAAAAATTAATCATTGAGCAATTTATCAAGGTTCGTGGTGGATTCTCCATCTCTGACAATTTTTAAATCAAGCTTGGATGTTTTTCTAGAAGAGTGAGTCTAGGAATTATTTAGGGGAAGTTCTGCAGCCTGTGTTTTATAGGAGGTTGGATTAGGTGGTCACAGTGGTCTTTTCTGGCCTTAGAAGCTAATTTGTCATGAAAATCATCTCCATTCCATAGCTGAATGTCATCATAGTTCTGGTCTATTCAGGAAATGGAGAAATCAAATCAAGACTGAAATTCTCTTGTTTCAAAAGGTGTGTAAATGCTACTAAATAAATGGAAGCATTTAGTGATGTTAAGAGGGCAGAGTGCATAAAGTAATTGTACACCCAGTAATTCCACTGCATGAATCTATTTGCTTCAGTAAAATGCTTCTCCCTTTTGGAACTTAGCTCAAAGGAATATTTGAACATGGCTACACAAAAGAAAATTGCAGAACGGAACATATAACTATCAGTCATAAGGCAAAGAGATCCTGCGTACAAGTCCATCAGACAAATCCTGCAAGAATTGTGCTGTGGTGTCCTCATCCAGGGGCCTAATAGAGACAGAACTAGAAAGAACATTAGTCAGGCCTTGTCTACACTACCAAGTTTTGCTGCCAAAAATCCTGCCTTTTGGCAACAAAACGGTGAGAGTGTTCCCCCTGCAATGCGACTTTTGTCAGGAAAAATAACCAGTTTAGGCAACAAAAACTTCCATCCCTATGGGAGACTTTTCTCTCACCCCATCAACACTTATGCTTTGGGTGCTTGTGTATGTGGAAGGGGTCAATGAAAAAGTGATTGGTATGTTGCAAAAGGTGCTTCTAAGTGAAATGTTTCATCACTGTGCTTGAGTTTAGCAACCCTTCTTCTGTGCATTGTTCGCTTGTGCTTCAGCAGATGTTCCCCTAAGCTACATCCCACACACTCCTACCAACTATCTCCAGCAGATAAGAAAGAGGACAAGCCACTAAAAATGAAACAATGTTCAGGGAGGTACTGCAGAGCTTCTCTGTAGACAAGAGGGAATGAAAGGAGTGTTGTGAAGCAGAAAGGCAAGACAGAAAAGAATCAAGGATTTACTAGGGACCCAACTGAGTAAATGATGAAAGTAATGGAGGAGTAAACAGAGATGCCTAAAGTCTTTAATAATGACACAGAAGCCGCGTCTACACGTGCACGCTACTTCAAAGTAGCGGCGCCAACTTCGAAATAGCGCCCATCAAGGCTACACATGTTGGGCGCTATTTCAAAGTTAACATCGATGTTAGGCAGCGAGACATCGAAGTCGCTAACCCCATGAGGGGATGGGAATAGCGCCCTACTTCGATGTTCAACGTCGAAGTAGGGAACGTGTAGTCGTTGCGCGTCCCGCAACATTGAAATTGCGTGATCCTCCATGGCAGCCATCAGCTGAGGGGTTGAGAGACGCTGTCTCCAGCCCCTGAGCTCGATGGTGGCCGCGTGGAGCGGCCCCTTAAAGCTCCCTGCCCCCTCCCTTCCTGTGCAGGAAGCTGAGAGAATGTGCAGGCGGCAGCCCAGACACGCGGCCAGCCTGCACGTCTCTGAGCACCACAGACACCCACCCCAGCTGCGATGGCCTCACGGCAGCCCCCCAAGCACCCCTAGGGACCCCCCCCCAAGGGGACCCAGGGCTCACAGCCCAGCAGCCAGGCTGGGAAGCGGCAGCGGGGCTCCTCCTGGATGGAGGCCGAGCTTCGGGACCTGCTGGGGCTCTGGAGCGAGGAGGAGGTGCTCCAGGTAATGGGAAGCAAGAGGCAGAATGCAGATGTGTTCGCTCGGCTGGCCGAGGGCCTGGCCGCCTGGGGTCACCCTGCCCGCACTCTGGATCATGTCCAGAGTAAAGTGAAGGAGCTGCGGCAGGGTTACGCCCGGGCCTGGGATGCGGCCGGCAGATCTGGGGCCGCCCCCATCACTTGCCCCTTTTACAGGGAGCTCAGGGACATCCTGGGCCCCCGGCACACCTCCTCCCCTCTGGCCACTCTTGATACCTTGGCCGAGGAGCCCCAGCAGGCCCTGGAGGTGGAGTCCGCCCTGGAGGCAAGCCCCGCACCTCGGGGGCCCCCCCAGGAGCCCATCCCCGGGGCACCGGAGGAGGAGGAGGAGGACGGGGAGTCCTCCTCCAGTGACGCCGGCCCGAGGATCGCCATCCCATCGCGGACCTCTAGCTGGGCGTCCGCCCCCTGGGTGTCCCCCGACCGTGGGAGTGGACCGTCAGGTATGTACCCCCACCGGTGCACAGCCCCGGGGTTGGGGGGGGTAATAGATATGACCAGGGCCCTCCACATGCCCAGATGACCATGGCCCCAAGGACAGCAGTGGCATGTCCCGCAGAAGAGTGCATCAGCCCCTGCCCCCCCAGCACGACAGTGCCATGCCCCATCCCCGGGGATGGGGGGAGCGGAACCTCTAGGGTCCCCCAGGGGGAGGGGGTGGGACACCCAGCAGCAGCAACAGCAGCAGCAGCAGCAGCAGCAGCAGCAGCAGCATGTGATGGAGTGGGGGGAGTGCAAATGTGAGACTCAGGCTACATATGAGAAACAAGAAGCAGAATAGCTCCCAGTGGCTAAGGATGATCTTGGGGCTACAACTGGTAGGTTACACCTCTGCCCTGAACAAAGAGGAGGGAGGAGCCGAGCTGGGTTTGAATCAGGGGCGGCAGTTAGATGCTAGGGGAAGGGAGAGCTAGAAGGCAACCAGCCTGAGGAGGGGGAAAGCTACACCCCAGAGGGGCACCACTCGGGGTCTTCTCCCCAGGACGGGTTGGAAGGACTGTCTCTGACTGCTGTATTGTCGCTTCTGTGAGAAACTGGGCATCTGTTGCCTAATAAACCTCCTGTTGTACCTGCTGAGTGAGAGTTACTCCTGCCAGCCGACGGGGTGCAGTGCAGGGGGACCCCTGAACCCCATCACAGCAGCATCTCCCAGGGACGGGGATGGGCAACCTGCAGCAGATGGGTGGGGGGACAAGGGCCACGGCTCGGGGCCCACACTAACGGCTGTCTCCACTCTTCTTCCCCCGCTCCTGTGTTCCGCAGCTGCACCATCGGAAGGACCGGAGAGCGCCGGTGAGGTGTCAGTCGTCCTGGAAAGCCCTCCGGGGCCATCACTCCAGGCCAGCCCCTTGGCGGAGGACCAACCAGCCCCACGGTGGGGAAGACAGCGGACCCAGCACCAGCAGCTGACGGTGACGGACCCCCAGCTGCTGGCCCTTCACCGTCGGCAGCTGGAGGTTGCCGAGCAGCGGCTGCGGGTGGAGGAACGCTGCCTCCAGCTGCAGGAGTGGGCGCTGGCCTGGTGCCAGGAGGCATGGGGGGCCTACTTGCGAACCCTCAACCGTATCGCGGACTCCCTGGCCCCCCATGCTGCGCCGGCTGCTGCAGCGCCCGCCCTGCCTGCTCCACCTGCTGCTCCACCCGCTGCTCCAGCCACTGCACCGTCCGCCGTCGCACTGCCACCCGCCACCAAGGGCCATTCCACCGAGGGGGACCTGGGGCCAGCTGACACTTGCTGGCCGTATCTCCCGGTCCGCCCGGCCCCCAGCCAGCTCCGGCCAGGGCTGAGGCTGAGGCAGGGATCCCGCCCGCCCACTCCCAGCACTGGACTTTAGGGGTGTGGGGCTCAGGACGTGGCCCCCCCCTTTGTATATATTCCCCCCAGTTTTAAGTTAGTTTGTTGTAAATAGTTTGTATATTTGACCCCTGTTACAATGCTGATCCTTACCCCCCCATGTAAATAGTTCTCCCCTTCCTTGTCTTCCCCTTTCATGTTATCCCTATTTTTATAATGTATATATATATATATATATATATATTTATAAGTTATTTTCCCTGTACATAGTTAGTTAGTCTTGTTGATAATAATAATAAGAGTTTAAAGATATTTGAGTTGACAAACAACTGTCTGCTTTTATTTTTACAAGAAAAGTGGGGGGGTGCTCTTGGATGCTCTGTGGTGTGGGCATAGGGGCAGGGAGTGTTGTGGAGGATGGGGGGGGCAGTGAGGGGGGTCTGCCAGCGTTCACCCCGCGGCCTCATCGAACTGGGCCCGCAGTGCCTCCCGGACCCCGGTCCCTTCAGGGTCCACCTGGCAACTTGGGGCAGCAGGTGGCTGCACATCGGCCCTGCCGGCCTCCACAGCCCAGCCCTGAAAGAAGGCTTCCCCTTTGCTCTCCACCAGGTTGTGGAGGGCGCTGCACGCGCCCACAATCTGGGGGATGTTGGTGGGGCCCGCATCAAGGCGCGTGAGGAGACACCTCCAGCTCCCTTTGAGGCGGCCATATGTGCGCTCCACCACCTGGCGCGCGTGGTTCAGGTGCTGGTTGAAGCACTCCTGGCTGGCAGACAGATGGCCCGTGTACGGGTGCATGAGCCAGGGCCGGAGGGGGTATGCCACATCTGTGATGACGCAGAGTGGCATGGTGGTGTCCCCCAGAGGGATCTCCCGCTGGGTGATGTAGGTCCCCGCCTCCAGCCGGCGGCACAGGCCCAAGTTCCGGAATACCCCGGCGTCGTGGGTGTTGCCAGGCCAGCCCACATAAATGTCCAGGAAATGGCCCCGGCTGTCCACCAAGGCCTGGAGGACCACTGAGTGGTAGCCCTTCCTGTTTAGGTAGCGTCCTCCACTGTGCTCCGGGGCGCGGATGGGGATGTGAGTCCCATCCAGAGCCCCGAAGCAATTGGGGAAGCCCAGGGTAGCAAAGCCCGCGATGGCAGCATCTGGGTCCCCAAGCCTCACGAGCCTGTGGAGGAGCAGGGCGTTGATGGAGCGGACGACCTGCAGGGGAAGCACATGGGAGAGCACCAATGAGGGGTGTGCAGGGTGTGTGTGGCCCTCCCCTGCCAGGGCCCCCCTCCCCTCCCCTTCCCTGCCAGGGCTGCCTCCCCCTTCCCCTGCGGGTCCTCTTACCTCCATGAGGACAGCCCCGACAGTGGCCTTGCCGACGCCAAACTGCTGGCCCACGGATCAGTAGCTGTCTGGAGTGGCCAGCTTCCAGACAGCAATACCGACCCGTTTCTCGATGCTGAGGGCACGCCGCATGGCAGTGTCCTGGTGCTTCAGTGCGGGGGTGAGCCACTGGCATAGCTCCAGAAATGTCTGCTGGCTCATGCGAAAGTTCTGGAGCCAGCGGTCGTCGTCCCACTCTCCGAGCACCAGCCGCTCCCACCAGTTGGTGCTTGTGGGGTAGCTCCACAGCCAGCGGCATGTGCGGCCGGGGGGTGAGGGGTCGGGGTGCTACAGGGTTGGGGGTTGCGTCCTCCTCCCCTGCGGGCAGCTCCTCCTCTGTGGCAAGGAGGTGCTCAGCTGCCTCCTGCATGGCATCGAGCAGGGCGAGCACTGCTTCTGCAGGGGCGGCTGGGTGGAACTCTGGCTGCTGCTGCTGCTGCTGCTGCTGCTGGGGGTCCATCATGACTGCGTCGCTCGAGGTTTGCGTGCCTATGGCTCTGCAGACTGCATGCTGTGCAGGCTGCGTGTGTCTGGGAGGGGACCTTTAAGAGAGCAGCTAGCTGTTGCCCCAGAAGCGCTAGTCCGCCCTGTGACCCTGTCTGCAGGTGTTCCTGGCACCCTTATTTTGATGTGTGCTACTTTGGCGTGTGGACGTTCTCTCGCAGCGCCTATTTTGATGTGGTGCTGCACAATGTCGACGTTGAACGTCGACGTTGCCAGGCCTGGAGGACGTGTAGACGTTATTCATCAAAATAGCCTATTTCGATGTTGCTACATCGAAATAAGCTATTTCAATGTAGCGTGCACGTGTAGACGTAGCCAGAGTGAGGATATCTAGGCTTGAACACCAATGCAGCACATGTGCAATTCTTTACCATGAAATCCCACCTCTCACTCATTGCTTTTCACTTTCTGGGCTTCCTCAAGATTCCCCTTCACTTCACCCACTCATCTTTCACAATGAAAGCTTGAAAACGTACACGCAATAGGGTGTTTGCCCTTTTCAAGACCCTCCTTTAACAACAAATGTGTGCTTTTGGTGTTACTGTGCTTTTTTTTTTATCCCTAAGGCAAAGTTTTGCAAGAGTAAATGATTTTAAATTGTGTTCATAAATTCACATAACAATCACTTTGATTACAAGTACAGGCATTTTCATAATTTTCTTACATGGATATGTGGCCCAAAATGTTTATATGGGATATACCAGAGAGGCAAATCCAAAACAGGTATGTTAATGCCCCTCGTCGTCCAAGTGCTTCCTCAAAGCCTTCCTGAAGTCAACTGCAACCCTTTGGGCTCTTCTGACAGATGTAATATCCGTCTGCACAGACTCTGTAGCCAAGCACTCTGCCTCAGTGCTCTGTTCCTAAGCAAACAGTACACCCTTTGATTCGCACAGATTATGCAAAATGCAGCATGTGGCTATGACCATAGGACTATTATCCTCAGTATGATCTAACCTGCTATACAGGCACCCCCAGCATGTCTTTCATCTTCTAAAAGGTACATTAGATGGCCATGCAGTTTCTACTCAGCCTGTTAAAAACAATCCTTACTGCTGTTCAAGTTCCCTGTGTAAAGTTTCATGAGCCAGAGCTATAAGCATTAAATGAGTCTCCCAGGATCACTATGGGCATTTCCACATCCTCCACTGTATTCTTGTGGTCTGGAAAGAAAGTCCCAGCTTGCAGCTTTCTGTACAGGCCAGCATTCCTGAAGTTGTCTGTGTCATGCACCCTTCTAGACCTCCTTGTGTTGATGTCTGAAATTCCCACACTGATCCACAACCACCGGCAACACCATGGAAGAGTATCCCTTCCTAGAGGTAAGTATCAGAGGGGTAGCTGTGTTAGTCTGGATCTGCAAAAGCAATGAGGGGTCCTGTGGCACCTTATAGACTAACAGAAATGTATGAGCATAAGCTTTCATGGGCAAAGACCCACTTCATCAGATGCAGGTAGTGGAAATTTTCAGAGGCAAGACAAATGACACCTACACTGTCCACATATGACTATTTGGAGGTTTGCATTTTTTAAAGAATGATCTGGATGCATAATGAATAATATTATTTTATGAAAACATTTGAACAGTATAATCAGTTAATGCATTGATTGTGTGCAGTCTCACACACAGCTAGACCACAACCCATTTAGGGCTTTATAGGTTAAAACAACGCTTTCAGCACCAGTTGGAAGATTGCTGTAAGGCACTAGCAATAAGCTGAGAGCATCTACATAGGTTCTCTGGTTATTATAATATAATTGGAGACACACATCTCCTAGAACTGGAAGAGACCTTGGGAGGTCATCTAGTCCAGTCCCCTGCTCTCTTGGCAGGACCAGGTACCATCCCTGACATCTATTTGCTGCAATCCCTAAATGACCTCTGCAAGGACTGAGCTCCTAACCCTGGGTTTAGTAGACCATTGCTCAAACCACTGAGTTATTACAAATATTCAACCAGTTCAGTGGTTTCAGCTGGAATTCAAAGGGCCTCAGCACTCAGACGATCTAACTAGAAGGCCTGAAGTTTGCTTGCTGTGTATTTAGGGCCCTGTCAAATTCAGTCCGTTTTGGTCAATTTCACAGTCCTAGGATTTTAAAAATGGTATATCTCATGATTTCAGTTATTTAAATCAGAAATGTCACAGTGTTGTAATTGTTGGGGTTCAGACCCACAAAGGGGCTGAGAGGATCACAAGGTGATTGTAGGAGGGGACTGTGGCACCACGGCACTTACTTCTGCACAGCCATTGGCAGGGGCACTGCCTTCAGCTGAAAAAGCAGTGGCTGTTGGCTGGGAGTCCAGGTTGTAAGGCAGAGATACTATCAGCAGCAGCACCGAAGTGAGGATGGCATGGTATGGTATTGCCCCCTTTCTTCTGCAGTGCTGCCGGCAGAACTGGAACCCCAGCAGCTGTCACTCTCCGGATGCTCAGTGCTGCAAGCAGCAGTACAGAAGGAAGGTTGACATGGGTGTACCGTGTTACTACCCTTACTTCCACATTGCTTCTTCTTGGCAGGGTGTTGCCTTCAGAGCTGGGCACCTGACTAACATTAGAACCTCTGCTCTCTGGTTGCCCACCTCTGCAGACAGCACAGAAGTAAGGGTGGCAATACTGTGACCCTTGTAAAGTAACCCTGTGATCTCCATGAACCTCCTTTTTGAGTCAGGACACCCCATTAGAGAAATGCTGGTCTCTCCTATGAAATCTGTATAGTATTGGGTAAAAGCACATAAAAGGCCAGATTTTGAAGGAGGACACCAGATTTCATGGTCCATGAGGTGTTGTGCATGGCTGTGAATTTGATAGGGCCTGAGGTATAATCAAGGAGACTGACATGGAACTTGACTTTATAAAAACACCTATATCACGTACATTTACTATGACAGAGAGGGAGCCGTGCTAGTCTATAAACTATCAAAACAAAAAGCAGTCAAGTAGCAGTTTAAAGACTAGCAAAATAGTTTATTAGGTGAGCTTTCGTGGGTCTGAAGAAGTGGGTCTGTCCCACGAAAGCTCACCTAATAAACTATTTTGCTAGTCTTTAAACTGCTACTTGACTGCTTTTTGATTTACTATGACAGTTATTTCAAAGCCTCTATTTGCTGTGCAGAATACATAGAGCTGCCAAAGGACATTCAAAGGAATAGATAGCTCCCATGTTTGAGCATTAGCCCCCGCCTAAACCTAGGGTTGTGAGTTCAGCCCTCAAGGGGGTCATCCAGGAATCTGGACAAAGAGATTAAAAAGGTTGGGGCTTGGACTTAATACCTTCCTGAGGTCCCTTCCAGCTCAAGGAGATGTATGTTACCTTATATCTTGACGCTTACGCAGTTATTTAAAGTTACATTACCAGTCATTTTAACCTAGAATTAAATACAACTATTGAATAAACTCATAACCATCTGTTAGGGTGGCATAAAGCCTGTCCAAAAATTGCAACTACTCTTGTGAAAGGAGTCTATATTCCAGGCAAAAATGAGTGTAGATAGAGAATGTTCATATTATTTTGGATATAATGTCTCCCTATACTAACATTAGAGGACTAGCATCATATAACCTCTCATTCGGCTACAAAATTCAGTATTGGTATGCCAAGGCCAAGAATACCTGAACAGTGAAGAAAAGGAAGGCAAAGTGCAATGGATCTTCTGGCAGCCAAAAAAAGGTTATAAAGCACCAAGCACATAGCAAAGGAATAAAACAAAACAGCAGTGTTTGTAATACAGCTTGATGTGGCCAGCCCTAGGTCAGGGAGTGGCAATAAGGATGAACGCATAGTGTAGGTCTTGTAACAGCTGTCACTGTAGTTAATGGTTACAGACCCCTGCCGCGTGACCAGTGTGTGTAATCTTTTGTTTTCCAAACTGAGGCCCACATCAAATGACTGAACTCAAGAAATAAAATGACAGCCTCTTACCAGCACTCCCACTTGCCATGTTCAGCTGTCACTATAAAAGAGTTGCACACACAGTTTATATATGTTCCCTAAGAAATAGGCCATGAGCCAAGTGGGATTTGCAGTACTGTCACACAAAGAAAGTTAGCTTATATCAGACAGGTAGCCATGTTAGTCTGTATCCTTGAGAACAAGAAGTCGTCCTGTGGCACCTTATAGACTAACAGATATTTTGGCGCATAAGCTTTCGTGGGCAAACACCCGCTTCATCAGATGCATCTGATGAAGCAGATCTTTGCCCATGAAAGCTTATGCGCCAAAATATCTGTTAGTCTATAAGGTGCCACAGGACTTGTTATTCTTGAGAAGGGCACGTATTCAGGTTTGCAGCCCTTCAGTTGAACTTCCAGCTTAATATGCTCCTGTTGAATAGTGCTCCAAGCTACTTAAAGTTCTGAGCATGATAAAAACTTTCAAATGGAACAAAAAAGTTAAACTGAATAAGTTAAAAAACAAAACAAAAACAAACAAAAAGCCCAGACAATTAAGGGCTAGAGGAGATCACTAAACACTGAGATCTGTGGTCTGGCAAAGGTGGGTCTTTTTTTCCCCTCCTCTGGCTTCTCTCTACGGTTTCACCTCAGTGCCAAAGGAAACAGCACCTTCTTTACCTAAAGTAGCCCCAGAAAATTAAACAATCAATGTAGAACAAATAAAAACAGCAAATTTGGGAGCTATGGACTTAAGGAGACAACAGTAAGACTATATTCTCAACCCCAGGCATGTGTTGTCTTCTATTTGCTGTCCATTATTCCTGATGCTGGAATGATCATTTAAATCCCTTGGTTTTGTTTCCACTCCCTAATTATGAGACTGGGTCTCTTATAAATGGGAAATAAATCAGAGGTTTCTAGATGACCTCACAAATACATTGTCTTTTTCAAACATTTGTGAAAGAATAATATCTTATATCTATGTATTTACAATGAAAATATGTGAAAAGGTTGTGAACATAAAAGCAAATACACAGTTTTCAATCCAAATGTCTGTGAGCACTAATTTGTAGTATTCACTCAGGTCAAGTTACCATTTTCACAGTTCGTAGCCCTCTGACAACCTAAAGATAAAATTACTAATGTCGACAGTCAAGACCTTTCAAAAGGAAAAAAGGGTTAAAATTCTCTTGGCTACTGTGGTGCAATCCAACTCAAGTCAGTGGGATTGCATCTGTATAACGGAGGGTCATTCTGCACAAGGAAAATACTCTTTTGTGCAAACAACTCAATTGGTATTAAACTTACTTGCTTCCTAGTACGGGTTGAGCAAAATATAGACATTATCCTATCAGATCTCAACTGCGCTTTATAATCAAGCTGAAAATGATTTTGTCCATTCCACATTAGGGCTTAACTAGTTTCCATCATCAATGAAATGGGTGCAGGAGGATTCCACTCCTAACAATCATCAGTTTCTTTACATAATCGGGCCTTAAGAGTAGAATTTGGCCCTTTTGGAACACAGGTAAGGATAAGACAACCATGTGTACTGGGCTTAACACAGACATACAAATTACTGAAGTCAATGGAATTACACCAGGAAAAGATTTAACTCTAGGAAATCAATCCTTAATCTCAGAGGGCCATCTCGTCTCAATTTATGTGCACGTTATTCAAACATAATTCCTTGTGAACATGCTCAGCTGAGCTATTCATTACTACATCATATTAATAGACCACCTTCCAGATATGAAAGGCTTTGACATTTCTGTGTGCTAGTCAGGAGTGCTAATCGCTCAGAATCTGGGTTTCATGTGGCAGTGCTGAATGCTGAATTAGAATGAGATGTCATGGGAACAGAACTTGAGAACTTCTGATGTAATATTCTGTTTCCTTATATTGAATGGAACACCACAACCAAGTCATAAAGAGTAAACATCAAAGACTGTGCTTTAGGTCTGTCCAACACATTTTTAAAAGCAAAATCCTATCGTACGCATTAATTCTAGATGGTAAAATTTTCAAAGTACCTCAGTTATTTACTGTACAGTAAAACAGAAGAGCTGAAATTACAAGACAAAAGATTTTGTGATCAAAAGATGTGCACATATAGATGTTATAACCCTGTGGTTACAATGTTCATGTTTTGGCTTTTAGAACAAGGCTCATTAAAATTGAGAACATGTTGAACTCAGAACTTGCAGTACTAGCAAGTACTACCCAAAACTACGATAATTTCCCTCCTGATAGAGAAGGGGCATCATTCTAGTAACAGTGTAAGCATTGAAGATTCTTCATCTGCTACTGTGATGTTTGGCCCTTATAACTCCATGTCTCTCTGTGTAACTTGCAGTGGTACTGAAACTATTTTTTATAGCATGGGAGAGGGGCTGGAGGCAGAAATTGTGCATTTGGGTTATTTCTACTTCAAGCTAGGGCATGCGGCAGCACCCTCAGCATCGCTACTTGTGGTACCTATGATAGCTTGTGGACTGTTTTAGCCTTGGCCCAGATGAACCAGCAATGGTGTGGATACCTCCCATTGGAACCAGTCCTAGCAAAAAAAAATAGTCAGTCTGTTTAGCTGTGTCCCAATAGTAACATAAGTATTATTTGTATTGCAATAGCACCTAGAGGATTCAAACAGGTTGGGAGTCCATAGTGCTAGGGAGGGTATAAGCAGAGTATAGTGAATGACCGTTCCTGTCCCCTAAACTTACAACTGAAAAGGAAATAATCATAGAATCCAAAGACTGGAAGGGACCTCAGGAGGTCATCTAGTCCAGCTCCCTGCTTCAAGCAGGACTAACCCCAACTAAATCATCCCAGCCATGACTATGCTAAGCTGGTACTTAAAAACCTCTAGGGATGGAGATTCCACCACCTCTTTTGGTAACTCATTCCAGTCCTTCATCATCCTCCTGGTGAAATAGTTTTTCCTAATATCCAACACCTATCCCTCTGTAACTTCAGACCATTGCTCCTTGTTCTGCTGTCTGTCACCATTGAGAACAGTCTCTCTCCATACTCTTTAGAGCCCCCCTTCAGGAAGTTGAAGGCTGCTATCAAATTGGCCCTTACTCTTCTCTTCTGCAAACTAAGTAAGCCCAAATCCCTCAGCCTCTCCTCATGGGTCATGTGCTCCAGCCCCCTAATCAATTTCGTTGCCCTCTGCTGAACCTGCTCCAATGTGTCCACAACCTTTCTATACGGGGGGGGGGGGCAGAACTGGACATAATACTCCAGGGCTAGGTCTACACTTACTGATAACTTCAAAATGGCCATGCCATTCAGTCAAATTGAAGTGTACTAATGAGGTGCTGAAATGCATATTCAGCACCTCATTAGGATGCCGCCAGCCACAGCACTTCGAAATTCCCTTGACTCAAGAGATGCTACAGTTTTTCCACCAGAGAAGGATGTGCTGGCTTGGATAGGGCTGCCCTGGGATTCATCCAGACAGGCAAGGGGTAGCGGGGCTTGGGTCTTCCTTGGCCAGGGAAAGGAGGTTTGTGGATTTGCCTGAGGGACAGGAGCATGGAGTGGAAGCCAGACAGTGCTCAGGGTTCAGGGATCCTCCATGGAAGGCACAGGAGGCCAGGGCAGAGGCCTGGTCCCCAAAATTGTGGAAAATAGGTCAACTTACAAAAGGATGAATATAAACCACATAAGTATGTAGGGGAAAAACTAGAAATTAGAATTAGCTCAACTTAGCTACATACATAAAGGATAACAAGAAAACATTTTACTAATCATAGAATCATAGGGTTAGAAGACACCTTAGAAGATCAAATATATTAGAAGCAAGGGTAAGACCAGGGACAGGGTAGGGCCCTTACTCAATAAAGAATGGAAATCAGTAACAGAAAATGTAAATGTGAAAATGACAGAGGTGCTTAATGACTTTGTTTCAGTTTTCACCAAGAAGGTTGGTAGCGATTGGACACCCTTCATAGGGAATGCTGGAGAAAATGGGATGGGTTCAGAAGAAGTGAAAATAGGAAAAAACAAACAAATTAAAAATTACTTAGAAAAGTTAGATGTCTTCAAGTGACCAGGGCCTGACGAAATGCATCCTAGAATACCCAAGGAGCTGATTGAGGAGATATCTGAGCCGTTACCTATCCTCTTTGAAAAAAAGTAATGGAAGATGGGAGAGATTCCAGAGTACAAAACGGACAAATATAATGCCCATCTTAAAAAGGGAAATAAGGACAACCCAGGAAATTACAGACCAGTACCTTAACTTCTATGCCAGGAAATATAATGCAGCAGATAATTAAGGAATTAATTTACAAGCATCTGGAAGATAAAGTGATAACATTTACCATGGATTTGCAAAGAACAAATCATGTCAAAGAAAGTTATTGGGTGAGTTTGACATGACACCACATTTCAGAAAAGATGGAGAAATTGGAGAAGGCCTAGACAAGAGCAACAAAATGATTAAAGGTTTAGAAAACATGACTAATGAGGAAGATAGAAGACTGAAAGAATTGTTTAGTCTGGAAAAGAGAAGACTGAGGGGAACATGATAACAGCTTTAAGTACCCGAAGGGTTGTTAAATGGAAGAGGGAGAAAAGTTGTTCTTCTTAACCTCTGATGGTAGGACAAGTAGCAATGGGTTTAAATTTCATGAAAAGGAGGTTTAGGTTGGACATTATGAAAAGCTTCCTGCCAAGCACTGGAATAAATTGCCTACACAGGGTGTGGAATCTCTGTCATTGGAGATTTTTTTTAAAGAGAAGGTTAAACAAACTTCTCGCAGGCATGATTTCGCTTGTGCTTGGACCTACCATGAGCGCAGGGACTGGCACTGATGACCTCGAGGCCCCTTCCAGTTCTAGGATTCGTAAAGCCAGGCCTCTGTGCTCTGAATATTGGTGGACCATGGGCACACGTAACTCTCTGCCTACGTGTTCTGGGACAACACTTCAGAGGAGATGTTAATGTTACAGTTTCAGGAGTTGCTTAAATTTCCTCCTCCTGTCAGTTGTCTCTGCTGAACTTTGAAATGTAATGTATTTCTTATTACGGAATGCCCATTTCCCTGATCAGTGATTGAGGTGCCTTTTGCATGGACTACTAGTTTTTATCTTGTATACCTAGTCACCCTTTTAAAAGTTACTCACGCCTTGAAACCAATATTACTGATTCTCTTTTGGCATGCATGAGCCTCAGCCACCATATCATGATTAATTTCTAACGGGCTAGTGAGAATCACTTCAGACTCCTTCACAAAAGGAGGACTTTCCAGATTGATTTAGAGGATACTGTTAAGAACTGCAAATTCTCAAATGATATTTTGAAAAAGAAAAAAACTGATTACTTACTATGAACATTAATCTTGCAATTTAATTGCTCTACAACTATATTATATTACAGTAAATCTGCTTGCTGGTGTTTTGGTACAAGTGCTAGATGATTTAGTTTACTCTTGTGATTTTCGTACCTAAAATATTTTAAGCCTTGAACAAGACTGGAATGTACTAGTTAATGAACCAAATTAATCAAGGCATAGTAGGTCTTTCATTCATGCCTTCCTCTCAGCATATATTTTATTTTTGGAGTATCTTAGTTCAATTTTCCAGCTCATGTTATTGTTCAACTGACAAAACAAACAACATTAAGCTCCTTTCATCCAGTATATATGTGATGAACAGGACATGCATGAAAGGGTTAGTCTGGAAGTGCTAGCTTTCAGAAGCTGCTGGAAGCTGTGCCATGCCCTCAGGATATGATCAGTTAATGTGAGTTTGTTCTAGTGATGTAAAGCTTAAAACTTGTTTTGTTGCTGGGGGGGTGTGTGTGCGCAGTGTGTGTGTGTGTGTGTTACTACTTGCAAGAGAGCAGTTGGGATGGCAGGCTGAGGGTAGGATTATATCTATTGCTAATAAACAGAGCAGGGCAGAACAAACAATCCAGTCCTGAGAACACTAGAGGGAATTTACATGAGGGAAGCTGGGAGAAAGGAAACAAGATGGCTACGGTGACTGCATATTTTGCACGATTTTGCTTGAATAAATAACCCACATGGGTGGTAGGTGTAATAAGCTGGGCTGTGCTACCAGCTACTTGGTTGTGGGTTTGGTATGGGACTCCAGAGAGAATACAGATGTACCCGAGCAGGTGACTAGCAGATACTGCCTTATCAACCACCCCAGAACCTGTGCAGAACATATCGAAATCACAGGTGGTTCTTCGGGGAAGAGATGCTTTCCCCACAGTGTGGCTTGGTAGTCTGGGAGATGTAGCTGGCCCAAGATTGCTCTGGCCATGGCTGGCTCAGGACTCTGGCCTACCTGGAACTCCTCCTGGCAGGTGTGTGTGTTGGGGATGGGGTGACTCAGGGCTTCTCTGGACAGGTGGGAGAGGCTCAGGGCTTTGGCTATCTGAGGCTGTTCCAGCTAAGGAGGGGGACTTGGGGCTTCTCCAGGTGGGGGGGTTCTCGGAGATCCAGCTGTGGGTGGTGCAGGGAGTACTTGGGCTCTGGGCTGGGGAGACAAGGTCGTAAGGGGCAGAGTTGGGTGCTAGTTTTCCAAAAGTGAGGCTCCACCTGCCACCTTTGATAGTCATCTTCAATAACAAACTCTTACCTAGCACTTTTCATCACTACAATTTCATAGCATACAACTATCTTTAAAGTATTTATCCTTCCAGCACCCCTATATTGTAGGAAAATGTTATTGTGCCCATTTCACAGGTAGGGGAACTGAAGGACAGAAAGGCAATGTGATTTGCCTGTGGAAGCCTGTAGTATATCAGGAAATTTAAGTTAGGTCTCCAAGGGCTAGTCTAAACTACATGGCACAGCTGCACCAAGGCAACAGTGCCACTGTTGCACATCTGAGCTGGGTCTACACGTGAGCACCCTTTCGAAAGGGTGAAAATCAAAGTTCGGCAGTTGAAATAGCAGCCATTGAAAGGGAGCACCCACTGCCATTATTGGAGCGGCATTTTGATCTGCTTTTTCGAAGTGCCGCAGGTCTTTCAAAAGAGAGCATCCACGTGGCTCCCAGCCTTCTTTCCAAAGAAGGGAGGCAGTAAACACCATGGACGGGGTCCGATGGCCGACAAGCCCTTCCAGGGCCGCAGCAGCCTCCTCCTTTAAAGGGTCCCTCCCTCCGCCCTCCCCTCCGCACGAGCTGAGTGCTGCCCAGCCTGTCCCAGCCTGGCAGAGCCCACCTGTGTCCATGATGGAGGCCCGGCGACAGCTCCTGTACGAGGATACCCTTATTATGGACACCCTGCTGGCAGTGCTGTGCACCCACGCCACAGCTGCATCCAATCTCATCTGGTGGCTGGGTGGTCCCCCTGAGGCTGTGGGGCTCCCCCACCTTTGGCACCACTGGGCGCCCCCCCCGCCGGTGCCCCAATGCCTCTGGACCTATCCCAGCAGCACCAACTGGTGGGAGCGCTTGGTGCTGAGGGAGTGGGTCGAGGAAAGGTAGCGGCGGAACTTCCGCATGTTGAGGCAGACCTTTGAGGTGATCTGCCACTGGCTCGCCCCCGCACTCCGGCACCACGACGCCTGCATGCGGCCAGCCCTCACCCTGGAGAAAAGGGTCATGATCACCATCTGGAAGCTGGCCACCCTAGACTCCTGCTGCTCCGTGGGACAACAGTTCAGGGTGGGCAAGGTCACCATTGGGGCCGTACCCATGGAGGTCAGGTAGGGCTGCGTCACGTGTCCCCCACGGGTGGGTGGGGGTCTGGGGCAAGGGGAACCCACCGCTGCAAGAGGCTGGATGGGGCAGGGGCTGAATGGGTGGAGGGCAGGGGGCTGCACGGTCCAGGGGCTGGATGGGTGGGGGGCAGAATGGGCCTGAGCTGAGGGGGGAGATGCCCGCCACACCTGCACTAGAGCACACGTCCCCCTTCCTCACCTGCAGGTTGCCAGAGCCATCAATGCGATGCTGCTCCATAGCGTTGTCCGCCTGGGGGATCTGGACAACACCGTTGCCAGCTTCCAGGACCTGGGCTTTCTTGGGGGTGGGGCACGCACATCCCCACCTGTGCCCCGCCACACAGCGCCGGCCAGTACATCAACAGGAAGGGCTACCGTTCGGTGGTGCTCCAGGCCCTGGTGGACATGAGGGGCTGGTTCACCGACATGTATGTGGGCTGGGCCGGTTGCACCCATGATGCCTGGGTCTTCCAGAACTCCAGCCTCTGCCGGCACATTGAGGCCGGCACCTTTGTCCCCCAGCAGGAGATCCCGGTGGCAGAGGATGTCACCGTGCCACTCTGCATAGTGGCAGATGCGGCGTACCCCCGAGCCGTGGCGCATGAGGCCATACACGGGACACTTCAATCCCACCTGGGAGGTATTCAGTGAGTGCCTCAACCATGCCCGCAATGTCATGGAGCGGGCGTTTGGGTGCCTAAAGGGGTGGTGGAGATGCCTCCACATGCGGCTGGAGGTCAGGGTCCTCAACATGCCCCAGGTGGTGGGTGCACGTTGCGTCCTCCACAATGTTGTGGAGGCAAAAGGGGATGCCCATCTCCCTCGGGGGGGCCCTCCGGCTAGCGCCTTCTAGGAGCAGCTGGGCACCACCCCCATCCGCCAAGCCCACTGGGATGGCCACCAAATCAGGGAGGCCCTCAGGCAGGCCTTTGCAGACAGCCACCTCTGACCCACATGTACACCCACAACCCATGCACATCTGCCACCCACTTTTCCCACCACCCCCACCTGCACTGCACCTGCACATCCACCTCCCACCATCTCGCTGAGGAGCACAGCATGGAGTGGTGAACATTAAAAGAAACATTTATCTAGACCATTCTTGTTAACTGTGTACGGGGGGGCGTGGTGGGAACTTAACCCGGAGTACAGCATGGGGAGCTGAACTTGCAGGGGGGGCAGGGTGCTCATTCTGGGGCAGGGGTGGTGGGCTGTGAGCCCCTGGAGCCCCTGCCTCCCTGTGTGCAGGGTCCCTGGCAGGGAGCAGAGGGTGGGGGTAGCACTGGCAGGTAATGCTGGTGCATGGGCCTTGTGGGGGCGTAGGGTGCAGGCTCAGCGGGGGCGTAGGGTGCGGTCTCAGCAGGGGGAGCTGCTGGAGGGGCCAGGAGGTACGCAGCGGTGGCCTCATCGTCCCTGAGGGTGTGGCCAATGCCCTCCAGTGTGGTCAGCAGCCTCTCCCAGGCTGTTCTCCGCCACTCCATCTCGGCCTGGGCGAGCCGCAGGTGCTGTTCGGCCAGCTCGGCCTGGTGCTGGCTGTGTGGGTCCTCCTTGGTCTGGCAGGGGGCTCTCCAGCCACGGTCCTGGGGTGGCGTCCGAGTGCCTCCGAGGGCTGCGTGGGGGCACTTGGGGACGAGGGATGGCGCAGGGCTCTCCCAGCCCACAGATGGTGCGGCTGTGTGGAGAGGAGGACAGCATGTCAGTAATGTGCCCTGGGTGGAGGGAACACGGCTGTGACCCACCCTCCTGAGCCCACCCCATGGTGCCCCCAACTCTCCCAAAGGACACTGACCCCCCCAAGGGGCACTGACTCACCCCCCATGCGCTGGACCTCCTGGGCTGGGGGTGCATCCAGGGGTCTCTCATGCAGGTGGTCCTTCCTGGCCTGCGGTGTGTGGGCCCCAGGTGCTGTCCGGCACTGACTGGCTGCCACCCCTGTGCAGCTTGTGGCACTGTCTGCTGAAGGTGGGTGCTGGGCATCGCTGATGGGCCACCGCAGGGGGCCACACTCCATGGGTGGGGTGGCCTGTGTGCAACCTGGGACCAGTGGGCCTGTGTGCGGGCAACTAGCCGTTGCATCGCCCCCACCCTATGGATCAGGTGTGCGCCCCTTCTTGTATGTACCAGAGGGTCCCTCGGCGACATCCGGAGATGTCCGGTTCCTGGTGGCCCGACTGGAGGAGCAGGAGGGGAGGATAATGGTGAGGTCTCCCTCATCACTTGACCACTCCGTGGTCCCCTCGCCCTCCTGGGCCCCTGGTCCAGGCTGCTCCTCCTCCTCCAGCTGCAGCTGCTCAGCCGAGGTATCCAGGAATGATGGGGTTGGAGAGTTCTCCTGGGGACCCAGGATGCTCCAGAGCTCCAGAAAGATGGGACATGTGGCTGGAGCTGCCTTGGAGCGGCTGGCCTGGTCCCTGGCCTGGGCATAGCCCTGCCACAGCTCCTTTACCTTACAGCGTACCTGCTCTGCAGATGCTCCGGGTGGCCCCTGGTGTGGAGGCCCTGCGCCAGGTGGCCGAAGGCAGCGGCATTGCGCCGCTTGACCCCTATCTTGTGGAGGACCCCCTCCTCCTTCCAAAGGCTGAGGAGGTCCCACAGCTCCTGCTTCTTCCGGGAGGGGGCCCTTTTTTTTTTCTCTCCCTGGGAGCCCTGTGGGGGCTTGGAAGGGGGGCCGTAGGGCTCACAGGGGTCTGGCTGCTGGCCATGCTGTGGCACTGGAGCATGGGTCTGGTGCATGTGTAGAGTCTGCTCCTAGCACGCTCTCAGCTTCCTGCCACGTGCATGCAGCTTTAAGGCAGCCGGACACAGGGACCATAGAGCCCCACTGCTGCTGGCTGGAGAGGCCCCACACTCCAGCTGACTGGTGCCATGGCGGACCCGTCTTTCGAAAAAGCGGAATGTGGAGCATCTACATGTGTACTCTTTCCATTTAGTATTTCGAAAGGGGCCGATCTTCCTGATCTGGGATCGGGGTTTGGATTTCGAAGTCTGCGCCCCGTTCTTTCGATTTCCTTTCGGAAGACAGTTTTACACGTGTGGGTGCTCCTCCCGCGCCTTCGAAAAAGGGCCGCTTATTTCGATGTTTTGTGCACGTGTAGCCACAGCTCTGTTGAGGACGCACTGTGCTAGTGGGAAAGTGCTCTCCTCAGTGAGAAGCAGAAGCACATCAGCAGGAGAGTGTCTCCCACTGACACAGGGTGGTGTGAACACCTCTACAAGAGGATGGCACTTGAGTTGCTTTGGAAGGGCTTTTCCACACCCCTGTGCAACATAAGTTACCCTGACTTAAGCAGTTGCGTAGACAAGCCTGTAGTGCTCTCACCACTGCACCATTCTTCCACCCACGCTCAGTTTTTTTTGAGTTAAAATACCAAAGGGGCTGGAATTCTCTGGGTGCCCAAAGAAGTTTCTCCTCCACCGTGCATTGTTCAGTTGAGCATTTTGTTAAATACAATAACTAATGTTACTAATGCATCTCTGTGCTCTTACCCACTATTGCATCAGTCCAAGGGTAAGCAAAAGGCAGTATCTAGATCAGTAAGGTAGGCGAGATTTGCGCCCAAGAAAATGACTTGGAAGAATCAGGCTTGTGGCAGGATACAGTATTTGAAAAGTTTTAATGTGACTTGCTGGGATTTCTCATTATCTTCTCTTTTCCCTTGCTCCCCCTTTGGAAACATGAAATGTATGGGTGTCCTTTTAACAATCAAACTCAAATGGTTAAAAGTATTACATGGATCTTTTCTCATAAGGCATCATTTACCTTTAATACATCTGTAAAAAGTGATGACTGTTGTCAGAGGTCTAAATTCTGCCCTTGCAAACGCTAGTACAACTGAATTTAGCACACTTGTGTTAAGGCAGAATTTGGCTAAGATCACCTAATGCATGTGTTAGTCTTGCCTACAGTAGGGAATATTAATCACCATGCAAAAGCATGTGTATAAAAACCAACTGTGTTTCCACAGTATCCATGAGCTACGTTAGTCACTTCTGAGACTTCTAAACGTAGATTGTGTCTTTACATGTTGGTACAGGACCTCACACAATGGGGCCCTGAATGCTACTTCAACATGAAATGATTAATAAATAACAATCTTCAATGCTATGGAAGCAAAAGCCCAGATGCAAAAATCTTCCCAGAATGGGAAGAGGCCAGGAATTCTCTTGTGAAAGCGTGAAAAGGCAATATGCCAGCCAACCTATTGTCTGAAGTGTTAACAAGTAATATTTATCTTCATAGACTTTTTCTTAGAAAGCACTTTTACATGTATAAGCTGTACGGAGAATAGGGTGAGTCATACCACTCCCATTTAGTAAATAATTTTGCTTGCTTTATTTTAGGTATAAGGCAGTCCATAAAAATGTTAAGTTAGATCTGATCGCTAATTGGTAAAATAGAACTCCGTAGAATACAGAAATTGAGCATATTCCCCTGAGTAAATCATTTGTTTATGTTGTAACCACCTCCTTCTCTTTACTCTCCTTGATAACAGCATTGACCTTCACTCAAGAGGGACCAAAATGCTGACACTCAAAGATGTTCATAGCTTGTTGTTGAAACCCTGTCAGTCTCTTCTTTGCATCCCTCTACTGATGTGCTCTTGCTCAGCGAATCAAGTTTCTTTACCCTCACATTGAAGACCCTGCACAAATCTGCCCTGATAACCTCAAATCTAGTCTATCACATTGCTCTCTTCACTCTACTGAAGTGCAGGGAGCTACCTGCATTTTACATAGTAAATAAAGAATTTCTCTGATACATGAGGCCATTGAAAAAGTGTTTGCTGAGGACTAAGATGAAGCTGAGCCAAGATGGAACATGCCTGAATTACAAAGCATTCTCATAGCAAAAATGTCAACAGAGTTCAGAAAACTGAATGTGTTTTGCTCAGACTATCCTTTACAGTTCACTCCCCGAGAGCATCTCACTTGGTGCAAGCTGTCAGAGACAATGTTAAAGTTTTTGACTTGAACTGGCATTTCAGAACTTTCTGGCAGACACTGTACTGCTAAAAAGTGACATCACTCATGACAATAGGGATCGATGGATACATTTTCTTCCTACTTGAATGCTCCCATACTCTAAAGCTCAGAAGAGTAAAAGGATATTCATTTTAAAAAAAGTCATTTTCTGATAGTGCCCTGTCAGTTTAAGTCCTGGATAAAAAATATCTGTAAAGGTTTAAGGATCTTTTTGCTTTTACATTAATATTTATAAGTGTCCTTTCCATTAGCCAGTTTCTCCCTGGATAGCTCTATGCATAGTGAATCTGCTTCCACACAAAAATGCTTTTGTAAGTACAAAACAAACAAATGAGGAAAAAACCAAACAATTTCTAACTATTCAGTTTTAATAATCTTACCTGTTCCTCATTCTAGAGCAATAGTATATACCACATTTTTCAGAAGCCATGCTGTTTTTAGATTGATGGTGTGTCTTTAAGTCTAATGCATAATATTTAAACCACCAGAGTATTTAACTGGCAAAAGTTTTCACACAGCAGAATGTGAGTGGCTAGTAGGCAGTGTGGGGAACCAAGGTCCACTCACTGCTTTGGATAATAGTCAAGAAATAGCAGCCACCTGCTCTACCACTTTATCTGACTCGCACGTATGCTCTATTTTCCTGGGACACTTCCCCACAGTATCTTCATTCTTACCTCAGGGCCTTGCCCTATTGGAGTCCCAGCCACTAGCTCAAGGCTCCTTCACACTTTCCCCAGATTCTGGCAGTACCAATCCTTCTGAAGTCTTTCAGCTCCATCAATCAGCCACACACCATCCCTGCTCCCCCAGCTTTTTCAAGGAACTGGACTTAGTAAGGCCCTTCAGATTCTTTTACTGACCTTGCCTGGCTGGGTTCCACACAGCATTCTTTGGGGGCAGGAGTGGAAGGGCCATAAGGCCTTCCTCAGCACGTCTGATATGCCCTGTCACATGCTGTCATAAATTAGGTTTTTAAGTCACATAATGACAGCTCATGGGAGATAAATGCAAAGTAGACTATTTTAGTATTTCTCTAAATATTACAAACTATATAACAAGTGGATACAGCTGCAGTATTCTAATTGCAAGTACATAATGAGTTGAGATTTAATATTCAAGGTTGTAAAGCAGGTGATAAATTAATTTAAATGAAAATAGCTGTATCATTCTCTTTGCAGTTTTTTTTCCCTCAGGGAATTCCAAAAGGACCAACCAGCCAATTTTCTCAAAAGTTCTATTTTGTCATTTTGCCTCTGTATTAAGCTTTTCCCTAATTTCAGGGATATTACCTTGCTCAGTTAAAAGGCAAGTGATCAAAATTCATATCTTGAAATCATAATTCCCCCAAAAAGGAGACTTGTTAGCATAATGAATCAAAAGGTGATTTGCTATACACAAGTAACCTTAATTAATCTAAGTGGGGGCACTCACAAAATACAGTAGCATGGTTGTTTGGCAGACGTGATATTTGTGGGACAAGGAATGAATCTGGAAAATCTAGATAAAAGCATCATGTCTCTCCTGCTTCACTGTATCTACTCCCTGATCATTGAGGTAGCTCAGAACATTGGGGTTCTTCCAGACTCTTTGCTGTTCCTTGATACATGTGTCAGTAGCCACAAAAATCTCTTATCATTTTCATCAGGCCAGAAGCCTACAACCATTCCTGCTGAGTGAGGAGCTAGTCTGATTTTTCATGGGTTAAAATGGACTGAATCTTGTGCTCTAGAATCTAATTTACTCTTTTTTTTTTCTTAAAAAAAGCGAGGCTCCAGCTTGATAAGAAAATCTCCAGAATGTAAACCACATATGGCTTACTACGGAGATTTCTGGTTGAGCACGTGTTAGTCTGAATCACTGGCTCCAAGAGCTGTGAACAAACTCTTCAATGCAAGAGAGATTGACTCTGAAGCCTAGGGGTGCCAATTTAAAAGACAATCTTGTTCACCCTTCCCTTGACGACAGAAGCAGCATGCAGGAAGGATGAAATCCTGCAGATCTGCTTAGTCTACACTGTCAGACACCTAATTTCAGCATCATCAATATCATCTGCTTCTGACATAGCGCGTGATCAGCGCATGACAAAGCCTTTTACATGACTGTCAGGATCGGTATCTCCATTTTACTTGCGGGGAAAAACCAAGGCACAGATGGGGCAGTGACTTGCCCAAAGTCAGGGTCAGCTTCGCTTCACTGGGCTTTTGGCACTCTCATGGTGGGAAGACTCCTGATGGAGTTTTGGTATACAGTATGATACCCAGGGCATTATGGCTTCAGGGAGGGTGGCCCTAAGAGAAGTGTGTTCTTAGACCCAGAATACCTTTAATTGAGCTCTTGGATTTTTTAAAAACACTTTTGCTGCCTCCACCATCTAATATACTGAATTGCCCCCGAAACCTGGTGCTAACTGATTCAGTCACAGAGAGCTGAATTTCAGAAAACAGAGTTAGAAATGGAAAGGTTTCCTGCTTTTGCTGGCATATACTTAATGTGTATTTTCACTATTGATTTTGCTCTTCTCTTTGTAGCTACATTGTTTTACTACGAGGTTTATGAGCTTACTGCTAGATCTCCCCGATTCCTTTTTGCCATGATAATTTCCCTCTGTGTGATGGGGGCAGGGGTGGGGATTAGTTTTGTCTAGGAACACCGCTGCATATTTTTCTTAAAAGCATACAGCAGTAGGTTGTTTTTTTAACTTGAATTATCAGTCACTGCTTTGCTGCTGTAGTGCATTTCTTAAGTACTGTATATTCACTACTGTTCCCTCTACAGAAGTCAATAAAATACTAATGAAAAAGTGAGCCAGTGCTGAAATGCTGGAGTCAATATGCAATAGGTCTTACATGCTGACCCTCGCCATATGGATTTAATATCACATCTGATTTACACCTACTACCAAAAGATTCTTGGCTGTACTATTGTTCTGTAGTATTTTAAGGTTTAGTATTAGCTACTTCACATTTTAATGGTGCTAGCACTTTACTCAAGGGGCAATATCATGTTGTCCATTACACTTGGACTTCAGAAACAAACTCCTGCCTTCATGAGTTTTGCATGGATGTAACTAAGGGCCAAACTGGACCTAATGGGCCAGATTCTAACATCTGTTACAATGGGATAAGTCTAGAAACACTTCACTGACTTGAATAAAGTACCCGGGATTTACACAAATGGGACAGATTTATTATGTCATCTCTATATTTTCTTCTAACACTTCAACTAAACTCATAAACATTCATGTGTAAACCTTCTTTCCAGTACAGCCAAGGCCAGGTTCAATATTTAGGGGTTCTTTTCCATCCATCCGACACAGAACTGATGCAAGCCTTCACCCAGTAACCTGGGAAATTAGTGCACCACCTGGGTGCCTCTGAGACCCAAAAGCACAGAGTCCAAGCATAGAAAAGAAGCTAATAGTAAAAGGGAGGAAAGTAACTTGGCTTTTGTTTGGGAAAACCCCACAAACAGGGGTTCATAAACAAAACCATGAGTAAAAGTCCAACCCCAAGGAGATTGGGCAATGTCCTCTCCTCAGATTCTGAAGTCCAGCTACCTAACTGCTCTTCATATGCCTAACCTCTCTCTGCATCCCACTCACAGTCATAGCCCTTGGTCAGGGCAGACCTAGAGTTCAGGGCTTCCTCTGCAGGGCTCACCTCCCATCCGGAGCAGGGGAGGTAAAGCAGCATCATCTTTCTCATCCCGTTTGTCACTTGTCATCCACCTGCTCACTGCTCTCCACCAGTGCCCTGCTGGCTGCTCATTGCACCGTTATTGCAATGCTGCTCTTGCTGGCCACTCTGCTGCTCCTGCTAGCCACCAGCTCTGCTGCTGCCATGGAGCAACTGCTCACCACTTCCACCAGCTACTGGTGGATTTAGCTTTGGGCAAAGTTCAGTGATTTCAGCTCTTGGCCCAAAGCAACATGCAGCCGCAAGATGTCTCCAGCATCCACTGGAGGAAGATTAAAATAATAAGAGACTCCTCCTGGGGGACTGTTTTAGCTCTGCCATTGATTAGTGGAGAGAACCAGGGTGAACCAGTCTTACAGCTTACAGCTGGAGGGCATGTACTCTGCTGGCTCAGAACCCTGCCCTCCCGCTTCTAGCTTCACAGAATACTACAAGGGTCCCTTGTTCCTCCAAGGTTGTTTAAACTGACAGTCTCTCTCTCTCCTTTCGAAATGGGTTGAACACAGTCTGTTTTTTCTGTGTTCCCACAAAAAGTGCAAGCAGGGGTCATCGCATTTCACAATGCCTGTGTTTAGCATTAACAGTTTGTTGTTCCACAGTAACCAAATTCTGAGCACACAGGAGCAAACTGTATTTGCTTACAGACCCGGCATTTCTTCTCACCTTCCAGCACTTGCTGGCGGGCATGAGACTGAGGGCTTCCAAGAACTCAGCAAAGAGAGAGGCAGCTCTAAATGGTCCCAGTCGCCTGTGCTGAGTGTCAGGAGATCTGTCCAGAGCACCCGGAATGTGTTGGCCGGATCTGGGGAGAAAAGGCTAGTGTAGAAGGCCCTGGCCCTCCCATGCATCTCCTCTGGATCTGTGAAGAGGGAGCCATCCTCTTCCAAGAGACAGGTGACCTGCTTTTTTGGCCCAACTCCATTTCTCCAGGTTGTAGAAGAAGTAGGAGCCAAGATCCATCTTGTGAAGAAGACAGATGCAGGATTGAACAAAGGCACCCCAGGCTCAGTGATCTTCCAGATCCCAGAGCTCCTCTCTCCTTTCCCTGCATACCTCATGGAGGATCCTTGGAGCCAGCGGCCAGATGTCTCTCCAGCTCCAAGACCTTCAGTGTAATGGAAGCATTCCTTCATATCCTTCTTACACATGGGCAATATATCAGGATTCACGCTACATCTGTGATAGAAGCAGTGGGTCCAATGCTATCCTGACTTATACTTTGTTCATCCCCTCTACTTCATTGGGTTGCACAAGGTGTACCAAACCAAGTTTGGTGTGTCCCCTTGAGCGCTATCTAGCAATTGCTGCAACGGAATGCTAAATGCATTATACTTTTCAACCTGTATGTGACATGGGGCATAAAGTACCTGATTTTAAACAAATCTCAGCTGTACCTGGCAGAGCATTAAAGGATCTTATGAACACATCTGGTGTGTTTGGTTAGGCTGTGTAGCCAGTCCCTGTCTGATAAAGAAGTGCATCACATGGTGTCAGGAGTACACTAAGAATATAAATAGCAGGAAAACAGCAACAGATTCAAGCCACAAAGAACAAAGCTTGCAGGCTCTTATGGACACGTCTCTCATCAATGCCCCAGAGGACTTCAGCTTTGGCAAAACTTCACAGATGGACAACCTGGAAGCAATATTTTGCCAGATTTTGAATTGCCAACAAGTTGGACCAAAAAATGAAGATTTGCAGGTATTTTAATTTGTGCTTTGGGGAAGCTGGTTGAAATGCTTTGATTTTAAAGAAATTTTCTATACTGACTGAGGAGCCGGTCATATCCTGTAGCTGGTCATATCCTGTAGCTGTCTCCTTTCTGAGGCAGCCTCAGCAAATAATAGGTTATTTATAAGCAGTGTTTTCAGTGCCTTCATAAGGTAGCATTCATTTTTAGTTGTGTTTAAATTTTTTAGTGTTATTCGTTTCAAATGTTTATTAGTTGATAAAATTTTCTAACTTTTTAATGTTGAAAATATTTTCACTTCTTGTTCATTTTCCCCAGTACATCATTGCATGGCAGGGTTGAAGGACACTTTAAAAAGACTCTTTACATCAATGCCAGCCCTGTTATTGTATAATCTTGTGCAAATTCATTTTTGTGGAACCCAAGCCAATAATTCTCATAGCACTTTTGTGAAAGGTTTCACAACTGGATACAAGATAAAGGTGCTCAGCCTGGGGGAATTTGGAAAGGGGAGTACCAGTGGAGGTAGGGCTGATGGAGCTGCTGGAGGACATGCATGCAGTTTTTCAGAGCTCTGTTGTCTGCCTTCCTATTAGTTTTCCACAGCTTCATGTCTCCATCCAACTAGTCAACTGATGGAGAGAGAAGGTGCTGAAATAGTGCTTCCATCAGTATTAGCAAAAGGTTGGGTATGGTATGGTGTAGGGAGATAAGGAAAGAAGCCAGGTGATGAGAGGAGCTTCGGCCTTGCTACAAACAAAGTGGATGGGTTGTGAGGTGGACGTTCTCTGACCGCTAAGTTCTGCCACAGACCCTAGTAGTTAACAGGTAAGAATGGAGAGGCAGCCAAAGCTGTTCCATCTCTGCATACAAATACTCCACCCACCTACCTGCCAGAATACAGGCACAAGCGTGCACCTGCTTTTTAGCAGGCATAGTTTTCACTGAGTGCGTACAAAACCATTGCATTTACCATTAGAACAGTTGTCATAGATGAAGGTGGATTGGGTCTGCCCGACTTGTCTCCTGCCCCACCCTGAGCCCTTTGTTAGTTTGCTGTTAGCTGGACTTCTAGAACAGAGGGTCTTGCATTTAACAGCTGATTGAGAGGCATGTATGTGGCAGTCAGCCAGCCTCAGACACCCTGCTTCAGGCTGTCTCCAGTCTGTGGCAGACATCACTGGACTAAACAAAGCAGCAGAAATATAGCACTTTTGGACTGTTAATCTTAGAAAGACAACCGCAGTGTTTCTTTGCAACCCCAAGGACCAGAAATGTTTTTTAAAAATGAAAGCTGTGACTCTCACATAACCTCTGATTCCAAGAGCTGGATCTAGAATCATGCCTATATAGAGCCTCAATTCATCCCTGCCAGAGGGAGGTAGAGATATTGCCGCAGATTCACAAAGACACTTTGGCCGTGTCTACGCTAGCCCCAAACTTCAAAATGGCCATGTAAATGGCCATTTCAAATTTTACTAATGAAGCGCTGAAATACATATTCAGCGCCTCATTAGCATGCGGGCAGCCGCGGCACTTCGAAATTGATGCGGCTCGCGGCCGCGCGGCTCATCCCAACGGGGCTCCTTTTCGAAAGGACCCCGCCTACTTCGAAGTCCTCTTATTCCCATCTGCTCACAGGCTAGTGTAGACATAGCCTTTGAATCCTAAGTACATTTGCGAACATGGGTCATGGTACATCCCCCGAGGAAAACTGGCTACTAAGGTCTGGAGTTTCAATCCTAGGAAATGACAGCAATAGGCCGTGTCTACACGTGCACGCTACTTCGAAGTAGCGGCGCCAACTTCGAAATAGCGCCTGTCACGGCTACACATGTTGGGCGCTATTTCGAAGTTGAAATCGATGTTAGGCGGTGAGATGTTGAAGTCGCTAACCCCATGAGGGGATGGGAATAGCGCCCTACTTCGAAGTTGAACGTCGAAGTAGGGCATGTGTAGATGATCCGTGTCCTGCAACATCAAAATAGCAGGGTCCGCCAAGGCGGCCATCAGCTGAGGGGTTGAGAGCCGCTCTCTCTCCAGCCCCTGCGGGGCTCTATGGTCACCGTGTCCAGCAGCCCTTAGCCCAGGGCTTCTAGCTGCTGCTGTGGCAGCTGGGGATCCATGCTGCATGCACAGGGTCTGCAACCAGTTGTCGGCTCTGTGGATCTTGTGTTGTTTAGTGCAACTGTGTCTGGGAGGGGCCCTTTAAGGGAGCGGCTTGCTGTTGAGTCCGCCCTGTGACCCTGTCTGCAGCTGTTCCTGGCATCCTTATTTCGATGTGTGCTAATTTGGTGTGTAGACGTTCCCTCGCAGCGCCTATTTCGATGTGGTGCTGCCCAACGTCGAAGTTGAATGTCGATGTTGCCAGCCCTGGAGGACGTGTAGACATTATTTCGATGTTGCTACATCGAAATAAGCTATTTCGATGTAGCATGCACGTGTAGACGTAGCCATAATGAGCTAGTAGATTGCATCCACTGTGATAGAACATAGTGAGAAATAGTGAGATGGAGGATGACTGGGTTTGGTACTACATAGGGGTTTAAGATAACCATATCTTGAATGGTACCTGGAAGCACACGGGAAGCAAAGGCAGAGTATAGAGTAGTTCACTGAACTCTAAGTCCTGCAACAGCTGGGGTTTCTGTGTGCGTGTTTCAAGGGTAGCCTGGCATGAAGTGTTTTGCAGTAGTCAAAAACTGAAGTTAAAAAAAAAAAAGTAAAAACCAATCATAGTAGCTTCCATTAAACTACACATTTACTAGCTGTTATCACACAGCAGGCTCTGAGATATTATGTTACTTCTCCGTGCTTGGAGTACAATAGTGACGCTACAGGACTTCAGTATTTGAGTTGCACCAAAACCAGTTGTTTTCAACGTCTTCTGGCACTTTGACCCAGGACTGAAGGACATGGCATTGTTACTTTTTGGCTTATATTTGCAAGGGCTGAGACTTTGTGAGTAGCTGTCTTGGCCCTGATACTTTTATTAGGTAGCTGTTTTTACTGTCATTCATATTTATCAGACCATTTTCTTTGTAGTTTTACATTTTTTATTCTGCAGCTGCTTCTTTACATTTTTCTAAGGATTGATTTTATCTGTGGTAACTACTTATTAGTGCTGAAGTTTGTTTTATGGAAGTCGAAGAGTTGCTGGGTTTGAGCAGGTTGAAGGTATATAAAAAATAATTCTCTTTCTTCCAGTGCAGATCATGTTTAATTATGTGAAAGAAAATTATCCTTGTGAAGATCAGCACATTCTTTGATACTTTTGATTAAAATTAGCATCATTTTTTCCTAGGATTTCCATAATCATATTTTAATTAGGTTCAGTTGGAATTTATATTTTATTAAAATTGTTTGTTGCCTGTTTAGCTGCGTCTACACGTGCACGCTACTTCGAAGTAGCGGCAGTAACTTCGAAATAGCGCCCGTCACGTCTACACGTGTTGGGCGCTATTTCGAAGTTGAAATCGACGTTAGGCGGCGAGACGTCGAAGTCGCTAACCCCATGAGGGGATGGGAATAGCGCCCTACTTCGACGTTCAACATCGAAGTAGGGACGTGTAGACGATCCGCGTCCCGCAACATCGAAATAGCGGGGTCCTCCATGGCAGCCATCAGCTGGGGGGTTGAGAGATACTCTCTCTCCAGCCCTTGTGGGGCTCTGTGGTCACCGTGGGCAGCAGCCTTTAGCCCAGGGCTTCTGGCTGCTGCTGCTGCAGCTGGGGGTCCGTGCTGCATATACAGGGTCTGCAACTAGTTGTTGGCTCTGTGTATCTTGCACTGTTTAATGAAAGTGTGTCTGGGAGGGGCCCTTTAAGGGAGCGACTTGCTGTTGAGTCCGCCCCGTGACCCTGTCTGCAGCTGTGCCTGGCTCCCTTATTTCGATGTGTGCTACTTTGGCGTGTAGACGTTCCCTCGCTGTGCCTATTTCGATGTTGGGCTGAGCAACGTCGAAGTTGAACATCGACGTTGCCAGCCCTGGAGGACGTGTAGACGTTATTCATCGAAATAGCCTATTTCGATGTCGCAACATCGAAATAAGCTATTTCGAAGTTGGGTGCACGTGTAGACGTAGCCTTTGACTCCCCAAATTTTTAGAAGAGCTTTCACACTTACAATATTACAAAAACAAAACAAAAAGGTTCATCATATCCAATTGGATGAAGCATATACAGGTTTACAGTTTGGTTCAGTGGTTCTCAACACCCCATTATAAAAATTGTTCTAGCACCCTGTAGTGAGCCAGTATGGCCTCCTGCAGACCCGGAGGCAGGGGAGGCTATGCAGAGGCCCTGGTGGGCGGGGCCGGAGCCAGGAGACCAGAGGCCCGCCCCTCAGAGGGCGGGGCCAAGGGCTAGAAGAGCCAAAGGCGGGACTCAGGACCCATTCGTGCCTAGGCCTCCGGGCAGGGAGGACGTGCCTGCATGAGCTCCTTGGCACCAAAGGGAGAGGGCCTGCTGCTGCCCAGCCAGGCCGGAGGAGCAAGCCCCCAGAGGCTCCAAGCAATCCCGGGTCCATATGCCCCAAGGGGACTACCCGGACTTCCCAGACCTACCAGGACCTTCACGCCGGTGGAGACCCCCCGCCTTGGAAGAGGCCCCAGGAGCGGGCTGCCCCAGAGTCCCAGCGGATCCTTACAGCACTCAGACCCAGGATCGCCTCGGGTTTCCTGTATTACCGCCGCCCGACTACCCTAATGACATTGTTATGGACGACTGGCTGGAGCCCCCGAAGGTGGATGACCTGGAGGAGACCGACCTAGGGAGACCCCTTGACCAGATGGACTGGGACCCCCTCCCTGGCAGGGCCGGATGCGCTGGGCCTGCACCTAAACCCTTGGGTTGCTGCCCCGCCCCAAACTGAGGGCTGGGCTTGTGTTTAAACCTTGTGTTGCTGCCCCGCCCCAAACTGAGGGCTGGGCCTGCACTTAAACCCTTGGGTTGCTGCCCCGCCCCAAACTGAGGGCTGGGCCTGCACTTAAACCCTTGGGTTGCTGCCCTGCCCTGGACTAAGGGCTGGGCCCAGAACTGTGCTAGTACTTGGGACTGCTGCCCTACCCTAGACTGAGGGCCGGGCCTAGAGTTGTACTATTACCTGTGAACTGCTGCCCTGCCCTGGACTGAGGGCTGGGCCCAGAACTATACAACTCTTGTGAACTGCTGCCCCGCCCTAGATTGAGGGCTGGGGCCTGTATGGGGTTGTAGCGGTGAACCGCTGACCGCCCGAACTGAGTGTGGGCTGGTTCTCTAAGCCCCCTTGGCTGCCGCCCGCCTAGACCAAGGGGCTGGGCGTCTCGGGACTTGTTACACACCCGATTACCCACCACAGCACTTTGGTAGGTACTGATATTTATTTCTTTGTTGACTGAGGTACCTGCAGTGAAGACAATCCATAAGATAACTTGATATGACATATTCAGTAAAGGAATCCGTGGAGCAGAAGAATCATTTTCTAAATGGCTCGTTCATTTGTGTTGAAAGTTCCACTGATGTTGCCTTATAATTCTAGCCTTGCAAATTCAAGTTTCATAAAGTTCATTAGGCTTTAGTCACCACATTTCCAATTTTTGGTGCTTGGTTTTAATTCTTTGTTTCTTGGCAATCTGTGAAATTGTTTTATCAGCCTTCCCAATTACAAGGCACATCACGTGTTTATGCTTAAAAGAAATATTGGAGAGGTTAAAGGTAGCAAATATTTGTTTTGTCTGAACATAACATGAAGTCCTGTGGCACCTTATAGACTAACAGATATTTTGGAGCATAAGCTTTCATGGGCAAATCAGATGAAGTGGGTCTTTGCCCACGAAAGCTTACACTCCAAAATATCTATTAGTCTTTATGGTGCCAGAGGACTTCTTGTTGTTCTCGAAGATACAGACTAATACGGCTACCTCTGCGATACGTGAGCATAACATGTCACTCGGAGCCCTGAATTATGATACCAAGACATTCCCATCACTGATAATGTGTCCTTAGGAATAAGTGGAAAAAACCTTGTCTAATTCATTAACAGTTGCGTCACAGTAGTCTATGGGCACTGAAATTGTGAATCCAAATAGTCAATTAAAATTGATTTTGTGTAATGTGCATAGATCTTTTGTCCAAGCACGTTTAGAAACCAGTATAACCAAATATTTGTTCTCTGATTGTGTAGACACTTGAATTGAAATTATGTCAAAGGTAGTTTTGTCGGTGACTTCAGTGGAGCCAGGATTTCACCCTTTATGTTTTTCCATTTAATGAAGGTGTTAGACTTGCCTGTTGTTGGGTTATACCTTTATTTCTGCTGTCAATATTAAGAGTTATTCTATGGCTGCCAGTTGTGGAGAGAAAAGGCTTAGATAATATTTATCAATGAAGTCTGTTATCTGAAGATAATGACTGAAAAGATTTTTTTATGTAGTATTTGCATAAGAGCCAATTAAGTCCAGATCTGCACTATAAACTTTTGTTGGAATCACTACATCAGTTAATAAGTTGTGATTTGTGACCAACATAGCTATGCCAGGACGAGTCCCTTATGTAGGCACAATAGGATCAGCATTACTGTGATTTTAGAGACAGTTGCTTTTATTCAGGGAGAGGCTCAAACAAGCTATAGCAGCAAACGCACAACTTTGCTGACGTAACCTGTGTTCACGGTTGGAACATTTTGTTGCTCTATTATGCCTGTGTTGTTATACCAGCAAACCCTTCCAAATTTAGACCCGGCCTAAAAAAAATGTGTGTGATAAGGAAAACAAACAGATTTTTCAAAATAGAAATGTGATGGGGCTTCACCTACCACACTGGGAAATCAAGGGCAGATTAGTGGCCTTTAGTCCAAAAAAAGACAAATTTAAAAACTTGCAGTCTTCTCAGATGATCCCTCTTACGATTTCCTTATGAATTCCTTCATTTAGTTGTGTCTCCCCTCAGGCTCAAAATAAGATGGATTATTTTCTAATTAAAACGTTTGACACTGATGGTATTTTTGATTTTTGTTCCAGGCCTATTTTATTTATAGCTAGGGTACAGCAAAAATAGAACCTGTATCCAGTGTTGTCTTTGAATTCGTGTACCTCAGACAGGCTCTGAAATTTTTAGGCAGCCATATAAAAACAAAATTGAGGTTGATTTCATAACCCTACGGGCTTAAATTTGTTCACATTTCTAATGAAGTCATGAAAGGGAAGACTATCATAGCTTAATCTATGTAATGTGACACCTACCATCTTGTTTCTATCAATTTTGTGTAAGAGGCTAGTGCAGTTTTCTTCATGTGTGTTTCATAACTAACTTTGCAATTAACTAATTCCAGTAATTCAGTAAGGGAAAGAAGCAGCAGTCCATTGATACTAGTAATGGTTATTTTTAAAGCAGACAATACACACCAACCAGCAGGTAGTACTAATATTCTATCCCACGGTGCTGCGTTAGCAAAATCATACTCATTTCAATGTTGCGATTCAGAGACCTCCAGTGATTTCTGTTGTAGACTGTTCAGAAGTTCCAAAAGCCTGAGAATCTATACTGCCATAGATTATTCAGGGTCGTGTTTTGCCATTGCTACTGACATTAACTGCTACCCAATAGACTGATCCTGCATCATGGAAATCAATGGAACTTTTTCCATTGACTCTAACGGGAACAAGGCCAAACCTTTACTATATGCATAGCACCACTGAAATCTATGGGATTTCACAGTCAAGTACTATTCAACTGAGAATGGTGAAACTGAGTGTGAAGAAAAGAAACTTTCCTATTAAACCCTGATGACCATGAATGCACAATGGCTTTATGCTATTTATGCTATTCAAGCTGACTACAGGTTACATTTGGATATCAACTGCGTCACCAGTTCCCCACTCTGAGGAATAGCAGTCACTACAGGAATCCAGCGACAACTCCTGATCCCCATCTAGCCTCCCCTTAGGCAGAAATAGGAGGCCTTCAACTGCTCTTTCTTCTGTTGCTGCCATAAAATCTGAAGATTATTAACGTGTGTGGGGGTGGGGGAATCAGGTGTAGTGGAACTCACGCCCATTGTCTCCCTGAAAGTCTTTGCTCCTCCTGTGTACAATGGGGAAGGGAGCTGCCAGAGGATGCCTTCTAGCAGAGGGTGGGATAGTTGAGTGATTTGAGTATTGGTCTTTTAAACCTAGCATTATGAGGCCAATCTTTAGAGAGGCCCATTTAGGGATCTGGGGCACATAAATTTAAAAAAAAAAAAAAGAAAAAGCTGTCAGGGATGGTGCATGGTCCTGTTGAGAGAGCAGGGGACAGGGATCAATGACCTCACGAGGTCCCTTCCAGTTCTATGAGCTATATATACCTCCATATGGAATCACAGCTTTACCTAGACAAAGGTTCCCCCTTGAGAGAGGGAACTCACCTGGAGACATCTGATTGGTTTATGACACTTACATAATGGGAAATTAGTTTTATGAACTGGAGAATCTGGCTCTATACTCAATTAGCTGATAACTACAATTGTAAGTGCTAAACACTAGCTTGAGAAGGAAGAAACAGCAATTTAATATCTCAGTAGAATAAAGGGGCCGAGGGACCAGCAGCCATTAATATTTAAATAAAGGTATCACCTTTACTGTCAGCATTACTACCTGGTGCTAGAGCTATGCAATTTTATGTACTCTGTACACTTGTCCTAATAGCTCATTGAGTATGTGGCAAATTTTAGTTATGTGCTAGAATAATGCCAGATTAAGGAGTATATCTAAATGGAGTAAAAATGAGCAGTCTCATGAGGCTTTCAACATATTTACAAACCTTGCTTTTGCACATAGAGAACTGAACATAATTTCCCCTTGCAGATAATAGTGATTTCACAATCAGTTCAATGCCAGGGTGGAGGAAAAGAGGAAGAAGGAAATTGTACCACAAAGAAATTCCCAGACAAAATACTGTAAAAGAATTAAAGCTAGGAAGTCCAGCTCTTTAAAACAATGCTGTTGGAAAGTTATAGTTAATAAAAGTGAGCCAGACTGAAAAGTGCCTGCAGCTGAAGACTCTAGCCACATGAAAGTCTGCCCTGTTGAGCATCCAAATTCCACTGCTTTTTTATGATGGCATAAGACACCATGAGCCTTTCAGTCCATTATGTATAAAAGTAGAAGCCCTTTGTGTTTGGTCAGAGACAGTCTTTTTGTTCAGTATTGGTATCATGCCCTAGTTCAGTGGCATGCTGGTCATGACCAGGTCTCCTAGACCTTAAGGTAACTAATACAGACAATGAAGGAAGGTCTGGCATAATAAAAAGCTGTTCAAGCAAAGCACTTTAATATGTACTTAATTGCTTTCCTTTAGTGGGGCCACAGAGTGGTGCTTCGAATCTTTGAGATCCAGGGCTTTTCCGGGCAGTGAAGAGCAGATTGTGATGATCAACTGCCTTTGCATATGCAACTTACGCAACTAACAATGAATGGGGAGGGGAACAGAAGGCGTACTGGGTGTATCTTGATTAGAGTTGGTCGACAATTTTCCAGTGGAACTTTTTTCCAGTTGGTTTCTTGGTCATCCCCAACACCAAGCTATGAGCACACACATGTACTTGATGCAGTTCACCCGTCTCCAACAGATACTCCTCCTGTGGTGTGATAATCATGCACATTTACCAGGAGTGTGACAGTTTGTCTCCTCTAGAACCTTCTTCTCAGGTTGTGACTTCACCTTTCCCTGCACCTCCTGCTATTTGCATACCTTGTTTGTAGCTCCATGATGTCATGAGAATTCCCTCTTAGCCTCTTCCTGAAGCTGGGCAAGGTGGTCGTCCACCATACTAGGAGGAAGATGTTGGATGGGAAGATGATTTGCAGTTGTGGGACCTATTTCCACTTTTCCCTTTAGTCAGGTCTGGGCAGAGTTCCTCTGTGCCATGTCCACTGTCTCCCTGGACAACTTTGAGGTGCAGTAGTAGGCACTGTCCAGTGTTCTCTGCTCAGTGTCCTCTTCTGGCTCCTTGCTTTTGACCCTGCGACCCTCACTCCCATCCTTGTTTTATGGTTTGTTGCTCCCTGGAATTGCTTGAAGTTTGGGTCTGGGAACTTCCTGTCCCGAGGTTGTGTGGGAGTGGCCTTTAGATATGGCCAGGATCATGACCGCCACATGCTCAATAGGTGTCTCCCATGGAGCTGAGGTGAGTCACCACTCAGGAATGCAGTAAATACTCAGATGCACTTACTTACTCTTCCAAGAGAGCCTGCAGTGAGTCTGCCCTTTGGTATGCAGCAGCAGCTTATCCATGAGTTGAGCCTGGAATAGATGACTTCCAGGCTTAGGTTTGTTCCTTACCCTCATCATTGCTGCAGATCAGCCCAGCGTTATATGGCTGGACCCTCCCTGCTACGTCATCTTGAGACTCCACACCTGCCTCAACCTGGCCTGAACTCCGTTCTACTCTTGTTCTTGCTCTAGCTCTGTACCTGGCTGGCTCCAGCCTTGCCTATACTTCCTGACCCTTGGACTCTGATCACGTGACTTCATCCTTTGGCCTGCACCTGGACCTCAGCTACAGTACTGACTTGGCTCATCTCTGGATTAACCACCTAGCTTTGACCCCAGTTTACACCTGGACTTCAGCTACAGGACTGATTCTTGCTCGTCTATGGCTCTCAATTTCAGCACCACCCTTTGCCTATTCGTGATCCTACATCTAGCTTCAATCTTTGCTCCAGCCCACTAGGCAGCATGTAACATTTCAGCATGTGAAAGAAAGCACCTTTCAAAAAATGTGTGTGTGTCGGGGGGGAAATAAGCATTTCCCCCCAAGCCTTGCACTACTCAGAAGTGAATCATCTAATTAACCTTGAACTTTGAAGTTGTTCATCTCTGGTTAGGAACTACACTTTGATGGAAGTTTAGTACAAAGGTGCTTCCTGGATAGGCGAGAAGCGTTGATGAAATCAGGCTGATAACAGAAGCCATCTTAAAACATCAACTGATGGTTTGGGAGTATTATTCCATAATTATGTTTTTTATAGGACAAGATTTTGCCTTAGCTTAGCACATTTATTTTTTTCCCCAGCAGCAAAATCGTAATATTGAGTCAGACAGAAAAAGTTACCTTGCAGGCTGTTAGTTACTTCACATAGCAGCACTGCTAATTCCTTGGTGCTGAAACATTTTTCCATTGAACAATCCTGTGAATGTTATAAAATTATAAGAAAATAGTTATGTTCTCCCCAGTAGAGAAACATGCAACAACCATAGAGTATTCCTCTCCATTTCAATTTGGCATAATTCACTGGCTAATTTGTGTGTATATATATGTATGTATATTTATTATAAGCATATTTACTAGTTGCATGTATAGCTTATATTTGGGTAGTCTCCAGGTCTTTCAATCACACTGGAAACTGAATTTGAACTCTTTCATCCCTTGGCTGTTAAAATGATCATTTAACTTTCCACTATGTATAAGTTTGCATATTGCTGCATGTCAGGCAGAACCGTGAAATGAAGCTATTGAAGTAATAAGCTCCTCTTCCAACATTTGTGGTACAATGGGAAACAGAGGGAGCTGGAAGACTCATACAGGAGCTCATCTTCATAGAATCCCCCTCCAGTTTTGTAACTCCAACTTGCAGAGATAGCATTCAGATGGTCTCCTGAATCGGATGCTCACCTATGCAACCACACATACACACCCTCATTAGTTCAGCCTTAGCTTCAGTCTCAAATTAGCAAGCTAACAGATATGAGCCCGTTTGGGGAAAAAAAAAATCACTGCCCACTGAAGAACGCTAATGTTTCAACTAAAATGTACCTGAATATCCAGCCTTCTTCCAAATGATGTTTTGCGTATGGGTAGTGCTCTTCTGCCTGGGAAGGCAATGCAAAATAGCCGGCAAGCCTGTGAAACAGCTTGCTGAGAACATTCACCTTTGGAAACCAAGCCAGCTACTGCAGCTCTGCACTCGTCTGACCTCCACCAAACTCAGGTAGGAGGAGTCCAGTGCTTATTCTCACACTGTACGGAAGCATAGCCAGCCACAAAACCCAAAACATTTTTAGTGACATCTTGCTGATCCTATAGCACTATTGAAAAGAGGTTGTGCACTAAAAACCTAGGCAGGCACTTTCAGTGAAAATATCTTCTGAGTCATGAGGAGCTGTATTATGCTTATTCTAGTATTTCTACTGTGAAATGGGTTTTCTAGCCTGTTTTCCAAGCAGCCTTATAGCATAAAAGAATTGTCAAGGTGGTATAGCCAGTATGTAAAAAATCCAGGCGCAAAAGCTGATCATTCTGACACAAAGATGCTTTGTGTTTGGACATGGGCGAGGTTAATAAAGCATAAAACAACAGAATGACAAAGAAATAACCAAGGACACATAACAGCAAACAGTAAAGTGGAAAGTGTTATACCAGGAGTGCACAAATTGAGGGGTGAGCTCCCTTGGAGGCGGGTGGGGGTGAAATTTCCTAAGAGGGGCACAGCACAATTGGCTGCTGAGTCTCAGGCTCACCCATCTCATTAAAATGAAGAAATGTTACTGTTGTGTATTCACATTTATATATCAATTAAGTTTTTACATTCTACATACATGTGCTAAAAGGATTTTTCATCTCTTGGTCCCTTTAGAGGGGTTATGGGCCTAAAGGCACTTGGACTGGCCAGGGGAGGGCTGGCCAGTGAAGAATACGCCTTTTGAGGAGAAAATCCAGGACCATGCACTGGAGTAACCCTGTATATAGTAATCAAGGCTTCTGGAAACCAACGCATGGCTGGCTTTTGCTGAAAGGGTGCCACGGACAGAATTGCTGGACCAGGACTGTGGCTATATATACCAACTCAGGGCGTGACCTACATACTGTGTGTTTGTAGTATGCCCAGGTTGGGAGCCACTGGAGCAAAGCATTTTGAGGTATCCCAGATTGCAGGACAGGTGGTAACAGAGCCTATCACTGGTCTGGATTGGTCTCCCTCCATCTTACACTTACTCAATTATTACTCACGTTTGCTATCTGTTTTGTAATGATATTTATATCAGCTTCCCTCTGCCTCTCTCATGTATTGCATAATGTGTTGTAGGTGTGGTGGCAGAGGTGACTGGCTATTTAGCTGTTAATTATTGTTAAGATAAAAAATACACTTCAGAAAAAGTATCTTATGACTCTTCAAAGAGACAGGTCAATTCATATCTACAAGTGGGAGGTTTCAATCATACACTCAGACTACAAATATAAAAAGTTAATACTGTCATTTACAAGACTCGTATTTAAAATATGCCTACAGGACCATTTCATTGTTTTTCCTTCTGAAAGCAAGGGGACTCAGACTTGAGGGGAGGGGGAATGAATGGTTCCAGCACAAGATTGTTCCCCACCCACTTCCCTGTACAGGCCTCAGAATTTTGTTGTGAATTTCAGTGGATCAGAGACTTAATATGTAATGTAAATTTCTGTCCATCATGGCATTAGACCACCACTCTCTGGGGCTGGGAGAGGCCATGGCCAGTGAGGGGCCCAGCCCACGGAACTTACAAAGTGGTATGGATTTTGAAGGCCTACATGGAGATGGTGTCAGACTATGCTGGATTTCCTAAGAGTAGGGACTGAATCTCCTTCCCTTTCTCCATGGGCCAGGAGAGGTAACCCAGGTAACCACCAACTGGAACAAGTGGAAAGTCTATGAGTACCATTTTATGGACGGTCCAGGCTAATATACAAGAATTCTGCAAATGAAATTCCCTTGCCTTTGGTGTTTTTCCGCCTTTATGAACAAAGCTGGTGGTGATAATTAAAAACAATTCAAAGATCAAAGCATGCAAACAAATCCTGCTAATAAAATAGAAGAAGTTTTGGAAGGAATGAGAAATATGTAGAAATTAATGCTGACACTGAACGCCATTGTATAATTTGTCCCAGACAGGTTACATTTAAACCTTCAAGAAGTCTGACCAGTTATCTTAGTAACCATCTAATCCATCATTACTTGGAAGAAGAATCCTTCAAATTTGGCAGTCTTACTTAAGAGCACCGAATGAGAGGATTATCTTCGCTGTTGTGAGGATGAAATTCCACTTGTGGAAGATCATTTTTTTTGGGTAATGACGATGTGCCGACCTATTTTGGGTCCCATGGGTGCGCGTGGGGGTTGATACAGTGGGGGGGAGGGGTGGATGGCCCAGGACCGACCACCCCACCTCTATGGCAGCCTTATGTAGTATAGCAGCAATATGTGATATAGTGTATCCACTTTACAACCTGGGTTTCCACAGTATTATGAGTACCAGGAACAATAACAATCCGATTGTGAACACCACAATGCCCTGTGGCTGTTCTAAGTCCCAATAATTCTCTATACAGCCCCAGCTAGTCCAGCTAGTGGTATTTACCAATAATGACTGATTCATCTATTCGTAACTACAACTACTTAACACTTGTCTTAAATATATTTATTTAGCATAGGCTAAACACTAGGGCCGTGTCTACACTAGCCCAAAACTTTGAAATGGCCATGCAAATGGCCATTTCGAAGTTTACTAATGAAGCACTGAAATACGTATTCAGTGCTTCATTAGCATGCGGGCGGCCACGGCACTTCGAAATTGACACGGCTCGTCCCGACGGGGCTCCTTTTCGAAAGGACCCCCCCCACTTCGAAGTCCCCTTATTCCTATGAGCAGATAGGAATAAGGAGACTTCGAAGTAGGCGGGATCCTTTCGAAAAGGAGCCCCATCTGGATGAGCCACGCGGCGGTGAGCTGCGTCAATTTTGAAGTGCCGCGGCCGCCCGCATGCTAATGAGGCGCTGAATATGTATTTCAGCACTTCATTAGTAAACTTCGAAATGGCCATTTGTATGGCCATTTCGAAGATTTGGGCTAGTGTAGACATGGCCTAGGTTACATATAGCTATATACAATTACATGTGACTTACCAGTAACATCCAATGCTCCCACATCTTACCAACAACTACGTTACAGCAGCCCTTCAAGTCAGAGATACAGCTTGGTTGGGACCTTTCGTGGTGGTGACGTCCGGGTGATCAGGCCGGGGTCTGCTGTCTGGACTGGAAGTTGCTAGCCTCCGCCTCGTGTCCAGGAGCCCACCCCCTTATTCCTGCTAAATCACCTTTTATACTGTTTCTTACTTGGGGGTTCAATACTTGGCCAATTAAAGCGTTTGTTACCCAATTTGGACTTTCTATTCTCCTGGCCTGTCAGAACATGTTATGAGATTTCCTCTGTCCTGGGTAAATTTCCGACCCTCCCCGCCCCCCCGGGACCTTCTGATATCGCACAATCAGGATGTTCTCTTTGGGGGGCTTCCAGCTACTTGTCCAAGATGTTCTCTTTGGTGACTTTCTAACTACTTGTCAGGATGTTTTTCTCTGGGACTCTCCAACTACTTGTCAACTTTCTGATTTCTTTTTCCTGGCCTGGTGTCAGACCACCCTGCCGTTATATGGTAGCGTTCCAGGATGGAGTGTATGGTCATTCTGCCTTGCGAGTGAGGCCCTGCCACCAGGTGCTCGTGCTCCCACAAGTAACACCTTTAAAAGGAGGAGAGGTTTGTTCAATTTTGTGAGACGTGGGATTCAGTGGAGTTACAGAAGCCTAGTGTCTATTATGCATTCTTAGTATCTTAACTGAAATAATGCCTAGAGATCCCTGCTTCACACTGATGGGTATTGTATGAAAACACACCTTGTCTTGAGCAGCTTATAAGACAAAACAAGTGGATTCAACAAACCAAAGGTAATCACTAGACAGTGAAATAGTTATGATTAGCACACGCGGTATATGACCAACATTCTAAATTATGATTACGTACCCTAAAATGGCTTATTTTGGTCATGTCCTAATATATAGAAAACATTGTTCCTTTGCTGCTGCACATCTTAGGGATTTGTTACACTTCATTTCAGTGTTACCACCTTGTTTGGTGCTCAGTGCATTGTGTTTTTTCTGCCGAATTTAGTCAATAATTAAAATATACACATTATTTATAACTGCATAGATTCGATACCATTTTTAAGATCAAGTAATTGGAAAACATTCTAGCTTAAGTTTAAGGTAAAAGAAATAAAACACTTGAAATAATTTCATAGTCCATTGAAAGCCCCCCCACCCCAACACCTTGTCACCAAGAAGTCATCTTATCATAATTGAGCCTTTTTAATCAGCACAAAATCCTACCAAAAGGCTTTGTGAACATCCCAGGTAATTAAAACCTACTCAAAAATCAAAGCATGCAAACAAATCCTGTCATAATAAGTCTCTAGCAAAAGGAGATGTAGAAACACTGCACGGGTGTTCCAGTGAAGCTTTAGGCTAAGTGCATATCACAGGTACCTCCTCTACTACTCAGTGTACTTCACTACCCAGACACTTATATGCACTTTGTTATGGTTTCACCCTAGTTTGTTATGGTTTCACTCTTTTGTGAGAAATTATTAGTGTAACAGTACAGACGTACAGCTGCAGAAGGCTTTCTAGTTGCCTTCACTCATCAGCCTCACCCTCTGAATTTTCCTTCTGAAATCTCCTAGGTTTGGCTTTCTTCCATTTATAGTCTCACAGTTACATCGTTAGCCCATTGATTGCCCTCCAGGTGCTTGTAAACCCCATAGAAAATGTGTAATTGCTCATTGCTGGTCCTGACACCTTTTTCCTGTTGCAGAAACAGCAGTGACCAGCATCACTACAAATTGTGCCCTGTCACTGTGCACTGTCTACAATATGAAGAAATTAATCCTAGTTGCCATTGAGCTGAACAAATATGCACAATGATAACTCTTAAAAATGCTCTCCTCTTATCTTTACACACAGGGCCGCCTTTTGCAGTGCTGTAGTTTTAGCATGACCTTGTCATTCACACAATGAGGAACAGGCTGTGGAGCAGCAAAGTGCTATGCTGAAAACTGTGTTTTCAAACTTGTGGCTCGAGCCTCAAGATCCAAGTAAGACAAGTTGTAGGGGATATGGGTGTGACTGGCTCCACATCTCAAGAGTCCCAGCGGGGAGACTGAATGGATTGCTTATACCTTCTGGGAAGTGTTTTTATTTTAGTGTCCTACTTCACAGTGCTTATGCAAATTCATTTTTTATTAATTAATGTTATTTACTTTTTTAGATTGCTTTTGTGGCAGCACTTGAAGGCCACAACCAGTTTTACGTTGTTTTTTTTTTTTTTCGTATAAGAAATAGAAACTGGTCCCCTGGCTTCAGAATAATAAATTAAATCAGAACTACTTCCTTCAGAGTGGTGAAAATGAACAGCTCTGGTTCTTTGGTCCAAGGCAGGTAAGTGGAAGAGGGGATCCCGTTGATCTGCAAGTATAAACACACACCCCTTTTCTCCCTGGGAAGTGTCTGGTTTGTCAGATTGAAAATAAAGGGTGTATCAAACTTTCTGACCTAATTAGGTCATGTTCTGGCCTTTGGCTTCAGATCCCCAAACTGCTTTCTCCATGTCAGTCAAGAGGAATGTTTGGCGTCTCCCTGCTGGAAAAGAACTGGTCAGATACTGCCTCCCTTTTAATATTTGGTCACTAAGAAAGCTGACTAGAGGATCTTCCTTACATGCTTGTCAGATCCAAGGAAAGACCTGAAAATCAGCCATATGGAATTCCATAAAACAAAATTGCAAAGCATTACACATAGGGGGGAAAAATCAGATGGACAATACAAAATGCGGAATAACTGGGTAGGAAAAGGATCTGTGAATGGATCACCAATTGAACGAGCATCTATAATGTGATGCAGTTGTGATAAAGGCTAATGTCCTTCAGGGGTTATTAACAGAAGCCCTGTGTAAAACATGAGGGAGCTCTCTTGCTCTGCTTGGCACTAGGGAGGCCCCAGCTGGAGTTCTGTGTCAAATTCACAGTGCCACATGTGAGGAAAATATGGACAAACTGGAAGGAATCCAGGGGAGAGCCACACAAATGGCAGAAGAGGAAATGTTCAAAATAAAAAAAGACTCGGCAAGTTTAGTCATGAGAAAAGAAGACTGATTGGTGATCTGAGGTCTTCAAATATATGAAAGGCAGTTACAATGAGGATGGTGATCAATTATTCTCCATGTCCACTGACGGTAGGACAAGAAGTAATGGACAGGATCTGCAGCAAGGGAGGTATTGATTAGATAATGGGAAAATCTTTCTAACTATAAGGATAGTTAAGCATTGAAATAGGCTTCCAAGAAAGATTGTGGAATCCTCCCTCCCCCCGCACTGAAGTTAGATACTCACCTGAGAGAAATGTTCTAGGTTGCCTCAGAGTAAGGAGCTGGACCACATAACTTCTCCAGTCTCTTCCACACTTACATTTCTCAGAATGATAGCTCTTGCCCCTTCTGACCGAGATTGAGTTTAACCCTTTCTTGACTTGTTGGATATTGGGGCACTTATAATACTGGACAACATTGATAGGTTGCAACATCTGTGAGATCAGTACAGAGCTGTGAAGACTCCATGCTTCTGTCACAGATGGCAGACACTGAGTGTCACATGAGCTTGTAGGATTTTTGAAAAAGCTTGAAAATTGTGGCATAGGGTGGCATTAGAGGATGTTGGCATCTGTGTGATGGGAAAGTGACTCCTAGCTCCCAGAGTCCCCTATACCAACTCATATCTACCCACCAACACATTGCTTTGGATAGTAGTGTGTGACACACTGGGATACTCATCTATGGTGGACTGCACTTTGCATTGATACAATTGCTTCCACCAAGCATCTGAAGCACTGACCCCAGCAGCCAAGTATTTAACTGCATAAGCAATATACCAGCTGCGGCAGGTGTATGGTGGTAAAGCTTGCATGGGTCAAAGTCTGTAGTATAGACATGGCCATAGGGACAGATTTTCACAAGTACGTAGGTGCCTAAACATTTGTAAAGGTCCCAAGTGGGATTTATTGAAGTGGATAAGCAGCATTGATTGCAACAGGAGTTAGGTGTCTAAGGTGCTTACTCATTTTCAAAAAGTTCCCTTAGGTGCGTATCTGCATCTTTGGGTGCCTTTGGGAAATCTGTTCCCTAGTCTCTCTGTGCCTAAAGTTTCCACCTGTAAAATGAGATAACAGCGCTTCTTTAGTCACTGGGGTGTTATGATGACAAATACATTATGGAATGTGCGGTGCTGAGATGCTACAATAGTAGATAGGGAACCTGGGGTGTTTAATTAAATAGCCATGGTGGTTTTTTCTTCTGAACTGTAAAGAAAAGAGGAAAAGAAATATTATCATCTTTCCTTGTTTAATAGATCACGAAGCTGGTAAAGTGTAGCTGTAGCTCAGCCAAATTTAGGAGAAAAGACCAGGCCTCAACAGGAATAAATAGAAGTAGTGATACTTTTCCAAGACTTTGTAATGAGATGCCACTTGCGGTAGACTAAGTTCTGAAGGGGTATCAGGGTTTGTTCGTCATCAGGGATTTTCACACACATGCACCCACTACAGAGCTGGATTAAGGCACCCAGACAATAAGCACATAATTAGGGCCTGAGCTCCAAGTCCCTGAGGTAATACAAACAAACTTTCATCTGGAACCTTTTAGAAGCACAAAATTCTTCTATGTAACCTCATCCTGGCCATACAGATGCTGCCTTACACAACCATCTGCTCCTCAGAACGAAGCCAGGACAAAGCTTCACTTTAGGTTTGAGAGAAGTTAGGCAAGGTGTGGAGCACATATGTCAAGTAGTGGAGTTCTAATCTGCAACAAGAAAGTCAAGACCAATAATGGCGAGCTGTCTTTCTAGTATGCTTTAGAGCAGAAGAGTGTCAAATGCTTTTGGGACCACTAATGAAGGAAGACAGGATGTTTCCTAGGCAATGAGGCAAGGCAAATTATAATGTCAGATAACGCAAGTTGCATTGTTTGAAAGAGATTTTCATGCACGAACACCTTTTTATTCATCAGCTATGAAATTTGGTTCTCGATAAATAAAATTCTTAACATTTTAAGATCATTTTGATCTGATCTCTGCTTCTTACCAACCTAGCCTGACATGTGACATATTAAATGCTCCCAACAAACACATGTTCTGATGCAGAGAGCTAAGCTATTTTTAATGGATTGTCCCCTGCTTGAGGGCAAATGTGCCTGGAAACTGGAACTGGAACTCATGTAAAAAAGTGGAAATTTTCAGCAATTAATGCATTTTATTTTACGTTATGTCGATACTAGAGAGATCTGTTGATAGAAGTTCCTATTGAAAGATATCTTCTGACAAAACTTCTGTTGACAGATCGCAGCCAGACTGCCAAGAGGATCAAAAGAATGATCTACTCTGCCAAGAGAGAGTGGCTGGATTGCCCGACCACTCGCTCAACAAAACGGCCAACCGGAAGCACCGCAGACAGGGCTGCCCGCTGTCCTGGAGGCCCTGTCTGTAGACAGAGGCCCCCTGGAATGTCCAGACAAGCTTTCTGGTGACAGAATCTGTCAACAGAAGTATTCTGCCCCATGGGGGACTGGCAGAACATTGTGGACAGAAGTGCTATGTTCTGTTGATTCACTGTCAACAGACTGCCTTGGGAATGTGGATGCTTCTTGGGTTTGGGTTTTGTTGACAAAACTCTCTAGTGTAGACATAGACTTAGAGTTTTCTGGCAATGTCTATTTGAAAAGAAAAATGGGGGATGGAAACATAGCTGCATAGAACTCCGATGTTACAAGCACTCTTATAAGTCACTTCTTGACATGTAGGGATCATATGCATAATGCAAGGCTCTTAAAATAAGCTGTAATAAGCCCATAATAAAAACATACCCATGATTGTTGTCACTTGACTGTTTTCTCATCCTTCCTTTATAAATCCTCATCTTGCAAAGAGCCCAGCGTGGGCAGACCAGGTATCTGCCCAGTGCTACATTGACTTCAGTGAGGCTTCAAACGGGTGGAGGAGTCTATCACAGGATTGGGGCCTTGGTTTCTGCTGCTTTGCAGATCAGTATTTCTTCACTTGCCTAGCGAGAGGAGAGATCAGTCTACCTTATGTTGTCCTATTAAAATACATGCAAGAGTATATTTTTCAAAAACTGACCTTTTCTTCATTCCAGGCCCTGGACTCTCCATCATTGCTAATTCCTCTCTGTTGCCAAGCCGTGGAACTCATTTCAGGATTTGGCAGCTGGGCCTTTGGCACACCCCTCAGACAGCTGTGGTGTGTTATGTGCAGTTGTCTCGGGGTTGCTGATGGCAAGAATGATGACTGACTGCTTTGTGCCCCTGAATCTATTTATTTTGGAACTCTATTTTATTATTTATTTCCTAAACACATGCCCTAAGCATGCCAAAAGAGACATGCATAGCACCCAGGACCGTGTACGTTAGCCTGTTTGACCAGAGTGAAAAGCTTGGTTTCCATTTGGAAAACACCTACTCAAAGAGAGGGACATTCCTTTAAAGTTATTGGGCCACAGCACGTGTGTTTGCAACTCTACTGAAGGCAAACAAGTTGTACCTGCTTGCGCCAAGGATGAATTGACTGAATAGCTTTCATCTTACTAACAAACCACAGTGTTTTTATAAGTATCAGAGGGGTAGCCGCGTTAGTCTGTGTCTTCAAAAACAACAAGAAGTCCTGTGGCACCTTGTGGACTAACAGATACTTTGGAGCATAAGCTTTTGTGGGCAAAGACCTGCTTCCTCAGATGCAATGTGGTGGAGATTCTAGAGGTCATCACTGGAATCTCCACTACATTGCATCTGACAAAGTAGGTCTTTGCCCACAAAAGCTGATACTCTAAATATGTTCGTCTATAAGGTGCCACAGGACTTCTCTTTGTTTTTGCGTTTTACAGGTTATATAAAACTTTCCCCGCCACTGCTTGCAAAGACACAGTCAATAGTGGCTTATACCTGCTCAGCCTTGGTGTGTATCTGGGTAACACAGGTGGATTTATGGGTTCAAAACAATACAATGTATTTTCTTTCATGCAGTCCTCTCTCTGGCTTGCAGCATTCACCCTTCCTCTGCATACTGCTGGCTCTCCACATTTTACAGTGGGAGGGAATGTTGGAGAGGAAGGGAAAAGCCCCTCTCCCTTTCTTTAGTGAGGCAGAGATGGGGTGGGACCAGGCAAATCATTCTCTCTTGTATGTGTGCCTCCTCCCCTTCCTGAGAGGGCCAAGGTCCTTTCTCAAATGGCTGTTGCTTGGAGATTAGGGGCACCTAAGGAGCTCCCCACATCACTGTCTCCATTCTTGCAGTGCTCTCCCCCCTTGTTTCCTGAGCACAACAGGGCCCACTAATGATGCAGCCAATGTAAGGGAGGCTGAGATTGGATCTGCACAGAAGTTCCCTAAGTCCAGGGCCCCCGACAGCGGCGGGGGTGGGAGGATAAAGAGGACAGTCACCCCAGGGCCCGCTGATATCAAAGGGCTCCAGGCACCACTGCTACTATGGCAACAGCAGTGGCCAGAGCCATGGGCCCCTTAGATCATCACCACCGCAGCATTGACTAGTGCTGACTGGAGGAGGAGTGTTATGGTTTGGGTGGAGATGAGGGCTGCCCTTACACCTGCTTCAGACCCCGCCCCTTCCAAGGGGCCCAGAGCTGAGCCCTCCCCTCTGTTGCAAGCCCTGCCTGAGCCAAGAAACACAGCTCCCTTGATTACCTGTGTCACTCATCACAGAGTGGCCAGAGCCCCACCATTTTCATGACTGAGCCATATGGAGGTTCTGAGCTGGAGCTTTCCTACTCCTGCAGTGAGAAAATGTTTAGCATTTTAATCTCTCTGCCCATTTTTAGAAATAATTTATGTATGAACACACACTCTGCTTACTAATCATTTCTGAAATGAATGTGGAATTTTTCTAAAATTAAACGATCATTCTTGCCTCTCCACACTTGCCTGTCATATCTCTCTTAATACAAATCAGTCATTGACTGGAGACACCTACTGTAACAAGCTATTTTAGCTGTCTCATCTGCAATAAGGTGATTTTAAAAGGGAAGACAGGCTTGGAGAGAGAAACTTGGTTGGTGGAAAAAGGGGGATAATTTTGAAAAAAAAAAAGGAAGTTCTCTGTTCGAACATCAGTGAATGTCTATTCTCTCCCAAAGTCAGAAGGGGAGCCTTGGTGTCCCAACTCTTTGTCCCCCCTGCACTAAACATTGCACCCTCTGCTTTCCTCAAGTGTGTAGGACTCACGAGTTCTGATTCCCTGTTTTATGCTGCTGTCATGGGCTGTGGGTGAAGCTACTGCTTGGGGAGGCAGGCTCCACAGTGTGTGGTCCTACCTATAAGCTATCCCTGCTCTGCCCAGGCCCCGTCTCCTTCTCATCATCTTCCTCTTCTCTCTGCTCTCCCGTTCCAGCCAAGTCCCCAAGCCCAAATGTAGCAAATGATATTTGCTGGGGAAAAACACTCTTCTACAATTTCTTTCTAAGCTAGTGAAGCATGTTTTCCACTGGATGCCAGACTGTGAATACTGGACACACAGAAGGTTCACAGTTAAAAGTACCATATCTGGAAATAAAAAATGTCAGCCACAGGTTTTTGATATACCCTGAGGTTTGCCAGAGATTTATTTGCATAATCTTTATAGTAAGGGCAAGTCGGTTGTCCTGCTGAATACAGAGTTAAATATTATGGAGTACGTTGGGATCAGCAACCTCCAGCATGCGAGCCAAGAGTGGCATGGGAACCGATTTCCATCGGCATGCAAGGTGGGAGTTCAGCCCCACCTCGCCTCCTCTCCCATGCATCCAGAAGCTTGTGGGTTAATAAAAGACTAGGTAATGCTAACCAATCACTTCTCCAGACCCCACCCTTCCAAGGGACCCAGAGTTCTGCATCTTAATGTATTTATTAATGAAGCTATTGTAAGTGGGACTATTAGTGACTTTAAAGAAGTATCGCCATCACTCGGCCTGCACATAGAGATCAAAAGGTCAAATTTTGACACTCTGCCTCGGAAAGGTTGCTGACCCCTAGAATACATGATGCAGTGTCATGGAATACATGATAGATGGTTTACGTTTTCTTCATCAGTATATCTAAACTGATTTTATATTTTAAATATACTTTTAAGCCTTCATAAAATCATTCCATATTATTACGTATTTAAACTCAGTGAAACAGAGATACTATTTTAAATTAATTAGCTAGAGCAATTTAGTGCGTTCATAACAATGTTCATTACTTTTAGAAAAAGGGAACACAAATTTATTTTGTGGGATTTTCATAACAAGACAAGTTCATGAAATTTCACCATCTGTTTATTTTAAACCATGTTTCCAAAGACTTTAGGCATAGCAAAGGATTTTATATGTTACTAAGGTACTGATTTTGGCGGAAGGTTCCCTTAAAACTATTCCCTTAAATAGTCAGAAGCAAAATGGAAGCTCATTTGGCCAGCAATCTGAAAGAAAAGGAATGTTGTCCTTCTACGGGCTCTCTTCAACAGGGAGCGAAAGCAGAGTAGGGAAGGATAGAAAGAACATGAAGACTCTGGAAGCAAACTTTTGTACTATAGAAATTAAAATTTAAATGTGTATTTTAGATAAGGGTGGTCTTTTGAAGAATTTATTTAAAAACCATGTCTGAAGATTCAAGTATCTAAGGCTAATGATGGGCTGTGGACACACTATCCCCTCCGAAATGAGCCATTTCAGCAGATCCTCATGAGGCACTGCCATGAATAATCAGAACCTCATTAGCATAATGGCAGCCACGAGTGATTTCAAAGTGCTGCTTTCAAAACACATGCCGTCCCTGTAGCCAGGGGCCTTTTGAAACGACTCCCATGATTTTGAAAGCCCCTTCTTCCCAAAACCAAATGGGAAGAAGGGGCTTTTGTAATCAGGGATTGTTTCAAAAGGCCCCTGGCCACACAGGTGGTGTGCATTTCAAACCTGGTGCTTTCAAAGCTCATGAAGTTGCCATTAGGCTAATAAGGCGCTGCATATTGATGGCAGCGCCTCACTTACATCTGCCAAAGTGGCTCATTAGCATGCCCCCTCCCAAAGGAGCGGGTAGTGTGGCCACAGCCATGAAGAATGAGATTGTGCATCTAACTATCTATGCCAGGATATTTTAGAGATGTGATTTTATAATCTGCAGCAACAAATTAATGAATTATTAAAAGCAAATTTTAAACTAAGATCCTGTAGGCATAATAGCGCATACTAATGCTTTTTGTTAGTAAATTCAGGGTTGGCATATGCCCGCTAAATTGTTTCATTACCATGTAATGGCTATTTCATGGGTTCAGTGTCATGATAAAAGTCTGGCAAGCTGGAAGGCTTTGCACTTTTAAGTTAACAGATACACTTAGGGGGAACTAAAAAAGCAGTGATGTAGCACTTTAAAGACTAACTAAATAATTTATTAGGTATTATTTAGTTAGTCTTTAAAGTGCTACATGACTGCTTTTTTGTTTTGATAGAATACAGACTAATACAGCTACCTCTCTGTCACTTAGGGGGAAGTGTCACCTGTACGCAAGAGGCAACAGGCTGCCGAGGGAGCTTTCAGGAATGGTCAGAATAGGAATAGGAAGAGTAGAGCGGTTGAACGGTGAGACCCAGAGGAGGCTTGCTCTCTCTCTTTTTCTCTCATATCCACTGTCCCTGGCTGCTGTCTAGCAAACACTGGTCATCCACAGTCTAATGCATGTCATGCCTCCTTCCAATCCAAATAAAGCTTAAGAGTTATTTCAGTGAGTGCAGTGGTATTTTGGCTGGAGGAGTTGAAGACCACTTTTCGGAGGGTCCGTGGATAAGGTTTGGAGGGACACAGGACAGAATTCTTATTTTTTACGTTTTCTAAAGATAACACAAACTATTTTGTTCAATCACACCGCAAGCAAATATCCTTTGAAAAGTTTTTTATCGTGATGAAACATTATAATCTGCCGATTATGGCATGCCACTCAACAAAGCACATGTGTTCAAGCCTTTTGTCATGGGTCATACTTGTCAATTGCTTCTGGCACACACAGTTTCAAGGTTGAGAGATAGGATAATTTGTAGTGCCCTGAAGTCAATGCTATCTGCCCTGAGAGGAACCTGTGACTTCAGTCTCTTTGATTGGTTGTTGGGTCCAGAGACTGACTGGAGTAGGGGCCCTCCTCCTCCTCCCACCCAGAAACTGGAGGAACCTCCTGGCCCATATGTGGGCTCACAGAGGGAATTGGTTCTTGATGCAATGTGCAGGCTCTGGCAGGAGGTGGAGGGGAGAACGGGACACAGCTCAGCTCAGCTCCTCCCTATCCCAAGCAGTTCTGGGAGCTCCCTCGTGTTCCCAGTGCAGGGTCTGCTGCCACAGCAAGTATGAGTGAGCCCAGCTTCAAAACCAGGGACGTATTCCAGAGGAGTACAAATGAAAGAAGGAAAAGTTTGAATCAATTTTATGCCTCAGCCAAATACTCTGGGCTTTTCAAGGGACTAATAAAAGGCTTATCTGTAGCCTGAGAGGATTTCCCCACACCCACCTTGCTGAATATCAAAGGTATGATTGCAAACAATGGAAGCAGGAAAGCTTGTCAAAGGCAGCCTTGCAAGAATCCTTTGTAATGGAAAGTGCTAGGCTACCTAACTGCAGGGGTGGCTTCTAGCTGTCTCTGTAACACATTCACACTTTATCATGGGACATTTTAGGCAACTTTTACTCACTACCACTCCTCCCCTCTAATACAATACAATTATTATAAAATTGATCCGATTTAGACAGACTATGTTAAAGTGAAAAATATTTATGGAGCGAAGGATTCTGCTCTTTTTGCATGCACTGAGTAACTGCTTATTCCATGAAAGTCACATTGAAGTCAATGGAACTATTCATGCAGTTGGGTGCTATTCTGTGTAAAAGCGGAGCTGATGGCCACTGGAGGACCGGGGCAAGGTGGGAGGGGGGGCTCTGCTCTATGCTTGCGGAAGGGGCAGGGCCAAGGGTAGAAGAGGTGGGGCCAAGGGCAGTCAGCCTTTAGCTCTGCTCAGATCATGGCACTGGTAACCACTTCCTCAGAGCTGTGTGGCTTGGTGGAGCAGGGCTACCATGACAGTTCAAATGGGCCCAGATCTCTATAGTAGCAGGAACAGCTGGAGCCCCAGACCCCTTTGAAGCACTGAGCCCCTTTGCCACTGCTCCCTTTACCCCCCACACCCATCAGCAGGCCTGCAGCATAAGGGTTTATCTACACAGCGTTAGTGACAGGGTTGGCACTTTTGTAAACAAAAAAACTTCCAACCCCTATGAGCGGTGTTTGCTTTGTGGGGGGAGTACAGAGTACAACAGAGTACAAAGGCCAAAGCAGCATTGTTTGCACTAGTACAGTATTTCTCCTGGCAAAGTTTTGTTTTCAGGATTCCTTTTTTTCAAGCATTTGTGAATAACAAAGTCTTTGTCACTCAATTGCCAGGGTAGACAAAGCCTAAGTTTAACAGAGTCTGACCCTATATGTACCGTATTTTGACCCACTATCCACACCATTGATACAGGAACCTAGATGTGGGGCCCCAGGAGATAATAGGGCTGAGGAAACCCCTCCTTGCATTCTTAACTTATCTTGATAAAGGCAAAATTTATAGCTAGCAATGAGAAGGGGGAGAGGGTGGGACGAATTCTCAAGGACCCGTGTTAGTCTGTAACTTCAAAATAACAAGCAGTCCTGTGGTCATGAGGTTTTGTGAGTAAAGCCCATTTCGTCAGGTGGACTGGAGTGGAAATTACAGAATCCAGGGTACATAGCAGAAAAAAAAAGAAGTTACCTTAAATACAATCTTTGTCTCATGTAAATCCCCCGACACAGAAAGAAAAAAAGAGACGCTCTTGTGCTTAGTTTCAGAGAAAAAGGCCCAACCCGGCAACATTTCCCTGCCAGACTTTGTGTGCTCTACAGAGAGGATGCACATTTTATGGGATCCAATGGCATTGCTAGCATAGTAGTGGCCTGTGCAAAGGAGGAGAAAACCAAAGAGGGTGCACTGGGTGAAAACTTGTAAGGTATATTAATGAGAACTGTTGTCTAGTTCCCTTCCTGCTCTTCATCAGGTCGGACTGTAAATTATTTCACTCTTGATCTAAACTTGATTTAAACAGTCTCAGAGGGGTAGCCATGTTAGTCTGTAGCTTCACAAATAACAAGCAGTCCTGTGGCACTTTAAAGACTAACACATCTATTCAGGCATTAGCTTTTGTGGGTATGACCTCCCATCCTTTGAGGAAGTGGGTCTGATCCACAAAAGCTCATGACCTAATAAACTGCTTAGTCTTTAAGATGCTATAGGACTGATTGTTATTTGTCGATCTGAACTGTTAGCTTTTGGGACATTGCTGATATCACCATTTGGATTTTGTCTGGGAGTGTGGTCTGTTGAGCTAGGAAAATATTTTAAAATTTGCAATTATTTACTGATCTTTTTAATGAACTCTTTTCAACCATGTTTGCAAGATTTTAAGATCAGTTTCCTGGAATACTTGAACCATAGAGTTTATTGGCCTAGCAATTCATGGAAAGTGTATGTGGAAGCAACATGCATGAGTATTTGTAGAAACCAACTTTTAAGTTCATTGATGCAAATAAGGACACTGAACATGCTTGTTTGGTCTTTCATTCCATGGTCTGAAATAAAACCATTTTTCTCCTCAATAATCACAACTACCAAGACAAAAGAAAAAAAATCTATTTCTTATTTATGATTAGTGCATGAAGTAAAAATTTCTGAATGGCATTAGTCAAATGAATCCAAAAAACAAACACACACAAAGAAATTGAAATGTGCTTGTGGGTATTCATTGAGGGGAAAAAGAAACTAAAATAATTAAATCATTTATAAATACCATTTTGTACACATAGTGCTGATGCCCATGAAGTAATCACAATTGTTAGTTCGAGTTACAGCATTTGGACCTATTTTGAGTTAAACAGAACATGGTCTTGCAATTTTTCAAATATTTACAGGATCATATCTGCCTCACTTAATTTAAAATCCAGAACTACAAAAGTCTGTTCCCCTCCCTCATTTTCTCCAAAGATGATTAAAAAACCTCTCACTCAGCTTTTCCACAAGTGCGCTGGGAGCTCCATACAGCAAATGCTACATCAGAATGAAAATACAATGCCTTTAGCAAGGCTAAATTTTATAACCTGGAGCTATCTCATCACATCACACCGTTAAGGGGAAAGAACATCTTTCTTCCTTATGAAGGCACTTCATATCAGATACACTGCCGTCCTGATGCCATCTGTTTGTATTGTGGTTCCAAACTGCAAAAGCCTCTGTTATTAAAATCACCAGACTGGATGTTGATCTGGTGTAAATTGGTAGAGCTACATTGACTTCAGAGCTACCTCAGGTCACATCAGGATTTGGCCCCTCAATATCAATGAAGATACAGTTGTGACCACATTTTTAAACAGAAGCTATGCAAATTAGGGGTCAACCATTGAGCTGAGGCAGGTTGCCCATGCAGCCTTTGAGCTTATAAAGTTTGCATACTACAGAAGTAGCAAATCATAGTCCTAAACAACACGACACCAATTGCTCTTTTTTGTGTGCAAGGATTTTTGACCCCTTCTGTAAAATTGCTCCTATATAGGTGTGCTTATACTTGCATTCCTCTTTTGAAAGAGGTATGCAAATGAAGAAAGCAAAATGCAAATGAGTTATAATTTTACATATTTAATGCCTCATTTGCATATTCTAATTTCAAAAGAGCCTCTTTCAAAAGAAGAAAACCAGTGTAGATGGTGCTCTTTCAAAAGTAAGCCCCATCTTTGAAAGAATCCTTCTTCCCATAAAAATAGGGAAGAAGGATTCTTTCAAAGATGGGGTTTATTTTCAAAAGAGCAGCGTCTACACTGGCTTTCTTCTTTCGAAAGAAGCTCTTTTGAACTTAGAATATGCAAATGATATGTTTATTTTTACCTTTCCAAATAATTAGTTTAAGTAGTATAGTAAGGGAACAACTTAATTGTTCTGCCTTTTCTTCCACACGGGATTCTAGAATTCTCATCTGCTTCTGGAGGTGCCTGTAACAGCAGCCATGTCTACACAGGCCACTTTCTTCGAAAGTGGCATGCTAATAAATGGACAAAAATATGCTAATGAGGCATGGATGCAAATTCCCTGTGCCTCATTAGCATAAGGTCACGTGATTTAGAGTCCGAAAAGACATTCTTCTGGACTCCAAAACGTCATTTAGAAGCATGGCCCATTTTTGGGGGGAGGGGTGTCTTCCGGAAGGAAGTCCTTCTTCCAGAGGCCCCTTCTTCCTGAAAACTTTTGGGAAGAAGGGGCCTCCGGAAGAAGGACTTCCTTCTGGAAGACCCCCTGGGGGCCATGCTTCTAAACGGTGTTTTGGAGTCCAGAAAATGTCTTTCTGGTCTCCAAATCATGTGACCTTATGCTAATGAGGCACAGAGAATTTGCATCCATGCCTCATTAGCATATTTCAGGCCATTTATTAGCATGCCACTTTCAAAGAAAGTGGCCTGTGCAGAAACAGCCAGCCAGTGGCAGCTAGGAGTGGAGTAGGAAACTCACATGTAGCAAGGAAGCTTAAAAATTTATTGCTGTCCAGGCTGAAATGGAGTGGTGCAGGTTTGCCTGCTATGGACTGGTGACATTTCTGAGTGATAATCAATGGGTAATTTGTACAGACTATAGCTGCCGGTTTACACTGGCAGGCAGTACCTGCCACCGTACACTGCCAAGGCTTCTAATTCATTTTTGGAGGCAATTCAAGCTGTTTGTTTCAATATACACAGCCTTTTAGGGTTTCTGTCATGCACATAATTTGCCTCACACTGGCGTAACACTACTGGAACTCCATGGACTTCGCGAGAATTACTTCTGGTTTACTCTGTAATGAGATAATCTGGGATGTAAAAGCACATACTGCCTCAACTGGTACATCTCCAAGGGGGTAGGAAGGTGGCACCTCAGTGTACTCTGGCCCTCACCAGGCCAGGCACCATTCTTCCATCCCCTCTGTAGCCTGAAAGAACCGGGGTTTGTTACCTTTCAGAGGGCACTCAGAGACAGAGGCCTCAATCCAGGCTTTTTCTGAGGGGTTTCTTTAAAAGGGCGTTGGTGCTTTTTTGGTTGATTGAATTATTTTGTTTCCTTAACACGTGTTTGGCTGCTGCCAGTTTTATTGTTGATGATGTTTGCATGCTGGTGATTTCATTGCACATGGTTATAAATGTACTTGCAGTATGTTGAGAGGTGGGCACATCTGAAATAAATGGAGAGTTTGGATGGTGCCTAGTCATAATAATAGTAGTTAAAAATGACAGTTACTGTTCATTTATGCTGTTAGAGAAGCTGATCATTTTGGTTATGCAAGTAAGGTTAGTTTATATTCAGTGTGTATTTTTAAAATAGTCAGAATTTGCATATAATCTGCAACAGGGGAATTATGTTTTGCTTGCACTGATTGACCTGCCATATCCCTCCCTTTCCAGCTCAGTTAAGCAACTGAATTTTCATAGCATCTTAAGTTTATTAAAATTCTTCTGTATCACAGAACCATGAGGTTAAATCAATTGAATTGTTACATCCCATCTTTTTGAATGAAAGTGACACACAGTAGGAGATCATTCACATAGTTCCCTTCACCTAATTTTGAGGAGCAAATATGAAGATGCCACTAACTGGTTTGTAACTGGCTATTTATTCTCCATCATGGTTATATTGATATGCTGTCTTGGAACACTGAATTAAAGAAAAATTAGAATGTTAAGTATTCCTCATCATCATGCATTAGAAAATCATCCTTAGTTCTAATTCCAGTTATTTTTCAGTGAACTTGTCACTTTCCCTTGGTAACTAAGCATTTTGCTTACAAAACAATATAGACATACCAAATGACTTGACTTAAATTGAAAAGGAGATGAGTGACCTTGCAATCTTCATTGCTAGTCTCCTAATGGCCTTTAATTACCAGATTCTTTATTGATGAATAGTAGTCCTTTCTCTGATATTTCTTTACGTCATCTGCATTGTGGTAGTGGTAATTTAACAGATTATTTTCCTGTATGTGAAGATGGTGTTATATTGCTGAAAAAGAGGAAGTAGAAAAAAAAATTCAACTACCAAAGTTCTTTTTCAACATTTCTCAGGTAGTTCAGATACTCGTATACAAGCATCTCATGGGAGGGACTTTTACTTCTTTTATATTTGTAATGTTTTTCATTCCTATGGGACTATATAATTGAGAAACAATAATTGAGCCTAAATTTATTTGTGATTGCAGTATGAGATAGAAAGTAACTTTTTCAGTGCTCAGAATGATAATCCAGCCTCCCAGGAAAGGGATGCACAAGTTTTTAAAGGGCAACAAATGTTACAGCTGTAGGAGTTCACTCTAACTTCGTGCCAGGTGAAATATAGTTAGTCAACAAATGTCTCAGAGGATCCTACCTGTTTCATGTATAAACCTAAGTGTTGTTGTCTTATTCTGACAAAAAACTATTCAGCCTATCAGTTCAGTTACCAAAAATATATGGCTATGTATTAATTCTGATACAACAGAATAGAAGCCTGCTAGTATGCATCAGCACATAGATCTAGCATCAAGACAATGCACAAACAGAAGGCATAGTTGTGTGATAGTGGTTTTATCATTTCTCATACTGTGGGAAGATAAAGGGATAATGGAACATCTGAAGTTTGAAGATGGAATTAAGATTTACTGATGCTCAGAATGTCAGGACTGAAATATCAGCAGTACCTTTTTCCTTAGCATATCTTTTAGAATGAAGCCAAATAAAATCACGGCTTCATCTTTTTATCCTAATGCTTATTATTGCATATGTTGGTGGTATGATACAAGAGTCTTCCCATTTTGTTTTTAAAAGTGATGTTAGGATTGATCTTTTCAAAAATTAAAGAAAAATCCTTAGGGAACATTCAATGATTGTAAATTTTAAGATCTCTTCTATATAAGGATTTTGTTTCCTTTTTTTTACTGAAAAAGAATTTTTGAAATATGTTTGATAGATGAAAGAAGGACGAGACCCATCTGCCTTTCTCTTACTCCCCTCTCCCACGTGAGCTCATGGGTACCTTTTGAGAAAAGGTTGATAAATATAACTAAGTTGTATATAAGTGCACAAATGTTGTAGCTTACTCAAAACAAAACCCCAAACCAAGCACCTCCAAAAGCAGTATTAAGATATGAGTTACTTTCTGCTAGGAGTTGTCATTAGTTGTAGGTAAGCTAAAATATTTACCAGAGAAATTTGCAGAAGAGTATGATTTGGTTGATACCATATTTTCACTTTGCATCTTCAGCTCCATAAAAAGATGTAGATAAGTACGTCCATCTACTGTTTACATTCTAAATCGGACTACAGTTGGAAGATATATGGTTGGTAAAATTTCCGATAACACATATCTAACTTAGACGCTAAGTCCTGTTTTCAATGAGGTTTAGACTAGTAAGTTCTGAAGTACTTATAAAAATAGGATTTAGGTTTCCAATTCACTAAAATGCTTTTGCAATTATACCCTGCATCTCAGAACAATCAGTTGAACTGACGAAGTTACTTTATGTGGTGGTGCTGAAATATCTAAGGTGGATACTTCTGAGAAACTTCAATGTCAGAGAGACAATGATTACAGGCAAGATGAACAAACCCAGCATCTGGTGCACGGATGGGATGAAATTGATTTGGTTAACACTTAGCTTAAGTGGTTATATATGCAGCTTCTCAAATGCAAACCAGAAGAAAACATCAGAAATTATTTCATACACCTTGATTGGGAAGGTGTGTCTGTTGTTTATTCCCAGATTTATGACTATGAGCAAGACCTTTTATGTCATCTCAAGTTGGGCAGACAGAAATCATTTTGAAACTTCTGGCCAAACTCTCAAAAACAAAACAAAGCAAAACCAAGGCTGAGAAGGGATACTATTGCTCTCTAGAAATACACCAAGGACCTAGAAGAGTTGCATCCTAAAGGATCATGTTGGCACACAAATTCGTAGAGCCTGGTCATAAATAAGTCTAATTTGAAAATGAAAAGGTTCCTAATGATCAGAGGAGTGGGATTCTGGTACAGCCTTCCACTATGGGTCATGGGGAAAAACAGCTTAATTAGTTTTAAGTTACATCTTGATACATTTATGAGTCCAATTGTATGACAGACTTCCTTTTGGTGGAGGGAGGAGCAGACCCAGGCTCAGCAGCCATGTGAGTCCCTCCAGTTCATGTTGTGCACTTTTGCCAGTCACCCACAGTGATCAGAAATGAATTCCCACCAACATCCCAAGTAATTTTTTGTCTGAAGCATCTGATGTGGCCATTGTTGAAGATGGGATACTGAACATGCTCACCGGCCAACTGATCACAACATATGGAATTTCCCTCAGATCAGATTGGCAGTCACTGTTACTCTCTGCAGTATGGACAACAGGTAGCTTGCTATGATTATTTGGGTAACTCTCACTAAATCAGTTCTTGCAGGGGACCTGAGCATTCGTGCACCTCAACCCTTCCTGTTCATGGTCTGTGGCACACAACAGTTCACCCTGGGGGCTGTAATACTTTTATCTAATTTTGGTTGGTGGGCTTAGTGTGAGAAGGGTAGAATGTTGTTTAATAGCCTGTGATACACAGGTGGTCCGATTGGATTACCTTATGGGCCCTTCTGGCCTTAAACCTTAGGAAACAGATGTCATTATTCAACATTACTTCTGCTGTGCCATCTGGTGAATGATATATTAAAAAAAAGTTTTCTCACTCTTTATCCATGGAGAGGGAATTGCTCATCTACTATTGTGCTATTGTGCACAATGGTATTAGGCAACCGCTATCATCTGCAAACCAGTAATAGTGATGACGGCAAAGCTAGTATTGTGGTATTATTCATGGTATTCAGCAACATTTGCAGATGCTGAACTCACATTTAAAAGTCAGAAAGATGTTAAAGAACGACTCAATCTCACAGAAAAAGTCACCAGATAGTAAGTTTGAAGATATACTCTTAAGAGACACAGAAAATGTAAATTGTTAGTGCCCTCATGTACTGTGAAAAGGACATGCTGGTCGCAGGCACAAGCTGACCAATTTCTGCAGTAAATAAATCAAACATATCTGGCACCACCCGATATCGCTGTTCAGGCAACAAGATGAAATATTCTGCCACCACTTGTGTATGCACCCGCTGAGTAATTGGCACTTGGATCTTTAATATTCTAGCTGATTCTGGTTCTAATGTTCCCTCCTCCCAGAGACCCATGAACCTCTTAATGCCAGCTGGCAAGGTTGTTATATGGACATTCGGATTCTGGTATGTATTGTCTCAAATGGAAGCTAGTGTCATGCTGGTCATTAATATTGTTATGAGCTGAATCTACAGATACTATGTGAAGCGTTATGCGTATCTAAACACACAATGAAAATAGGTTTTTAAAGTCTGAAAAGTGGTATTAGCAGCACCGATGAAACACAGGTTTTCTAGGAGTTAAAAAAAGTCTATTTCGTGAGATGCAAATTAAGCTTTGTAGGCTAACCAATGAATGCCTAACCAGTGAAAGCCTATCTACATATGAAGTCAAATGCTGATGACGAGATGTGAAGTCAACAGGGTAGTATCTCTTTTTCCTGTGTGTTGAGCTGTAGAGTTATCGGTCTCGGAGAGGCAAAAATGAAATTTGGAGGATATTACTAGAAGGCAGGCCTGCACCAAGCAAGCAAATGGGCCATAAGTGTGCATTTATAAAAGTGGAATCTCAACCAGCCTTGGGTGAAACAGTGGGTACTTTGGGTGACTCACAGCTTCTCCAGGCAAGAGGTTAACCTGTCAGGCAAGACTAGTCTCTAGAAAGTATATTATGATTTATTTGTACATGCAACCATCTTTTATGTCCATATCCATTATATCCCAAATCTCTAGTCTTTCATAATAAACTTGTTTTTTTTTTTACTAAAATCATACATGCATATCATACATACATATGCATATTTCATAGAACTAGAAGGGACTCTGAGAGGTCACCAAGTCCAGTCCCCTGCCCTCCCGGCAGGACCAAGCTTCATCCCTGACAGATTTTTTTTAAAATCTATTTTCCTCAGACTCCTAAATGGCCTCCTGAAGGATTGAGCTCAATTATATGTACATGCTATGGAGTTAAGTAATGTGCTGATGCTTTGGGAATGGCAGGCTTGCTGTTTCCATGAGCAAACAGTGTGAGCGGGGCTGAATATCAGAGGGGAAAGCTTCAGAGGAATATGAGTGCCTCTATTGTTAAATTGAAAGGCACAGTAAGGCCTGGCATGACTTAGAGGCCAGTGCTTGAGCAGCTTTGTGTTGTTAGTGAGCAGACACTCAGCTAAGCATAGGCAAGACTGATCCATGCTGGAGTCAGGGGATGACAAGGTGACTTAGGGGCCTGCATGCCCTGCAAGCCATCATCCCTCTTGCTCCCTGTAGAATTTGTCTTGTGAAATGCAAAAATCAATACAGTTTTTGCCATCCCTGATATTTTACAAGTGTATGCAGTCTCTTATTCTCGCTACCATATACACAGGCATGAACGTCATCTATAAAAGAAGGTGGTCACAGAGCAAGCACAGTGAGGTAGGCTGGCCTACTCGATAGATTTTTGCCACCTGCAATGGACATAACAGCTCCCACAAAAGTACTGAGGCTTGCAACACACAAGCCTGGGCCCTGGGCCACCTAGTAGAATCTTCAGCTGGAGTGAGGTGCTCAGGGGTGTCATACAATGCATGGGGAGAATTAGGCACCTCAGGGTGGACTCCATAAAAGCCAGAAGTCATCTAAGATAGCCATGAGTAACATGCAGGAGAATGAAGGTGGGCTTGTGCCATCTCTGCAAGGTTATCTAGGCACTAATTGCTATTTATTTGGGTCTCTAGGCACCTGACTCATGGGTCACTGGGAGACCCTGCACCCTGTTCAAAATTCCCAGTGGTGAGGACTTGAAACCTGCTATTCCCTAGCCCAGGTGAGGGCCTAATTGCAACAGTGTTGGGGGGGGTCTTGTGGAGGTCCTTCATAACCACTCCCACTTCTGCTGTTTTCCTTTGAACAATTGTTTATTGGAACCAGGACATGCACCTGGCTCTTCCACATGCCAGGAAAGTACCCTGACCACTAGGTTGGGCAGCTAGTCTCACTGGGCCAATGAATATTTAAATATGAAGAGGAACAGCTTCAGTAGGAGAGATTGAAAGTGATCTTCCCCTCAGGGTTAGGGCAGTCACCTAATATGTGGGAGATCTGGGTTCAGGTTCCTATTTCAACTCAGGCAGAGCAGGGTTTCAAATCTGCATCTCCAACCCACCAGCTGAATGCTCTAACCACTAGGCACACAGAAGTCCCAGCTCTTTTTGTACATGCCTGTCTTTGTAGCAGCTGTTAGGCAAGTTCCAGGAACTCCTTCAGGATCAGGCCCAACAAATGAAATGGGCCCATGCTTAGAGGGGCTTGTTAAACGCAGGGTGTGGGTTTGCTGGGGGAGCCCATCGCAAAATGAGGAAGCAGCCGTTCTGGTAAGACAGTGTTATAGCAAATCCCTCCTTGACTCTGCCTGACTTTAATTAATTATTTTGACAGGCTCCTTGTGAAATCTCCCTCCCTGTTTGAAGTGCTAAGAGAGGCAGGGGAAAACTGGTCTGCAAAACTAGCTTTGGAACTGCTGAGGCTTCAGCCCAGGCTTGGGGCATGTTGTCAAGAGGTGGGGGTGGCCTTCTGCCTGTTGGCCAGCAGATACTACAGTGGGTAGGGAGCTTGGAACCTGTGGCAGCTGGGTGCTGGTTTGGAGAATGTCAGTGGTACCTATACAGTAGACTCAGGTGTTTAAAGAGGCAATTAGGCACCTAACTACCTTTGTGGATCCACGCTTAACTTTTCTGTTAAGGCTCATAAGTAAAGATCAAATGTTTGCTGTGGAGAGGTAGGGCCATCATACCACACGCTAGGCTGACTGGCTTTTGTCTCCATCTATTTCATGGTTTAGCAAACGGGGGGGGTGGGGGTGGGGGAAACAGGCGGGCATGAAGAAAAAGCTGGCCCTTGCTTCCAGCTCTCAGCCCCTGCCATTTCATGTGGGTGACCCACAGCAGCTGTTATAAAAAGCAGGCAGCCGGCGAAGGCCCATGTGGAGTTAGCTGCCTCCTGTAAAGGTGAATGAATGTGGGTTGGCAAGGGAGGATGGGGTTAGATGTGGGACTGGAGGTGCCTGGTTTTGGGGGAGGGCAGGGGTCAGGCAGGTGGCTCACAGGCAGCTGGGGTGGCTGGCCTGTGGTAAAAAAGAGGTGGGAGCGCGTGAGGATTTCTCCAAAATCAAAAGGGGGCACGATGCCAAAAGGTTTGGGAACCACTGATCTATATCATCCAGTTCTTTTCCGGGAGTAAAGGAGATTAGAATCTGCCCCTTTTCCTCTGACAACCTTCAAAAGGGCATCAGTGCTTGCCAGAAAACCTAATAAAACACTCAGGAAAAGGAAGCAAGTAATAAAACATATTTGGGATCAAACACTGACATTCTATTCCACACATGTACAGCACTCTGGAAAGAAAACAGTGCCGCTTTAAAAGAAAGAAGAAAATGAGCCAGCCTATTTGCTCAATATTTGCCTAAAAATAACAAATCCGTAAGACACAGACAGCTACCCTCAGCCCAGGGTGTTTTGGGAAAGAATGGGAATACTGTGGCCCTGTTTTGCTTAAGTTTCATATTTCTAGCTTCTCAATACGCTCTTGCCGTGCACCTCATACTCAGTAACAAAAAATTGCACATTCACACTGGCTTTGTGCACATTGCTGAGGATCTTTCAATTTATGACCAGCTCTGCAGAATATAGTACTCTACTGGATGTTGAACACCCATGTTTGTTGTATTCAGTCCCTCCCCACTGAACAGTACATAACAAAAGCTTTGGAAGGATACCTATGCTAGCAAACAAGTGCTCCTCCACCTCCAGTACAGCCTCATCAATAAGAAGCCACCTGTAGTCATGCAGATCCACTGAGTTTATGCAGTAGAATACGGAATCGAGTTTGTGTTACTTTGGCTCTTGGCAATATTATACCATTGTAGGACTTACCTTACTGCTATGGAATATAGATCTACTGCAGATAGCCTATGGTGGAGGCTGTCAGATGTTCAATGAATTTGCAGTGGGAGCTGTATGAGGGGAAAGACATCTGGGAGAAGCAAAGCAACTGAAGCAACAGTGGGGGAAGAGAAAAACACAGACCCTACTGTGTGCATGTCAACAGAACATAAAATATCAAATCTCCAAATGCATTTGATTTATCAGTTTTAAAAATAATCTCTTTATTTAGAGACTGGCAGTGAGTAAACAATCACCTTCTGAGGAGTCAAATACAATGATCTTTCAACAGGTTGAGTTTGTTATTGCACCACCGTGGATTGCAGTCTCTCATTCCCTGGGCCTACAAGTTTGTTAGTTTGTAGAAATTCTTCTGGGAAAAAATCCCACCAACGTGGAAGTTGGTCCCATAGAAATCAATGGTAAAATTCACACTAGGAGAGAAGGAAGGAGCCTGTTGTAGTCAGTGGGAGTCCTGCCAAGGTTTTCAATGACCCTTGGATTTAGCCCCGAGCACACAGAGCCATGTACACTAACAGAGCTATATAAGTTACAGTGACCGTCTTTCAAAAACATGTATTTACTAGGTAATGTATTACTCAAACATGCTAAGTGCATAACGGCAGCTGCCACATTAAAGGTAAATTGCAAAATTAAAACAGAACGTGAGTTAACTATGGAGTTAGGTGCTGAGTGTTTGCATTAATCAGGCTGAACACAGAAGTTGGATTTAACCTTAAACAATATTTTCTTCTCTAAAACTCACTCAGAGTACTCCAGGATGCATCCTTCTCTGACTTCGTCAGTGGGGGAGAGCACCAGGAATGGCCAGGAGATTCTAGTGCTGGAAAACCCTCCTCATTTTGCTAATTCGTAGTTACCCATGAATACAGAGAGACAATTAATTCTTTCAAACTCATTAGAAGAGTCATTTATTTCAATGTGTTACTCCTTTCCTTGCTCTGCACAGTTTGTGAGGTTAACAACGCCACCTTTACTTCCTGCAACAGGTAGCTGTACCATATGGGGTACATATGGAAGGTGAACAAAGTGCATTTCTATTTTAGCTAGCCACCTTCTAGAAGTGATGTTCTAGGGAACAGAAGAGTGTGAGCTCCTAGAATCCTGCCTCCCATGCTGACTAAAATTGGGACGGAATAGACAGGTGACAGACTACATGGAAGAGATTGCCAACCACATGGTCCTTACAGCACTCTAGCCAATAGATCTACAGACTAAATTTGCCAGGAGCTTTAGGAGAAGCTGTGAAACGCATGCAGAGAGGGGAACTCTGCCACAACAGCAATCTGCTAATACGTCTAGATGTGGGGGAGGATAGTTGAGGGACATGAAGGAAAAATCCTCTTCAAATGTTAGCCGTGGAACAAAAATGAATCTGCCCTTAAATGACTGAGCATGGCAGCAATAATTAAAAAGTAAAATAAAGCATTGGTGATTATATCTTTTGATGTCCTGTATTTATCCATTTGCCTTTGTATGGATGCTTCCAGCATTATTTATCCCTGTAGTCTTTTCTGTTTGCCAGTGTACATTTCACACATTTTTGTCAGGCATATATGTACACACGCTGACATTTCCAAAAGTGCTGGTGACTTTGGGCATGCAACATGAAAGACTGAGGGGGCCTGCATTTACCCAGTGCTGGTGGAAGTCAGACCCCTTTGAGTGTCCCCAGTTATGGGGACATCCAGCATCAGTTCCTTTTACATATGCAGATCAGAATCCCTATCAGGTGACCCGGTGCCAAAATTTCATCAGTAACAGTAATAAAATTCACCTGGCAATGGCCAAGGTAGTGGGGACTTGGCATTAGGGCTGGGGCCTCACCCACCGTCCCTCAGTGCTGCCCAGACTGTGCTGCATGGGGTTTCAGTGGTGATTTAAAGGGCCCAGAGCTCTGGCTGCTGCTATTGCCACGGTAGTGGGCAGGCATCCTGGGCCTTTTTGAGTCACTGGGTCCTGGAGCAACTGCCCCTTTTGCTGCCCCTCCCCTGGCAGCCCTGCTGACGGACATCCAGACTCTACAAAAGTTCATTCTGCCCATGTCCTGCAGCAGTGAAAGATGCACACCAGAGTACCAGCCGAGTTAGTCGGTGTCTTCAAAAACAAGGAGAAGTCCTGTCGCACCTTATGGACCAACAGATGTTCTGGAGCATAAGTGTGGGCAAAGACCCGCTTTGTCAGGTGCACGAGGGTAGAGATTTACAGAAGATTTTGGGAGTTAATCTGTTGATTTTAGTCAAATTAATGCTTTACTTGCCTAGTCACCTGTTTGTTCCTTGTTTCCTGGACTGCCATTGTTATTATTAGTATGACAATTGCATCCAGATGTCCAGCCAACAGCCAGGTCCCATTGTGCCAATCACTCTAAAGCCACGTAAGTGTCCATGCTCTGCCATTTTAGACAATTTCCCTCATTTGGCAATTACTGTCATAATAAAATCCTGTCTAAAATAGCACAGTCCTATTGCTTACACTTAAATGACAATATAAAAAACAACCAACTACAGAACTGTCTGTTTTGCTGAAAACATATGTCTTTAGATGGTAAACTCTTGGATAGAGGGGCAATCCACCACTTCAGGATTGCCTAGCATAATGGCATTCTTCTTTGGTGCTGAGGGACTACTGTAATAAACACGGTTAATAATAATAAGCATGTGAGCAGTAGACTTTTGATATAAATAGACTGCTGCATAAAAAACCATGGCATTTAAGTAACAATGACAGGCCCTATGTCAAGAGAAATTGACTAGACCCCCGCCATGGAGAGGAAAGCATTGATGATTGCATTAGAAATCCTGCGAGTTCTGCCAGAGTAGCCGAACCCTTCTCATGCTAGGATCTTTTAGGTTGGTATTTCACATTCCACCCGGTAGAATAGAGCAGATAGGAAAAATATGATGACACAGAAAGAACTTAATGTTTACATGCCACATTGGAGCAGGGGTGAAAGTCCTGTAAATTACTTACCAGTACTATCCTATCTCAACCTGGGTCTGGGCCAGCTCGTGCATTACTTCCCTGCTGGCCTTTGCCGCAGCTCAGCAAACTCTCAACAGAACTTGCATACTGGGGCACACCTCTTTACTTTCACCTCTGCATGGAAGAGACCTGAGAATTTTTTTCTTGTTGTTAAGAGTGAAAAAAGTCTTAAACTCTGTCTGTTTTGGCCCCAAACAACAATATTAAAAATAAACCACTCCAAGAGCAATAAGCAGAGATGAAAAAATACTCAAAAAGTTACTTGAGTAGAAGCGCAGCTGCTTTCACTTCTGGGTGCTTGAGTACAATAAAGATGTGAGGTGTATGTTTGTACGTGTGTATACTTTTATTCAAGTAGTTTTCCAGAGGGACACTAGTGACTTGTACTTAAATATACTTCAACTGTCCTTTTACTCAAGTAACTTTTTGGGTACTTTTCCCAGCCCTGGGAATAAGAGAGTGCAATGAGACAGGACCCGTGTAGTGCAAAGCCCATATAAACGGGACTTTAAGGTGGGAATTCTCCAGGGCCTATAGGTAGGCCATAGACTCATGATTCAGTCCTCCCCTTCTATGTCCTGGCTATTCTCATCTTTAGTCATCAATACCAGCTGCTGCTCCTCTGTGCCTGTGACACTATGCATGTCCAATGGCCAGAAAAAAAAACATATATTCTCTGCCTACAGTGCCAGCTCCCCTGCTTTGGCCTATTCAGGACTCCATCAGCTAAATCTGAGTGTTGGAGGCACTCACAGGGCCAAAGAATCTTGCAGAGATGAAAGTTTATCAGTAGTTCTTGCTTCAAAACTCAAATGAAAATAAACCACAAGTAATAACAAATGAAAACCAGAAAATCAAAATTCTGTATCATCCATGCTATTATGTTAGTTCAGGGGTATTTCTTAGATCCTCCTCCCTGCCTCTGCTGTGGCCTTCTGAGGAAAAGGAAGAAGAGATGTCTAACAAAATGAGAGGAGGGCAAAGTTTCGCGAAACAATACAAAATGTTTTGCAAGCCTTGAAATGGAACAATTTTTGAAACAATTGTGAAGTGTTAACTTTTCTGGAAAAAAAAGACTTTGGAAAATTTGAGTTTGAATTTGTAATTTTCATTGTTGCTCCTTTTTACTTCACTCCCTTTCCTATTTTTGGCTTCTGAGTGCGATAAAATGAATGTTACACAGGGATTTTCACCACATTCCCCTTCCTTTTTCTCTTTGCGTCTTGGTAAAAGTTCCAAATTTTAGCAAGCTTTTCAGAAGCTACGCAGCAGTGGAGCTGCTGAGCTTCATTTTTCAAATTTACCAGTCTGTAATTTGAGAGGTGACAAAGCTTTGAAGAGTAAGAGTGGCAACAGGAAAAATGGCTATCCCTTCTGAGTGGCAAAAGAAAGAGTCAAGAAATGAGATTTTTTTTTAAATTGCAGTTTAGACAAATATTGAAAATAATAATAATAATAATAATAATAATAATAATAATAATAATAAAGCTTTTAGAGAAAGTCTTTGGTTTAGGAAAATAATTTTGCATTGAAAAAATTTTGGAAAGAATCGTTTCAAACAGCTCTAACTTAGTGAGGGCAGAGCATAAGGAATCTTTCCTGGATTTGATTTCACATTTCTCCTGTCATCTCGGAAAAGCCTTAAGCCATATGATAATGATTTTTTTTAAAGACCGAAACCTAAAGAGAATAATAAATTATTTTTCTTTGGTTTGTTACTGATCAGGATTTTATATTTAACTTAGCACACTGTCAGTAGTCCCATTGACAGTCACCATGAGTAGAGTTAAGCATGTGTGTAAGTGTTTGCAGAACTGGAACATACTTTTTCCAGATATGGTAGTTATCTGATACATGGCTGAATATGAGCATCCACCAGCAGTGTGGTGGTGTTTTCCTTCTTAAAGTTGTTCTTGACTGAGAGCCAGTTTATAAAGTATACAGCATCTGTATTTTCAAGTCTTGGGATATTTCTCACCCAACACTTAAGAGATGTCTCCTGCTCTTCTCTGCCCATTCATGATACTGTTGTGATGACAGCATATAAAATTCATTACTCAGAGGGACTGTGGAAAAAAGCAGAGTACATGCCTAGTACTGCGAGGAACAGGGAATTAAAAGCAAATAGCAAATTAGGTGGAATGGAGCTGACAAGGTAGCTTAAGATATACTGAGAATGGTTGCCCTGGGAAAGCCAAACTGCAGCTGGTGTCTTTGTGACAGCATTTACCTCCACATCATAGTTTGGGAATGAACTTTAGTTAAGCAACAATATTATGGAATTCAGTCACAGTTCCAAAGTCTTTTGTGGTATATTCAAAAGGGATTTGAAAAGTGATTATTTTATATGTATGGAACTGAACATGAATCTAAGAATTTCAATGAAAATTATTGATCAAGAAAATAGAGATAATGAATTTAAAAAAAATGCTGTGGGATAAGAATCAGAAAATAGCTTCTCATTTATTTCGTAAATTGGAGTGATTCACAGGTTATCTGTTTCATTTTCCCCTCCCCAGAATCATAGGAAAATTAGTAAAGTCAGAGAAGACTTCAGGAGCATTCAAGACCAAGGCATGCTTAAGAGAGGGATTTTGGAAAAGGTGTTTAGTTGGGTAATTAGAAAAGTTGTGATGGAGCCATATTCTGCTGGAATATGCCAGTGTGTGGAAATAAAAATATTTAATGAAATAGTGTTAATTTCAAATTTATTTAATTTGAAGAACAAAAGAAAAAAAAGGAAGTTCCAAAAATGCTGAACATTCCATTTCTACACTTTTGGAATGAAACACTTCAATTCCTTTCAGAGTGATGGATCATGTTTTTAAAAAGAAATGAAGTCTGTTATATTACATGCAAATAATAAAAAGGCCATAGTCAAAGCCAGTGGGATTTATGAGCTTTGAGTGCCCAAGTCACATTGGAAAATAGGATTTAGGTTTGTAAATTACATAGGCCTTGCAATGCTGAGCAGAGAAACACTCAAATACAGTCATACCCTGAGATACACCCCTTCGGGTTATGAGAATTCAGGTTTACAAGGAGTTTGATTTAAAACCCCTACCTCATCTGACGAGGCATTTCCTCGAATTTACGAGGACCGATTTCAATTTCGTGCACCTCAGCGGGACGTGGATGCCCTGCAGTGGGAGAAAGGCTGCAGCTCCAGGCAATGGCTGCCCACAACTGCATCCCGCCCGGCTCATCTCTCCGCAGCACCCGATGGTGGTTTCCCGGAGCCCCCAGCCCAGCCTTTACCTGTGGCTAGTCTGGGTCTCTGCCTTGGCTCTGCAGCAGTGGAGCGCCCTGGCTCAGCTGGTGGCCGCAGGCTCCCAGGTGCTCCCGCGAGACATGGCTGCTGGGTGCGCAGCCCATCCCAGCCCTGCCCCTGCTGCTCGCTCCCCGGGTGGCTAGGGGGCCGCCGCTGCCTGCCCTGCGCAGCTGTGCCTCGGGTGCTGCTTGCCACCTGTGGCATTCCTTTGCATTTAGCACCTTGGCCGCTGCTGGCGGGGCCGCTCCGCTGCACAGCCCCGCACGAGCGAGGCATCGCCCCTTGCCAACTGGGGGCCTCCTGTGCCTGCCTAGCTCCCCGCGCAGCCAGCCCCTGACACTGTCCCCTCCCCACTTAACCTAAGCTGTGCTCAGGCCGGGCTGCCTCCCCGTACCCTGCTCTGCCCTGCCTGCCCCCTTGCACCGGCCCTCCTTCTGCAGCTGTGGGCAGCTACCCGGCTTTGCGCCCCCCTCCCAGGTGCTCTTTGATTTCCGTTGCCCTGTCTCTGCAGGTAAACAGACATACTGTAGAGTAATTAATGAAGAGAAAATGACCTTGTTAGTTGTGTTATGATAACTAATGTTAACTATTGAAGCAATTGTGTTCATTTTAATGGGATTTGGTGTTTTAGCGTAAATGGGTGTAAATTTTGGGGCTCAGGAATGCATAAAATTTTTTCCCATTGAAATGAATGGTAATTACATTTTCAACGTACAAGAATTCGCCCTAAGAGGAGTTTTTCAGGAATGAATTACCCTCGTAAGGCAGGGGAAGACTGTACTTCCCGAAATCTAGATCTCAGCTACTGGAGCTTGTGTAGGCCATAATTTCACTGTAGCACAGATCCTGCTCCATGCTGTCCCTTCTTTGCCTTAAACCTGTACAGTAAACCCTCCACTGAATGGACTAATGTGGTGGAGGGGTGTCTTTTAAACCCAGATGTCAGTTAAACAGAGGGTTTACTGAGACCCATCCCTGCCAGGCTCCCTCAGCCCCAGTTCCCTCGCTCCCCCAAATTGCCTGCTACTCACTCGCTGCTGCAGTAGCCAGACCCTGGTGCTGTGTGCGGCTGGAGGGTGCCCTATGTCACGCAGCTGGAACTGCCCCCACACCACGCGGCTGGAAGGGGTTGCAAGGGGGGGGCCCTGCATGGCACGGCTGGAGCTGCCAGCCCCCACCATGTGGCTAGAGGAGCCACTGCCACCGCCAGAGCTACCACGTGCTCCTCCCACCAGGGGTGGGGCCTTGAGTGAGTGCTGTCTGCCTATGTATGTGCCCCACGCCTGGTGGGAGGAGCACATGGTGGCTCTGGCAGTGGCAATGGTCCTGGCAGCAGTGGCTCCAGTAAATCCCTTATTTTTTTTTTTGGGTGGTATTTAGGATGTTACAGAGCCTGATGTGTAAGTGGGTTTTGGAAACAACAGGGGCCTGGTGGATATCCATTGTTCCTGAAGTCCATTAAATCGGGGTCTGTAACATCGAGGGTGCTGTACCTACACAGCCCATGTTCCCCAGAACTTGTTAATGTGTCTGGGGATGGAGTGCCAGTCCTCCCTGCACATCTCCATACAGCTCTCAGACAGGTACTCTTCAAACCTTCTCCCAAGGTTTTTGAGGAGGTCTGCCTTATTCCAACCTCCTCGATAGGACACTTTTCCATGCCAAGCTACCAGCAAGTAATCTGGCATCATGGCACCACAGAGCAGTGCAGGATACCAACCAGCCTTCTGCCCACATTCAGTCAGCATCTGTTCCTTTTCAATGTTTATTATTCCAAGCAAGTTGATATCTCTCACAGAAACCTAGAGAAGTAGGGGAAGGTGCACAAGCTGCTCCATCATGCCTAGACCACCTCACTCCCTTCCCTTTCCCTGGACCTCTTGGGGAAGGGAAACTCTCAATGCCCCAGCAAAGCAGGGAGGGGAAGTAAGTGGTAACCACCACAGCCACCGCCCTGAAAGTCACTATGTGCCCCCTGCTTTTGTAATCACAGGCTTGAAGGCACGCCCCAATCTGTGTACAAAGCACTGAGTGCCGCCAGCATCTCCCCGTTTCTCTTCTCCAGTGTTTCACATTTTTTATGCCCATGTCCTCCTCAGAGTCGTCATTGCTCTGACAGTCTGCACATACCACAGCACAATGCAGGATAATACTTGCCACAACAGTTTGAAGCTGGAGGGGTTCTATGATAGCCTTTCAAGGGCGTCTGCACAGATATGAAAAAAGGGCACGAAAACACTTTTTGCTGTGGCTTTCCATAGGGAAGGGGCAGAGATAACTGCAGTAGGGGAGGCTGATGACACATACCCAGAACTACGTATGGCATTTTTTGTCCTGTCAGACACAGGAAGCTTAACCCACAATGCAAGGGGGCAGCAGGAATTATGAGATGGGTACTCACAGTGCATTGCGGACAAAGTTGAAGCTGCCAACCCTGATGGGGATACCCTCCTTTGACTTCATGTGCCAGTGTGGACATGCACCCTTGACTTTACAAAATTGGGTGCTAAAAATGAAACTTAACATATTCGATTTAATTTCCTAGTGTAGACGTACCCTTACAAGGGTATAGTGGGAGTGTGGTGAGAGTATATCATACTCCAGGAATTCCTTGGGCATACACTAAATCAGCATTATTCATACTGAAGCTCACGAGCCACAAACAGCTCTTCCATGTGTAAACAACAAGGGATATTAACACAATCCATCAGGTGCTTTTACTATGTTATTAGCCCCCTTTTTTAAAGTTGATAAAATAATAATAGTTGGTCATTTTATTGCAGGAACACTAGTAAATGAAACAATGAATTCACACTACTGTTGAGTGTTTGAGTAATGTTGATCGCTAATTTGGCTCATGAATCACTGAGTTCTGAGTATCACTGGTTTTAATCATCCACAAATCTGAATTGTGCCATATCAGATTTCAATAATAGGAAATTCGTGGGTGACCTAATTGGATGCAAATAGGCAACAGCTTGCACTGGACTAAAATAATCCTTTACACAGACGATGTATAAAATGTAACTGTAAACATGGTACCACAACTAGGGGAAGAATACATTGGATCAGTCAGAAGCAATGGAACAGAGCCTGTACTGGGTATAATCTTGTTGCAGCTTTTCCTGAATGTTGTATGGTCTCTACAAATCTCATGAAATAGAACCCCGAGTGAGAGCTGCTTTTTACTTTGTCTTCTCCTTTATATTCAAAGGCATCACTATTACATATTTTTCATTACACCTATGAGGTTAGATTAAATGCTTAGTTATGATAAAGAGCTGTGATACTGTATGGCATGTAATTCAGGGAGCTATTTAAATAAAGCAATGTAAAACCAGCATTAGGTTCTGCTTTGTGCATTTGCTACCACTTCTCTTTGGCTATCATCAGATTGCAAATTATTTCTCCTAGGTTTTAAGACTTGGATTCTATACATTTTGTAGTAGCCAAAGGAATGATCATTTATTTGCGCAGTATCTAAAACATATCATTGCTCTGAAATACTTTTTATTTAAGACTCTTGTGATTGGACCAGCCATCTCCTCGTGGCTTGAGATCACGTGGCAGCAGTGCTGCCTTGGTTTCCCCATTTTCAGGGCTCTCAAACTACCAAAACACACTATTTTTGGTACAGCAGCATATTTGTTTGAGGCTGGAATTATTAAAACAACAAAAATCATTCCTAGAACAAACGTCTTAGTTTCCCATCTAATCCATACTCCCATCTTTGTCACTCAGGGTATGCGTATCTCCCAGGACTTTCCTGTGAGGAACCTTTTCTTGAAGACTCAAGATCCCTTGCTAATACCTACTTCAGGGGTGGCCTTCCTGCTACTCTTGAGTTGCATGCAGCTCTTTGATGAATGACATGCAGCTCCTGCTCGGAGCTACATGCCAGGACTGCTCCCCATCACTCTGCATGAATGCCCCAGCACCTGGAGGGAGAAGCCCATGCAGTGGCAGTGGTGGTGGTGGCTCCAGTGAGTCTCAGGTATAATGGGCATTGGGTTAGAGTGGGGGATAGAGGGGTGGTCTGGGGGTGCCTGGCTCTGGGGGAGGGCATTGGGTTAGAGCGGGGAGGCTGGGGTGCCTGGCTTTTTGGGAGGGCATTGAGCTACATACTATATATTTTTATCTAGCTAGCTATATAGATATATCTATAGCTCTCTACAGAACTATATATCTTTATAGATAGCTAGATAAAAATATGATGGCCATGTCTACACTAGCCAAAAACTTCGAAATGGCCATGCAAATGGCCGTTTCAAAGTTTATTAATGAAGCGCTGAAATACATATTCAGCACCTCATTAGCATGTGGGTGGCTGCGGCACTTTGAAATTGACGTGGCTCACTGCTAGGCGGCTCGTCCAGATGGGGCTCCTTTTCGAAAGGACCCCGCCTACTTCAAAGTCCCCTTATTCCCATCTGCTCATGTCCCATCTCCCATTGGCTAGTGTAGACGTAGCCGATATGTAGCTCTTTACAATCTATCCATAGCTATTTTGGCTCTTAGTCTCTAACTGGTTGGTTACCCCTGGCCCTACTTGTTCCCAACAATCTCTGTAGTCTCTCAATTTCCACCTGATACACTGAGGTTCTCTAGTAGAGTCAGCTCCTTTCAGAAGGTGCCCCCAGTCTTGGCAATCACTTGCTGATGTCTCTCATTTCCTCTTCACTTCACATGGTTGGTTCATTGCTGCTGATAGATTTTTCCTAATCCCCTTCTTTTGCCCTTTCATGCCGCACAGCTTCTCACTGCTCTTTACAGGAGAATGAGCTCCTCCATACCCAGAATTAAAATCCCACATCCACTCCAGGTGTAGTAGGCATGACTAACTGGAGAGGGCTAACCAGGCCCAGCTTTAGGGCAAGGTGAGAACGGCAATTGCCTTGGGCCCCAGGTTCTGATTAAATATAGCATCCACCTTCCATGAGCTGGATTGTTCAGTCAGACTTTGGTCCCTGCCCATCAGCTGGGCTCTACTGGGCTGGCTCTGGGGTTAAGCAGCTCCAGGCAAACCATCCTGTTACAGCCCTCGGCTGGCCGATCTGATCCAGTCAGGCAGAACCTTGCATCCATGTGTGGCACACCCAGAATCAATGGTCTTAAGGATCTGGCTGTGCTGCTCAAAATGTGACACGGGTCTAAATCTAATCCTGGCGGAAGGACGGCTGTCCCCATCTTGCCCTCAATATGTTAGATTTATTTATAATCAGTGAAAGTTTAATGAAATTAAAAAAGAGAAACTTCCATGCAGATCCTTGATGTATCTCCTTCTAAAACTGTTTTCAAACACACAGTAGGTAACTGCTATGTTTTGCTGTAGGGTAGTGTGTATACAGCATTATTATGGTTAGATTTCATAGCTCAGCATTTGCTTTGGAATATGCTTGTTCCTGGTCTGGTCTGGATCAGTCGTACAACACATTCTGCTTTTATGAAAAACCACAGCTGCACTAAGCAACTTGTATCAGTGCCACACTAGAGCATTGCATGGAACATTTCTATAGTCTATTTCTCGATTTTCTTTTCCTAGCTACCCATTTTTCTGCCTGGTTTGAAGTCCTCAGTAAAGCGCAAATGTGTGGAAGAAATTAGTGTCCTTTGCTGCATGTCAGTGACAATAAAAAAACACACACCAATCTAATTCAGCAAACATATGATCAGATTTAGAAAAATAGGTCCGATGTTGCTTAAAGAGTGAAGCCTTCTTTTTATGAATCCATTGAGATTTTACACATTTTACCCTCTCACTTAATATTTACATGCTAATTATCTGAGACATATGTGAAAAAGGGTGTCTTCATTCTATAGTACTGTATGTAAAGCTGTACAACTCTAAAGTTGTCTCTTATTAACTATGCAAAAATCAGGAAGCCAGCTGATATGATGGATTAATAGATGGTACCTGAACTTTGCTCGTTTGAATGTCATTTATGTGCAATTATGTTTCTGGTGTGGTGTCTGAATATAATCTCTTTCATAAATTAAGGATGCTGTTGTGCTTTGTGCTAAGTCGCAGGTTTGATTTAGAATCTGTCATTTTCTTTTTCATTTACTACTGCTACTGCTATCATAAATAACTCTATTGTAAAGGTACAGGGGCTGCAGTAAAATAAGGTCTCTCAGTCTGGACTCAGAGGACCAATTGCTAGTGGTGAGAGGGTAATTTAATTTTTATGCCCACTTAATCCTTGGCATCTATTGAAATGGCTAATAAAGGTCCACAGCCAGTTGGGATAGTAGCTTTGTGCTGAAGCATCCCTCCCACTCAGAATGTGAATGAAACCACCGTCTTTGTACAGGCTGCAGCCACCAGATAAATAATGAAAATACCTTTATTTTGTAAAATGCTTTGAGATTGATATAAAAATTCTATGGGCATGCTAAATCTGAGCCTAGATAGGGTGTATGTGTGTGTATGTGAGTATATATAAATAAAGAGCCTTGGATTAATGTTGTCATTCCTGAAACTGTACAAATTAAGGAAAGTTGGCAGTACCCCTTTTGGAAAATTAGTCATCTGGATTCACGGCTGGCTGTTTGGCGTGGAAATATTGAGACCAATTTTGTTGCTCTTACTGAGTAGGGGAAATGGCCCTTTATACAACACACAGCTGTTCCAAGTCACCATCTTTCAACGTATATTCACGGAGATTATCCACTAGATGTGAAAAATTCAAAAGTAATTCATACTAAAAAAGAACTCAGTATTGCCTGTGAGAATATGTGTACTGTATTTTTCAGTCTATCCTAGGAAGCTGGTTGAGAAGAGCTGCTAACGTTCTTGGCAGAAGCCTTACCATGAAGCAGTGAGACAGACACAGAGTAGCTTGAGGGAGAATACTTCTTCTGTCTTTCTAATAAAGTTCTTTGCTCCATGTTAGAAGAAACGTATTATTTCTTTGATTCTTTACCATAGTCCTTAACTCCAGCCCTGGAAAATGCACATTTCTCTTCTTCTGAATAATAAATCTCATGACACATTAGGGTTAAGAAGATCAAACAATTATTTGTTGCCAAGCATGGTTTTATTTCACTGAAATCTTCTAAAACTTTTTCATTTAATTAATATCTCAATGTTTGCCAATCAAAAGATCAAACTCATCTATAGAGACCATGGTTTTTATGTTACGTAGGAACTTGTTCCTTGACTCCAAATTGATTTCGCTCCCTAAATATCTTCTTTTTCTGTAACTTAATTTCCACCAGTAACTACCATATGAGAGTTTGAGAGAATCCTGATTTTCTTACAGTCCTGGAAGAGCTCCCATGGCTTGGCACCTCACCTGGGGCCTCTGCCCTCTTTACTTTTCTTGCCTCTGGAGAGGCTGCAGCACAGCACTGTCTCTTCTCTGGGCCTCTTGAGTCCTTTTTCTGGATAAAGAATTGGTCTGTTACCTCATTGGGGAATGTGGCCCCATGGCCCAGCTGCACCCAGGATTAGTGCTGATCCCTTCCCACAGCCTGCCAGATTTGCCAGTACCTCACACATACCCTCTCGCAGAGCTCCTACCTTATGGGCACTCTAGTTTCACAGTGATGTCTTCAGGAAAAGTATCAGAGAGGTAGCCATGTTAGTCTCCACTCCAACAAAACAAAGCAGCAGAAATGCAGCACTTTAAAGACTAACAAAATGATTTATTCAGTGATGAGCTTTCATGGGACAGACCCACTTCATCAGAAAGCAAAGAGGCACACAGACTTTGTAAGGGTCGTGGAAAAAAAATCAAGCTTTCCTTTAGGTAGAAGAAATATAAAGATCTAGACACCACAATAAACACCCCTATTTGCATTTCTCTGCCTCTCTTTTCTCACCACTCCAGAATATCCTTCAAACATGGGTCAGAAGTCACTAAAGAATGCAGGGCCCTTCCTCTCCCCCGGACTCTTTCTGTTCTCTTCTTTCTCTCTCTAAACTAGATGCTGTGAAGACCATGTGTTTTATAACCTCCAGCCCCCTTTTTCAGTAACTCCCAGATCAGCCTCCTCAGGTAGGCCAAAGTCCATTAGCAGGTTATTCATTGCTTAGTTAGCACCCTTGTAGAATTCAAGCTTGAAAAACTGGTTTACAGTGGGAACAGCCATCTTTTGTCCAAGGGTTCTGTCTTTAAATGCACTATGATCAAATTTTAATTTTCCATTGTTACCTCTGCGTTACCAGCTCTTGACTAAAAAGTCCAAGATGGAAATATAGGACAATAGGAAGGCACAGATAAGCTTTATAAACAAATGGGAGTGTGTAGTTTGATAAAAATATATACAGAGGGTTCATACCCCGGACAGAAGTAACGAACTGTATGTAACTAGTACCACCATATTGTCACACTTGGCTAGAGACTAATTGTGAATATTGTAGATCTTTGGGTGCTACCTTATGGGAATCTGTTTTCTGTGTCTCCATTTACACCACAATGCATGGGATGTCTGCACAATTTAGCATTAGGTAACAACCACAATTTACTCCAGCATTTTTTCCACAGTCGGACGCATTGAAAAAGGCCACAGTATCTGGCAAAAGTAGAGAAAGAGGTTCTAATGGACGACGGTCACATGTTGGAATTAGCAACAATACAACCTTTTTGGCAATAAATCTACAGCTCTATACTATCCTCTGCTTTGAACCGAGTCATCCCAGTGGAGCTTATACTCCTTCACTGCAGAACAGAAAGCTGCATCATCAATACCTTCCACGTTGTTTATAGTTTGTGATCATAGGCTCTGTACTTTTTTGAGGTGGTCTCCTCACCTCAAAAAAGATATATTGGCATTAGAAAAGGTTCAGAAAAGGGCGACTAAGATGATTAGGGGTTTGGAACGGGTCCCATATGGGGAGAGGCTAGAGAGACTGGGACTTTTCAGTCTGGAAAAGAGGCAATTGAGGGGCGATATGATAGAGGTATATAAAATCATGAATGGTGTGGAGAAAGTGAATATAGAAAAATTATTTACCTTTTCCCATAATACAAGAACTAGGGGACACCAAATGAAATTGATGGGTAGTAGGTTCAAAACTAATAAAAGGAAATTTTTCTTCACACAGCGCACAGTCAACCTGTGGAACTCCTTGCCGGAGGAGGCTGTGAAGGCCAGGACTCTATTAGGGTTTAAAAAAGAGCTCGATAAATTTTTGCAGGTTAGGTCCATAAATGGTTGTTAGCCAGGGGTAAAGTATGGTGCCCTAGCCTTCAGTACAAGGGCAGGAGATGGATGGCAGGAGATAAATCACTTGATCATTGTCTTCTGTTCTCCTTCTCTGGGGCACCTGGCATTGGCCACTGTCGGCAGATGGGATACTGGGCTGGATGGACCTTTGATCTGACCCAGTATGGCCATTCTTATGTTCTTATGTACACTAGCATTCCTGTTTCTTAAGAGGCATGCAAATGAAGGAAATCGAAAAAGCAAATGAGGCATAGCTTTACATATCTGGTACCTCATTTACATAGTCTTTTTTCAAAAGAGATTCTTTCGAAAGAAGAAAAGCACTGTAGACACAATTCTTTCAAAAGTAATCTTCAGCATTGATAAAACCCTTCTTCCTAAAAAAAAAAAAAAATAAAGGAAGAATGGTTCTTTCAAAGATGGGGATTATTTTCAAAACAGCTGCATCTACAGTGCTTTTCTTCTTTCGAAAGTAGCTCTTTCAAAAGAAGACTATGCAAATGAGGTGCCGATATGTAAATCAATGCCTCATTTGCATTTTCGATTTCCTTCATTTGCATGCGTTTTTCAAAAGAGGAATCCTAGTGTAGATGTAGCCATAGTATTCCTGACTGGTATTTATACTGATCTTCTATATTGAATAAGTTCTACTTTATACTGTACTTTGGAATATTTCAAGGAAAAATATTGGAGGAAAAGGGTATCGGCATAAAAGCTCTCTATTCAATGTGTTAGTGGCCTATTTTAAGCATCCAGATGTTCATTTGTAAAAGAATTTCAGATGTAAATCTTTTACTATTGCAAATTTGTCCTAAGATATCTATTTTTCTTCTGATTCACCTTAGGTCTATTTTCTCGTGTTCTTTCAACTGTTCTGCTTACGTAATATTTCTGTTTGAATTTATTCCACTATAATAAGAGCTGCTCAAGCTCAGTTTTGTCCTAACCCCAAACTGTGTATGTTGTGAACCATGGAATTTGGTGGCTGAGTGAATTAGTCACTATCTTTTGCCATCTGGAATTGCTGTTTGAATAAAATTCTTATTAAAAATCACAGAAGAGAAAATCTTCGGCAGCCAAACTAAATAATTTTGGACTGCAGTCTGTAGTATAAGGCACATTCCAGGCTTCTTCAGTTTATCTGGGATCCCTGGATTTTATCAGATTTATTTCCAAATTTCTAATAAAGCAAGGAACTGTTTAAGAAGCAAGTTGATTGTTTCATTACAGTAGTCTGCTGTGCGAGAAAGGATTTTATATCTGTATATCAGAAGAGAAGAATGAATAGCAGTTCTGCAGACTGTGGTATCTTTGGCCTGCAGGATCATATTCAGATGGCTCAGCATCAGAAACAGAAGACAGAAGCAGATCAGCCACATTGTTTAATCAGTCTGTTTGACCTAAAGTATTTTAATGGCCATCCCAGCCATCCATTACTGTTCTTCCACATCCTTTTCCTATCCTCACCCAATATGTTCCTACCAACCTAACTCCAGGAAATAGATGCAGCAGCAGGGCTGATCTCAAGCACTCTCATAAACACTTTTATTGAAGAGTTAGTAATTGGAAGAAGGTACTGTAAGCCTTTGGCAAACAAACGCACAGTCCAGGTCAGAAATAGGTTAATTAAAAGGAGATAAGCCAGGCTGCTAAGTTTTGAAATAGATAACATTAGCTGTGATTATCTTAGCTTTGAAACATACTTAGCAATTTTTCTTTTCAGACAATCTTTCCCTAATCTTCATCTTTTGCATTCGTTATGAAGAATATTATAATGAAATGGTATTGAATTTACACTATTTTTCCTTTTTGACAAGGAGCCTGCTACAGCTCTGATTGAAATCAGAGAGGCTGTTTCTACACATGCCCCTTTCTGAAAGTGGCATTCTAATAAACAGCCCGAAATATGCTAATAAGGTGTGTATGTAAATTCCCGGAACCTCATTAGCATAAGGCCACATGATTTGGAATGTGGAAGACAGTCTTCCGGGTTCCAAATCATGTGGCCTTATGCTAATGAGGCACTGGGAATTTACATACATGCCTCATTAGCGTATTTCGGGCTGTTTATTAGCATGCCACTTTCAGAGAAAGTGGCATATGTAGAAACAGCCAGAGAGTTTTTGATCTTGACTTCAATGGGATTAAAACTGGACCCTATACTTTTACTAACTAGACTTAAAGTATGTCTACACAGACGTGCTATTTTGAACTAAACTATTCAGCTAGGTCTACACTAGCTTTTTCTCTTTCAAAAGAAAAAAATAGGAAGAAGGGTTCTTTTGAAGATGGGGATTACTTTCGAAAGAGCTGCATCTACACTGTTTTTCTTCATTTGAAAGACGCTCTTTCGAAAGAAGACTATGCAAATGAGGTGTCAGATATGTAAATCTGTTCCTCATTTGCATTTTTGATTCCTTCATTTGCATGCCTCTTTCGAAAGAGGAATGCTAGTGTAGATGTAGCCTTCCAGAAGAGATTTTCCAGAATAGCTTATTTCAAAATAATGTTGCTACACACAAAATGCATTTTGAAAGAGCCCTCAGCTATTTCAAAATAGAGTGTCTTACACACAGTAGAGCCTATTTTGAAATAGAGACATTGGATGCACTGTGGCTTATTTTGAAATAGTTTCTATTCCGTGTCTACACAACCCTTGTTTCAAAATAGTTATTTTGAAATAGGAGCTATTCCTTGTAGAATGAGGTTTACCTATTTCGAAATAAGCCAACAGCTACTTCTAAATTATTTCGGAATAGCATTGTGTTGTGCAGGTGCTAGGGTAGTTATTTCGCAATAACTGTACTGTGCAGAGCTACCATTAGTAAAGATGTTCAACATAAAATTTAAGATTTGTGATGACTCTGGATTCAGCAAACTCATGTGTGTCATGGAGAAAAGACTGTGGGTCCCTAGTACTGAGTGGAGCGCAGGATCTGGTCCATGAGGTCACTATTACAGGACTGCTTGGGAACAGTGATCATAATGTACTAACATTTTATATTCCTGTGGTGGGAAGAACACCTCAGCAGTCCAACACTCCAGCATTTAATTTCAAAAGGAGGAATTATGCAAAAATGAGGTTAGTTAAAAAGAAATTAAAAGCCAGAGTGACTAGAACAAAAACCCTGCAAGCTGCATGGAAGCTTCTCAAAGACACTGTCATAGAGGCCCATTAAATGTATACCCCAAATTAAAAAACATACTAAGAGACCGAAAAAAGAGCCACCATGGGTTAACACCCATGTAAAACAAGCAGTGAGAGATAAAAAGGCATCTTTCAAAAAGTGGAAGGCTAATCTTACTGAGGTAGATAGAAAGGAACATAAACACTACCAAATTAAGTGTCAAACTGTAATAAGGAAAGCCAAAAAAGATTGAGGGGCAGCTAGCCAAAAGCTCAAAAAGTAATAACAAAATGTTTTTTAAATACATTAGTAGCAGGAAGCCTGCTAAAAAAACAGTGGGTCCCCTAGATGACACAAATACAAAAGGAGCAATCAAGGATGATAAAGCCATTGTGGAGGGACTAAATGATTTCTTTGCTTCAGTCTTCACGTCTGAGAATGTTGGAGAGATTCCCAGACCTGCACCGTTTTTTGTGGGAAATGAAACTGAGGAACTGTCCTGGATTGAAGTGTCATTAGAGGAGGTTTTGGAACAAATTTGATAAACTTATGCTAACAAATCACCGGGACCAGACAGCATTCATCCAGGGGTTCTGAAAGAACTCAAATGGGAAATTGTAGCACTATTAACACTAGTTTGCAACCTGTCCTTTGGATCAGCTTCCATACCTAATGACTGGAAGATAGCTTTTATGACACCAATATTTAAAAAGAGCTCTCGAGGTGACCCTGGCAATTACAGACTGGTAACTCTAACGCCAGTTCTGGGCAAATTAGTTGACACAATAATAAAGGATAAAATTGTCAGGCACAAAGAAGAACATGATTTGATGGGCAAAAGTCAACATGGTTTCTGCAGAGAGAAATCGTCTTGCTAACTGTTAGAGTTCTTTGAAGGGGTTAACAAGCATGCAGACAGGGGAGATCTGCTGGATACAGTATACTCAGATTTCCAGAAAGCCTTTGACAAGGTACCTCATCAAAGGCTCTTATGTAAATTAAATTGTCATGGGGTAAGAGGAAAGGTCCTTTCATGGATTGAGGACTGGTTAAAAGACAGGATACGAAAGGTAGGCATAAATGGTAAATTTTCCAAATGGAGAGGGGTAACTAGTGGTGTCCCCCAAGCGTCAGTCCTAGGACCAATCCTGTTCAATTTATTCATAAATGGTCTGGAGAAGGGGGTGAGCAGTGAGGAGGCAAAGTTTGCAGATGACACGAAACTGTTCAAGATAGTCAAGACAAAGGCAGACTGTGAAGAACTTCAAAAAGATCTCATCAAACGGAGTGACGGGGCAACAAAATGTCAAGCAAAATTTAATGTAGATAAGTGTATGGTAATGCACATTGGAAAAAATAACCCCAACTATACTTACAATATGATGGGGGCTAATTTAACTATAACTAATCGGGAAAGAGACCTTGGAATTATCGGGGATATTTCCTTGAAAACATCCATGCAGTGTGCAGAGACAGTCAAAAAGGCAAATAGGATGTTAGGTAGTATTAAAAAAGGGATAAAAAATGAGACAAGGAGTATCTTACTGCCCCTATATAAAGCTATGGTACGCCCACATCTTGAATACTGTGTACAGATGTGGTCTCCTCACCTAAACAAAGATATCCTGGCCCTAGAAAAGGTTCAGAAAAGGGCAACTAGAATGATTAGGGGCTTGGAACAGGTCCCATATGAGGACAGGCTAAAAAGATTGGGACTTTTCAGTTTAGAAAAGAGGAAACTGAGGGGGGACATGATACAGGTATATGAAATTATGACAGGTGTGGAGAGGGTGAATAAGGAGAAGTTATTTACTTGTGCCCATCACACAAGAACTAGAGGACACCAAATAATATTAATGGGTAGCAGGTTTAAAACTAATAAAAGGAAGTTCTTCTTCACTGAGCACATAGTTAACCTGTGGAACGCCTGTGAAGACTAGGACTATAACAGAATTTAAGAAAGAGCTGGATAAATTCATGGAGGTAGGTCCATAACAGGCTATTAGCCATGGGTAGGAATGGTGTTCCTGGCCTCTGATTGTCAGAAGCTGGAGATGGATGGCAGGAGACAAATTGCTTGATCATTGTCTTCGGTCCAACCCCTCTGGGGCACCGGCACTGGCCACGGTCAGCAGACAGGCTACTGGGCTGGATGGACCTTTGGTCTGACCCAGTATGGCCATTCTTATGTTCTAGGCCACAGGTACACTGAGGGATCAATTAAAACTCCTACAGACACTCATGTTAGAGAAGGGAAAGTAATGCCTTAGTGATAGTGGTGGGGCATATTTACCTGAGGAGTGGAGGAACAGGCACACAGCCTCTTGCAGCCCTTGATTATACCTACTGCATAGGAAAAATCCAACATATGTGGAATAATTACAAAGAGTTGCTCACATTCATTGGGGGTAACTGGGGAAGCGGTTAACTCATTGTATAAGCATCCATCCTACTTGTGCATGCAAATGTAGGACCTTGCTCACCACATGCACTCATGCCCTGTAAAATGTACACACATGTTATGCAGAAGGGGGTCCTATAAAAATGTGGCCATGCTGTCCTAGTGCTATCATATAATAACATGTTGTGTGGAAACAAGTGCCAGGAAGAGTGCTGATGAATTAGTCGATCAATCTGGGCTGCAAGAAGAGTGCAAAAGTTCACAGCAAAAGGTCAACAACTAGGTCTCACTGTATCATGAATGAAGTCCATACCTCACTTGTGGATGGAAAAAAGGTCTTTGTGACAAAGTTCAGGACACAGTAGGCTCCCGACTTATGTGGAGGTTGCATTCCTGCAACCTCTGGTTAAGTCAAATTTCCTGCACAATGTGGGGGAGCCAGGAAACTGACAAGGCCAGCAGTCCTGGTCAGTTTCCTGGCTCCACCAAGTGGAGGGGAGCCAGGAACCAGGTGGCAGCCTGCCTTCTGGCTCTCCCTCCTCTGGCGGGAGCTGGGAAACTGATCAGCACATCGTTGGTCAGCTTCCTGGCTCCCCACCACTCTGGGAGCCAGGTGCAGCTGCCCGCTTGGTTTTCTCCAGCTGGGAGAAGCTGTGTCGGGCAGACAGCCACAGAACAGCTTCGAGGTGTGCTTAATTTGCATTAACGCACATTTTGGGGATTTACTGTATATCAAACTGGTGTACTTCTTGTATTGCTGCTGAGGTCAGAAACTTGGGCACTTGTGACAAGCAGAGTAGGAGTGGGCCAGGGCCAAATCTTGAGCATATAGAGCTTTGGTGTTGTGCAAAATATCACCACATCGCAAAGATCTGGTCTCTTTTCACTCACACATTGTCCTGTAAAGCAGCATTCCATGTTTTTTTGGCCATGCTGTCAGGAGAGACAAAACCATGCTGTCTAATATTCTATCAATGGTCACAGGGATGCATGCCCTCACCCTTCATGGGGCCACCCCAGAGATTTGAGGATTGGACCAGATGGGGGACTTTCATGACACGATTTCTGCTGAAAAGTGATCAGCCATGGTCACTCAGGCTGCCACCACAGTCCTTAGTGATGGTTGTATTCATGGCATGCACACATAGAAGTTAACGAAAAACATAAATACTCTTGCTGGAAGTTTGCACTGTAAAATCACTTTATTTTTTAGCCTTCAAAATAATGCATAAGTAGCCAATACAGAGAAACACAAAAAGGCTGCTCCCTAGAACAGCAAAGCACAACTCAGTCTGCCTTACTGTAGGCGATCTGTTGGATGATAAATTCTCATGGCAGACTTTCCTATAGATCTCTCTAACCTACAAGCAATATTCGGAAGCCCCTTTTACGTGTAAATGACAACCTAAAATTTCAACAGTTTCCAAATACACCACAGTAAAGATTGGGTGAATAAGTACATTTAGCTTATTCCCTTCGGGGGCAGTATCAATCCACTGGTAAAGTGAACATTTTATTAAAACCACCTGCAGATAAATGGTTGGGTGATTTGGTCTGCCTACAAGCTGGCTTTGGAGGGATTCAATATAGAATCAGTAATAAAAAACTACTGTTATATTATATTTATATGCCATCTTTCTAGTCCAGGTATCCAGAGACATTTTGCAAATACCACCAGTAACACAGCCATTTATGAGGTGGGGAGATGCTGCCGATAGAGTAGCTGGTTATGATCAAAACAGAAGAAACTTTGGCAACTACACCAGAGACACCTAGAACTTTGAAATCCATTGTGGACCCCTTCAGTTTTTAAATCTTACCCCAAAGATGTCCACACTCAAAGCTGCACAGACCTCAGCTTATCTGCCCATACTGAGATTTGAACTTGGGCTTGAGGGGGTCGAAGTAACTTGCATGTGAACAACAAGAAGTCCTGTAGCACCTTATAGACTAGCAAATTTATTAGGTCATGAGTTTTTTTTGGGTAAAATCCACTTCTTCAGATGAATGGAGAAGAAAAATAGAATCCAGGGTTTATATAGTGGGGCAAGGGGAAGATTCCTCATGTTGGATTCATGTCTATTTATCCTTTGGCACAGGGACAATGTACAAGGCAGAAGGGCATTGCTAGCACATAATGCCACATATCACATTAGTAGAAGTGCAGGTGTATGAGCCCCAATGGTGTGGCTGATGTGGTTAGGTCCTGTGATGGCGTCACTTGTATACATACGTGGATGGAGGTGGCAACGGGGCTTCTTGCAGGGATAGGTTCCTGGGTTTGTGTTTCTATGGTATGGTGTGTGGCAGCTGATGAGTATTTTCTTGGGGTTGGGCAGCTGCCTGTAGAAATGGACTGGCCTGTCACCCAATGTCTATGACAGTGAGGGATCATGTACCAGTATAGTTTGTAGGTTATCAACCTACAATATCTGCACCAAAGGATGAATGGACTTAAATCTGACATCAGGATCTGGAATTCACATAAAGCTGAAGGGGAACACTTTAACTTCCGTGGCCATTCAATAATGGATTTAATCTAATTTACAAAAGATTTTTACCAGAAGACTAAGAGGGAGACACCTTTATGGGAATTCATTTGCAAATTTGACACATTTCACCGAGCCCTGAACAGAGATCTTAACTATATTATGTATTACAATGGCAATTTCCCCACCTTCGATATTCACAGGAGTGGGGCACATCCTACTTAATTTGCTTCATTAACTGGTCCTACTAGTGACAGGTAACATTTTTCCTCCCCTTTCTCCCGCCCCACTATATAAATTCCTTTCACCTGAAGAAGTGGGTTTTGCCCAGGAAAGCTCATGACCTAGTAAATTTGTTAGTCTCTAAGATGCTACAGGACATGTTATTTGTGAAGCTACAGATTACCACAGCTACCCGTTTGAGCCTCTTACTCACATGCAAAGTTTGGATTGCAAAACACCATCTCCTCTAGCCAAAGGAAGCTGAAACAAAGACTTATTCTTCCCTCAGAAGTAAGCTTGTTGACAGGTGAATTTTCTATGGTTTTTGTCATTCATAGTGTATTTCTGGGAGATCCATATTATCCATGTATTGGCTGTGTGTATCATGAAATGCATTACAAATGTAGGTAACAAATGAAATAGGCCAATTTTGCTATTTTTTAAAATATAAGGTTGTGACACATTTTAAGACATGTACTGATAGGTTTTCCTACAACATTTATCTGAGCCATTTACAACCATTGACTGATTTATCCTTACAACTCCCCTGTAAAATAGGGAAGCACCATTATTCCCAATTTAATAAAACACTGAAGTGCCTGTACTCTTAGCGTATGTCTATACTGCATCAGTCTGCAGTTTATGTAGGCACATATGCACTGACATTGCTTGAGTTAGCATGTTTAAAATAACATGGACTAGCTACCTGAATACAGACTGGCCCAACACCTTGGCTGCATCTACACGAGAGATTTTATCCCACAAAACTGGGTTTTTGTCGAAAAAACCCACAGAGCATCTACACCCAAAGTGCACTTTGTCAACAGACTGTTAACAAAATTCAGCACGTCCAATGGCAGTGTTGTGCCTCTCGGCATTCAGGTATAACACCTTTGTTGACAATGATCTGTTGACAAAAATGGTGTGTAGATGCTCCAGGGGCCCTCTGCTGACAGACAGGGCTTCCAGTTCACTGGACAGCCCTGTTTGCTAAGCTTCCGGCTGGCTGTTCTGTCGGGAGAGTGGCCGGGCAGTCTGGCTGCTCTCTGTCGACAGAGCAGACTGCTCTTTAGAGTCGCTTTTGTGTGTGGATGTGATCCTGAAATAGCAACAGTAGTCTAGACATAGCCTAAGTGACTTGCCCAAAGTCACACTGGAAGTTGGTAGCAGAGTAGGGAACAGAACTTAGTCCTATTAGCCTCCTTCTCTTGCTTAATCACTTGTATTTATAGTCTGACTCTGTTGCATGTTCCATAGACACATAGATTCCAAGTTTGGGAAGGACCTTTTGATCTAGTCTGATCTCCTGTACAGCACCAGGCACAGAACTTCCCCCAGATCATCCCTACAGCAGAACTTTTAGCTATGCATCCAATCTTAATTTAAAAACTGTCAGTGATGGAGAATCCACTGTGACCCTTGTCAAGTGGCTCCAGTGGTTATCTCGCTCATAATAACTATGCCATTTTTCCAGTCTGAATTTGTCTAGCTCCAGTTCCATCCATTGGATCATATGTGACAAACCTGCGAATGTCCCTTTCGGGGTCCTGCTCTTCCAGGAGGCTCCTTGTGTGCCTCAGAGACTCAGAGAGGCCCTTTTGTTGCCCTGGAGCTTCCTAAGGGCAAGGGTCTCCCTTTACTGAGCCATTTTCATCACAGGCCAGTTTTGAGTGAGGGTGGAGTATGAACCCCTCCAGAGGAAGGGTGGGGGGAGTCCAGTCCCACCCGCTGCCCTGGACTCTGGCCCAGAGACCCTAGGAGGGAAGGGAGCTAGCAGGGCTTTTGCTCCTGCCCCACAGCAGCGCCCCTTCCCTGGGCCTTTGTCCCCATGACTTCCTTCCAGTACCTGGTGGCTGGCATCCCTTGGCTTCACTCAGCCTGTCCTGCTGTGTACTTCTCCTCAGCCACTCCAGCCTCCTTCTCTGTGGGCACCGCCCTCTCCCTGCTGCCTGGGAAACCTTTTATAGAGAGCCTGGAGGCCTTAACTTGTGGCAGTTGCTTGTTTGCAAGCAGTGGCTGGCTGACTCCTGACGAATCCCAGCTGCCTACCCAGCCTGTGGGTCTGCATCGTCTGGGGAATTTTGCATTTATTTTGGTGGGAAGGCGTACTTTGTTGGGGGATGGGAGGGCACGGGGGTAGTGGGCCAGGCACAGTTGCCCCCGCCCACAGGTGTAGGTGTAGCAGGGGGAGCAGCACCGAAAGGTGCAATGGTGGGGGACTCAGGGCACAAGGGAAAGTCCAGCTCAGCCGGGACGTCCAGGGGCTCAATGGCCACAGCTGGGAGACTAAGCCCAGCTGGGCGAGTGGTCACTCCCTGTGACATCCCGGGAGCAAGGGGAGACGCAGTCAAGGAGCTGTCAGGAGTTAAGGAGGAGGAGGACAAGGGGAGGGTCTGGGTATGGGCAGCCTGCCCACATCATCTGAGGATTTAGGAGGGGAACAAAAAGGCGTTCCTCCAGCTCCCAAAATGTTTGGCCTCTATTAGACCTTTGCTGGCAGCCACTTCTGGTCTGCCACACATGTTATACCTTTCTCCACTAGATAGAGAAGCCCATTATTAAGTATTTGTTACTCACATAGCTACTTACAAACTTATGAACTCACCCCTTCACTTTCTCTTTATTAAAGTAGATAGACATAGAGTAAGGGACTTCAATGTATGTCAGGTTCCCTAATCCTTTAGTCATCTTCCTGTCTCTTCTCTGACCCCTCTCCAAATTATCAGTATCCTTCCTGCACTATGGGCACCAGAACCGGACACAATATTTTAGGAGCAGTTGCACCAGTGCCAAACGCTGAGGTAAAATAAACTTTCTACTCTTACTCAAGAGTCTTCTGTTTATGCATCCCAGGAGCACATGAGCTCTTTTGGCCTCAGAGTCACCCTGGGAGCTCCTATTCAGCTGATTACCCACCATGACACCTAAGCCTTTCTCGGGGTCACTCTTTTGCAGGATAGAGTCCCGCCATCCTGTAAGTATGAACTAAAGTCTTTGTTCCTGGGTGCATGTTGTTATAGCTATATTGAAAGGCGTATTGCTTGCCTGTGCACAGTTCAAAGAGTGATCAAGATCACTCTGAAGTTAACAGGCCTTCTTCACTATTTACCACTTCTTTCATTTGTGCCATCTGCAAACTTCATTTTGATGATTTTATGTTTTCTTCCAGAATGTTGGTTAAAAATGTTGACTAGCATAGGGCCCAGAATCAATTCCTGCATGACTCCTCTGGAAACAGACCCTCTTAGTATTGATTCTGTTATTTAGCCACTTTTTAATTGCTTCAAGTGTGATCCATGTTAATTTCATATAGTTCAGTTTTTTATGTCTAGTTACAGGGCATTTAACTTCTTCCCTATATCCAGTGTGCTTCAATTTGGGTTTTTCCTTTTATGAAAGTTAACTGCTCACAGTAATTTCTGACCACAACTACTTTTGAGTGGAACATCTGGTTCTAATGTAGATCCTAGAAATGTACTTTGTACAGTATATTCGTTTGCTTCCAAATGATGCTACTTTCCCTTTATGTTTTGCCGAGAACAGTTTATACGCTGATCAATATCTGAATCAGCAAAGGCACAGCCTGAGACCACAGTCCTCAAAAGCCACTTAAATGGCTTCCCAGAACCCTAAGTGAGCAGGGAAGATTTTATAGTCTGTCAGTATAGAGAAGCAAACCAGCTGCAGTTGTTTTTTTTTTTTAATATTGTCCGTCTCAGTTCTTTCTACTGGTACTATAGCTGTGGCTACTCCACATTCTCCTCTTTTCCCTCTATGTTTTGATCACAACTACACTGTATCCTGCATACAATTCCTCCTTCACTTCTAGCACCACCTATTCAAATGTTTAAAAAGGGATATTCCTGCTCAGATCCTCTGCGGTAATGAATCCTTCTTCAGTTCTTTTCCTGTAACTCTCCCAATAGCTGAACTTTCACTATCATGTTTCTAACTATAGCGTCAAATAAAGGACCTACATAAAAGAGGATCCTGGTAAGGTCCTATGTTGGTTAACAGACACTGGAGTCAGTGAGTTGGGGAGGGATGATGAGGCAGGAATGTTTAATGTAAAAGCATGCAAAGACTGACGAAGTCTGAATTCCAGTGAAAGCTTCAGTATGTGATTGGTATCTCTGCAATGAACAGGGTCTAAACGATACATCAATGTGTTCACTGGAATGAGTGTGGAGATATTTTAAGATTTACTTAGGAAAGCATTGCAAACAAGGAGCGATTCTTCTGTATTTAAGAGATCGATGGCCTGCTTCTCTGTCACTGTAAAAAACATTGAATGTAAGTGAGAATCAGGCTTCAAGGACTGTTTATGTTTATAAACAGAACATCTGGAAATGTGAGGTTAAATTATGCATTGCTAAAACCCACAATTCTGTGCAGTTTTAGAAAACAGAAACAAAGGTTTTTTTTCAGGTTGCGGCAGGGGGTGGTGGCGCTATGTTAGTTACTGGGGTTTTCAATCCAAAACCAAAAAACCTGAAACATCCATTTGCCCAGACTATATCCCACTACCTGTGGGGACCATAGACAGCAGGTAAAACCAGGGTGAGATTCTCAGAGACCAAAGTTGTCAGGATCAGGTCTATGCTTACTATTACTGTCGTGAAAATACCACTAAAAAGTTTAAAACATGCTCATATTGATCAAATTAATATCCCAAAGATGCACGGGAAGGCATTTGGTGATGACTGCTACAGAGTCAAGTGGGGTTTTTGGGAAACCACCTGGAAATGGGAGGTTATATTATTGCATCCCTAGCTGGCTCACCATCAGTACATATTTTCAGTTCTTTTGTAAAAACACACACAAGCTCAAGGTACATTGACCCACTGGAAGAAATTAACCACAATTGTTTGCCAGAGATAGCGTTATTCTATGTTCCGTGTATCATTATTATGCACAGACGACACAGACAAGGCGACATAATTTCACTGAAACTGTTTGAAACAGTAATAGAATCATTATTCAAGAAATTGACCTGGGGAGAAGGAATTAAAATGGACAAAGCACAGTTAACGCTTCTTCTCTTCACTGACGGCTGTGTAAAATTGGCAAATAACACAGTAGAACTGGAGAACAAATTGTAACAACTACAAACACTTTCCCATTACATTGGGTTGGAAGTGAATGTGTTGAAGACAAAGTGCTTGTGGAATGAGCATTGTGCAGTTGGAATTATCACTGCAAATAGGAAAGACATCAAGGAGGTCAATAAATACATTTACCTGGCTCAGCAACTGAACAGAAACAACTCATTCGAATTCATTCGAAAACTCATGCAGCAGGAGTAGAAAGGCCAGATGAGCAAGTTTAAACAAAATAAAGATGTCTTAAATGGATAATGAACTGCCTATGAAGAAAAGGAAAAAACTGTTTAACTCCACGGTTCTGCCAATGATGTGCAGAATCGAAAGTTTGTCAGTGGTGAAAGCACAGGAAGAAAAATTTGTTGTCATCTTGAGGGAGCAATGGAAAGGCACGTGTGCAAGATATTGTTCTGTGATCACACAGGCTATGTCTAGACTATTGTCACTCTTTTGCGATGCAAATGTATCCCGAAATAGCAACTCCGCAGCTACTCGCCGCACTCAAAATAACAGTGCTATTTCAAGCTTGGTATTTTGTTTCCACTACCCCTTGTCATGAGAGTGGTAGCAAAAGCCTTGAAATAGCTGCTTATTTTGAACTTTGGTGTCATTTGGGTGGTGCCAAGGTTGAAATAATTTAACTTGAAATAATTTATACAATTTGTGTTGTGCAAATTGTGTGAATTATTTTGAGTTATGGCTACGGTCTAGACATAGCCATAATACTGAATGAGGAGATTAGAAGGCACACAGAGACGACCAATGTAGTGCAGGCAATGTGTGACACAATGCAAAGGGGGGGGAGGTCATATAGTTTGAAACCAAGACAATAGGTAGACAATAACATCAGTGAGTGGATCTTCAGAGACCACAAGTGACTGCTGGGCAGACCGAAAATGTGTTGAGCCATTCCCATGACAAAACTGTTTTTCCAGAAAAGCAAAGATGGTGGTCATAACAAAACAGAATGATATGGCTTCGACTTGCATTCACGGAAGGATGGACAGGGACAAGCCAAACGTGACAAGGGTGAAGTAGAAGGTGGGTTGTCTTATTAGTCAGTCATCTCTTGTTATCAGAAAGTTAGGGTAAGTGACACATAGTAGAGTACATAAAGATAACATTCAGATTAATGATGCAGATGAAGTGTTAAGTTCTCTAGGGTACCTGGCTTTGTATAAGTACATGAAACCACAGATGCTGTCAGAAGCCTGTTATATGCATGAATTATCTTCGTGCAACTTCACACAGGAGGTGTATCTACTTCCATGGGGCTCTGTGGAAATGAGGATTATTTGTGAGGGAAATTCTGCATTAATCTTCCTACAAAGAGCAGGCGGCACTCAAGAGACAAGCAAATGCTCAGGAAGAAGTGTATACATCCCAGCTGCCTAAATTGGATTAATTTGTGCTTCGGAAGACACAGGCATTGGATTGAACTGGGTAAAAGAGTAAAGGAAATGTTTTTAAGCTAAAAACACAGATTTATGTCTAATTGCCACCCCCCGCAAAAAAAAAAAAAAGCCCTAGCCCTGAAGAAGTTGGCTGCATCTACATGAGCAGCTTTTGTTGTCAAAACTCACCAAGCATCTACACGGTTAAAATGCTCTGTCAAGAATTTGTTAACAAAACTCGGCTGTTCAGTAGGCATAGTGATCCCTGTTCCCGATCAGGTATAATGCTTCTGTTAACAGTATTTTGTGAACAGAGTGCCTGTGTAGACACTTCTGTTGACAGAAAGGGCTTCCAGTTCACCAGGCAGCCCTGTTTGCAGAGCTTTCAGTCAGCCATTCGGTCAAGAGAGGGCGGGGCACTCTGGCTGTTCTCTGTCGACAGAAAGCATTGCTCTTTTGATCTGCTTTAGTGGGTAGAGGCTATCGGTCGACAGCAGTACTGCCCAGGTTTCCCTGTCAACAGTGACCTCTGTCGACAGGGCCGTTGAAATTGTTTTGGTATTTTTGAAGTGGAACATTTTGACTTTTTGATTTCAAATAGACTTTCATTTTAAACTTCACTCATGAAAAAGCTGTAAAAAAAATAAAACTCTTGAAAAGGAAACAATATATTTCAATGAAGGTTGAAGAAAACATTTTATTGACCCAAATTGTATGTTTTCAACTCTTTTGGTTCATCAAAATTTGCAAAGCTTAATTTTAGATTGACCAAACAGGTCCTGTTCCCCAGTTTGGTTTGGCTCTAAACCAAACAATTGGGGTTATTTTCACACCTCTTGTATTCAATGAAGGTTAAACAGCAGAAACTGGATCACACTTCCAGCTTCTTAGCAGCTGAAACAGTCCCTCATGGTTTTCTATGTGCTCACTATGCAACGGCCACTTCTGGGGTCAGGAGAACACTCAAGATTTCTCCTCTTCACAGCACACATGGGATGTGATAGACATGTTTCCCATAAGCATCAGCTCCTTTTCCCTCCCGGATCATTGCTTCCACTTGCAGAACATCACATTGCTTTTTTTCTAATTCACAGATATCCTAGCTGAGCACCTAGTCTCCATTCCCAGCTCTGGCACCTGTTCACCCTCTGCTCCAGATAATGCGCATTCAGCATCTTGCACATCCCTTTTATAACGTCTCTTTTACCTGAGGTATACATGACAAAGGCCTACGTTTGGGCTTTTTTATTTGAGAGAGAACAGCAATGGTGAAAATGGAGTTAAAATACAGAACTAGGACACAGCCAGAGCTTCCTCTCTACAGGACCGTTTGGGACAGTTGCCCTGAACCCTGTGCTTTGGGAAGTCTTGCGGCTGGAGCCCTGGGAAGTGGAGCGATCCAGGCTCAGGGAAGTAGAGCACAACAGGTTGGGCCTGGATCGCTCCACTTCCTGCCACCGTGCTGAAGTGAAGCAACCTGGAAGGGAGATGGGTGGTGGAGTGGAACAGGCTATTGGGTCACTCCTCTTCCTGCAGCTTCCTCTGCTGCGGTGAGTGTGGGAGGCCCAAACCCTGCTGCCAGCCCATGCCAAGCAGACTGCTAATCCTCTGGGTCTCATCTTTGGGCAACTGGACTTTGGGAAGGGCTGCATTAGGGACAGAGGGTGGAAAGAAGCAGGGTGGGGATGGGGTCTGGAGTAGAGTGGGGTTGCTCCCCAGGAATTCCCTGGACACAGCTAGAGTAATCTATGGAATAGCTTCTCAGAGAGCCGAGGGTCTGAATAAAAATGAATCCTGGACCCAAACACCATTTGGACAGTGCAAAACTAAAGTCTGAGAGCCCAGTTTTAAGTACCCTCTCTCACCCCCAGGCTCCCTGCCTACCACATTGCTTATTTGCTCAAAGAAAGTATTAAGAGCCATATTCATTACCTGTGACCGCTGAGGTGCAAGCTGAATGGCAGAATAAGTCTGTAACAGGGTGTGTAGATAGAGAGAGGCAGGTATTAACTGAAGCACACTCCCAAAGGAAGAAGACAAAGAAACTCACTGGAAAAGCCCTGAACATGGCAGGAAATAAGGAATCTGTTCAAGACCGGGGAGTCAGACAGGGAAGACATGCATCCTGTTCCCACCAGGCTGGGCTCCTTTACAGTGTGCTTGACACTCTATGGCTACATCTACAGTAGCACACTAAATCGAAGTAGCCTATTTCAACGTAAGGCCATTGAAATAGGCTACTTCGACGTGTATCATCTACGCGTCCTCCAGGGCTGGTGCCGTCGATGTTCAATGTCGAAGTAGCATCGGAGAACGTCGAAAGGAGCTACCCTGGAAGGAAATGTGGAGCGTCCACACGCACAAGCGCTCCCTGTCGAAATAAGGGGCCAGCAAAGCCCCAAGCCACTCCCTTAAAGGGCCGTTCCAAGACACACTCGGCCTGCACAGCACGAGATCCACTGAGCCGACAACTTGTTGCAGAACCCAGTGTACGCAGCATGGACCCCCAGCTGCAGCAGCAGCAGCAGCAGCAGCAGCAGCAGCAGCAGCCACCAGAAGCCCTGGGCTAAGGGCTGCTGCGCGCAGTGACCATAGAGCCCCTCAGGGGTTGGACAGAGTGTCTCTCAACCCCTCAGCTGATGGCCGCCATGGAGGACCCCGCTATTTCGAAGTAGCAGGACATGGAGCATCTACACACGCCCTACTTCGATGTTCAACGTCGAAGTAGGGTGCTATTCCCATCTTTGGATAGGAATAGCGATTTCAATGTCTAGCCACCTAACGTCGATTTCAACATTGAAATAGCACACGGCGTGTGTAGACACGATGCAGGCTATTTCGACATTGTGCCAGCTACTTCAAAGTAGCCAGCTAGTGTAGATGCACCCTACCAGTGAAAAGTGCTATTTCAATCTTGGGTATTATTAACACAAAGCCTGAGTGAATAATCAAATGCCTTTGTTTTGTGCTGAATGGAAGAAAATCAGGAATAAGACTCAGAAAAAAGAGTAGATCTGAGATGTGCCATAAACTCTTTAAGACACAGCAACAACACTGGAAAGGGATTTTCCCTGAACTAATCTGTTTTTTGAAGTTTGGCATGAACTTCAAGCCATCTTCAGAGCACTAAGGTCAGAATAAGATGGTTATAGAAGAAAGATCATTATTTATGTTCTTCCCAAGCAAGGTGCTTGATAGATAATTGGAAACTCAAGAAAATGCTTATCCCAGGATTTCAAGCTGATTGAGCTAAGCAAAGGCCAATATGGTAGCAGTACTTTCAACAAACTGGATAGATCCGCACAGTTTTTGCCTACTGGATCTTTCCTGGTTTGTATAGGTAAAATAAAATGAAATATACAAAATGGCTTTACTGACATATATTAATACATATTTCAGTAATTTACAAAATGTTGCATGGAAAAAATTCATATTGTACCAGTGCTAGCCTGGCCTATAGGAAGCTGCAGAACCAGCACTGCATGCAGCTTCCATCTCTGAAGCAAAGTTTCTGACCCTGCTATACTTTACTGTTACCCAATAACTCCTGAAAACCAAGGAGTGTGCTCCTGGAGTGAAAATTGTTTTTTAACAGGGGAAACCAAATGAAACAGCTGGGGAAACTTGAACTGGACAGTAATTCAACATGCTTGGATCCCCTGAGCTTTTTTTCTGACTCCCTGACATTCTGTTTGTCACCATACCTCCATGACTCACAACTGAGAATACCAAATTCAGAACAAACTGCTGAGAAATAGGGCAGACACTCCTACCGTCAAACTGCTGGTTATTCTTCCAGGAGATAAACCAAATCAGCATCACAAGTAAAATTCTGTCTCACCATTTTGGGTGACAAATCAGATACACAGCCTTCATAGGTATTCCCATCCTGGATTAAACACCCAGACACTGGACATAATGATGAGTGGCTATTTAAAGTCAATTTCATCCAACAAAATGGGTTCTATTGATCCCAAAAGTACCAGTCACATATCCAGGTCAATATATAACTCAGATCTTACCTAATAATCCTACTGGTGCCAATGCTTTAGTATCTACTAGCTAAAAGGTTATTTATAAAAAGTCAAAAAGAAAGGAAAATTAAAAGGGGTTAAAGGAGTCAAATACATACAATTATTGCAAAGTTGTTGGATCAGACTTCTAGCAGGGTTGTTAAATCTCTGGATGTTTCCAAGTAAGTGGAAGGACCTTAATCCTAGGTTAGAATGGTCCCATTAGTACAAGTTCATAGTTCAGAGGTTTGAGTAGGAAAATGGCAAAATGGAGATGTCTCCAATGCCTTTTAAAGCTTCTGGCAAGTGAAGTGAAATCTACTATTCTCACTGTGGAAAATTACAGGTAACAAGATGGCGTTTGGATTCATCTGGGCAAGTCACATGTCCATGAATGATTCACTTAGATACAGCAGAAGCCATTCCCCTACTCCAAGTCCATTCAGTGCAGATAGGCATCTTCCATTGTGAGTTAAATGTTCTTTTGTGAGTCATTCAACTTGACTTGTCCCTTCACGATGTGTCCTCATGAGCAAATATTTGACGTATATGTGCACAATCAATATTCACGGCTTCAGATACAAAAATGATACATGTATACAAATAACAAATGGTATTCAGTTAATTGTAATGTTTCTATTGTCACCTTCCTAGACACACTTTGTATGTGGTTTGTTTCCATGATTTAAGAGCTATTTATGTGGTCATATTTCAATCAGATAATGTCACACTTATTCCATAAGTTTAGCCAGGGAGGTTGGCACATATCAGCCATTTATTTCATCTTCTACCTTCACAAGTGTTCAAGGCAAATTTTTTGTTTTTTGTGTCTTCCATAGCACAACTTATTGAAGTCAAAGGGATTCAGAGGTGTAACTGAGGGAAGAAGAGGGCCCTATTTGTTTACAGGTACAAATAACAGAGGTGGCTATTATTTTTCTTCTGTAGCTAAGTTAAGCTATAACCAGCAATGTATTGTCAGAAGACGATCAAATTAAAAACTGAAGCATTTTAATTGCCTTTTGTAGGAAAAGCCATGTCAGACAAATTTGCCTTCATTTATCAAACTGTACTTTGATATGTGAAAATCTCAGCTTATACAAAGAGCATTATGGAAAGGGTATTTTGAACTCATTGAGACATAGCTGATAAAACTTAATTATACAGGTGCTCTTGAGCACTTTTTAGCCACATTTTACTTAAGGCTCTAAATTACAGAGTCAGCAAAAATACCTCTGGCTTCGGTAGAGTGTGAATCAATACAAGGCTGGGCAAAGGCTGAAAACCTCTCTGCGAGATGCAGAGGGTCAACAAGCAATACCCTGTTGAACTCTTGTAGAAATTAGACTATGTTTTTAAGGGATTTCTAAGAACATAAAATGACTCTTGATGAAGCAACCATAGGCTTTAATGGTCTGATACAGGAAACATCCCTAGCAAGGAAAAGCCACGAATACATACTTAAATACATGCTTAATACCAGCTGAAATCAATGTGACTTAATCATGGACTTACGTGTTCTCCTGAATCTGTATCCTCTCAGCCACATGCTTAAATCCTTTCTTGAATTGGAGAAAACTCACTTATTTGAAGTAACATTGTGCAATTTTGATGTAATATCTGATTGTTTTCTTTTCTGATAAAAAAGTAGATGCTTAGTAGATTGGATATGTCTTTGGAAATCAGATGCCGAGTAAAGAAGCCTGCTTACCCAAACAATTTTTGGTCATGGTGCGATGGAGCAATGCTGTGCAATCACAGATGTACAAGAGGTTTAAAAGTAATTCATCTCTCTTGATGTCCGCCCCTGAAAACAACAGACACAGTATTTGTGGGGAATCAACATATTGTGAAACACCTGATGTGCTTTTAGTTTTGACAACAAAGCAGTCTTTCTGATTCATGCTTCTTAGAATACATTAAACCACAGCTGAAAAACTAAAAATCCCATATGGCGGATTATTGTCAAACAAACAGAAACTATCACAATGCCAAACAAATTTAGGAAACTTACTTTGTGCAAAAGACCCATCCCTCCTTTGGTTCAGCTAAATGCTGATCTGAAGGAGAGTATATGTGGTGGCTTCTCTTTAATCCTTCAGGATGGAAATGTTCTGGCTATTAGAATGTGAATAAAGTGTTGTAGATATTATTCAGCTCATTCTGGTTTTAGCAATAAGCAAGGTTTCTGAGATAATCCCTATACTTCAAATGGAGAGTACAGCTAGAGCTAGTAATAGCTCTAGACTTAAAATTCATATCTTAAACTGTGCTTATTGTATTTTAAACAGGTAAAGCACTGTGAGTTGGAAAGCTGGAGACCACACATGCACAGTCGTACTTGTTAAATGCCCTGTATTATGAAGGGCGGTGTTCAATCTAGATTAAAAAATTACCGCTTGCCCACACAACAGCTGCTGCTAGCTCACTTTTATATTCACCAAGTGAAACCCTGCAAAGAACCTTTTCTCTTGTGAATAGCCCTTAGTTATTTGGCTTTAGTGAGGCTATTGGTTTGGGAAGGTTTGCAGGATCAGGCTCCCTATGAAGCTGAGATTACAGTAAATGTTATTTATTCTTTTATCTCTTTGGCTTAATCCCCACATATTATCTGAGTTGCACAACTCCCTTGAGAAATGTGTACCAGCTGGTTACCAGTTTCATGAAACGCAGTAGAATGATGCTCTGATGACACCACTTAAACCAGAGAGAAAGAAGGAATGAAAAACATTTAAAGTTAAAACTGCAACATTGGCCTGGGATGTAACACTTGTACCTAACTACCAAATGGGTCTCACATCTATACAGAAAGCTGAAGTACCAGTGCTCAAGAGAATGCATTAAGGATAGATTGTCAGAATGGATTTTCAGATTCATTCTGAATTTCTTCACTTTTGTGTCTTTAACTCAAGCCCTTTAACATTATTTAAATATAGCTTTTTGTGATTTAATTTAGTTTAGCACCAATATAAGCCTGAGAACTAGCACATAGTCAACTAGACTTGGGGAACATAAGCAGAACTGGTCCTAGGGCTGGACGAGCTGGACAGTCACACGGGGCCACCAATTTCAAGGGGCCACCATAATAGACCAGCCCATGCGGGGCCAGAGCCAGCGGGCACTTGCTGCACAGAGACAGCGGAAGGGCAGGGCCACAGATGAATGGTCTGGCAATGGTGTCGCACAGCAGGACCTGGCAGTGCTGGCCCCTTCTGGTGGCCTCCAACTGCCCAGGGCCAACAATTAATTAGAACCGGGCCTGAAAATAAGGCAGGTTTTTGATTCAAGTTTTATTTTTTATTATTCAAGGCAATTAGTAAGGATCTTGGGTACCCTTGATAATAAATCAGTGAGGCAAATAGCAATTCAAGCAGGAAAGCTGGACAAGGATTAGCTGAAGTAGAGCTACAAGAGATTATGAAAGAAGACTCCTGATGTGCTGGTTTTTGACTTTTCAGCATCAGCATCAAATGACACAATTCAGGTTCAGCACAACACCTCTGTGTGGTATATAGTGTTATTTCCAAACACTATTTTACATAACTGGAGAGCTAGAAATTATAATGCATTTTACTTATGACACCCAAAGCCACTTTAATAAGCACATTTGTGTATTTAATAACATGTTTAGGTTGGTAGAGTAGTTAAAGTTACAGTACAATGCCAACATGCAAGGTACAGATCAGACAGAGAATGTTCTATGTTGTATAAAAGCACAAGAAAAGAAAAGCAGCAAGTTAATCACACTCTCACTCAGATGGTCCCAATAAGATTTTGTATATGAGTAGTAAGTCATAGGCACTACATTTCTACAACATGCGCTTTGGTGCATGATCTCAAAAAGATCAAGGATTTGTTCTCTGCCTTGGTTCCCATAGGTTAAGCGTAGGAAAATTTAAACAAATAAATACTGTGTATTTCCTATGCCTCCAAGGCGCAGACCAGGACACCGCTTCTTACTGCTCCCATTGGCTGTGAATGGTGATCTGCGACCAATGAGAGCTGCGATTGCCTGATACCGACAGAGGCGCAGGTAAATACGAAAGTCGGGGTGCACCAGGGATCCAGCCCGCAGACTGGTATCTGACGACCTCTGTCCTAGTCAAAGGGTGGGATACTTAAAGATCACACTCAGGGCCACAAAGGATAGAGAAAGAAACAATGGGCTTAAATTGCAGCGAGGATTGCTTAGGCTGGAAGTCAGGAACAACCTCCTGTTAGATTAGTTAAGCACTGAAAGAAATTGGCTTGGGAGACTGTTGAATCTCAGTCACTGGAGATTTAAAGAACAAGCCAGATAAACACCCGTCAGGAATTATCTTTTTAGTACTTAATCTTGGACTGAGTGCAAGGAAATGGACTAGAAGACCTACTGAGGTCCTGTCCAGTGCTATGATTCTGTGAAAAGATCAGAAACGGGGAAAGACAATGAGGAGACAGATAATGGTTGGAAGATAGGATCAGGAGATGTACACTCATTATCTTCTGCTAACACTTTTAGCAAAAATACATCCAGACCATCTATTTAGAGTGCAAGGCATGATCTGGCAGTCTTTAGTTAGGCAAAACTCAAGTAGTTTTGCCTTCTTAAGGGCTGCAGAACTGGGTCATCATTCAACAATCCTATTGTTATTAAGAGAAAATGTTAATAAAAATTGTCTGTAGAAAAAGTGAACTTTCCCTTTCAATCTGCAGTAATTTCTCTAAGCACAATGTATTTTCATAGCTATAGCTCAGTACTTAGCAGCATCAGGGTAAGTGCGAAGGCACCATTTTTGAACTATCATTTGCTATTGTAGCAGTTCAAAGATTTAATTGGCTGCTGTGTAAGTTTGTTACATCATCATCATCATCATCATCATCAATAGCTGTGGGCTCAGTGCCCATTGGTGTCTGATGCCTCTCTCACTATTTCCTTCCATCTTTCCCTGTCCAGTGCAGAGTGGCTTAGTTTCTGTAGACTAGCTCCGCACCAATCTACTACATCATCTATCCATTCTCTGTGGGGTCTGCCTCTCCTATTCGAACCGTCCATTATGCCAGATACCAGGGTCTTGATTTTTCATTTTTTGTTCATTCTGCAAATATGTTCAAATAGTTGTAGCTTCCGTTTTTAACCTTCTGCAGCAGGTTCTCTTTCAGCTGTATCTTCCTATATAATTCCTCATTGGTGACCTTCTGCATCCATCCTATTCTCAGAATCTTTCAATGACAACTCCTTCTGAATGCCAATATTCTTCTTTTGGAATCTTTCGTTGTCACCCATGTCTCACATCCGTACAACATGCTGCTGAATACACACGTTTTCAAGACGCCCAGCTTAGTTCTTAAGCTAATTGCTTTGCTTTTCCAGATCTTATCCATCACCTTCAAACTTGCTATTTCTTTCACTATTCTAGTCTCTATTTCCTTCTTACAGTCTAGATCATACGTTATGTAGCTCCCCAGATGTGTGAACTTCTCTATATTTTCTAGTTCAATACTGTCTACACTGATCTTCCTTCCGATTTCCTTATCTCCAAATACCATTGTTTTTGTTTTATCAATGTTCATAATCAGTTTGTACCGCTTCCCTTCTTCATTTAACACCCTCACCATTTTCGCTAGCTTCTCCTCATCTTCCTCAATGATAACTATCTCATCCGCGAACCTCAAGTTGTTAATTCTTTTCCTGTGCGTGGATATCCCTTCTACCTCTTCCTTGATCTTGTCCATTGCTCTCTCCAGATGTGCGATGAAGATACTTGGTGATATTGGATCTCCTTGTCTCGTACCTCTACTTATTTTAAACCAGCTTCCCAAGTCCCTGCTGCCTCTGCATTATCACTGATACCTTTCAACGACTGTATTAGTCTGCTAGACACTCCGTATGACTCCAACACCGCCCAAGTCACTTTGTGATCTATACTGTCAAATGCCTTTTGAAAATCGATGAAGCAAGTGTATAGTTTTTGTTCTTTCATTGAGCTTTCTCCGCTATCAGTCTTAGTGCCAATATCTGCTGTATGGTACTTCTGTCTTTTCTGAGCCCTGCTTGCTCGTCTGCTATATGTTCTTCTGTCTGCGATCTTAATCTCTCAGTCAGTATGATCATCAGCACCTTACCTAGATGACTCTTTAGGGCAATCGTTTTGTAGTTCTTGCACTCCAATGTACTTCCTTTCTTGGGTATTGTCACTAGCACAGATCTTGTCCATTCCTTAGGTGCCTTCCCCTCTTTCCATGCTATATTACATAGTCGGTGTATTTCCTGAATCATGCTTTCTCTGCCATATTTGATCATCTCTCCTGTGATCTTATAATTTCCAGGGCTCTTGTTGTTCTTTAGTCGTTTCACTGCTTTTTCTACTTCCTTCTTCGAAATATTGGTCTCGCTCTCGATGCTCGGGGGGAGATCATGTTTAGCTAATTTCAAACTCTTGACTTGCATACATGTTCTTAGTAGGATACACATAAATCATCTCTGCATAGGCATCTGTTTGTTCCTCAGTCAGTGGTGCTGACAGATGCCATGAGCTCCAGGGCAAGATGGGAGAGGGGTCCAGCTCCGTGCCCTGGAATGGATGGGGCTATAAGCAGAAGGGCCGTGGCCAAGAGCATTTATCTTTCGGTGCTGCCCAGACCTCGGCACTGCCCCCATCCCTCAGCTGTGCGCAGCTGGAGCGGTGCTGCTGCAGCATTTCAAGGGGTCCTGGAACTCAACCAGTGCCAAAGTAGCAGCTGAGGTGGCTGGAGCTCCAGGTCACTTTGAAATGCCAGTACCAGGGGCAACTGCTCTCTTTGCCCCATCCACTTCCATCATTGGGCCTGCTCTGAGTTCTTAAAGCTGAGAAGTCTGACAGCACCACTTGAAAGCAAAACAAAGTTAAATGCTTTTCTTCAGGAATATTTTTCTCTCCTCTTCATCTTTTCCAAGGCAAAATAGAAAATTGGTGGTAAGTTATGAATGCAATTTTTGCTTGATTCACATAAGCTGGGAATCAAATGTTAAACACAATAGAATCTACAAAGCAGATTGTAGATTTAGATTTAGATTTAGAGTCTGAATGGTTCCATAGCTTCTAAAGGGTAGGCAATTTTAAAAACTCTTTTGGTATGAGAACTAATGGCAATATGGGCTGCCTGGCTCTAACCTTGCCTCAGAAGTGACAGCTAATTCACTTTGCTAGCAAGCTCCGGGTTACCTCTCTTTCACAGTCTGCCAGTTCATGATGATTTACTAAGAGGACCTATGAAGTATATTTTATTAAGTGTAACATCTTCTATTTGAATCATGGAAAATGCCAGTATTTCTTAAAGGAAAATACCAGCATTTTAATTTCTAAATCCCAGAACCCTTCGGGCAGATTTTTAAACTTGATTTACTATAGTGAGCACAGGTCTTCATCAGTGCTGATAGTTTTAAGCTTTAAGCATAAGTTATTGTGGGATTTAGCTTCATCTTCACACGTTATCACTGAGTACACTGAAACAAATGCATTACCAAAGGACTGGCCTGCACCCCAGGCTACTTCTTCCCAGCACAAGTTCTAACTGAATTGCAGAAATGGTTAAACACATGCACTTGAAACTGGAAGTCCAAAGTAACAAGCTGCACTTCTGCCATTGAGGCTATGTCTAGATTACAGCCAGTTGTTGGCAGAAGTTTTTGTTGGAAGATATCTTCCAGCACAACTTCTGTAGACAGAGGTGTTATGCTTCATGGGGGCCAGGATAAGACTGTTGACAAAAATGCTGAGTTCTGTCGATTTATTGTCAACAGAAAGCCTTGGGAATCTGGATGCTGGCTCTTTACCCACTCAAGCTTTTGTTGACAAAACCCTCTAGTGTAGACATAGCCTGAGTGGGTAAGAGGCTAACAAATCCCCTAATGGAGATTATAATCCCATTAGTCTTCTTGCCAAAAAAAACAAAGAAACTGATATGAAACATTTGTCTTCTAGAAGGCAGATATAAACCAGGGGTAAGAACCAGTTTTTATGGCATATTACACTGAATAGTACAGGTGAGTTTACTGATTTGGGGTTTGATTTAATGTTCACTGATTTTATTTGGCATTTGGAGCAGCCCTGTAGCACCTTAAAGACCAAAAAATTATTAGGTAATGAGCCCTTCTGGGTAAAACCCACTTCTTCAGATTATAAAAGTAAGGTTTTATTTAGGGCTATTTTGTTATATTTTGGGTTATATAATTATATAATTAGGGTTGTAATTAGGGTTCTTCAGATTGTATTGAATGTATCTCATAGGCATTCTTTAGTGAAACTCTGGAGAGTTTTGTTGTTACAGTTAGATAGTCTTATTAGCTTAACCCTTTTCTGCTCGGGCAACAAAACGTGAAATCATTTAATGCAAAGAAATTAGCTTTTCCTTAAGTGGCAAATTTGAAAGACAAGTGTGTATACCAGGTCCCTGTTGAAGTCAATGGGAGTTGAAATCTTGCCTCTCCTGCCTTTCTGATTTTTTGATTCAGCAACATGCTTGCATAGCTTTGGCAAAACAACAGCTATTGCTTTAGTTTGTATATGTGTATTAATATAGTACATGGGATTTCTTAAAAATTGCTCTACCTTCTCTTTCCTGCTATTTCTGGCTTCTCTTTATACTGCATAGACAGGGAGAGAGATGTTTAATCTTCCAAAATGTGTATTCTTTAAATTAACGCACATTAAAATTCTGTTTTAAGATTAAAAAGTCTGAGCTCCTCGCAGCTGTTTGTAGAAACACATTCTACCAGAACAAGGATGAAATTTTATTTTCTCTATGAATAAATTGAAAGTGTCTATATTTGCATTCCAATTCCGTATTTCAATACCAACAGTTTTTAGTACTAGCAATTTTGCTGTTGAAATTAAAATGCAACCCACCATGTCATCCCATTCCATGGTCCTGTGTTTTGAAACATGGCAGCAAACCTTTTTAGTATTCATTTACACCTGTAGATATAATGGAATTAAATTATTTAATGCAATTAGTTAAGACACCAGGTTGATTTGACTCATGATATACTTGTACTAGCAACTCTATAATATCTTTCTACTAAGGAAACCGGCTCTTACAGCATCTGATCCTGCTCTCACTGAAGTCATCTGCAAAACTCCCATTGAATTCAAAGGTGTAAGGTCAACCCATAATTGTAGCAACAAGCATCAGGCTAAGAGAAGCTATTTGAAGGAAGAAGGTACTTATATTGCTTATAAAGCAGAGATATAACACAGGAATAAGGGTAACGAAAGTGAGTTTATTTGAGAAGGACACTTCGGGAGGGTAAATATCAATCAAACATCTGCATTTTTTAAGATTTCTGGTTTGATTTTTGTTTTTTTACTTCTGTTGGCATATATTATTTTAATTAAGTCAACAAGCAATTCAGATGTTACATATGTGGGATGGGAAATCTGTATTTTCATACCATGAGAAATAATAATTTTAAATGACTGACCATCGAAGGCTTGAGTTTCCCAAAGTGGGAACTAGTTTGTCTGAACTCATTATTTTGGGTGTTCAACTTGAGACAGCATGATTATCAACAGTGCTACCCTCCAACAGTTGCAGTTGACCTAGCTGTCAGTTTGGGTGAATTTTTTTACAAGGTTAAAAAATGCAGATTGAGCAGCTCCAAAAATTAGCAAAGTTATATAAATTTCACAGATTGGTTTCTTCTGAAAAGCCTCAAAGCAAAAGAAACTCATTCCTCCTCCTCCCCCAAATCAAAACATTTCCTTTTCATATTTTCTGAACAAAATATTTTGGGTATTTTGTTTGAAATGACTTTTCATTAAACATTCATTCAATTTTTAAAAACAATTCACATGCATTTAAAATGATCAGAAGCGAAACAAAATGGTTTGTTCGATCTGAAAATATTTCTTCCCTTCCCTTTTCAAAATGGCCAATAGACTGAAAAATCCATTATTTACCCTGCTCTTTTCAATACTTAGGTCAGATTTTTAAAGGGATTTAGGCGTTGCTCAGCTGAGCAGAACAATAACTCACCTGCAGCTTAGTGGAATTTTCAGCCCTGAGGTAGGTGGCTCCAAGCCTAGAGAACGCATAGTCCTGCCCTGAGTTCAGAAGACAGGGCAAGATGACCTTTCAAGGTCCCTTCCAGTTTTCATTTTTATGATTCTATGCTACTTAGGTTCCTGTGACATACAGGAGGATAATTAAATGTTGTAGAATTTTTCACAAGCTGGTCAACTAAGCAAGAAGCTGCCTAAACTATTCAAGAATGAAATGCCAAGGAATGGGCAAGGAGAGGAAATAGGTGTACACACCTAATGTTATGTCTACAGTGCACATTAAAAAGGTATCAGATATTAGCCTAAGTCCTCCTTATGTCCATACACAAGAGTCAGTCTGTTATCATTCAGCTCAAAGGTCCTGTGACATGGGATCAAACCCTCATGTTTTGCAATGTGGATGCAGGTAAGCCACAGACCTTAGTCAGAAGATCTATATTGTCCAGTATGGACAGGTTAGAACAGTTGTGAATCCTAGGTGCAGCAACTGTACATCCTGGTTTACAAGGCAGTGTGGACTTTCCATCATGGGCTTGGGAACACCAAGTCTCCAAGCACGGACCTAGTGTGCCATGCAGACCTCTCCTCAGAGGCTGACCTATGGCACCAGACTGAGGGATCCCTCTACTTGGGATTCTCAGCCCCAAACTGGTCCCTGGAGTTAGGCTCCTGAGGCAGGTTAGCCACTAGCCCATGGCCTCACAGCTGAAATCCGTCTGTCTGTCTCCTGCTCATGCTCACTCTCTCTCACACACTCACTGTACATCCCCCTTGCCTCTGCTGTCTTTTGTGGGGGTACTATGCTACCCTGCCATTATTGGTGGCCTGCATCAAGCCTTCCTTCTGTAGAGCCTGACAGGTATAGGTCACAGACTTGTTCAGAGCAAACCTAGTGGCTCGGGCCCTGATGGTGAGGTAGATATCTCTCCCCCACATAGTTTAAAAAAGCCTGCTTTGGAGCCTCTATATTTGGTTTGATGAAGAACTCTAGATTTCTTATAAGCTGGGGAGATAGTCTAGGTTTCCTTGAAAGTGGTTATTGTAGTGAAAGACTGTGTTGAGAGGGTTTTATTTTTTAGTTTCTGCTTTTCTTCTGGCTGCCTGGCATTTTTATACGGTTGTCCATCACCATGGCACCCAAGTGCTTTATAGAGTTTACCATCCTAGCTGGCCTCTGGCATTCACTATTGCTTTAGAGTTCCATCCATTGATAAATACCAGGCTAGTAAATACAGGGCTATGCTGGGCAACTATACAATGTTTCAGTGCTCTTCTTCTGAATGGGTGTGGCCACACTAGCAAGGGATTTTGAGAGGGGAAATCCGGATCTGTGATTTCGAAGAGAATCGTTTCGATATGGAGCGACTACACATAAAGGGCGGATTGACGTTGTGAACCACAACATCAGAAGGAACCCCCGTCCTTTCGAGAGGGAGCGGCTATGCAGCACAGAGCCTCCTTTCGGCAGAATGGGGCAGGAAATGGCACAGGAAGGGTCAAATGGCCGACAAGCCCTTCCTGGAGCACGGGCCAGCCTCCCCCTTAAGGGTCCCCTCCCAAACACCCCTTTCCCCCTGTGCACATGCTGAGGGCTCAGGCTGTGTGCAACATGCATCCTCCAGCACAGCACTGGCGGAGCCTTGCTCAGCCCCAACACTGCAGCACACCATGGACTTGTAGTACCTCCAGGATGAGGACATCCTTGACATCACGGCCAGCCTGATGGCCTTCCTCGCTGAAGTCCATCTGAAGCTCTGGACTGCCCACCACATGGCCATCTACCTGCAGCTCCCCCCTCATGGTGCACCTGGAGCACCACCTTCTCTGGGCCCACTGTCGCCTCTGGCAGTACCTCACCAGCAAGGAATGGTGGGACAGCATCATGATGGAGGAGTGGGATGATGAGCGGTGGCTCTGCAATCTTTGGATGACCAGGGCCACCTTCATGGAGCTGCGCCAGTGGCTAGCACCAACACTACCAGGACACTTGCATGAGTCCTGCCCTCCCTGTGGAGAAAAGGGTGGCCATCGCAGTGTGGAAGCTGGCCAGCCCGGACAGCAACCACTCGGTTGGCCACCAATTCGGGGTGGGGAAGGTCACTGTCATGATTGTCCTTCTTGAGGTAAATCAGCCGGGGCCATAAACCCATGATGGGTCTTGTGGAGGGGTCCCATGGAGGGGCTCCTGAGGATGGGGCCTCCATTCATCCCACCACATGCTCATGGGTGCTTTTGCCCTCCACTCCATGCAGGTCATCGACGCCATCAACCACACCCCTGTGTCGGCTCATCTACTTGGGGGGGGACGTGGATGCCGCTATGGCTGGGTTCCAGCAGCTGGAGTTCCCCAACTGTTTCGATGCCTTGGACAGCACTCATGTCACCATCCAGGCCCTAACACACAGCTGCAGACAGTACCTAAATCAGAAGGGCTATCATTCCATTGTCCTCCAGGCCCTTGTGGACATTTCATGGACATTTCATGGGGTGCATGGGCAGGCCCCACAATACTCACATCCTGCGGAACTCATGGATCAGGTGCAGGATGGCCAAGAGCACCTACATCCACCCAATGGGAGCGCCCAGTGGGGGACATGACTATGCCCCCATGCCTAGTCGCTGATGCGGCCTACCCCCTCCATGGGCCACACTACCGAGAGCCAGAACTGCTACAATGCCTGGCTCAACCAGGCCAGGAACACAGTGGAGGGCGCGTTTGGGTGCCTGAAGTCGCACTTCAGGTGCTTGCTTATGTGCTTGGATGTTGGCCTCCTCAGTGTACCCGTGGTCATGGGTGCATGCTGTGCTCTCCACAACCTCTTGGAGAGCAGGCACATGCTCTTTGTGGCAAGCTGGGTATCTGAGGCTGTGCCGCATTACAAGCAGCCAGGTGTGGTCCTGTGCTGCCAGGTGCACTGGGATGGGGTCCATGTACAGGAGGCCCTCTAGAAGGCCTTCGCCTGGGGGTCCCTGTGACTTGGTTCCAGCCCACCTCACACAATGCCCCCACCCACACATGCACCCTTCACCTCTGCTCCACCAGCACCCCTGCCTGCATGTCCCTCACTGTTCCCACCTGATGCATGACACTGATACTGTCCAGTAAAGTTAACCATTAATTGTTCAAACCCAACCAAGCCTCTACAACTATTTACAAGTGGAGGTGGGGGCCTCACTCATCTGGGGCTGGGATGTAGATATGGGTATGGCGGGGGTGCATCGTCATTGGGTTCACTGGCGGGGGAGCCAGTGGAGGCATGGCTGGGGTGGGCATGCCTGCCTGCAGCTAGCACACCAGCTCCTCTTTTTTGGCCACGGTTGGGGGAGTGGGAGCAGGGTGGTGAGGGCAGGGGTGGTGGGAGGGTTGGGAAGGGTTGCAGCAGGGGGGAAGGAGGAGCAGTGGGCAGGAGGGGCCGCAGTGGGAGGGGCAGTGACAGGAGAGTTGGGGGAATGGGGGGCCCTTCATTGGAGAAGGTGGCTGGGGCAGGTGGGTGACGACAGCCTGGGTGAGGGTGTGCAGGTACCCAGAGACTCAGTCCCAGGATGCCCACTCCATCGACAGCCAGATCTGCAGCAGGTAGTTTTGCTCCCGCCATGCGGCTGTGTGGGCTACCACCAGGTTGTCCACCTGGCTGTGGAGGCGGGCCTGCCCAGCACAGAAGCCAGTCCTGGGGAGCATCACCTCCTCCCCCTCTCTGGCTGCTACAGGGCTCCCCGCAATGTTGAGAGGACTGGGGTGGCTGCAGGATGTCGAGGCTGCGAATACATAAGGGGAGAAGGTGACACCCCATCAGTCAAGTGACTGGGTACTGTGGACTGGTGGCCACATCCCTGTCGGCCACCCCCCGCCCCATGTGGGGGTGTGACCATGGGGCGTCTCAGCCACTGTGGGGTCCGTCCACACTGGGCCGTTTGTGGAGCTCAGTCAGCCCCCCTGCCCTCTTGTGCCACATGCCCTGTGTGGCTGTCCATGGCCCTATGCAGGGACCTCCACACATGGGACCCTCCCTGATGGTGACCACAGCTGTCCCTGGGTCCCTGGTCTGTGGCCACTGGCTGTGTGCCCGGACTCATGCCAGCAGCAGTGGGGACCACCCCCGCACCACCCAAAGGCCCAGGGAGCCTGACTCCTGGTTCTACCTGAGGCTGCCTCGTGGGGCTTGGGGGAGGCCCGGGTGGAGGTGGCTCAGCTCATGTCCTTCGAGGGCATGGCAACACAGATTGTGCCCTTGCTGCCGTGCTCTCTGTCGCTGTCCCTATTGTCACCCTGGGTCTCCAGGAGTGGGGTTGGGGGTGATGTGGAGGGTCCTGGCTGTGGCTCCTTGCCCTCCCGCTTTGTCTTGACTGTGTTGAGGGCCCGTTCTGGGGATCCAGCCTTCCTGGAACCAAGGAGCTGGTCCAGCCCTGTGAAGTAGGGGCAGCTGGCAAGTGCTGTCCTGACCACCTGGCCAAGTCCTTTGCCTTTGTGTACCCCTGGTGCAGCTCCTTTACTTTAGAGCACACCTGGTTGGCAGTCTGGAGGGGATGGTCCCTTTCAGCCAGGTTGTCAGCCGGCTGGGTGAAAGTGGTGGCGTTCCACTTCCACCCATCCATTTGAAGCAGGACATCCTCATTCCCACAGATGGCTAGGAGATTCCTGACCTCAGCCTCCAGCCGCGGGGCACATCTCCTCTTTGCCAGCTGCCCAGGGTCCTGGGAGCCCTGCTGCCTGGTGCCTTAGTTTTCCTGCTGGCTCTGGCTAGATGGTTTTCTGCCATTCTGGGGGGTGCTGTAGGGTGTGCAGCTGAGGGCACGTGCTCCTTTGACTGCCAGCACACTCTCACCTTCCTGCATGGGTTTCTGTATCCCTGCAGCTTTAAGGCAGCCGGAGCTGACAGCCATAGGGCTCTGGCTGCTGGCTAGAGCTTCTCTGTGCTCTGGGGGTGGGGGGGCTGGGCAGCACCATGGAGGACTTGTAATTTTGAAATGGCAGCTGGGGGAGCAGCTACATGTTTCCTTTAGAAATTGACATTGAAATGAGGCATCGTTCCCAAGACAGGAGTGGAACAATGCTTCCAAAATGACTGCCTTTTTATTTTGTAGTTGATTTCGAAATGAACAATTTGCGTAGAGTCGCGCTGCTGCTCGTTTTGAAATTGCCCCCCCCTTTCAAAAACACTTTCAAAATTACTTTCTAGCATGGCCACAGCCCATAAGTAAGTGCTTTTCACATAGGCTAAGCACTCAATTTGATAGTTGATTTGCCCATTTCTTGACGCAACATCATTTTAAATGTTGAATTGATTAATCATAGCATTTTTCTGGTCACACAGGACTGCATTCTTGCATATTTTATCTATTTTAACTCAGATGTTTTTCAGATATTTGAAAACATGCTCTGAATTTTAATGCATGACTGAATATTTATAACCTAAGCTACTAGTATGAAATTCAGAATTAAGACTTAAATTTCAAATTGGATTGCCTTTTGTTGTGCTTCGGTACTGCAAGAATGTTCAGGTACCTATAGGTTCTACAGTGCCTGTCCCGGGTCTGCTACTACTATTTTCATGCATGACTTAAATAATATAGTAGAGAGTGGCTTCTGAATTTTTCAGATGATACCAAAATCGGAAGGGTTGTTAGAACTTTGGAGGACGGGATAAGAATTCAAAATGACCTGGATGAATTGAAGAATTAGCCTAAAATCAAGAAAATGAAATTCAGTAAAGACTAATTCAAAGGCACAATAGTTAGGAAGAAAAAAAAATCAAATACATAACTACAAAAATGGGGCAAAGTGGTAGTACTTTGAAAAGTGTCTGAGGATCAGGCGGATTACTGATGGAGTGAGAGTCACCAGCGTGATGTAGTGGTGAAAAAGGCTAAAAATAATTTTGGCATGGCCAGCAGGTAATGTAGGCGAAACTGCCTACTCTTCCCAGCTGCTGGGGAGTGCTGGGCGTGCAGGGTAGCCCTCCAGGTGGCTAGGAAGGAGTGGGTTGGGGTTGGACAGGGCTTGGCTTTATGGGGTGAAGTGGGGAGAAAGTTGATGAGGGGACTGAGACTTGGGGAGGAAGGGGTGGGCCCTCGGGGGGGAAGGGGCAGAGTTGGGGGCTTCTCTTCCCCAGCTGGGCCTTCACCCACCACTCATGAATTCTGGGTTGTATTAACAGGTGTGTTGTAGCTAGGACATAGGAGGTAACACTCATAAGAACAGAGGAACATAAGAATGGACTTAGTGGGTCAGATCAAAGGTCCATCCAGGCCAGTATCCTGTCTGCCAACAGCTGCCAATACCAGATGCTCCAGAGGGAGTGAACCAAACAGGTAATGATCTCCCGCCTGCCATCCAGCTCCAGTCTTTGACAAACAGCGTCCAGGGACACCATTTCTTACCCATCCTGGCTAATAGCCATTAATAGACCTAATCTCCACGAATTTATCTAGCTTTTTTAAAACCCTGTTATAGTCCTAGCCTTCACAGGCTCCCCTGGAGTTGCACAGGATGACTGTGTGCTGTGTGAAGAATTTACTTTTATTTGTTTTAAACCTGCTGCCCATTAATTTCATTTTGTGTCCTCTAGTTCTTATATTATGGGACCACGTAAACAACTTTTCCTTTTTCACTTTCTCCACACCGCTCATGATTTTATATACCACTATCATATCCCCCCTTAGTTTCCTCTTTTCTAAAATGAAAAATCCTAATCTCTTTAATCTCTCTTCCTATGGGACCCATAACTCTCCCACTCTGCTTGGCACTGCTGAGGCTTCAGCTGGAGCACTGTGTTCAGTTCTGAGTACCACACTTTAAGAGAGACATGGAGAAATCAGAGAGAGTCAAGAAGAGAGCAGCAAAAGTGATCAAAGCTTTAAGAAAACCATCCTATGTGGAAAGGTCAAAAACTCTGGGCATGTTTAGTTGGGAGAAAAGAAGATTCAGGAGTGACCTGATAATATTGGGCAGTGAGTGAAGCTCCCTGGCTCACTCCTTCCACCTATGGCCTCCCCTCACTGCTGGAGCCTGGAGCCCCCCCTTGGAGAAGCCCCCCCCTGACTCCCATGACTGGTGTCTGAGCTCCCTCCATCCTCCCCATGGACAGACAAGCCCTGGACTAGCTGGAACTTGCCCTGGTTGAACTGTGCCTCCTCTTCGGAGACCGCAATCAAAGCAGGAGGAAAGGCTAGTGTCTGTTTCCAAAGAACCCGAGATTCTTATATATGCCATGCAGGTTCCTGGGAGGCTGAAGAGGCAGTGTGCACTTCTCAGCATCCTGGGTTTATCAATAATCTCCCTGCATGGCATTCAATGCAAAAACGTCCTTCATGCAAACCCAGTAACTGGCATCCAGCAGCCAGAGCTGTGCCAGGGGAAACTTTGCCTGCCCTGGCCTATGATACCCTCTGCCTCTGCTGATAACAGTCTTCAAATATTACCTAGGGAGACTGAGCCAACCCTCGCCTATTATATCCACCACCTAGTCTGAGAACAGTCTTCGTGTATTTTAGGGCTGTTATGAAAAGGATGGTTCTCCGTGTCTACTGAAAGCAATGGGGTTAATCTCCCACAAGGGAGATTAAGTTAGATATCAGGAAAAACTTTCTAGCTCGAGCCATAGTTGGCAGCTGAATCTTCTGTTTGGGGATGCTACTCCCAGGAACTCTCCTAGAGTTGGAGGCCACCAGTACTGCCCTCCCTTAATGTCCTGCGTATCCCTGCTTCCCCTCTCCTGTCCCTCACTCTGCCTCTTCCCCCAAGCCCGCACACAGCCCTCTCTTCTCTGTCCTCTCCCCCATTGCTTACCCTTAAGGGAAGGGGTGGGGGGATAAAGCAGAGAACAGGTCCATGATCTTGGTGCCAGTGGCCACATCATGTGTAGGGAGCTTCTGGAGCACCTGCTCCCAGGGTTCATGGGTGATGGGCTGGCACACCTTTGAAGAGAAGTGGCCTGCATCCAGCATTTGCCCCCAAATTGCCAGTCTTTTTATTTTATTTATTTTAACAGCCTTCACAAGCTTCTTATGTGTTCCCTCCGTAGCTATAAAGACTGCAGGCACTGGAATTCACTTTCTATGGAGGCTGTGGAATCCCAGTCACTGGAGCTTTTAAAGACCAGGCTATACATGTGCCTGTCAGGAACGGTCTAGGTGTATTTTGTTCTACCTCAGCCCAGGCATGTGGACTAGATAACCTCTGAAGGTCCCTTCCAACCCTATGTACTGAGTATTCTATGACTTTACCATCATACGAAACCTAAGAAAATAATGAGGTAAAAAGGGGGATTAATGGTTGAGTTTTAGCTTTATTTCTTATGACAGGGTCAGGCCAGAGGGCTACAAGGAGAGTGTTGGGACCTGGGGTGTGCACTCACCCACTACAGGAGAGGACAGTTGTTTTTGGTTTTTTTTTTTGGACTAGGCACAGGCATTGCATCTGCAGCCGTCCAGGAGTACAGGAGAGTGTTAGAAGGGAGGTATGTTAGCCCTAGATTAAGCAGGTTGCTTTTTCCTGGATAAACTAACACAGGCTAATCCAGAATCAGCAGGAACTTTCTAGACTCAGTTAGGGCAGTGTTTCCCAAACTAATTTGGCCACAGAACACTTTTGAGCTTGGAATATACTAAAGAACTGCTGGTCTGGGGTTAGTGGGAGAGGAGTTCATGCTGAAAAATTGCCACATGGAATATTCAAAAGTTGATTTAAGAGTTAGTTTTATCGGTGTCTTTTATTTTACACAGAACAAAAGTTAACCAGAGAAAATCATCTGAATGAACAACTAATGCCCTTCTAATAGTACAGTTAGCAACTCTATAATTAATATAAAAATTAAAAAATATGTATAGACCCAAACTAAAACATCAGTATAACAGCTGAAAGAAGGATGGTTAGTGTTGTTCTTTTGTACAAAAATAGGACATTATTGTTCAAAAAAGGACTGTTCCTTCTTTAAAGCTTAACAAATTTGTATAAAAAAAACAAAAATGGAAAACAAATTAGGTATGGAAAAATATTTTTAAATTTTATGTTTTTTTATAAATTTGTTATTTTTACAGAAAACTATGGGAAAATAAAAATAAGTAACCTTTGACAGATTTTTTACTGGAAAGAGTGTTTTTGCATCTCTGTTTCATCACTAGTTGCATAAAAATGATACTACTATGTGTTATATTAACATACCCGCAACCTAAATACTATTCAAATACTTCCGTATTTTTGATACACAGCTAATTTCTTATTTAGTATTTCAGAAAGAAAAATATCACTAGCAAAAATTTTTTTCACAGAACAGCCATTCACATTGCACAGAATACCAGTGTTCCGAGGAACACAGTGTGGGAAGCACTGAATTAGGGCAATCAGGGCACTTTAGACACCTGGAATTAATTGTGAGGTTTCCAGCATCAAGTGAAGCAGATTAATCAGGACACCTGGAGCCAATGAAGAACCAGTTGAGACTGGTTGAAAGGGGCTCCCTTTCTGTCAGCTTGCTATGTGTGAGGAGCTGGGGAGAGACTGGTGCTGAGGTAGGGATGGGAGAGACAAGTGTGAGCAGGTACCAGGAGAAAGGCTGCAGGTAAGGAAGATGGTGGGGACGGTGGTGGGGAAGTGGCCCAGGGAAGTGTAGCTGTTACACAGGTGATGCTGGAGACACAGCAGGCAGCTCCTATCACAGGGTCCCTGGGCTGGAGCCCAAAGCAGAGGGCAGGCCTGGGTTCTCCCTATCACCAACTTCCTAAGGAGAAGGACTAATTTTGGTAAAGGGGGTCTGTCCTGCCCCTTATCATTTGAAGGGGCAGCAGAGACTACGGAGTTTAGTCTCCTCTCCTTTCCTCATGCTGGCCAGCGATGAGGGTGGCTCTACAAATAGTGAGCTCGTGCCCTACAGAAAATGTCTAAACTGAGGGCGGCTGTGAGCGTCTGAGGCAGCTATCGTCCTGAAAGTGCAGTAGCTGAGGACACCTTGGTAACTAAAGTGCTTGGTGGCCCACCAGCAGCTAATCTTGGCAAACTGTGTCTGACCCACAGGTTGCTTATTGTCTGCACTAGCTGTAGGTACTCACTACAGCAGGAGGAGAGGTCTTCCCATTGCTGTAGTCCATCCACCTCTCCAGGAGGCAGTAGCTAAGTTGAGAGAAGAATTCTTCTGGTGGCCTAGTGTTGTCTACACGGAGATTAGGTCATCTTATGTTATGTTCCTGAGGAGTGTGGATTTTTCGCACCCCTGAGCAATGTAGGTTGATCTATCTTTTAAGTGTAGACATGGCTTAATTTTCCAAGGCTGAGGTTTTCATGTCAGTTTCAGTACCTTTCCATTAAATTTATTGGTTCACCACTGTCTCCCTTTAGGATGTACGATGCTAGATGCTTGCAGTTAGTTTTGTGTAAACCAATCTGAAAGGGTCTCCCTGCCTAACTCCTTGCCCCCTTGTTGTGAGGCAATTCTTTTAGTTGCATTGTAGTTACACCTGCAATATATTACAGCTATACCCTGGCATACACGTGTAACCTCTGTACATGTCCTAATTACCATCAAGTTCAGACCTTATTTGACACGTATTTAAATGCAGTAACATTGAATACACCCAATTGATTCAACTGCTTATTCCTTGGGGTTCAGACCTTGATTGTCACCTTCTCAGTGTCTTATGGATGTTGTAATGGAAGATGGAGTCTTTTACCTCTAAGTCACTGCTTCAAATAGGGTCCAAGATAGTAGTGACTGACAGTTATTACCACCTGACTGCTCTGTGAGAATTGATATGAATTAAAGAGTTGGAGAGCTCAGCCTTAGTTCCGAGTTGCTTCTTGCACAGGTAGGATGGAATGTGTGATATATACTAAGGAAAGTTTTGATAGTGGACATGAGTGCAACCTCCTTTGTTGGGGTTGAGTCTCTTCAAAGAGGTGCAGCTTCCATTTAGAGCTGCTACAGGGGAGTCAATGAGAACTGACTCCAGTGGACAGGGGAGAAGGTACTGCCTAATGAATAGTTTATGAAAGACATATTTCTTGTGGCTCAACTGAAAGGGGGAAAATAAATGAACAGCATCATCCACACGTGCTAAAAATATCTACAGGCACTAAACATTGTCTCTTGAAGAATTTGAGAGAACAAACTATTCAAGCACATTATTGCAAAGACTATTATAGTGAAATGAAATTTTTTATGCAATTAGAATGACAGTAGAGCATCCTAATGATTTACATTGCATTAGAACAGAGAGGCATGCTGCCTATCCAGTTCTCAGTGTTATTTATCACATACAAAAACTGAACTTCTCAATTTGAGGATGCCATGGACATACTGAGATTTAATACTCAGCCTCTGGGAAGTTGTAACCTGAAAGGATTGCCTTACAACAGAGACAGAAAATAATCAAGTGGCATAAAAGATTTGGAAACCTGATGCAAGATGGAGGAATGGATTATAAACAAAACAAAGATTTAACCTTTTCATGCTTTGTAGACCTATGGTTCTCTCTTTATCTGAAGAACTAAAGGATCTTTTATTTTATAGTTTGTTTCAATCATTACAGTACAAGGTGATTCAATGAGAATAACCTGTGTTAAGAAAAATTAGAAAAGTGACACCAGAGGGGTTTAATTAACTCCTATGCCAGAACAATCTTTTTCATGTAATGGATATCTAAAATGAGTTTTCTATATTAAAATTCGCTTAATATTGAAGAGTGCAACCTGCTGAGTAAAAAGTCTTATGTTCTGTCATGCCCCAGAACCTCTGAAGATTTTTATCCTACTCTCTTCATATATTTGGACCTTTCACAAACAGGGAGCTTTGTTACTGTAGGCGAGAGATGATTCTTTGAATGAGGTTTATTGAAAATGGTACAAGTACCAAGTTTCACTTAAAAGGCTGGATGGGGTTTGTCCTGTGTCAGTGAGAAGTTCACAGCTAGTGAAAATCAGCAAGGTGCCCGTAACTTCTGGTGGAATTTTTTTGTTTGTTTGTTTGAAGACTGTACATCATGTTTGATCTTTTCCCTTGGAATTGTTCTTGCTCATAGTTACCTCTTGAAAAGTTAGTTTAAAGAAATAGCATGATCTTCCCCCCAAAATATTTTATACCCCTCTGATTCATTAAATAGTAATGAAGAACTAACTCTTTCACTGGGACAAGTGGTTTGGGTCAAGCAATCACTCGTAGAGAACAAACCAAGCCTGGCTTTTCAGCTCCTTGTAATATCAGTAGATGCTGAAAGGCCTACCTTTCCCAGCCTTTCTATTACATACTGAAGGCCTGGTTGCAGCTCTATTTGTGAGAGGAAGTTGGGTGGAAGGAAGCTCTAGAAAGAAACTTGGAATATGCATCCAAAGTGTATGGGCTGGACCCCGTGCTGGCTGGGGGAAAGGCTGGGGCCAGCTGGCATGGGGGGTCCATTGGGAGGGCTGAGCCAGGCTCTGCGCCGGCCAGGGAAGGAGCTGACATGGTGCTCAGGGTGGGGGGTACTGTTGAGGGTCTGGGCTGGGGAACGTGCTGGCCAAGGGAGAGGTGAGGGCTGGCATGATGTAGGGCTGGAGGTTCCATTTGGGGGGCTGGGCTGGGCACCATTCTGGCTGGGACAGAGGCTGGGGCCAGCACAATGCAGGTGGGTTGCTTGGTGGGGGAACATGGTGGAATCTTGCCCAGACATACAGAGGGAAGGAACATGGCACAAAACCCCCCAAAGTCACCAGTCCTCTCTCTTCTCTCTGGCACAACTTTGTAACTCAGCCATAGAATGGTGGTTAATAAAACATTCAGCGTAACCAGTGGTCCCAAGTCAGTGGCTTCTAAACCAAACCCATAGCCCTAGTTTCAGACACTAGCCACCACCCACATCCTCTCCCCTCCTGTCTTTGGAGCTGGGACAGCTGTTTTATGGTTCCCGTGGATCTCCTGCATGTGTCTGAGCTGTTAACTTCTCCTTTGCCAGAGACAGGACCGTGCAATCTGACCTACTCCAATTTGTGCAGACTAATGCCTGGAATGTGCCAATCTTTGCACCGATACAGGGGAAGGGGGGCAAAGAGTCTTAGGAGCCTTTCTCCTACCCTGACTTGAGCAGGCACTGCTCTGGTTCTGCCCTGAGCAAAAGGGGTGCAGCACTTCCACCGTACTCCTTGCACTTGATAGCTCGCAGCAAAATGCCCCGGTATTTCTTGGTGGGTGTTGTGTGTCCACCTCATTCCACCACGGGCTGTGCCTAAAAGATATCATCCACCCATCTGCATGTTTGTTAAGTGCAGAAATGTTCATAAATGGTGGTAACAGTGAAGACTTAAAATATTATCTTGCCATAGTCAGTATTCATAGTTTCCATAGGCTCGCCTTTCTCATGCTCTTTAGGAAGGCTATCTAGATGTTAGGACTTATTTTCTGCTCCATTTCCTGAAGCAGTGGGTTTGGAATGACTGTGGTAAAAGATCAGTTGAGCAGAGTGGAGAAGAAGGTCTGCTTTATTGAATGCCTTACTTGAAATTCAGTGTCTTTTTTTTTTCTCCTGACCAAGCAATTTGAGAGGCTGACACTCGAATAGAAGAGGAAGGCTAACTTCATTCAGTTCTTTGGGGATATGCCAGTGGCCGCCCACTAGTGAACTGTCAGGCTTTATGTTTGCTACATTTCAGTGACATGGAAAAGGTATTTGAAGTTCTATTGGGCATGGGAGTGATGCAGATCTCTTGTGCTTAGAACAAAGGTTTTGGTTTTTGAGTCATACTGATAATTTTTTACAGATGATAATTTCCACAACACGCTCAGTAACCAATTTTCATTTCCAACTGCAGCAAGTGGAACAACATCACAAGCTTCATCTTCGAGTTGTGCTCCAATGTGTTCCTTCATTCACGAGCTATTCCAATTTCTGAACCACTGCATACCACAAAGGGGAACGAGGTCCTCTTGGTAGAGTGCAGTTATGTGCTTTGCTCAGCATCCTGAATATGAGATTCCCTATGCATGAACTTCGTGTACACCTTCAGTTTTAAAAACATAGTGATATTTGATTGACCTAAGTCCAAAAAGTGCACTTTATTTATTTTAAGGATGCCTTTTTCATGCTTGTGCAAGCTGTCTGAAGGCAGAATGACTTTGTCCCCCTCTTGTGGGCAGTGATACATTAAAAAATACCTCGACTCCTTTTGTTGCCATTAAAAATAATGCCTTTTGGTTGAGGAATAAAGAGGAGGAAGTGTCAGCTCCAAAAAGAAAAGTTGGGAATAAAATCATGAGGAAATAAAACTGCAGGGAGAAAAGACTGGCTTTTTTGGCCCTGCTGTATGACTGTAGTAGCTGTAACTCACTTTAGCAAAGAAAACCAGAACCTCTGCAGCTCAGACTTTTCAGATTCATAGGACCTGACCTGGCGAGATACTGAACAATTCCTTGAGTGGAAATTGAGGGTATTCAGCTCCTTCAGATGCTGCGCAGGCACTTGCACCTTTAAGGAGCTAGTAATTGCCTCAAACTTTATTCTTGTCTCTTATTTTCTATATTTTTGGGGAAGCTTACAACTGATTTTTTTAAACCCTTTCCTTTTATCTCTAATAGAAGAAAAGATGTTTTCTTCACATAGGATCTGATCTTACTCTAGCTGACAATGACAAAAACTCCACTGACTTCATTGGGAACTAAGTTGTACTTTTAATCAGAAAGCCAAAGAAAAAGAATGACTAGCATAATGGGTCAATCGGATGCTATAGTGGTCTTCCTTTAAAGCAGTGTTTCTTAACCTATTTACTACCATGGGCCACATGGGCAGATCACTGTATTAAGTGGGTCTCATCCATACAACATATATACCACCTGTATGATCTTGAGGCTGCCATGTATACTGGAGCTGAGTGCTGAGTGGGCTGCAGATGGTCCACGGATGGTGGGTTGAAACCACTGTTTTAAAGACTAGTTGTTGCAGTCGCGACTGCAACAACTACCGTGGAATCTCCCTCCTAAGCATCACTGGTAAACTGTTCGCTCGCGTCATCCTTGGCAGACTCCAGAAGATTGCTGAGAGGGTGTACCCCGAATCGCAGTGCGGATTCCGCCCAGAGAGGTCTACCGTTGACATGGTCTTCTCTCTAAGGCAGCTGCAGGAGAAGTGCAGGGAGCAGAGAAAGCCACTCTACATAGCCTTCATTGACCTGACCAAGGCCTTTGACTTGGTCAGCAGGGATGGTCTGTTCAAACTGCTCCACAAGATAGGCTGTCCTTCACGGTTACTCAAGATGATCCAGTCGTTCCACGAAGACATGAGAGGAACCATCCAATATGACAGCGCATTATCGGATGCTTTCAGAATCAGGAGCAGCGTCAAACAAGGATGCGTGCTTGCTCCGACACTGTTCGGGATCTTCTTCACACTCCTCCTGAAGCATGCCTTTGAATCTTCAACAGAGGGCATCTTGCTGCACACAAGATCTGATGGGAAACTGTTTAACCTTGCAAGGCTGAAAGCTAAGTCTAAGGTGCGAGAAGTCCTCATCAGAGACATGCTGTTCGCAGACGATGCTGCTGTAGTGTCTCACACAGAAGACCAGCTTCAAAAACTGCTGGATCAGTTCTCCAAAACGTGCAAGGACTTTGGGCTTACCATCAGCCTAAAGAAGACAAACGTACTCGGTCAGGATGTTGCTGAATCCCCATCAATCAGCATTGACAACTATACGTTAGAGGTCGTCCACGAGTTCGTTTACCTCGGGTGCACCATCACTGACACCCTGTCGTTGGACACTGAGCTAAATAGGAGGATCGGAAAAGCGGCCACAACTCTGTCCAGACTCAGCAAGAGAGTGTGGAATAACAACAAGCTGTACACTCACACCAAAATGCAAGTCTACAGAGCCTGCATTCTCAGCACCCTCCTTTACAGCAGCGAGACTTGGACCCTGTATGCCCACCAGGAAAAGAGGCTGAACGTCTTCCACTTGCGCTGCCTCAGGCGCATCCTTGGAATATCACGGAAGGACAGAGTGACCAACACCGCCGTCCTCGAGCAAGCTGGAATCCCAACCATGCACACCCTCCTCAGGCAGTGTCCGCTCCGCTGGCTTGGCCACGTCCACAGGATGAATGATGGAAGGATTCCAAAAGACATCTTGTATGGTGAGCCAGCCTCTGGCAAAAGACCTCCCGGACGCCCCCAGTTGCGCTACAAAGATGTCTGCAAGAGAGACCTCAGAGAGGTAGACATCGAGCTGGACAACTGGGAAGAACTAGCAGACGACCGCAGCAGATGGAGGCAGGGGTTACACAAGGGCCTTCAGGAGGGCGAGATGAAGATCAGACAGCTAGCAGAGGAGAAGTGAGCGCACAGAAAGCACAATAAAGACTTGCCAGACACCCACTACATCTGCAAGAGATGCAGCAAGGACTGTCACTCTCATGTGGGTCTTCATAGTCACAATAGACGCTGTAAATGAAGTCCTCAATTGAAACTTTAAAGGGCGCGATGCATAGTCTATGCAGACTGAAGGAGGCCTACTACCTACTTTAAAGACTAGTGTGAATCCTATTTACTTTAGACACAGCTTGTTATTTTTGGTGATGACTGGCACATGTATAGGCTTCCAAAACATGTGCATTGGTTTGGCAATGCCTTGGTCATTGCCTCAGAAGGGTAGAGTAAAAATTACTACTTCCTCTTGAATTTTTATACTAAATATTCTAGAGTCTGTGTAAATTTGCTGGCTGTAGTTGCAGTGGCTGCATGCTATGCAAAGTCTTAATGTGACTTTTTACAGCTTGCTTGTGAAGTGATGACTTACTAACCCACAATCACACTAGTTAAATGAGCAAGTTGCTGTTAGTGTTTGCTACTCTAGGCATTAGAGGGCAAGCCAATAACCTGAATTAATGACCCCCTGGGCCGATTCTCAGATGCTGCAAATCAGTGGAGCTAGGCTGATCTGCAGCAGATGGAACCCGAACTGCTAATCCGTGTTGTTTGAAAGATTTTGAGGGGGGTATGAAATGCAGTGTTCGCACTTTCAGTTAGGACTGAATGCAGTTTAAAGAAATTGCTTTGAAACCCAGGAATCAGGCCCTCACTGTCAGGAGGCACAAGCTAGGCAGGACAGCGATGAGAACACGGCTGGTTGTAGCCTGTCAGAGTATGCTGGGCTGCCTGACTTAGAAGGAAGATCAGAGACTTGTGACTGGGAGAAAGGTGAAGGTCCATCTTGATGGGGTGGGGGGATTGTCTGAAGGGAGCTCTGGTAAACTCCTCTTCATAATGGGATGACTGAACATTTGGTGGACCAGGGCTCCACTAACTATAATCAACCCCAGACACTAGAAAACATTTACCACCACTTACAAATACCAAAACAAAACAAAAAGCAAACAACTGAAACCCAATGAATTCTGTGGTATCAAAAGCAAACACCACAATTAGGCTATCCCCTGCACTTCATAATTACCCGTAGTTCTTAGTTCACAGTTCTTTCTCCTACCACAGTAGCTGACCTGAGCATTGGCTCCTTCCTTAGCTCTGGGTAGTACTGGTTCCTTAAACGCTGACTCCATACTGTCTTGGACTTCCCATTGTATCCTACCATGAAGAGAACGTCTATGGAGCTGCTCTATTTGCTGTGCTGCTCAGAACACAGAGTGGAAGTGCACTGGTGTTGCTAGTAAGGTAAGCTCTGAAGCCATGGAGGTGAAGTGACTTCTGTAAAGGGAGCATGCATTCCCTTGTGTGGCTCACCTAAATCCTCCTGCCTCTAATTCTCCAGTTATACATCAGAACTGCATTAGCTCTGCTGTGGAAGGAGCCTCAGCATCCCCTGAGGCAGAACCCAGAGCCCTGAGGCAGAGCCCAGTGTGTGGCTATTACGCCCCTCCATATAACAGGAAAAAATATTCCAGTACCTCTCTAAGGCTGCAACTGTCTTATTATTTCTGTGCTTCTGCCAACAGATTGAAAATGAAGGACAATGCGGTTAAAAAACCAAAACCAAAACAAAACAAAACTAGCCACCAGCCCAGATTGTCTGGTTCCATCAGTCTGAGCTCAGCTCTAGGACTGGGGAGAAAAGGCAAAGGAGACTCACCCAAATATTTCAGCCCCTCCTAAGTTGTGGGCTAGACCAGTCTGCAGCACAAACCTGGGTAGATTCAGAGCAGCTCTGATTTGTTCTTGTCTCCAATATCCCCCTAGGCTAAGCACACTTGATAACAGCACAGAATACCCAGCATGCAGTGAGTGCCAGTCATGCCCCATGCTGTAGCCTAGCCATGCTCCTAGCATGCGTCTTACCTCAGGGACTGTGTGGAAGATTCCAAGCCTACCTCATTCAGAGATGCTTCAATGCAAAGGCTATTTCCCATCAGGAAGATCCCTGCCTCTGCTGCCGGTTTGTGCCATAAGGCTATGGAATGTCATCCCTGCCATCGCTAAATGTCTCCTCGTCTAGCGAGGATGTTTGAATCTTTAAAGGAAACAAATGAAGGGGAAACTTGAACTTCTCCTTGCAACACCTTTCCTACCCAATGCTTCCTCCGCTGTGAACCAACATGCAATGTCCTTCAGACATTGAAACAGGGCAGCTTGCTACATGCCAAAAACTCCTGTACTCATGGGAGAGCAGGAGGGAGCAAAGAAACCTGTCTTCTGCTAGAAGTGGAAGGAAAGCTTCTTCCCTTTCCCTGGCTTAGGAGGTCTCACTACTCCAAGAGTCTCTGACTAGCAAAGAAAGGATATACCAGGCAGTAGAGTGAAGACAGAGTGCCACACGTCACAACTATGAGGTGGAAACATGCTATTTCTAGCTAGAGCTTGGAAAGCACATGGAGGAAGTTCAGTCATGGCACATGAATTAACATAGTATTGAGTATATTGAACTTTTTTACCTTATGTTTGCGAGTTCAGATGAAAGATGTGTTATTGCAGTTGTGTCATCAGATGTAACAACTTTTACAAGCTTCTTCTGGGGAAAAAAATCCAAAGAATATTAAAAGTTTGATAAAACCACTATTAGACCAGACTGAGACTAAAGCTGAGAAGACAGTTGGGCTAATTTTCAAGCAAATATTTTTGATTGTTGGCCCATCCAGAAACCTGAGTCTCTGAGCTGAGTACAAAGTTCTTCTTATTTAGTTTTTGAGAGTTAAAAATTTCAAATGTTATTTAACACAGAATTGAAATGATAGTTGTACAAAAGTAGTGAGTAACTTTAAAAAAAGTCCTACTAATGCTAAGCTTATATATAACAGTAGACTTTAGTTTTTTTATTGGTTATATGTTTGATTAATGCTCCTGGCTCCAGCCAATCTTGCGGCTGGGGCTGCTGAGGTGCCGGTACTCAGTACAGGCAGAAAAAAAAGCACTGTGCTTGACAATCTGTTTTAAACAATCTAACAAATTAATATATGAACAAGAACATTGTAAGAATCAAAAGACTATGGCACAGCCACTATTAAAAGCAGGGCACCAGTCCTGTGTTTCAGCGATACAAGAGCTTTAATAGCATGAAGTATGTGTAATTAATAGGACTTCTAGTCAATCATTAAACTTTTGACATGTGCCCTTGGTACGGTGAAACTGTTTAGAGCACACATCCTGCACACTACAAAGTGGCAGATCTCTGCAGGCCATGTGTAATATTATGTCAATAGCTCTAAACACTGATGATTCCTAAAACCAGATAGGAAGAAGGGGCTTTTGAAGTCAGGGTGTCCTTTCAAAAGGCCCCCATCCACATGGGCAGTGTGTGTTCCGAAAGTGGCATTTTTGAATTGTGCGCAGCTTCTATTATGCTAATGAGGCATTGCATATTCATGTTCAGCACCTCATTAGCATCTTCCAGACTCCCTCATTAACATGCCCCTTTCGAAAAGGAGGGGCCGGTTTAGATGCAGCTGGGCTGTATGAGGCATGATGAGTGAAAGATAGTACTGAATGCTGCTGTCCTCTCAAAACAGTTTTGAATGTCACATTTCAGCTTCCTGGTGCAGTCTGTGCAATTACCTTCCCCAAATTCACCTTTAATGGTAAAGTTACAGGACATGGCCAGCACGCTATCATGGAGGGATTATCAGTCCTAAACAAAGATTATGCTGCCAAATGTATTAAGAGGAGTTCTACCTTATATTGGCTGTGTCTACACTAGCAAGATCTTTCAAAAGATTTTTTTTGAAAGGACTGAGGGGGGGCGCTCTTTTGAAAGATCGCATGGAGCGTCTACACACAAAGAGATCTTTCAAAAGTAAATCGAAAGAATGTTGTGCTCCTTTTGTAATTGCTCTTCCTTTCCCACACTCCCTTCGAAAGCTTCTTTCAAAAAAACCATGTAGATGCTCCGCAGGCCCTTTTTTCCAAAAGAGCAGTCCTCATGGGGCCTGACTTTTCAATCTCTGGTCCATTCTTTTGAAAGAGCATATTGATCTTTTGATACTTTTTTTTGTGTGTGGACACACTCTTTTCAAAGACGTTCTTTCAGAAGAGATCTTCCAGAAGGGCTTATTTTGAAAGATCTGTATAGTGTAGACGTAGCCCTTCTATTTAAAAAGCATGAAGTTACTTTGAGCCTTTGCTTTTTATTGGCAGGAATCACAGGAGTTACATAGGCCTTGAAAATGCTGGATTCTTGGAGTGAAGGGATTTAAATGCAGTTAAGAGACATGTAGCATATGGATTCTGCTATCTCCATCTCCTGTTCGTTATCCCTGGTTCCAGTCAACATTCATCATTTTTATTTTGAGGTACTCTGTCAACATTTTATTAGTTCTCCAGTAGGGAATCTTTTTCATATTCAAGGAATAGTCATCTAGTTTATTATTGAGATCCATCTTGATAAATTAATCATCTTGCCCTCTTAAAGAAGTTACTCTGTTTAATCCTAAATTCGTATAATAAAATATTAATTTTTGTATAAAATTGATTAATAAAAATAATGAATGCAGTTTAAACTAATCAGAGTGAAAGGGCATAAAATTCAAGAAAATAATGCAAGCAACATGTTCCAGTTTATTCTTAGGACAAATAAATCTATTCAAGCATATGCACTTTCTTTCTTTTCATACAATATTCCAAGGATGTTCTCTAATGGTCACTGAAAATTAAGAGAGATTTCTGATGGTTTGCATGGCTTCTGGTCTTTTTTTAACATTCAGGCTGTGTGAGGTGGATCACACTGCATAGGTGAGGATGGTGGCACATTCAAGAACTTAGAGCAATGCAAAAACAGGGCCTGCTGGGATTTGCTGTCCTTGGCCACCCCATTACACCTGCCCACTAACAAGAACACGGCCTAGGATGAGCGCACACAACAACACGTTAGGATAATGAAGATCTTACTTATGTTTATGTCCATAGAAACTTTCATTTTGCTTCAGTTTCATTTCTCTACACCCTTGCAAGTAAAAGGCATGTGTACAATGGATTTGAGGCACATCTCATTGACTCTTCCTCATACTTAACTTCACCCATTAATTGCCTCCCCACCACTTCCTCAGAAGCACAATAAATAGGTACAACCTTGCAAGATCAAGACCTTCATTTCACTTGTTTCTCTCCCAGACTCCTCCACCTCTCTTCTGTACTTTATTCATCCTATGGTGCAGCTGGATACTTTATCACAGCTATTACTAAACTTTTACACAGGAGGAACCCTTAGGTGCTTGGATCTTAGTGCAATCAAGTTGTTCTTTCCTCCTAGTTTTATATAGCCATTTCCTGTTTTATAAAGAGCAATGGAGTGCAAAAATGAAATACTAATTAAAAGAAATACAGAGAAATCTTAGGCCACAATCCTGCTGTTACCCACATGTTTACTCTTGGTTAGTACCAATGACTTCACATGGGAAATGAAATAGGTGGATAATTCTGAGCAGGACTAGGCCCCATCATCTGTTAAGTGGCATTGATGGAGGAGAATGTCAGTTCATGAGAACAAGCTGAAATGAGAAAGTACATCTCAGAACAATTTTATGATGTTACAAACACCAAAACCAATCAATCACACAAAACGAAGATTTCCCACTCAAAGGTAAGTCATTGGACGCAGCACGGTTTTGCCTGGTCTGTTGCCGGCCACTTTTCTATAACTTTATGGAATCTTTCTCTTACATGACAAAGAATAATCTTGGCTGTTTTGAAGGCTCATATGTTTCTGTGCTCCGTGAAAGACAATTCACCTCAAGGTGTATGGAAAAAATCCTTAAGGGATAACATCTGCCCACCAGTACCGCTAGCATTTTACAGTTCAGGTGTTTTAGGAGAATGTTTCACATGGCGATAAGAGAATATAAAACAGGGCAATAGATTCTTAGGGGAGATTCAATTTGAAACTGCCGAGACAATAATTGGGTGCCCTGAAAGAAAGTCCTGTCAATCTGTGAATTATTACATCTTGACCAGAAAGTAATTTAACACCTAATTAAGGTAAATTAAGAAACAAATGGTTCTAAAGTACAACAAGGGCCCAAAACACAGGGCCCAGTTTACCATCACAGAACTTAAAACCAGCATTTTATCTGTGGTGCATGGTTATTTTTGGCAGATCAGTAATCTGAAAGGTAGAGCTGCTGCCCTATTTAATGTAGTGGAACTTTTGGTTTTAGTGCCTGTAATCAAAACTAATGTAGGAATGATTGAGTGTAGATGAATGAAGATACTAAATTATTTTTTTTCTAGTGAGATAAGGTGCTGGGATTTGCTTGTAATCAGTTAAAAAGACAACATCTAACAGAAGCTTGGTCACAGGGCAAAAAACCAGACACTTCTGTCTGTCCATGAGGTACAACAAAGAGGACAAAAGCTATCTGATGTGGTGGTTGTTTTCTGCATTTGCTTTAGTGGCTGCTTCTGCCGTTCTTTTAATCTACACTGTGTGATTTATTTCCTAAACCTCTGGTCTGTTGCTAAGATTTGCAGAAACATGTTTATAGGTTCGTTGTTGAAAGAAGCATGCTGCACTCTGACTGATGCTGTGCTGTGGACTTTGGAGCACCAAGTCAGGCCAAAGTTTCTTAAACAGCTGAGTGTCAGTGGGGGCTGGAGATACCGATTGACCAGAGGTGCTTTCCAACTGTCTGGCTGGATGATACCACAGCCACGCACCCGTTCATGACCGAGTCTTGTTGAGAATGGAAGGAAAATATTTTCCTCCATTTACGATGTTAAGTGTGTGTGGGGATGGGGAAGGGGGCAAGAAAAGAAAAGGAAAATATTTTAAGAAAACAAACCTGTTCCAACCTCTGTTTTATAGAAATCATGGGAAAAATAATCCCAATGTGTTGTGGCTATGAAAGCAGATAAGCGTGTAACCTGTCCTTCCCTGCCTACTCCTCTCGCCTTCTGCTTTTCTCTCCACAGCTGCTTTTCCTCCTCTCCCCCTTTCACTGTCCAGCTGTCTCAGGGACCTTAGTGTCATAGAGTCCTTACATGCACTTTTAAGAGGCAGAGAATGGGAAATGGTAGTTAAATAAAACATGATGGTTATAGCAGGATTCTCTGGTCCAATACCTTCCCTTTGCACGGTTACTGATACTAGCCAGTGGAGAATCTCTGCTGGCAGAAGTCTGGTGAAAGCAGTCCTGACATCTCTTGGACAACTGCATATCTTCCAGGCATAAGGGAAAAGGGAGGGAGGCTGGGGACATTCTTGGGCAAGGTGGGGAGCAGAACTCCACTATGACCAAACTGTCAATGGCGGAAATTTCCTGAAGTTAATGGTGCTCTTGTGCATCTCTAACTCGCACCAGAGCCAGTCGACTTTGAGTCAGAGAGCAAAAAGCAATTCCCCACCGCCTCCTTTCTCCACTCAAGAGTGGATGATCAAGCTGTAGGGGCTTAAACGGCACGCCAGCTCTTTTACAGTGAATTCACCCACTGGCACTAAAAACAGTCATTGGCACAAACTTCATCAAACAGCTGTTGACAGGGATTAGTCCCCAGTCCTGCAACTGATAATGCAAGGATACTGAGCTTACAAGTGTGTGGTATACCACAGCATGATGCTATTGGGTTTCTCTTTTCCCATTACTACTTGGTGAGAATATACCTGGTTGTTTTTCTTAAATCTCTGATCCTGCAAGCATGTTCAGATTAGCAAATTTTTACAAACATACATAAAGTATGTGCAGCATCAGTGTCATTGGACAAAACCAATTTGTGTCCCTATTAATACAAACCTCCCAAACTATCAATTAAGCTGGCAGATAGAGAGGCTGTGGCATACACTTGTGGGAAGCACTGTGCTAATGGACAACATATTCTATTTCTTTCCCATTTCCTGTGACTCAGCTTACCTCTCTGCTGTGGTACAGACCAGAATTTTGTCTCTCCAGGACTTTACTCTGTACTGTGCAGAGTTAAATCCCTGTTAGAAGAAAAGTGAAACAAAACCTATGAAGGAAAGTTCTTCTCTGTTACTATCCTAAGTTCAAAAGCAAGATATAACTGTGCACACAAGCTGGTATAGATTAAACACCCTTTGGGCTTTTCTCGGAAAGGATTTACCCTTCTCAGCCTCTGTGGAAAGGGTTCCAAAGCCACTGTTGGCCAGGCTAGCTCTTTAAAATTGGAAAAGAACTGATAGGCCCTTCAGACTCTCCATGTGTCTTTGCAACACCCATCTGCAGTTTGCACATCTTGTCTTCTCCTCCAGTGAGGGGTGGAGGGTGGAAGTGTGGAGTGGGGTTGAAGAAGTTCTAATAATGGTTTGCTAAGTAGTGCTGCAGTTCACCTCATGCAAGTGAGGTAGGATCATGGTCAGAGAGCTGACTGCTGGTGTTGCAGTCCTTCCTTGGTAAAGTAAACTCTTTCATATCCAGCATTCTATTATCCAGAACTTCCAAATAACCAGCATTTTAACCATAAATAAATTTTAGTTATGTTTTCCATAAGTACAGCATAGTGAAAGTAAATACGAATAAATACAGTATGGCCATTGGTATACGTGCCACTTTCTCCAAAAGTGGCGTGCTAATAAACGGCCCGAAGAATGCTAATGAGGGGCAGATGTAAATTTCCAGCACCTCATTAGCACAGGGTCACATGCCACAAAATAACAGATAAGAGGGGATGCCAAGGAGATTTTTAGCTGTGCACACAACTGTTTAACATGATTTAATATTCCATTTCCGAGGTCCTTTTGGATGAATATGAAGCAAAGAAAACCATTGGCTGGTTGGTGAATGATGTACTCACCATAAGATATCTAGAGTAGTTGTAGTGATATACTATATTCTAGGGAGTATATCATTTGGGTAAGGTTTCCTTCCACAACCCCGCTTTTTAAAAGCAACTGTAACCTATACTATTCATAGTTTTTAAAAAGGTAAATCAACTGCTGTGCAAGCTGAACCTCCTTGTAAATTCTAATTTTTCGTTCTGAAAATGCCTGGTTCTGATTTGCTGAACTCTGGTGTATTAAGAGAAGAATGTGAAAAGTCCATGCAGTAAAAACACACACACAACCCCCAAACCATAATGTACTAGCTTTTGATGGAATAGTGGGCCTGATAGTTACTGCAGGCTCTGGGGCAAAGAGGTTGTGTGTGTAGTGGGGGTGGGGCAGCTATGCACCCTGGCAGAGGGAGGGGCAATGATGGAAGGGACAGAGCCGAGGGCAGTCGGCCCTTAGCACTGGCCACACTGTGGCACGCCACACCCCTCCAAACCTCTTCAAATCACCAGACCCCGGTGCAATTGTTCCTTTCCAGTCCCATCCCCAGCCCCTGTCAGTGGGACTAGATGTACACCATACTGTGACTATCAGAAGTGAGAGGAATCTTCTGGAAGTAGAAAATTCCGCCCCTTTTGTTGCCTTCAGTCTGCCGTTTCCCTGTCTAGCACAAAAGGGAAAATGTACAGATGAAGTCCCTCTGTCTTTGGTAACAAACGGTGGACCATTAAAAGAAAGCAGAGCTAGATTTTGATAAGATTTGGAATCCAGAAGAAGCTCTTCTGCACTCCAAAACAGTGTGTAGAAGCGTGGCTGCTGGCGGATCTCCCAGAAGGAAATCTTTCTTTTGGAAGCCCCTTCTTCCTAAAAATTTTCAGGAAGAAGGGGCTTCCAGAAGGAGGACTTCCTTTCAGGAGATCCCCCGGGGGCTGTGCTTCTACGTTCTGTTTTGGAGTCTGGAAAAGCTTCTTCCAGACTCCAAATCATGTGACCATATGCTATTGAGGCACCAGAAATTTACATCTGTGCCTCATTAGCATTTTTCGGGCCATTTATTAGCATGCCACTTCTGGAGAAAGTGGCATATGTAGAAATGGCCTATAAGTTTACAGTGTACAATACTACTGTTGGTAGTAGATAAAGTATTCTGCATACATTTTTGTTTGTTTCTTCTTATCTAATTTTGTTTTCTTTGGTGTTATTCATTGATAGGTGTATCTCTCTATTATCTAGAACATTTGAATATCTGGCAACCTCTCGGTCCTGGGGCTGCCGGATATGAAAGAGTTTATTGTACCATCTTCTGCTAAATCTAATTAATTCATGGGGAGTCCCAAAGCTCTGGAGGAAAAGCTGCCAGCTGGGGAGGTAGCCGTTGCTGAGGGAACTCTGTGTCTTTGCTTTTGACCCTTCCCATAACTGGCTATGGAAACATGAAACCCTACTTTTGTTTTGGAGAAACCTTTGCAATGAAATCCTGACCCCACTTAAGGCAATGGCAAAACTCTCATTGATTTCAATGGCACCAGGATTTTATTTGTTATTGCTTAGATGCTGCTGCTCCTAGGCACCTGTTTTTTGCAGGAAAGGTCTGATAAAGAAACCATCATTGTGACATAATAGCTGTGTCTACACGTGCACGCTACTTTGAAGTAGTGGCACCAACTTCGAAATAGCGCCTGTTGTGGCTACACGCGTCGGGCGCTATTTCGAAGTTAACTTCGACGTTAGGCTGCGAGACGTCGAAGTCGCTAACCTCATGAGGGGATCGGAATAGCGCCCTACTTCGACGTTGAACGTCGAAGTAGGGACCGTGTAGACGATCTGCGTCCCGCAACGTCGAAATTGCTGGGTCCTCCATGGCGGCCATCAGCTGGGGGGTTGAGAGATGCTCTCTCTACAGCCCCTGCGGGGCTCTATGGTCTCCGTGGGCAGCAGCCCTTAGCCCAGGGCTTCTGGCTGCTTCTGCGGCAGCTGGGGATCTATGCTGCAGGCACAGGGTCTGCAACCAGTTGTCGGCTCTGTGTATCTTGTGTTGTTTAGTGCAACTGTGTCTGGGAGGGGCCCTTTAAGGGAGCGGCTTGCTGTTGAGTCCGCCCTGTGACCCTGTCTGCAGCTGTGCCTGGCACCCTTATTTCGACGTGTGCTACTTTGGCGTGTAGACGTACCCTCGCAGCGCCTATTTCGATGTGGTGCCGTGCAACGTCGAAGTTGAACATCGACGTTGCCAGCCCTGGAGGACCTGTAGACGTTATTCATTGAAATAGCCTATTTCGATGTTGCTACATCGAAATAAGCTATTTCGATGTTGGCTTCACGTGTAGACGTAGCCAATGTGATCCAAACTGCAAAATGATAAGAGTGCTCCCTGTAACTAGGATGTTGCAGCACACACTAGGGGAATGAACTGGCCTCTCCCAAGAACACAACCGTTAATCCCAAATGCCAAGCTAGCTGCAAAACTTACATACAATTCATTGATTTTAATGAAAACTTCTTCAAACCGGGGGGAATTTCAGAATGCAATAATGTAGTAGGTCACCGCCTGCCTGTATCAGTTACAGAAACAAGGAGAAAACGTAGGATTAGGATTTTTGTGCTGATTTTTCCACCTCACTTATGCTGCTTGAATTTGAATTAAGTGTGGCTTTGAGTACATTTCAGTTTTTAGTAGAATATTTCCACAGATACCTCTCTCAGTTAGGCAGATGGAAATGTAACTGTTACTATGGAAGTTGTGCTATTCCTTCCTCCTGCAATCCCTTCTGTTCAGTAGGTAATGGCAAGAGCTGAATGGGTGGAGTCCCACCTCCTGAGCTAATACCCTAACCATTGGGCTAAGGGACACCCTTCCCCAGCCCCTGTTGTTAGGTGTGATCTTGCCTGATGGGCACAGTCTGCTAGGCACCCTCTGAGGTAGTAGTAGCATCCTTCAGTCTACGTAGACTATGGATTGAGCCCTTCGTAGTTCTGTTTGGCATCCTCATTTGCAGCGTCGGCTGTGACTGTGAAGACCCACACTATCACAGAGCACAGGCTACCTAATGCCTAGTTTCCCTGGTTTATGAATCTGGGGCATGGACAGCAGATAGGTGCATGGATACCTAGAATGAAGTTGCAGTGCACATAATCAGAGGCCAACCTGTAGACGCCAAGTGAGTGTAAGTGTTTGCAGAGATGGGTGGCAGCCATGCAGGAATTACATGGATTGCTCTGGTGCCTACAAATGGGATTTAGGTACCTTAGTAAATTGCACTCAATGTGATAGCTGCTCCTGGTCTGCGTAGCTATATATAGCATTATATACACAGGCAGAATTTTTTACCACCTATAGAGTGAGACCGTGTTGGGATTTTTTGGTCCACGAAATGAAAACCTAACTACTGGCTAATTTCTTTGTTAAGAGGTGTGCATCGACAAAGACAGAAGCACAAGTGTGTTGCAAAGAACCACCACTTCAGATTGTTTTCATATGTTGCATTGTACAAGAGTCACCCACCTGTTTTTCACACACCGGGAAAACACAGCACTATTGTTCAAAAGCGTGACTCCGGATTTCTTCAAGGGCTTCATTTCAAAAATTCAAAGATGATGTTGAGAACACTATGTATAGTTATAAGCACCCCGAAAAAAGGCGATAGTTACAGTTGAACTTGATGGGTTGCTGACTGGTGAGACAGATAATTCAGAGATTGTTAAACACGGGTAAAACTTGTGTTTCCATCTCTGTGTCATGTGGCAAATAAATCTTCCTTTTGATTGTGTGCCATAAATGCTGATACTGTAGCTGTAAGTTGGCACTTCACATTGCTTGCATGAGTTGAATCTAAAGTGGCTCTAAGCTATTTTATTAATGAGTGTTTGTTTTCCTTCTCCTTGAGAGTAAGTAACCACAAATATTATTGAACACAAAATAACAGATAAGAGGGGATGCCAAGGAGATTTTTAGCTGTGCACACAACTGTTTAACATGATTTAATATTCCATTTCCAAGGTCCTTTTGGATGAATATGAAGCAAAGAAAACCATTGGCTGGTTGGTGAATGATGTACTCACCATAAGATTTCTAGAGTAGTTGTAGTGATATACTATATTCTAGGGAGTATATCATTTGGGTAAGGTTTCCTTCCACAACCCCGCTTTTTAAAAGCAACTGTAACCTATGCTATTCATAGTTTTTAAAAAGGTAAATCAACTGCTGTGCAAGCTGAACTTCCATGTAAATTCTAATTTTTCATTCTTAAAATGCCTGGTTCTGATTTGCTGAACTCTGGTGTATTAAGAGAAGAATGTGAAAAGTCCATGCAGTAAAAACACACACACAACCCCCAAACCATAATGTACTAGCTTTTGATGGAATAGTGGGCCTGATAGTTACTGCAGGCTCTGGGGCAAAGAGGTTGTGTGTGTAGTGGGGGTGGGGCAGCTATGCACCCTGGCAGAGGGAGGGGCAATGATGGAAGGGACAGAGCCGAGGGCAGTCGGCCCTTAGCACTGGCCACACTGTGGCACGCCACACCCCTCCAAACCTCTTCAAATCACCAGACCCCGGTGCAATTGTTCCTTTCCAGTCCCATCCCCAGCCCCTGTCAGTGGGACTAGATGTACACCATACTGTGACCATCAGAAGTGAGAGGAATCTTCTGGAAGTAGAAAATTCCGCCCCTTTTGTTGCCTTCAGTCTGCCGTTTCCCTGTCTAGCACAAAAGGGAAAATGTACAGATGAAGTCCCTCTGTCTTTGGTAACAAACGGTGGACCATTAAAAGAAAGCAGAGCTAGACTTTGATAAGAAGTGTAGAAAGATATTTTGACAGGACACCTCATTCCCGGGTCATGCAAAGATTGTCATTCTATTGAATCCTGCACATACATGGTCATTCTAGTGATGCAAAGCATGGGCCCTTCATATATGATTGACCCCACATGTATAAACTAACATGTAACACCCCATGTTTCTTACTCACACTGAGTTGACAGACATTCATACTAAAAATCCAGAGGGCTTCTTTGTTGCTACTCATGTAAGTAAGTACCGCTCAGGTGAAGTGCAAAATCTAGCTCCTAAGGAACATATATACTCCACTCTTACCACAAGGCTCTCTGATTAAGGCCTCGGATCTGTATAACACTAAGTTTGAAAAGCTCCTTTTAGATATATTTGTCAAATGTTAGTGTCCTTGTGCAAATACTAATAGCAATATGCATGCTCATACAAAGGCTTAGATGGCCCTGAGTCAGTTTTGCCATATAAAAGCACAGTAGCACCTCTGCGCTATCCCAGAGCACTTCTTCCCTGAAGCACTCTAGAGCAGCGTGGTCAAAGAAACTAGATGACTCACTTGCTGGTTTTTATCTTTAGACAAGATTCTCTGGGTTGAGATTACTGAATTCAGTTCACTTGTGATTTCTGCATATGAATACTCTAAATGTGTTTTCTCCTTAACTTCTGAGGAAACAAATATTGTGACTAATCCACATTCAGATCACAACCCCCTAAGCTTGATTGTACCACTCAAGACTTCCCCAAAATAAGCAGCAGGATACATCTTGGAGCTCCCTAGCTTCTGAACAATGCTTGTTAGTTATCACTTATTTTCCTTTTTGTGACTGGTTAGTTGGGTCAATGCACAGGCAGGATAGAGCAATAGATTTAAATCCAGGACCCCCAGAGATTAAAGCATAAGCTACCACAGCCTAATGTAAAAAGCCAAGGTTGCATAGCTGGGGCTGTGCTGACTTTTCACCTTTGCAGATCAGGCACAGAATGGGGACAGGTAACCTGTGCTTATCAGTTGCTTATACAAACACACTCTGGTTCTGAATGAGTCTGGGCCTCGTAGGCCTCACCAGCCTTAAACAGGAAGTTAAAAAGCAATCTATTATTCTTCTATGGGGAGCCCTATTACTTTACTACCACTCTCCTCCTTTCTACCACTAATCCAGCAACGCCCCTTGCCTTAATATTTGTTCTCAAAAGATTTACCACATTTCCCATTTACACACAGAGGTCAGCATTAACATAAAGTTGTATCTGTGCAGAAGGTGGTTGGAGGTGCAAGAGAGGAACTGGAGAAGAGAGAGGCAAAGCCTTCACATCAGGGAACTGAAAACAAAATTAGAGGTCACCTGGGAGGCTCATGAGGAAAATGGGATAAAAACAATACTCCATTCCACCTGGAATATTTTCAAAAGGGGTCAAGTTCCTGCTTGTGAAGCCCACAAACCTACCTTGACCTGGCCTTTAGGTTGATTCTTGGTTGTAGTTAGGGAAAGGACTCAAAGTCTCACATATTAATTCTAATGTATATTCATATAAAATGAAATTAAAATACAATTTTCTAATGTTAGCACCCATGTATAGCACTATGGAAACATTTAGTTACTCGAGGATACAAGCATACTTGAGGAGGCTGCCCCTGTTGTGGTATGTAGATATAGCACAGGATTAATTCTGGGGTTGCAGTAAACATTCTCCAACATCCCTGAAAATTAGTGTCCAAGAACCCACTCTGTCTTTTCTTTACCAACAAAGTAAAAAAAAGGACAAAAATTAGAGCCCTGCAGATCTAGCTTGCATATTGTGAGATTAATTGTCACAGGCTGATACGTACGTACGTACATGTGTGTGTGTGTGTGTGTGTGTGTGTGTGTGTGTGTGTGTGTGTAGGTTACTTCTCAGAATAATGCAATTAAGAGATTTAGTTCCCCATTGAAGTATGTACCTCAGCATCGGTAGGAGTAGTGAGAGGGAGCTCGGGTGTGGGGAACGGCCTTAACTTTAAAAATTTTAGAGGCTGTACAAATATTCAGGCTGGTTTTTATTTTGCTTGAACTGCTTGACTTGTCTGTCTCCTTTCCCTGCTGCCTCTCTTTCCATGCTCATCCCCAGAGTGGCTCTTTGGAGGGGGGGCTGGAGCGGGGTAAGAAGGGAGGCAGAAACAGGACAAGGGGAGAGAGCAGAAAGGGGATGAGAAGAAAGTGTGTGTGTGTGTGTGAGAGAGAGAGAGAGAGAGAGAGAGAGAGAGAGAGAGAGAGAGAGAGAATAACAGAGAGAGGGCAGGGGGAGGGGAGCTGTTACACATTTTGGATACCTTTGTCATAGCCCCAAAGAGCTTTTTTATTTAAAATAAATCAATTATAAATAAGGAGGGAGTGGCACTCTTTTTTATAGCCTCTCCTTCCCTGTTGTAGTGGGATCTAGGAAACATCTGTGTGATTGGGGTGGTTCCCTTAGGAGTTCTGCACGCTTGTGACAAGACCAACAAGTAGAATCAGCCAATAATAACATAGTTTTGGGCATTCAGGGTGGCCCGTTTTTTCAATGGTGCTGTGTGCTCATAATTGCCTTAGAAGTTAATGAGACTTGGGAGAGTCTGACAGCTTTGAAAATTGGGCTATTGTAGCCCAGTGACAGATTCTAATGCAGACTATAAATGGACGGTGGAGAAAAAAAGGCAATGCCCCAAGGGGGCTGACAAAATTGCTGAGTCCCTGGGTGAGGTGGAGGGGTAGAGGGGGCTCTGTGCTCCTGGAGGAAGCAAGGTCTGAGGTGCAAGGTGTGGGGCTGGGGCAAAGCACTGTGCCCTGTCCCCCACCTTTAGCACCACCCAGAGTGTACCATCTGAGAACATGAGGCCTTTTTGAATTGCCAGGTCCCATGGCAGGTGTCCCCTTTGCCCCCGAAGCCTCCATGTCCACTCCACAAACCCAAGTGCTGAATTGTTTTAAATATGACAAGCTAAAAACCCAATGTGCTGTAACTAGTTTCCAGTATCATGGAAAACAGAGAGGCTTCTGACCTAAACGCCTTCTGCCAGTCCGTAGGCACTTGTGGATTATGAGGTATGCTCTGTTCTGTCTGCACTTCTCACCTTTGGAGCATATTTACATTCGTTAAAGTGGATCCAGTGGCAGATGCACCTCGGTAGACAGCAGCAGGAAACAAAGTCGTCTTTTCACCTACAGAACAGGGAGAGCGTAGGCAGTGACAGCATAAGCTTTTCCACACTGCCAGTCAGCAGCAGCCCTGTTACACACGGAACACGCAGCTCAGACTTCTGCTCCTCTGGCTGCTCCCCATATGTCTCTAATAAGGACATGAACAACAAACAATTTAAATCCAAGTCGATGTATTGACAAAACACCAAACCTCGGGGTTAACTGACCCCTTAAAGTTAGCCTAATTCTCCATACAATGTTATTAGCAGAGAGCAGTAGTTATTCATGTGAACATAATGGCTGACAGATCAATAATTAAATATCCCTACAGGTCCGTCCATATTGCATTACAGTAGGTCTGATTGAGCCTCTCACGAGGCTTCCCTAATTTTAAAGAGTAATAATTGATCAACTGGTTGGTGTGCTTTCCGACGAGACCTGCAGGACAACCAGCATCAGGACACCTATTTCCTATACTCCTTCCATGAATCACATTTTCCCAGCCTCCTTTGTTCCTGTGTCACCACTTTATACTCCTGGCTTCCTTCAGACGTTTTTCTGTTCTTCAGTCACACAGAATTAAACCCTTGCCAAACTGAAGCCAATCAGAGTTTATAATCAACTTCACTGGGGCCAGAGTTTCACCCAGTGTTCGCGGTTTCTGCTTTGTACTAGGCATTTGCACTGCCTAGCGTTTGTGCTCTTTGCAGTTCTCACATCCAAGTGGGATGCTAGGGGCAGCACACCAGTGTGGCGAGCGGGTAGATGGGAGAGAAAGTATTTCCATGTTGGTCCCCAGTCAGTGGGCTTTCTTCTGATCTTGCCAATTATAGCACCAGTTTTGAGGGTGATTTTTGTTACATGAGCATATTTTTACTAGGAACTGATTGGTACAACCAGCAGGCCCTCTGAGGTCCAGAGAGACCCAGGCCACTTCCAGCTTTGGAGGCCCCTAACCAATGTTTCCTTTAATTTTTTCCATCCTTGGGCAGAAATAATTTTGTTATGTGCAGCAAGGCTTGTGCAGATGTGCGCCACCAAAAGAAACACCTGTGGCCCTCTGTGTGTGCCTGTGGGCACTCTGCTAATCAGATGGGTGGCACCTGAATCTCTCCTGGGTGGTTGCCCAAGCGCCCAGCTTACAGGGAACCCTGCCCCTAGCCATTACACCAATAAAAAATGATGGCACCTGTTAATGAAATAAGGCACGCAAAAAAGAATGAGACATAATTTGATTTTTTTTTTTAATTTAACAAATGCCTTTCTAGCCTTTTTTGGTGCAAATGCACTAATGATTGAGGAAAAATCTAGCTTGAGGCCAAGGCCAAATGACCGTTCTGGCCCTCCCCCTCTGACTGGCCCTGACAACCAGCTGTCAGACAATCCCAGACCCCATCATTACACCAGAGAATTTGAGGAAGATCAGTGAGATCATCCTTTGGGCTGTCACAAGCTTCACTTGGTGTGTGTAAAATGTTTGTGAAAAGGGATTGCTGGGGTTCTTTCAGACTCCTATTGTAGGAGCAGAGCCCAGCTGTTCGTTCCTTTCTTTCCCAGTGACTGTTTTACATTGGCCAACATTTTGATGGCCATCCCTGCCAGAAGAAATTACTTTTTTACATCAGTGAAATGGGAGAGTCTCCTTTAAGTTTCTCCTTCCCTCACATTAGGTGCCCCAGAGACAACAAACCACGTGACCTGGTAATGGCTTTCCATCACTGAAAACCCAAGCTTCATTTTTTCTAACCGTAATGAGCGTGCTGAGCCACCCAAATGTTGGCAGGAATCTAATACACGAAAGCTCCTTTTGTAAAGAGAGCCAAGAGCTTCATAGTGGCACAGTCTCCTCCTCTGAGCAACCTCAGACAAAGTGAAACCTTGCCACACGACAGCAGAGGATTTCCTTGCTCTGACTAATGGGATTAATGCACGCTCCCAGGGATCAACTGTTGTCTGGCATTTTTTTCTCATGCACCTGGGTTTGGCCCGTTTCTGTCCTATCGGGGCCATCCTTCTGAGGGACCCCTGAACAGGCACTGGTGCCAACTAACAAGGGCTTTCCCTTTATAGAAGTGTTGTGTGGGGAAAAGGCTGCACGTCTGGAAGCCAAGCGTTGTGGAAGTCAAGGATTTGTGACCGTAGTGAAATATTTCTGGAGTTGACACAATTTCCAGCATTAGTTTCAGTTTACGAACCTTCTTCTGCAACAATCAAAGTCAATGGCTTATTCTCCCTGAGGATAATTCACTTTTTTCCCAGCGAAAGAGCTATTTGAGGTAAGTATCATGGGGAGACCAGACTCTGCTTTCTCTCCCCCCACCCGCCCTGCGCCCAGATTGTAGAGCAGTGCAAGTCTGCATCTGCTTTAGGCTTGAACTAATCCCTAAGTGCATCACAGAAGTTTTGTGGGGTCCAGGTAGTTAACGTATCTAAAGCATTTTGCATATACAAAGACCTCTATCAGTGCTAAATATTATACAGTAGTTAAAGCTGCCACATAATTAAAAGTTGATCCTAATTAATTGCACTGATGAACAATAGAACACTATTTATTTAAATATTTTTGGATGTTTTCTACATTTTCAAATATATTCATTTCAATTACCACAGACTATAAAGCGTACCGGGCTTACTTTATATTTATTTAATTAAAAATGTTTGCACTGTAAAAATAAAAAGACATACAGGTTGAACCTGTCTAATCTGGAACTCTCTCGTCCAGCAACATCCGTAATCCGGCATGGTTTTCATTAGCTGGACAACAACTTATTATGGGTGTAGCCAAGTATCCTGCAGTCCCATAAAGTTCGTTTCCAGCCACCAGTCCTGGCTCTGAGTGTCTGTGCCGTTATTTAGCTGTAATTTGCCCCTAAATGTCTTCTAAGAGCCCAGGAGGCAGTGGAAGTGTTGGTAATGCTGCTGGACGATATTGAGCTCCTGTAGCCTGGCAAGTTCTCTGATCTGGCACTGGTTAGGTCTCAAGGGTGCTGGATGAGAGAGGTTCAACCTGTAGTATTTTTCAGTTCACCTAGCACAAGTACTGTAGCGCCATCTCATTATACTGACAGTTGAACTTAAGAATGTAAAATTATGTTAAAAATAACTGCATTCACAAATAAAAATATAAAGTTTTTAGAGCCTACAGAGCTAATCAATGCCACTTATTGCTCAGCCAATCCTTAAGACAAAACAAGTTTGTTTACTTTTGCAGATGATAACACTGCCTGTTTCTTGTTTGCAATGGCATTTGAACAGGAATTCCAAGGGCACTGTTGTAGCCAGTGTTGCATGATATGTACTTGCCAGATGTGCTAAAGATTCATATACGGGGGTGAAAGTAATTTCTGGAACTTCCCAGTAAGCCATAGTCCTTGCCAAAGGGACCACATTCCCAGCCAGGCACTTCATAGCTTCCACTGTTGTGGTGGCGAGGAGTCTCAGGGCTGTAGCAGGGGCAGCTGGGAACCCCAGGGCTCCCGAGGTGATTTGAGTTGCCCAGGACTCTTGGCTGCTGTGCCACGCCTGCAGCGAGGAGCCTCGGGCCCTTTAAATGGCCAGGCCCCAGGGCAGCTGCCCCTTTTGCTGCCCCCCCAGTTGGTGGCCCAGTCCTGCTAAAGTCAGATCCCACTTGCACGGCTGCTGATGGACAGAAGCAAAAGGGGCAGCAATGTTAGCTACCATGGCAGTGTTTTAAGAAGGGTCCTTAAAGTGCTGCCACAGCAGCACTGAACATCACCCTGTGGCCTCTTCTTACGGGTATACTGTACTGGCTCACTTTTAGCTCTATTCGTATGCCCCTTCATGCTTCAACCATCGTTCCAGAGGAGTTGCATCCATGCTGATGATGAGTTCTGCTTGATAACAGTCCAGAGGATTGTGGACCAATGCATATTCATGTTCACCATCCGAGTCAGATGGTTTGGGATCCATAGCTTCTGCACTGGAGTGTTGCTCTATTAAGGCTTCTGAAAACATGCTCCAAATGTGCTCTCAGATTTTGGAAGGCACTTCAGATTCTTAAATTCAGATTCTTGAGTTGAATGCTGTAGTTACCTTTAGAAATCACACGTTCGTACCACTCTTTGTGTTTTTTCAGCTCAGCGGTGAAAGTGTTCTTAAAAGGGACCGCATGTGCTGGGTCATTATTCAAGACTGCTAAAACATGAAATACATGGCAGGATACAGGTGAAACAAACCAAGAGACATACACTTATCTCCCAAGGAGTTGAGTCACAAATCTAATTAATGCATTTTTTAAAACAAACATTACCAGCATATTCTGTGGAATGGTATTGGAAGCATGAAGGGGCACAGACATGTTTAGCATATCTGGCTCATAAATACTTTGCAACACCCGCTGCAAGAGTTCCACAAGAAAGCTTGTTTCCGCCTTCAGGTGACATTGTAAATAAGAAGCAAGCAGTACTATCTCCTGTAAATGTAAACAACAGGCTGCTGTGGTGGGGAGGGAGAGCTCATTGGTTTAAGCATTGACTTGCTAAAGCCACAGCCGTGAATTCAATCCTTGAGAGGGCCATTTAGGGATCTCGAGCAAATAGATTGAAAAATGGATGGTGGTTGGTCCTGCTGAGAGGGCAGGGGCCGAAACTCAATGACCTTCTTGAAGTCCCTTCTAGCTCTATGAGATGTGCATCCCCATGTATTTATTGTTTGTCTTAGCAACTGACTGAACAAGAAGTAGGGCTAAGTGGACTTGTAGGCTCAAAAGCTTTATATTGTTTTTGAGTACCGTTATGAAATAAAATATCCTACATTTTTAAGTTGTATTTTCACAATAAAAGGATTGCACTACAGTGTTTGCTTGAGGTGGATTGAAAAATACTGTTTCTTTTATCATTTAACAAGGAAGATATTTGTAAGAAAATTAATTATAAAGTGAGCACTGCACACTTTGTATCTGTGTTGTAATTTAAATAAATACATTCGAAAATCTAGAAAAATATCAAAAATATTTAATACATTTCAACTGGTATTTTATTCTTTAACATTGTGATTTCAAGGGCAATTAATTTTAATAGCAACTACTTTTTTGAGTTAATCACATGAATGAACTGTGATCAATTGACAGCCCTAATAGTAATGTATGTGTTTTTTTTCCAGGGGATATTTTACTCTGCTCTTTTTTGTTGCACTCTAAAAATATGGAAAAAGTACTGGTGACTTGCAATTTTTTTTTAGATGGAGCATTAGAGTTTTTAGGTAGCCAAAGACTTTCAAGTTATGACAAGGGGATAGTCCTCTGCTGGATATGAAAAGAACAGATAGACATTTAGTACCTGTGGTGATGTACATTCAGAAAGCATTCATTGAACAGAAGGACACACAGAATATTTTTAAAAGGGCTAGAGGGAGTTACAGTAAACTCTGGTTTAACCGGTATTTGATTAACCAGCACACTGGGATAACCGGCATAACTTGCAGCCGGGCAGATCTGGGTCAGCAGACACCAGGCGGGAGCACAGAGAAGCGGCTGGGGTTTGCACACAGACAGGGAGAGCAACTCCCCGCTCCCGTGGAAAGAGGCCATCCCTCTCAGTGCTGCCCTGCATCCCTCGATGCTGCTCTGAATGTGGCTGGCAGGATCCTGTCCTCTCCCACCCAGTGGGAGTACTCTCAATTACCCACAATATTTGATTATCCAGCAACCTCCTGGTCTTGTGGATGTTGGATATCAAAGAGTTTACTGTAATTGCTTTGGGCCAGATTCTCATATCTGTACTCATGTTGAATAGTACCATACTGGTCAAGTAATCTAAATGATTTCTATGGGGCTGTTAATAGCATAAGGTACTTCTCAAAAGTAGTATGGGTATTTGGTAAAATTGCTCTTTGTCTGACTGTGAAACTGAGGCAATTTCTGCAGCCATAGGAGTCTCCTGGCTAGCTGGTCAGACCACTTCACAGAGTCCAGCTCTTTCCAGAGCAGGGAGCCCTAATCCCCAATTTTTCAATCACACAGGGGTCAGGAGGCAGTCACCTCAGTGCAAGCATGCTTCTCTTTCTGCTGCTACTTCTCTGCCCTGGTTCAATCTGACCGAATAAAACCCAACCCCACTGCCCAGCCTCTTCTCTGAGGTCCCATTCCATTCACTCCATTCCCCCACTCTTCCCTCCATCGCTTGCTGCCCCCCCACTTTATTCACTCAGTCTCACTAGGCAGGGGAGGGCCCCTTTTTGACTGGGTGTTTAGTTGAAAATTGGACACCTGACAACCCATTGCTGTGACACACCTCCCCTTAGTCAGGATTTCTGCCAGGCTTTGGTTAATCAAGGCCATTATATCAGTCAGGCCTGTAACCCATCCCCCAGGGAAACTGAGCTGTTTCACCTCCAACCTTTTCTTTAGGCAAATCTCTCTTCTCCCCTGCTGAGCTCAGTCAGCTCTTTATGGAGACAAACCCTTCTTGTCCCCATATTGGCTTTATTTCTGTTACTCCTGTCTTCCGGTGCACCCAGGTTGGATAAATGACCTTTCAGGCCCATACTGACTCTTTCCCAACCTGCATAATGTCAGCACCCCATGATAGGGTGACAATCTGACCATCAGTAGGGCAATGTGAAGATCCTTTTAAAGAAGCATTTTTCCTACTAGATTCTTCTTGTAGGTTTTTAAAAACTTTCCAGTGTAATGGAGTTGGGTTCCGTATAAAGTTATTGTTTTATTTATTTATTTTTTGACCCATCAGAAAACAGTTGAAATTTACTGTGTCTGTATGTTAGGGGCGAGGGGCTGTAAAGCACAGAAATCAGTAATCACAGCATAATGCTGCCAGTCCTTGATTTGTGCACATGCACATAAACCCATTCCCACCAAGCCATAAGGTGCCATTCAGATAATTATTTTAGCAGTGTCGTGTTCTATCATGAGCTGCTCAGCATACAGCAAACTCAACAGATGTCTGCAGCCGGTGTGCAGGTGTTAGGAAAAAGGAAGAAGAAAAAGCTATTGCTTTTCTGGCATTCTGACTGAGCACACTTGAGGGGGCTAGTGTGGAGCCCGGTGTCTTGTCTGTCAACCTGCTGATTAACTAATGGGAAATGCAGTAAGGCGTAGATTTTTGTGGATGGTTGGAGCCTGAGCATCAATGCCAAAGAAATTATGCACACTGCCCTGACTGCCTGCTGCTGTGTGGCAGTCTGTGGGGTGGGAATGAAGCTTGGGATTCCCCTGGGTGATTAGAAACTGAAGGTGCCATGGATATGATGTCGTTAGTGTCCTGGAGGAAGTGTATCCGCAGCACAGCTGCCAGCTGCAGATGAAGTGCTGCTTTCTGCCCTCCCAGCTGGAGAGAAGCAGTCATGAGAGGGTCCCTGCCAGGGAGGGCAGGACTTCAGAATAAGAAGAGAGGTTCTAGCCTATAATCAGATACTGGTGGAGATACTGTGAGAAAATGTGCTTCTCAGATGGGGAATAAAGGAAAAAAATAATAAAAAAAAAAAACCCTTTTGCATGATTAAAAGCAAATGCTGCTCCTGTAACAAGCACCCAGTACAAAGTGAAGCATTTGAGAATAAGGCCTGCTGTTCTCCCTGAGTGTAATCTGGTACCTAGAAATTCTGGGTAAAATTACAATGACATTTTTGCCCCCCTTCATGTGGAGGATTCCTCTTGTTCCAAAGGTGGGGAGGGAGGAGACAGGCAGGAAGGCTGTTGAAAACAGAAAATGCAGACTGAGGAATCACAAGTAACTAAACAGTACCCTTGAGAGATCACATCAAACACTGGAAGAGTGGTTTCTACTGGCAGGGTGCCGAATCAGAAATAGAACAGGGTATGCTGCTTGCCAACACCAGTGGGCAGTACTGTAAGTCAAACAGAGGCAGGGTTTTACAGGGCAAACCCTGCTGTTCTTTATCAAAATAGAGTGGCAATTTATGGCCATTTGGAGTGCAGCCATCTATCGTGGGGATCTGCTCTGAGCCTCACACTAAAAAGGAAAGCGAGGAAAGTGGAACAAAATCAATTTTCTCCTTTTCCTGTGTGCTGCTGGAACAAACCACTGTGCCTGAAATGCTACCCTCTGTTTCACAGGAATTCTGGGTGGTCTATTAAATATTCGGTGGAAGGGCTGCATATGGTTAGAGATGGGAGGGTGTATCAATGGGGTTGGTTTTGTAAAACGTGTGGGTTTTACAGACTTGTTTGGAGTTTGGTTATATAAAATCAAAAGCAAGGCTGGTGATGAGCTGAATCCTCTTTTCTCTCAACCACCAGGTTTGCACGGGTAAGAATGAGGATGGGGTGTCTCTGTCTGAGAGACAGGATTCCTGTTACAGACCTGTTAGTGATAAAATCAGCTTTCTAAAGCTTACAGACAGCCAGTATGTGATTGTGGTTGTTTATATTCCCACAAAGCAGCTTTTTGATGCTAAAACTACACTCTGAACTGGATGAGTGGGAAATATAAGTCCGGTGAATGAAGAACATGTAGAAAACATTTCAACTGCAGTTTCTCGAGTCTGAAATTCTTTTCTAGGTATGCTTTAAAGATAAACACTAAATCATTATGGAAGGCCTACTTTGCAAAAATGCAGAATATGCTGAGTTTGAATCCCCCAACTGCCTGGGCACCACATATCAACTCAGTACAAACACACAACATGCTGACATTGCCACGACTGCTGATCTTGTGAAGAACACCTTTCTTCCCCCTAGTATTAAGTATTTATCCAAGAATTTATAAAGCCACATGAAGTAATGTCAGCTGGCGACTCCCAACAATGCATAATTTCTTAAGCTTTCCCCTAGAAAATGTTCAGTTATGTGTCTTCTATTCTGCTATTTATCAGGCCTGTCCAGGTTTCGGGCAATGCACAAGGAGTTTCCATTTTTCTCTTTGTGGCACTGATAGAATTTGGAGTTCATTTTTAAAAAGAACTCCACCTATCTACCTACATACATGACTCTCGTCACCATATAATATGAATGGCACTATTCTTCTTACAATACCAGATGCTGAGTTTATTTCTATCCCTGCTGCCATCAAATGGTATATCTACCCTGCAGTAAGATACCTGCTGCTTTCCTGGGGCTGCTTAATTAAGGTGTAGATATACCAGATTGCCCTAGCCCATGATACCTGCTGCCTGTAATAAAATCCAAAGCGTACTTGCCTTTGCCATCTTCATTTTCTTACATCACTGCAGTGCTGGGTGTGACTGCACTTTGTAACACACAAATGCTGAAACACTGGTGCTGTCCAGGAAGAAAGGGGAAAAAATCCAGGGGAGGGATAACTCAGTGGTTAGAACACTGGCTTTGTAAACTCAGGGGCTGTGTCTACACTACAAAAATAGCTTCTAAGTTGCTTACTTCAAAGTAAGCAACTTTGAAGTTGAGAGTCTACAAACACCTTACTTCGAAGTAGGGCACTGCTTCATTCCTGGGAATGGGGTAAGGACTTTGGAGTTGGGCTCCCTACTTTGAAATTGACTTCAAAGAAAGGGAAAAAAAAATGTGTGTAGACTCTCTGCTGGCTACTTCAATGTAGTGCCTAACTTTGGAAGTTAACCTTGAAGTTAGTTCCTAGTGTAGCCACACCCAGGGTTTTCAATTCAATCCTTGATGGGGCCTTTCAGAGTATTGGGGCAGGTTACAGTTAAAAAAAAAAAAAAAGCGTGCGGGATGGTGATAGGTCCTGCTGTGACGGCAGGGACAAGATTTGATGATCCTTCAAGGTCCCTTTTAGCTCTATGAGATATGATAGATATGCAATCATACCCTGTGTCTACACGAGCCCCTTCCTTTCAGAAGGGGCATGTTAACGAGTGGCTTCAAAATATGCTAATGAGGTGCTTCAATAAATATGCAGCACCTCATTAGCATAATGGCAGCCACGGCAATTCGAAAGTGAGGCTTTTGAATTGCACGCCGCCCGTGGATACGGGGACCTCCCGAAAGGACCCCCCAGTTTTTGAAAGCCCCTTATTCCTAACACCAGATAGGAAGAAGGGGCTTTCATAAACTGGGGGGTCCTTTCACAAGGTCCCCATTTCCACGGGCGGTGCGCGATTCAAAAGCTGCACTTTTGAATCGCCGTGGCCGCCATTATGCTAATGAGGTGCTGCATATTCATGGAAGTGCCTCGTTAGCATCTTTCGAACCTGCTAATTAGCATGCCCCTTTTGAAAAGAAGGGGCTCGTGTAGACCCAGCCGTAGTGTTTTAAGACAGATTTTTTTTTTTTCACAATCTGGATGTCTAGATAGTTTGGGATGCGTTTCAGACAAGCATTTAACCACACGTGGGGCTTGCCTACACTACCACCCTCCTTCAAAGGAAGGATGGTAATTAGGGTGTTGGGAGTTTACTAATGAAGTGCTGCGCTGCATACATTTTAAACTTCGAAGTACTGGCTCACATCTAGCCGCGGCTCACCCGCTGGTACTTCAAAGTGCCAGGGCAACTTCAAAGTCCCTGTATTCCTCAAAACTTTAAGATTTCCCTTTAAAACTTCGAAGCTGCTGCAGGGGGGAATTTGCTTAATGAAGTGCTGCGTATGCAGCGTAGCACTTCATTAGTAAACTCCCAATACCCTAATTACCATCCTTCCTTTGAAGGAAGGTGGTAGTGTAGACACAGCCATGAAGATTTAGATTTCTCCATTACTAATTTTAACTTGTTGAAGGGCAAGTCTTTACAAACAGTAGATTATAAAGTCAATAACTATCCTATTATCTTTAAATTGAGGGCCTTTTTCCACTTTAAAGAAATTGAATTTTGCTGCCATTGATTTGTTAAAGGAGCTGCATACTGTTTTCTCGACTAAAGGCACAGATTTTCAGTTTGTATCAGAGAAGCAGTAACAGCTATGCCATTGCAGGAAGCAAAACAAAACAAAACAAAACAAAACAAGACAATCTACTTTGGAACAGGGATCAGATCCACAAGATGCAAGACAGCCTGAGGCACAGATTTTCAAAAGCTGGTCTCAAATCTTGCACCTGCAAATCCAGTATTTTTCAGTTAATTTTACTTTAATTGCACCTGCAAATAATTGCTAGTGTGAAAATAGAGCTTAAGGCCACTAGAAAATCTATGAAAGAGAAAAGTTTGCGAGCTCTAGGACTTCCTAAAGTGACTAAGAGGTCTGATATCAGTTAAAAACGTGAATCAGAAGCAATTCCAATGGAGTTAATGGATTTTACTGATGTAAAACCAGCATAAATGAGAGCAGAATCAGGCCCTAACTGTTTCTGGTCAGATGATTCTAAAATTAACTCTTCATTAATTCAATCTGTGCATTCTTTGTGGCTTCAGTAAATAGCATGGCAGCTCCAGCAGAATGATCCTGGGCCCATTCCCTTGATTCATAGGCCTTCTCCAAGATGTTCCAAATAGTCTTCCGTTCAAGGGAACAATTTTACTGAGAGAAAATCCCTGTGGCATTAATGATTTGTCCTTTCTTTCCTTGTTCTGCCTAAGGACAGGTCTTGGAAGAAATTAATTATTGCTCAAGGAATAGAGTAGGAAATACAGATGGCTTGTCAGCTGTGTCACCCAAGTAAAAGCATAGACCAAAAATCTCGCAAAATACAAGTGTGGTCAGACAAATATTTGGTGGTACCACCATGATTACAGAATTAGGAAAGCCACAGCTGGCTTCAGTAAGAAGAAGAGGACAATGTTGCTTAACTTTCTTTTTTCTGATACTATAGTTATGAGACCATCAGTGGACCTTCCCTGATATAGAGCATCTAAGAAGCTGGCCTATGGAGTTTCACCTAGTTGATAATGAATTAAATCCCAGCTTCACTAGTTGGCCTGACAGCTCCACTACTGTGTTTTTTTTTAAATTCTGACTAAATTTCAGTTCTGGTGCATTTAGTTAGTGTGGCTGAACAGACTGGGGGCTTTAAAGCTCAGGTTCAGCTAAACTGTGCTTGATATAGGGCCAGAAGAGGATACAAAGATAAATGCACACCCTCCTTGCCTTCCCCTCACCCCAGGGCCTGCAAAGGTCTGTTTAGCTTCCAATATGAGTTGCAGCAGCTGCTGGGAAGCCATCCTAGTTTGTCAGCTGTTTAGAGTAGCACATCACGGCCAAAGCATAGCAACACTTCCCCATGCTGCATTTCTGCTCAGGGAGCCATACAACATCTGGCTGTACTGCACCTGGGCCTCCCTCACAGTGCAGGAAACCTCGGCTGCTCTCTGGGGGTGGGCAACTTTTCTGCTTTCTTGCCCCAAAGGTGCACGTGACATCATCTGGTCTAATTTTGTGTATACAGTAAACCCTCGTGTTACGAGGGGTTATGTTCCTGCAACCCCCTGGTAACTCAAATCTTTGTGCAAGTCAAGGGGAGACAGGAACCAGGGGCAGCCTAGCTCCCACCTCCCCTCCACTCCTTGGAGCCAGGAAACTAACAAGGGCTGCTGTCCTGCTCAGTTTCCCGGCTCTGCAAGCAGAGGGGAGCTGTGAGCCACACTGCCACCTGGTTCCCAGCTCCCTGCTGATCCAGGGACTGGGAAACCATTCCTGTCAGGAGCAGCAAGAGTCAGGCTGGTTTCCCACTCCTGTCAGGGGTGGCAGTCACGTTAACCCAAGACACTTGCAACTTGGTCGTGCGTATCTCAAGGGTTTACTGTATATTCCCTGTTTCAGGTACAGACAATCCTAGCTTACCAAAATGGCCCCAGTAAGAAGCTGATGACCATAAGTTCTTATTCCACTTTATCAAGAACTTGATTAATTTCTCTTTGACTACCCTATTTAGTGTACATATGATTCAGAACACGCTCTCTCTTCCTTTGTCAGTATTGGCTTTAGCGGGTTTCCTTGTCCTAAAGGAAGAAGGTAATTTGGTTTGCCGTATAGGATATTTATCCTTATTATGCACTTATAGAGCACATAGCTGTGAGTGAATAAGTTCTTTGAAGTTACCATGACTTGAGGGTTGGCAGGATGAAGAGGGATCTGATTTGCATATACAATCCTAACAAGGGATGAAAGATAACAGAGAGCAGTCTTTGGTCTTCACAGCTTCTGTTGCCAAGACTGTTATGGAGATTGGGCTCCCATTGTGGTAGAGAGCCCTGCTTATGAGTATAGAGACCCTCACTGTCCCAGGCTTCTGCAACCTGTTATTGTTATGTCTCTGGCAGCCCACAATTAATTGATTATCTGATAGGGACCACAAATTGCGACTGGATATTGACTCCTATTACCATCAGAATGAGACATTGGCAAGCCATATGCAAGGATCTGAAGGGGAGCACCAAGAAGATGCTGCAAGCTTAGAAGTAAAGGAGCAGGAAGTATGGGTACAGGGCATGTTGCAGCATCACCGGGTTTTGCGTGACCTGCACACATGCCCCTGCTGCCCAGTGTCCCATCCACTCGCCCTGCATCTCTGCCACTTGGGGTCGTGGCTGCTGTGCCTGCTGATGCCCTGGGGTATTGCTTCTAGCCCCTCCCCACAACCTACCATCCCCGTGCACAGGGGCTCAGCTGCTGGCCCCAGGTTCTGCTTGCTGCCAGCCCCAGATCCAGTTTGGCCACCGACCCTGGGTCCTGCTTGGCTGCTGACCCCCCACTGGGCCCCTCTTGTGGGGAGCTGTCCAGCCACTGGGCCCAAGATCCTGGCTGTCAGCTCCATGTGCAAGGTCCTGGTTGCCAGCCCCACATCTGGGCGTAAAGAGGGGCATGGACAGAGGCAAGGGGAGCAGGGAGAGCGACTCTGCACCCCTCCTCCAAAAATTGTTCTAGCACCACTGCTTAGAAGTTATTTACTCGGCTATGGCAGCCATCTTGTGGCCATATTTCCCCCCTGGCTATTAAAGATTCATGTTACTTAGCTCATGAACTCTTTGGGGAGCAGAAACTGTCTTGTACACAATTCCTAGCATGATGGGATCTTGGTGAAATGGACTCCAAATTGTTACAATAATACAACTAGTAATGTGCATCTTATTATCTATTGTATCAATGTTTAATTCTGATGTGTATTTGTTTGTTTGTAAAATAAACGTAATCATAAATGCCAGGTGAGCCTGGTGTGATGTTCTGCATAGCTGTCAGTAGGCTGGGAGAGTGGATACACTTTAAAATCATGCAGGCAAGCTCTGTGTCCTAGATGTGAGGCACATAATGCATGGGATTTTCTGGAACTCTCCAGAATGCCATCAAACATAGTCTTCTTTAAACACCTGAAGAAATGACTTGCTTCTCCAGTGATGGTAGGCACTGTGTGACGGGGTGTCGTCTTCACAGCCCAACGGTAGATTGTTTTCATATTATTTAGCTCAGTGTTTCCTAAACTTTTTGAGACCATGGAACACCGTACAAAAAATTGTTGTTAGACCATAAAACAAAACAAAACAAAACAAAAAAAAACCCCAACCAACCAAACAAAAAAAAAAACCAAAGCCAAAACCAAACAGCAACATACGCAGCAAAACCAAAATGAAGTAAGTGAGTCAGGTATCATAGCAATGCGAAAGTAACGTCATATCTGGGTTTAATAACAGAAAATATAGACCATCAGGGTATTTTTCCAAACGCCGGCGGCACACGTGCGAGGGGTTCACAGAACACCAGTGTTCCGCGGAACACACTTCAAGAAGCACTGCACTAGGTGGAATAAGAGGATGTGACTTTCTGCTTCTTTGCTCATGGCTGGTGCTCTCCTCATATGGGAGCAGAAACAGACCTCAGCCCTTACATTAGGAGCATCTCTTCCTCACACCCACTCTCTGCCAAGCAGGTCCCTTTCATCCGAGCTTCTCACATGAAAACACCCTGCATCTGTCCCTGTCAGCTGGCATCAGTGATCTCTCTGCCAATGCTGATTGCCCTGTTGCGCTGCCTGCTGCTGGCGCTCCTGCAGTAGGACTGCAGCCGCTCTTGCTTCTCAGCCAGTACATGAGCAGCCTCCTCTGCTCCCTGCATCCCAGGCCTTCGTTTGCCCTCCTTGACATGTAGGAGGGTGTGAGATCCTGCTAATGACACCAGGTTGTCCTGGGGTGGCCACGGTCAATCACCCCTTTGCAGCCAGGGTGCCCTCTGCAGTGCCCATCTCTCTTTCCCACTTCTTCAGGCTCCTTAAACAAAGCCCCCGTAGGTTTTCTTGGCCAGTCATGGTCCAGTTTATTTATCCACGTTCCAAAACCGCCAAATGCAAACTGATCTTCCACCCAGCCGTAACCTGGGCATCTCCTCGCCTCTCTGAGGGACTCTCTCAGTGGGTGTTCTTCGTCAGGGATCATTGCAAGAGATTCTTGATGCCTACGGCTTCATGCTACAGATGTCCTTCTAGCTCTGCTCTCTCTGAGCTCCCCCTGGCCTTTGCAGCCCTGACCCCTGAACTAGCTCAGCTGGGAGCGTAGGGTTGCTCTGGGACGATTTGACAGGGGTGGTCCCTGGCTAGCAAAGTGCAGGTTCCTTCACTGAAGGAAGATCATGTACTCCGTATGTGAATGGAATAAAGATATATTGGATCATAGGCACTCCTATGGGTGTTGATGTGGGGGCATCCAACACCATTGGAAAGATTGCTGTTGTCTTCAATGGGCATGGGCTCAGGCCCTGAATTCATAATGCTCACGCCCATCTGCAGATGTGATCATAGATCACACATAAGAAGTTTCAGGTTCTGTTTCATGGACTGCTGGAGTTCCATGAGAACTTGATGGAGGCGAGAGGTGAGCTGCCTTGTCACACAGCGCTGGGTCGCCCTTATTTCTTGCTGCTGAAGCACATCCCTAACATTTACTTTTCCACATAAGCAATTTCTGTGCATGTGTCAGCTGTGCAATTTGCCCAGCATTTCGAAAGGAAGATAGGAGCAGTTTTCATTAGATAGTCTCTCCGCTAAAATGTAGTGTGCACCAGGGACAAATCTGAGAACCCCGGTAGTGCTTCATGCAGCCCTCAGGGAATGAGGGAAATCATCTGCAAAAGGATTCTACTTGCTCAGGCGATGCATTCTGCAAGATAGGCCTCTGGAACCAGCTTTTGGTTTGCAGCTTGTTGAAGGTGACTTGCTAGTGCACATAACATCAGCCTAAAGGCGGGTCCCTGCACACAGTTAGTTCATATCAAGTTGGGATGTGAATCTACCCTGCTTTAGTACTATGGCTTAGCTGCCCCTGGGCACTCTGGTGATGCATATCAGCGGTTTGTTAATGTGCTTCAAGCTAGTCCTGTTTCCAGGGCTGTCCTGAGGGGATGGGTGGGGCTTGAGACAACCCCCCTGCACCCAGTGCCGCAGGTGCAGGGTGCAGGGCAACCTCCTTGTGGTGAAGGCCCCTTCTCTCCCCCACATCACCTCCTCTCTACTCCCTTACCTGCTCTTTGACTGACCAGGCCGGGGATTACCTCAACCAGGCCATGGTGGCGGCAGCAGCAGCAACAGCAACATGGGGTGGCCTTCCCTTGACCCATGCCCCCCAATCTCCTCACATGGCCACTGTGCCACGCTGTGCCCTCCCAGCCTGCCGAGCCTCACTTCTCCTTGGGCAGCGGGGAGTGGAGGCCGTTTCCCACCGCTGCAGCGAAGTGGGGCTCAGTGGGCCAGGAGGGTGCAGCATGGTGGAGAGGAGCAGGCTGCCACTTCTGCCACCTGTGTGGTGAGTGTGAGTGGGGGGCGGGGGGGAGGCAAGAGGAATTAACCCCCTGCTGCTGGTGCCAACTACCACTGCCACAACCTGCCCCAGGCAATTCTCCCGCACTCCGGTTTGTAGGACTTTATCACACTGGTAATGTGTAACGGCAGAGTGAAGGGGGCTGGCAGAATTGCTAGGCCCCTAGGCAAGGTGGAGGGGCTGGCTCTGTGCTTCTGGAAGGGGTGGGACCTCGGGCAGAAGGGGACAGACCGGGACATCAAGCTGTTTGCACTGCCTGGACCATGCTGCCTCCCCTCTCTCAGCCAGCCTCTAGATCTTCCTGGAGTACATTGCCACAGGCTCTGGCAGCAATTTAAAGGGCCCAGAACTCCAGCTGTCACTGTTTCCGCTGCTGTCGCAGGGGCTGGTGGGAGCCCCAGGCACCTTTTGTCAGTGGGCCTGGCAGGGTGCACAGATATAATTAATCTGCATCAGGCTAGGGCAGGGTTGGTTCATACCCAGCGTGCCATGAGCAAGTTGTTTGCATGGACAAGCCCTGAGTGATGAACACACATAGGCCACGTCTACACGTGCACGCTACTTCGAAGTAGCGGCGCCAACTTCGAAATAGCGCCCGTCACGGCTACACGTGTTGGGCGCTATTTCGAAGTTGAAATCGACGTTAGGCGGCGAGATGTCGAAGTCGCTAACCCCATGAGGGGATGGGAATAGCGCTCTACTTCGAAGTTGAACGTCGAAGTAGGGCACTTGTAGACGATCCGCGTCCCGCAACGTCGAAATAGCGGGGTCCACCATGGTGGCCATCAGCTGAGGGGTTGAGAGACGCTCTCTCTCCAGCCCCTGCGGGGCTCTATGGTCACCGTGTGCAGCAGCCCTTAGCCCAGGGCTTCTGGCTGCTGCTGCTGCAGCTGGGGATCCATGCTGCATGCACAGGGTCTGCAACCAGTTGTCGGCTCTGTGGATCTTGTGTTGTTTAGTGCAACTGTGTCTGGGAGGGGCCCTTTAAGGGAGCGGCTTGCTGTTGAGTCCGCCCTGTGACCCTGTCTGCAGCTGTTCCTGGCACCCTTATTTCGATGTGTGCTACTTTGGCGTGTAGATGTTCCCTCGCAGCGCCTATTTCGATGTGGTGCTGCCCAACGTCGAAGTTGAACGTCGACGTTGCCAGCCCTGGAGGACGTGTAGACGTTATTCATCGAAATAGACTATTTTGATGTCGCTACATCAAAATAAGCTATTTCGATGTAGCGTGCACGTGTAGACGTAGGCATAGAGGCATTCAGGAGAACCAGTATACGCATATTATGGAGAAGAGTCATATCCAGGAATGCTTGAACAGTTATCTACGTGCTCCTGCTTTGCCTGGGAAAAAGAGTGAGTGCCATCCTTATTTCTGATCAGAGCTGGGCTGACTTTGAAAATCAGTTGAAATGGTAAAGAAAGTAAGAAAGTTGGTATTTCTTTCTAAAGTCATATTGACCCCATATGATTATTCTTGCCACTTTTTTCTTAGCACTACAGCAAAAGTGTGGTAAATCTACCTACCTAGCTAGACATCTTAGTGTTTTGTAGTGCTACCAATCACATAGGATCTTTCTGAGCACCTTTTATGTGCAATTTATAGCAATTGCAGGGTCCCTGGTAGATTTCAGGGAATTTTTGACATTTCTCCTTGCGTGAGTTAAAGCCTCTGTTTTCAGTAGGGAATTTAGTTTTGAATTCTTAGATTTGATTAGCTTACTTCTGAAAAATATCTGTGATTTGAAGTTGTTGTGTGCAGACACTATTCTGCATTTCCTACAGAAACTGTACATCTTTTTAAAAATCTGATTTTTTGCAAATAAAACAAAACTGCTCAAATTAAAGACAAGGGAGTAGGAATTGAGAAGGTCTAATAACATTAGGTAATTATTGCCTCAGCTCAAAAGCTTTATTAACTGTTTCAGCGAATATTGCTCCTAATGGGTCCCCATCTCTTAGGACACAACTTTGTGCTGTTTATGGATTATGGATTTGTGGCAGCTCATTATTTCTCAAGTGGCAAGACTATGAAGCCTTTTTTTTTTTTTTTTTTTTTCAAATCAGCCCCTTCAGGTGATGGTTCTGATCAGACTGCACTATGATGGTTTAAAGAAGGGGTGGCTGGTCTTTTTGAATCAGGGCCGGATGGCAATTATTTACATGTTCCAGGTGCCAAACACAAAATAGCTCCAAACTTGCCCCTCAGGCTTAACCCCTCTCAGCATCAAACCCACCCACTATCCCCAGGATTAACCTACCTCAGATGACGAGCTCCGCACACCTGCTGCTGCTCCTCTGAGGCCACTGCTTCTCCCACACTTCTCAGTGGTGCTGCGTAGGTGCCTGCAGGGGAAGACTTGGCTGCCCCTCCCCCATCTCTCCTGCTCAACTCCTCCACCTGTCCTGCCATGCTGAAATATGGGAACTAAATTTAGTTGGTTCACAGGCCAGATCCCTCCCGCTGCCCTGCTGGGTCTTAAACCAATTAAATTTAGTTCCCTTATTTCGGCCACGGCAGGGCAGGGAGGCGCAAGTGTCTCCTGAAGGAGCTGCATGCGGCTGTGGAGCTGCAGGTTGCCTACCCCTGTCCCAGCCTGACTACACCCTTTGCCCCATGCTCACTTTGGCCAGCTTGGGTAAAAGGTGCTGCTGCCACAGGGAAAAGGCTTTGTGGGCCGGATAAAAAGTCCTGGCGGGCCAGATTCTGGCCTGCGAGCCATGTGTTGGCCACCCCGGTTTAAAGTGTTGGAGGGGTAGCCATATTAGTCTGTATCTGCAAAAAAAAAGGAGTCCTGTGGTACCTTAAAGACTAATAGATATATTTGGGCATAAGCTTTTGCGGGTTAGACCCATGGACACAGCTGATGGAATTTTACGCAGGAAAGCTTATGCTGAACTACATCCACTAATCTTCAGAATGACGCAGGGCTTCTCATGGTTTTTTTATGATGGTTTATTCAGTGCTCAGAGCATGAGTCGAGCAAATGTAAGTGAAAAGATCCAGTACAGTGCAAAGAGATATGGCTTTTAGTGGTAGATGGGCTTTGGGAGGGGTAGAAAAAGGGTGCAAGAAGCCCCACCATCTTACCTGAGTAGCAAAAAAGCATGAGTAGCTTAGTATTCACTTGAGGGGTGGGGACAATGGCCAATGAGCCTGCCAGTTGGAGCCGAGGGCAACGCCCCCAGTGCCCCAGGCATGAGCAACTACCACCACACCTTGTAGCCTTTCCTTTCTCCAGCTCCACCCCACCCTGACCTGCTCTTTAACCAGCCTGACTAGGAATTACCTGGGGTTGCCTCTCCCTGTCCTCTCTCCTCCCTACCCCCACACATACCACGTGGTGCTCCATCCCACCCTCCCGGGCTGCTGAGCCCCGCTTCTCAGCCGAGAGAAGGCAATCCCCTGCCGCCGCTGCTGTCGCTGTCTGCCCCCACCACAGGGCCTCTGACCTGGGTACTCGTCCCCTTCTCATCTGTAGGACGGGTGGGGCAGCCACTGTGGAGCCCCCGAAAGTGCAGGGCCTGGGGTGGCTGCCTCACCTTGTCCTATGGATGGGACAGCTCTGATTGGAATGGTCATGTGGCTTGGGGAGGAATGTTTAAGCCTTGGCTCCCTTATATGCATGGTGCCTTCTACAGCAACACATCCCTGGGGGCTGGCAGCACATGCCGTTCCCTTTTAAAGGAACAGTGAACCATGCTAGAAAGCACATCCCTCCTCAGCTGCCCGATCGCCCTGTGCAGCGGGGCGACTGCAGAGGCTTCCAAGAGGCATTCCTCCGTCCTCCATTTTGCCTGACTCGGTCGACTGAAATAAGGGAAGAGTTTTGGCGTAAACCACTTGTGATGATAGCTTTGTTTATTGCTGTTGTAAATATTTAATCTAGATTTCCTCTCCCAGCTAGAGATTTAGTACTTAATTTGAACTGGGTCCTGCAGGATGAAGGTGAGAACAGGAAGTTAAGCACTTGTTTAATTAACATCCTGCAGTTCTATTTACACTTGTACTGAGCTCTTCTTGGGCTACAGTTGTCTAGTATGTAATGCAAGCAATCTGTTTAATAATAAATGTTTTGGCCCAGATCCCTCACTGAGGCTCAGAAGTGCTCAGTTTAGCTCAAGGAAGGCAGTACTAAGGTAGTTTAACTCTACCCGTGGACTTCCCAGCCCTGGCGCTGTTCAGCTGCCAGATCCAGAACCACCTGAGGGAAGAAGCTGTGAGGGAGAAATAGGCCTAAGAAACAGTTGTGGAGAAGTGGGCTTAGCTTAGCCACCTTGCTTGCCTAGCAGCACCCATGTCAGCAATTGCTTCTGGCTGGCAGCAGATTCAGATGGGTGTTGCTGTGTTTAGTGCACTTGGTTCATGTTTTCAAACTTTTTGTCACAGGCACGAGGGTGAAAACATGCTTATTTTTCAAGGAAAACTAAAAGTCTCATATAATCATAAGAGCGGAGGTGTTGGAGTCCTGTGTCATGCCTATGCCTTAATTGTGCCCTAAGACTGCTGTAGGCCTTCCCTTGCGTCCTAAACTGAAATGACCTCGGCAGGCTTCTCATGTGATTAAAAGATGTAATGGTCCCAAATCATACCCAGGTAAAAGCTGTTGTGCTTAAGTAAATGGGCACAGTGAGCACATACCTTTCTCTGCTAAAGTGACCAATAGTACAATGGGTTCTAGTTCTGAAATTATAAGAGGGTAGTGTGGGCATGGAGAGTCAGGGACCAATATGAAACTGGGAGAGGTCTAAGGTTAGCCCCACAGAACAGGTATAGGCAGTGGAGTGGCAGAGGCCAGCCCTTATCACCATGTTATTTAATATGTTTGTCTGGCCCCAGGTTCTGCACACCCCAACAAGGAAAATCATAGCTTCTGCTCAAATCCAGCTGGAGTATTGCATATTGGGATGTCTAGCCACAGGAAGTCATGCTTCCATTTAAAAATGTGATTGGCTCAATTTCTTGCAAATTAGACATTGCCCATGGGTTGGCACATGTTGTCAATGTGGCTTCTGTGGGGAAACTGTTGGAAACCCCCGTCTTGTCCCATGATTTTATTTGCATACAGAATACACTTGACCTAATGTAAAAAGTCTCAGAGGGTCAGTCTGTAGCTTTACAAGTAATGAGTCCTATGGCAGCTTAGCACCTAACAAATGTATTAGGTTGTGAGCTGTTGTGAGTAAAACCCACTTCCTCAGATCAACATGGAGTGGAAATACAGACCCCAGGGCTTCCTCACTCCCTGTTACATAAACCCTGCATTCTGTTTTTCCACACCATTTTCATCTGATGAAATGAGTTTTACTCATGAAAGCTCATGACCTAATATATTCGTCAGTCTCTAAGGTGCCCCAGTACTGCTTGTCATTGGTTGACCTAATGTAGTTTGATAAAATTCACTACCCTCAGAGTCATTCAGCTATCCAAAATTCTCCTAGACTGCTTGCGCATTAGAGCAGTCCATCCACTGATTTCAGTGGAATTTTTTGTCTGGGTTTATAAGGCAAGGCAGATTTGCCCATATGGGACTGGATTCTAATACCCTTACTCACAGTGTTGAAAATCAGCACCTTACTTTGGAAATTCCCCCATGGCTTTGAGTGGGACTATTCAAGAAGTAAGTTACTACTCAAGATTAGCAAGGATAGAAGAACGGTCTTTCACATTGAAATTCTTTATGTTAAAAATCATACTACTATTATAAATGAATGGAAATTATATTGAATAAGTTCCAACAAGCCCTTTTCTCCTACATTAAGTTGTTTTCATAACTTCCATTTTTATTATTTCCTCTCTTCCAAATACAAGTAAAGATGAGTCAAATATAATACTCCTGGAAGCACTCACGTCTGATGAGCTAAAAAAGTCCAGCCTAGCAATTTTGTATTACTTCTGGTACCTTAGAGACTGTGCTTAAAGCTGACTGTGAAGAGATTATCCTAAGTAATAATGTAAGGCTTAGAATAATTTCTCATTACATTGTTTGTGATTATTGCCGCAGTCCTGCTGTTTAACATTATTTTAAATGCAATTTTGTTTGTTGCTGCTTTGGGTGTTAGGTTTTGCAGTAGAGTTAGACATAGAACAAGCATACACCTTCAGTTTGGAGGACTTATATATATTAGATGAATAGAAACAGAGACTGAGATTGGAATTCAGATTGCATTCCGATCTGTGTGGGGGTAGACCCCTATTCCTATGAGGGGACCCATTGACTTCAGTGGGATTCTATGTGATTATAAAGGGTTGCGTCTGCAAATCCAATTGCAGGATCTGGGCCAATGTCTTGCAAATGCTTACAACTAGACATAATGCTTAATCAGCCACTTGGGGGGCATAGACACAGAAATCAATGGGATTATTCACAGTAGTAGGCTCTTTGTTCGGTAGTAAGCATTTGTAGGATCCAGCGGATAATGATTCCATGTGGGGGCACAGAGTGTGTATGACTCATGCCACAGCTGCTGCCATCTTGAACTAACCCATAGTGAGAGACTCTGCAGATAGGCTTAAGGCTGCAGTTTTCATATATCAGGGCAAGACACAGAAAATGTCCTTACAGTTATTTATAGGCCAGTAATTTCATATCTGCTATGATTTACATTGCAGCAAGTTAATACCACTGAACCTTTGTTCAAATATGTTTTGTTTCCCCATGTAAGTGCTTTTGGCATAAGTAAATATCTAAATATGCTAATTCTTTCCCAATCATTCATTTAAAAATATACTTTCACTAAAGTGAGGTCATACCTCCAATGTGTAAATATGTCTATTGGGCTCAATTCCGTGTTACTCTGGTACAAAGCTGGAATAACACAGTGCTGAATAAATGTGAAACAAGCGTGTAAATAAATAATATGAATGCCTATGATTAAACTCTTAATGGCTACGTCTACACGTAAAGCCTACATCGAAGTAGCCTATTTCGATGTGGCGACATCGAAATAGGCTATTTCGATGAATAACGTCTACACGTCCTCCAGGGCTGCCAACGTCGATGTTCAACATCGATGTTGTGCAGCACCACATCGAAATAGGCGCTGCGAGGGAACGTCTACATGCCACAGTAGCACACATCGAAATAAGGGTGCCAGGCACAGCTGCAGACAGGGTCACAGGGCGGACTCAACAGCCAGCCGCTCCCTTAAAGGGCCCCTCCCAGACACACTTGCACTAAACAGCACAAGATACACAGAGCCGACAACGAGTTGCAGACCCTGTGCAAGCAGCATGAATCCCCCGCTGCAGCAGCAGCAGCCAGAAGCCCTGGGCTAAGGGCTGCTGCACACGGTGACCATAGAGCCCCACATGGGCTGGAGAGAGAGCGTCTCTCAACCCCCCAGCTGATGGCTGCCATGGCGGACCCCACAATTTCGACGTTGCGGGACGCGGATCGTCTACACGGTCCCTACTTCGACATTGAATGTCGAAGTAGGGCGCTATTCCGATCCCCTCATGAGGTTAGCGACTTCGACGTCTCGCCGCCTAACGTCGAAGTTAACTTCGAAATAGCGCCTGAAGCGTGTAGCCGCGACGGGCGCTATTTCGAAGTTAGTGCCGCTACTTCGAAGTAGCGTGCACGTGTAGACACAGCTAATAAAATCACTATATTGATTTGGAAGTGACAAGAATAAAAGAAAATCAGTTTTTCTACAAATTCTTCTTAAAATTCCCCATCTAGACTGTGGCTGCTGTAGGCAGCTCTCTGCTTTCCTCTGCAGCTCACTGGAGACGCTGCTTGGGGAGTGAAATTCACCTTCATAGTAGGGAAAAGCTCCAAATGCTGTGTAAGCACTGTGGTTTCAAAGCACCAATGGGCACCATGCGCATCGGCCAGACTGTGTTGGGGTGACCTGAGGAAATGATGATGTGTGGACAGTGAGTTCTGTGGTTTCATGAATCTAGTGATCCAAGACCATGTGTAGGGTGGCACACAGGGCTCCTGGGCTCTATTCTAGCCAATGGGCTGGAGGAATGGTGATGGAGGGGCAGAGGAATTACTCTTTACTTTGTTTGTGGGTTGTCAGCTGGTTTCCATCCCCTGTGCTGTCATGTAGTTCCCATGCACTAAGCACATCTACCTGGTCTTTGTACAGAGCGAGGTGGCATATTTCATGCTCAGTTTCTGTTCTGGCTCTGAACGAGGTGTGTGCCTCCATTTCCGATTACACAAGGATGTTTAAGGCCAGGAGATGACCATATGGGCCATCAGAGACCATTCCTACAAAGCCTTAAAAACCATCGGGCACTTTTCCAATCCAGATCTTATTAGCCACAGCACTTCTGTGCCCTCTCTGGGCTTGAAAAAAATGAATCCAGTTTTCCCTTGATGTGGCTAGTGAGCACTCCTTATCTACTGCTAACTTTAAACATTTGTTCTGCAGCACATCCAGTTTTTGTAAATAGACATTCTGTTTGCAAAACTTACTGGGTATGCTAGGAAGGCAGTGGGCCTCAGGTTATGACCCCTTGTTTACAGTAAGATGCTGTGTTAAACAGCTTATTGGCACCCATCTGTTCCTAGTCCTCCTCTCCCTGCTGCCCCTGAACTTTGCCTCACAATCTCTGATTTAGTCTCTTTTTCTCTAAACTGCAGAGACCACCTTGAGCTAATCTGATTTTATAATTTATACCAGCAGCCTGCTCCAAGCACAATGGCATAATCCTGGTGTCCACCCACCTGGTTACTCCTTGTAGGGTGACACAAGTCCTTCCCATCTCCCCAGAAGCATCTCTTGTGCAGTGTCCAAGCCCTCTCACTGAACCCTCACAGACATTAAGTTCACTGCCTCCAAAGAGACAGTGTTTGCATTAGCTGGTACTTTAGCACAAGTCCCACACTTTCATCTCATGACTACCAATGAGTTTTTTTTTTTAAATAAAACAAGAATAGGTTTATTAACAAAGAACAGATATTTAGCTGATAATAAGTAAGAAGAGAAAACACAGATATGGTTACCAGTAAAATAAAACCAATCCCTTTTCTAGTGATCCAAACTTAATTTTAGCAAAACAAAAAGCAGTCAAGTAGCACTTTAAAGACTAACAAAATAGTTTATTAGGTGAGCTTTCGTGGGACAGACCCGCTTCTTCAAGTGGGTCTGTCCCAAGAAAGCTCACCTAATAAACTATTTTGCTAGTCTTTAAAGTGCTACTTGACTGCTTTTTGTTTTGAAAGTGTGTAGACTAGCACGGCTTCCTCTCTGTTAATTTTAGCAAGTTACAGTCTTGGTCTAAGAGGTTTCTCACCTATAGTCATTTGTCAGAGAGTTTTAACTCCCATGGTTGAAAGGATCTATTTTTCTTCAGAGTTCAAAAGATCTGGCCTCTTGTTTCTCCAGTAATGGATAACAAAACAGCTTGTTGACTCTACTTACATCTTCTCAAAGTTCATTGACCTTGTCTCAAGAGGCATAAAGGCTTCCTAGTTGTGCAGTCTTCATTAAGTGGTCACCTCCTGCCACTTGTCTGCTTGATGGTTTTGTTTACCTTACTTGCAAATATGTTTTTCATTATCCTTGGTCTCACCTTGCTTAATTTACCCTGCAGGCTCAAACTGGCAAAACAAATTTCCTTTGTCTAGGACAGGTGAGGTCTAACTAGCGGTATTTCCCCAGAAACAACAGTAGGGAGAGGCAGCACCTAAGCATCTTGTATCAGAGATGTAGCGGCATTAGTATGTATTTTTGAGAACAAGAAGTCCTGTGGCACCTTATAGACTAACAGATATTTTGGAGCATAAGCTTTTGTGGGCACAGACCCAGTTCTTCAGATGCATGAGTGGGTCTTTGCCCATGAAAGCTTATGCTCCAAAATATCTGTTAGTCTATAAGGTGCCACAGGACTTCTTGTTGTTCACATAAGCATCATGTTTCTTAATTTCTGAACAGTAGTTGAGTGCTGTGTCATAGAGAGCTCTAATATGTAGACTCGGGTAGCAGAAGAAAAGGGGGCAAAATGGATTACAAATAGTTTAATGAATGAGAACGTATCAGTGAAAATAAATATCTGAAGGCATAGACACTATAACCAGTCAGGTGCCACAAATCAATATTTGGACCTCTTTGTTTACCTTGATATGAATAGCAAGCCACTAAGGGGAAAATCCTGGTCTGCCTTGGGCAAAGCAGAAGCATAGGGATGCAGAGACTTCCTCTTACTTTCCTCTCATGTGCTCCAGTCTACCTACACTGAATACAGATCTAACAAGACACTGAATGTTGCAGTGGGGATGTGGCTAATGTGCCAGTCTCATTCCATGGAACCCAAGGAGCGTGGGGGAGCGGAGCTGTCTGCCCTGGTCTCCCAGTGACAGATGCCAGTGTTCTCTCTAATTTTCTCCCCCAGGAGCAAAACAATTTTGTCTGTGCACCAAGGTATATGCAGAAGAACACGTGCTGCCCGCTGTGGGTGCTCTGCTAATCAGCTGGGTGGCACCTAAATCTCTCCCAGGTGGTCGCCCAAACACTCAGCTGATGGGATACACTGGTTCGTGCCCTCATCGGCTGCAGGCACTAGGAGGCCAGGGAGGCTCTTTTGCTCACTATCTCCTTCTCTTGGCATACCTTAGCTTCTCTGGGTATGTCTGCGCAACAATTAAAAAGCTTCCACAGCACTGAGTCTCAGAGCCCAGGTCAGCTGGCTTGAGCTTGCAGGGCTGAGGCAGTGGGGCGATACAATTGTGTGGTAAATGTTTGAGCCCAGGCTAAAATCCAGGCTCCTACCCCTCCCGCAGCTTGTAGGGTTTCTCTGCCCAGGCTCCAGAACAAGCCTGAATGTTCACGCTGCTGTTTTATAGCCCTGCAGCCCAAGCTCCATGAGCCAGGATCAGCTAACCCAGGCCAGCTATAGACAAGCCACAGGTCTTTTATTGCAGTGCAGATGTATCCATCATGACAGAATGTTGCCCAATAATTTTAAAAGTAGCTAGACTGGCTGATGACACTAAGGGTAGGCAAGGACAAAACAAAGTTATTTCAACATAACAGCCATTATTTCAAAATATCTATCCAAGCGTCAACAAAATGCAACCAGTCTTTTGAAATAACTTTGAAATACCAGTTGGCTTATTTTGAAATAGACAAACTGCATTCTGGAAGGAATAACACCTATTTCAAAATAGCTGTTGAGTGAGGGAATAGAGCCTATTTTGAAATAAGTCATAGTGCATTCAGTGGCTCTATTTCGAAATAGGCTATTTGCGGGTAGATGCTGTATTTCGAAATAGCTGAGCTCAATATCAAAATGGATTTTTCTGTGGATCAGTGTTATTTCACAACGAGCTATTCCAGAATAACTCTTTGGCTATGTCTACACTTGCCCATTTCTTTGAAGGGGCATGGTAATCAGCCACATTGGAGAATACTAATGAAGTGCTGGATGAATATGCAGCACTTCATTTGGCTAATTCTCCCTGCAGCAACTTCAAAGTGTCAAACTTCAAAGTGTCGGCATGCTGTGTAGCCGTGGGCACTTAGAAGTGCCCACGCTACTTCCAAGTGCCTTTATTTCCAAAAATTTTGGGGCGCAAAGGCACTTGGAAGTAACGGGAGCACTTTGAAGTGCCTGCGGCTACACAGCATGCTTGCATAACACTTCAAAGTTGCCGTGGGGAGAATTAACCAAATGAAGTGCTACATATTCATCGCAGCACTTCATTAGTATTCTCCAATCTGGCTGATTACTATGCCCCCTTAAGGGGGCAAGTGTAGACATAGCCTTTCAGATTAGCTTATTTTGAAATAAGGCTGCTGTGTAGATATACCGAGACATCATGGCTATGAATATATTAGTGAGTTTTATCAAAAAAAAAAGCAGTCATGTAGCACTTTAAAGACTAAAAATATAGTTTATTAGACAATGAGCTTTCATGGGACAAACCCACTTCTTCAGATTTATAGCCTTACCAGAACAGACTCAATATATAAAGCACAGAGGTCCAAAAATTGTTATCAAGTTTGGCAAATCAGATAGAAGAGCAGAAAGAGGTGTGTGTTGGGGCAGTTAACAGTTAGGTCAAACATCAAAGTATGTGAAAGAGTCATTATAATGGGTCAGGTAATTGCTGTCCCTTTTCAAACCATGTGTTAATGTGTCAAATTTGAATATGAATGTTAGTTCTGAACATTCTCTCTGTAGGAGGTTGTTAATGTCTCTTTTCTCCAGAACACAGACTCTCAGGTCTTTAACAGAATGGCCCACTCCATTAAAGTGCTGGCTGACAGGTTTGTGTATTTGGAGATTTTTGATGTCTGCTCTATGGCCATTCATTCTTCGTCGAAGAGCGTTTGCAGTTTGCCCTATATACATGGTGTGTGGGCATTGCAGGCACATCATGGCATATATGGTGTTAGCTGAGGAACAGGAAAATGTGCCAATGATTCTGTAATTAACATGGTTAGGTCCAGTGATGGTATCTCCAGAATTGATATATGTACAAAGTTGGTAGCAGGGTGTGTTGAAAGGAAAAGTTCCAGGATTAGTATCATCGTGGTTGCTAGTGAGAATCCTCATAAGGTTGGCAGATTGTCTATAGGAGAGAACAGGCCTGTCACCTAGGGCCTTCTGGAATGTGGCATCCTGATTTACTTTGGTTGTAGGTCTCTAATGATGTATTGCAGTGGTTTGAGTTGGGAGCTGTAGGTACTAATAAGTGGTCTGTTAATGAGTGGCTTTATTGGGCCTATCTTGGATTAGCTGTTTTCTGGATATTCATTTGGCTCTGTCAATTTATTTTTTTACTTCTTCCAGTGGGTAATTCAGGTTTATGAATGTTTAGTAGAGATCTTGTAGTTTTTGGTCTCTATCAGTAGGATCAGAGCAAATGTGATTGTATCTCAGGACGCGACTCTAAACAATGGATCATGTGGTGTGCATAGGATGGAAGCTAGAAGCACGTAGGTAAGTGTAGTGATCAGTGGGTTTCCAGTAGAGAGTGGTATTGATCTGACCATCAGTGATTTATACTGTCGTGTCCAGGAAATGTATCTCTCATGTGGAGTGGCCAAAGCTCAAATTGATGGTGGGGCGCAGACTGTTAGCGAGTTTTGCTGACTAAACCCTGGTTCTGTCAACAAAACTAGTGAAGCGTCCACACAAAATGTGTTTTGTTGACAGTATGTTGACAAAAGTCAGCACTTCCAGCAACAACACTCTGCATCTCCCAGATGAGGAAAAAGCTCCTTTTGTTGACAGGTTCTATCAACAAAAACACTGTGTGAACACTCTGGTGGGTCCTTATCTCAACAGACAGGGCATCCAGGAAAATGGGGAGCCCTGTCTGCTGTGCTTCTGGGTTCCTGTTTTGTCGAGAGAGCAGCTGGGCAGTCTGGCCGCTCTGTCGACAGAGCGGAGCGCTCTTCTGATTGGGCTTTGTGTGTGGCTGCACTCTGTCGACAGAAGTTTTGATGAGAAATCTCTTCCAACAGTCACTTCTGTCGACAGATCTCTGTGGTTTAACTGTAGCCCATCTGTAAATAGCTTTGAAAGCCAGACCAAAATCTGTTACAAGTTATTTGGTGAAACTAATTTTACCAGTTAGAAAATATCCCATATACTTTATGGTATAAAAGTGAACTACAAGAAAGCCCACATACCCAAAATAATCAGAAGCTATAGGCTAAGAGGAACTCAGAATCCCACTACAGAATAGAGATTAAAAAAGGCCTTAGGGTGACTCAAGTTAATACACTTAAGCCATCTGCTCAGTGTTTGTAAGCAGCAAAAAGGCAAACAAGATCTTGGAATGCATTATCCCATAGCAATAAATACAAGTACAATTCTAGCTGAGGATCTACAAGGCTAGCACCCCCATCACAATCTTGGTTTGAAAGGATATAAGGTATATGAAGGGCTGTGTCTAACAGCCTGCATTTTCTTTATGGTGTAACCTGGCATTAAATAAATATTTTAAAAATGTACATTCATTTAAAAATATATTTTAGAGATTTTTCAAGTACGAAACAGGAAAGATACAGAGTTACATGGCCATGGGTTTGGTGGCGCTAGCTGTTAAGCAAGAGAATCCACCCAACATTACAGTGATACAGAAATCTGCGTAGAGGGGTTAATAGCTAATATGTATTTTACAAATTTTATAAAACTTACATTTATCTGGTGTGGGGATTGCCCATAGATATCAGAATGAAGCCAGATAGATCAGTCTAGCCATTTTTAAGTTACAGCAGGGCAGAGACTATTATTACTTGAACTGTACCAATATCTAGAGGCCCCAGCCAAGATCAGGACTGTATTGTGCCCAGCATTACAAAGATAGATGCTGAGAGTGAGAGCTCACGTTTTACAGAAGAGCACAGACAATGGAAGTATTACTACAATTATAGGTGAGGAACTGAAGCATAGCTAGAAAAACTAACTTGCACAGGGCTGCATAGCTAAGGGAGATTATAGAGGCTACAAAAATAAAAAACTCAGTATTAGTGGGGGATTCCAACTATCCCCATATTGACTGGGTACATGTCACCTTGGGGTGGTGTGCAGAGATAAAGTTTCTTGATGCCTCAAATGACAGTTGCTTGGAGCAGCTAGTTCTAGAACCCACAAGAGGAGAGGCAGTTCTTGATTTAGTCTTATGTGGGGCACTGGATTTATTCCGAGAGGTAAGCAGAGCTGGACTGCTTGGAAATAGTGACCGTACTGTAATAAAATGTCACATCTATGTGGTAGGAAAAACACCTCAACAGGCCAACACTGCAGCATTTAATTTCAGAAAAGGGAACTACATAAAAATGAGGAGGTTAGTTAAAAGCAATTAAAAAGCACAGTGTCAAAAGTAAAACCCCTGCAAGCTTCCTGGAAACTTTAAAAAAACTCCATAGCAGAGGTCTAATTTAAATATGTACCCCTAATTAAAAAACACATTAAGAGAACCAAAAAGTGCCACCACGGCTTAACAACCAAGGAGAAGACGCAGTGAGAGATAAAAAAGCATCATTTAAAAAGTGGACGTTATATACTAGGGAGGTAAATTGAAAGGAGCATAAACTCTGTCAAATTGAGTATAAAAATATAATAAGGATGGTCAAAAAAGAGTTTGAAGAACAGCTAGCCAAAAACTCAAAAATAATAGCAAAATGTTTTTTAAGTACATCAGAATCAGGGAACCCGCTAGGCACCCAGTGGGGCTACTGGATGATCGAGATGCCAAAGGAGCACTCAAAGATGATAAGGTCATTTTGGAGAAACTAAAAAATTCTTTGCTTCAGTCTTCACGGCTGAGGATGTTGGGGAGATTCCCAAAGTTCCCATAACAAAAGAACTAGGGTGTCACCAAATGAAATTAACAGGTAGGTTTAAAACAAACATAAGGAAGTGTTTCTTTAAGCAGTACACAGTCAACCTGTGGAACTCCTTTGTCAGAGGATATTGTGAAGACTAGGACTTTAACAGGGTTCAAAGAAAAAGCCTAGATAAATTCATGGAGGTCAAGTTCATCAATACTTGTTTGCCTGGATGAGTAGGAGTGGTCTCCCTAGCCTCTGTTTGTCGGAGGCTGCAAATGGGTGTTGGTGGGATGTGAGTGAGAGGGAATCACTTGATAATTATCAGTTCTGTTCACTCCCTCTGGGGCACCTGTCTTTGGCCACTGTCAGAAGACAGGATGCTGGGCTAGACGGACCTTTGGTCTGACCTAATATGGCCATTCTGACGCCTGCCTTTATTAAGGAAAACTCTTCAATGACTTTCATACTATATGTCTTTTTTAAAGTGAAGAATATACCCCAGTCTGACCATTAAGGTTAATGAATTTTAATATTTGTAGTTCTAGAATAGCTTAAATTAATTTTAAAAGACATATATGTTTCTCTTTTCCATTATATTGTTACTGCAGAGCTGAATTAAGGTTATTTGAGCACCTTACTTGTACATTTCTTCACCTTTGTTGCTGTATTTCTTTTAAGTTTAACTTTACCTTTGAACATCTTGGTTTTATGATGCTTGGGGATAATTACATTTTATCATGTCTTTCACCCTTCTATTACAGATATGTACTTGTAATCTTAACTCCATTCTATTTTGCTTTTTTGTCTAGTAACATAGATAAAATTTTCAAAAGTATGTTAAGTAATTTAGGAGTTTCTTCCCATTGAAACTTAGGCTCTAAAGGCTTAAATTACTTTTGAAAAAATTTGGACGGTAGGTTCCTAAATCACTTGGACACATTTGAAAAATTTCCAATATACTTTAATAGGTCTCAGGACAACAGCCATGATCACTGCTAACCAGAACCAAAGTATCATCCTGAAGAGTATAAATGTATGCTTTTTATTTTAAGAGGCAGCTAGAGCTTTGGACAGGCATTTGAGAAATTAAACTAAAATATAGAAAAAAATGCTATGCTGACTGAAATAAATGTTGCCTGGATACTTTTAGTATAGGAATAAGGGGATTTTGATGTTGGCAGGCCCTTTCGAAAAGGACCCCCGTGTAGATGAGCAATGGGCGAGTGAGCCATGGCACTTTCAAAGTGCCATGGCCAGCAGCATGCTAATGAAGTGCTGAATATTCATTTCAGTGCCTCATTAGTATTCTTCGATTTGGCCACTAGCGTGGCCATTTCAAAGTTTTTTGTAAGTGTAGACATAGCCAGTGTGAGAGAGATACAGAATGAGAGGCATAAAATTATTGTGCATAAACCCTGAGTTTATGCTAAAAGAATGAATCCTTCAGTAACCTCAGCTGCATGGTTTTGCAGTTTGTATACAAATGATTTTCAACAATAAATGTTAGGGGACACCAGATAGGTGTGGAATGTATCAAATTATGGAACTAGAAGGAGTAACAGCCCTTGAAATGGGACATTTAAGAAGTATGGTGGCAAGCGTCCAAGTAATTTCAAATAAGACTCAATATAGTAGTAATGGGGTATGTGGTAATGGTTCAAATCTGGGTCTTTTTAACAGCAGGTAGATTACTCAAAAGGAATTTAAATGTTGATAAAAATCTCATTTACTAGGGCAACAATGGCCTCTAAGTTATGAGAAATAAAAATTGCACACCCCTGGCAACTCTGTGTTAAAACACATTGGCTGAAGCAGCAACTACAAAATAGAAGAGGAAATAAATAATGGATGACTTGGTGGTTCCTCTTTGCATCGTTAAAAAAGCAAGAGAGAATGGAATAGCATTGAAAGGAAGCAAAGGTATAAGCTTTTTAAAAGGAAGAACTGTCAACATTCTCTGGATCCAGCTTGAAATCACTAAAACCATGGAATGAGAAAAATGCAAATAAAAATGACATAATTTACTGAAGAAGAGCTCATATCTTCTGATAGGCTATATTCACCTCTTTGAGTTGACATATTATCAATGTGTTATATTTTAATATGTGTGGTTTAAAAATGATTCATATGCACCTAAAGGTTGTGCTATGTGCATTTTGAAAGCTAAGCAAATAAAATAAAAAAATCTTGTTGCAGGAGGGATATGCAAATATTTTTGACAGCAAATGCCCAATCATTCCCCACAATAACTCTCATGGTAGCCACAACATTCGTTTCAAATCTGATGATCTCCTCAGCCATGACTGATTAAATATCAAGTGGTTGCTTTACATCCCCTATTTTCAGTTTCTTTGATACTCCAATAAAGCTATGGGATCAGCTCCAGCTTTGATTAAAATCTGTAGGAGTTTAGCCTTCTACTTCAATGGGAGCAGGATGAGGCCATAATGGTGAAATGTAACATCACAACCATTTCCAGAATGCTCCCTCTCTCTCTTGCCCCATCATTTCGCTACCTAGGTGCAAGTATGGCCAGCTCAGCCTTTAGTTACACTGGTCAGTAATTGCTTGTTTGAGGAGCCCTGTTAAAACAAATGGGACAACTTGGGTAAGTGCTATTAGTCTTACTGAATGCTGAACAGGCCACAACTGAAGTCTAGCTCCACTGTGCTAGGCACTAAGGAAATTTAGTGATAGACAATCCCTGCACCAAAGAGTATACAAAATAAATAGATGAGATCAAGAAAATGTGGGAGTGGAAGCAGAGAGGTAAAGCATCTCACCCAAGGAAAGTCACACATCAGAGCTAGGAATAGGCTACCAGCCTCCTGATTCCTACTCTATTGCTCTCTCTACCGTCTCTAGATAATTATCCCTGTGAGTAAGGTCTACACGCTATAGTCCTTAAGGATGGCAAATAGTTTGATTATGTTGTTCTCTGTTATTTTCTGGTATGTTCATCCTCTCTTTCTTAAATTATGTGGGCGGGGTTGTTTCTTTTCTTCTCTTCTCTTCATTCCCTCTGCAAGCCTCATGGTCTTTGTTCTTTGGCCTGCCCGTTTGGGGAAAACTTTACAAAGTGTCCAGTTATGCACTGTACTCTGATCAGGTTGGGAATCATTCCAATCCCTTGCAGAAATGAGTTCCGTAACTTTGAGTCTTTTACAGAGGATGCCTTGTCTCTTGTTCCTAAAAGTTTTACACTGAACACAGTCAGTGCTGGCATCTCTGAGCTCTGTTGCTTTGTGCTTTGCTGCTGGCTGATCTCATAAAAGGCCTGATCTTGTACCACTGAAGTCAGTGGAACTTTTGCCATTTGCTTCAAATGGGTCTGGATCAGGCCCTAAAATAACCTCCCCGTTGCCAATTCAGGGCTTGAAGATTGGAACCTGGAAACAAATTTACTGCATGCTGACAATGTTACTTTGATTGGTGATGAAACCTTTGCAACCAGATTGCCAAGCTCTGTGAACATCTGAATACCAGACATTAGAACCTGCTGAGGACCCAGTGAAGAATGTACAGGACTGGTGAAATGTGCTTGTGCCAGGTTTCCTTGCTCAGAAGGCATACTGCAGCATATTGCATGAGCTGAAGTCTTTGTATGCAAGTGTTGCTGATGTCGGAAACACAGGATTATGATTTAACCACAGGATCAGACAGGCAAAGCTAGTCTGTGATGGATAAAATCCTTATTAAACTATGAATATTTAACAACAGAAGAGGAAATTTGGAAACAGCACTATAGGTCTCAGTCTGTAGTCATTTTGCAAACAGAGCAAATGCAAAATCAGGTTTTTGGGCATTTATCTGGTAAAAAAGTTTTGCTCCTTTTTCCTGTTCCCCTCCCAAAACTGGATCTAGTGTGAAAGTCAATGTTCAGATAGAAGAGAATTAGACCATGTGGAAACAACAAACAAACCAACAAAAAAAACTAACCACTAAAACGTTATAAATATGACCCAGTTAGGACCCACTCCTGCAGATAATGGGACTTATCAGATTTCAACTGTAAATTTGTTGGAATAAAACAGCATGGAAAACAGACAAAGATGGTCCGTAGGATAAGAAGTGGTGATTGCGAACACACATCAGATCAATAACATGCACTCAAATCCTTTAATTTGCATAGTCTGATAACTGATGCACTCAGTTCAAAGGACACAGTGCTGTAACTACTGTTTTTGTTCTGTAATCTTCTGGTTTGCTTATTGGCGGATTAGCAGAAGCAGGCAGAACCCCTGGAAATGACACAAGCATGAGCTCATACATTTGTAGTACCCAGAGGTACTGAGACCTCATCCAGGGTGAGTGAAGTCTCTGCTCTACAACCTCACTTAAGAGCCAGCTGGCATTTAGCTCACGGGGTAGAATGCAGGGCTTTAGCCCTTCTGCTCATAGGTTCTATTCCTAGGGCCAGCAACCTGTGTCTGTCAGTATTACATATTTATTACTGGAAGAGAGTTCGCAGCAGTTCCCCCTGTCTGGCTGCTGGTAACAAAACAGTCTCACTTTCTCTTCCATCTGGGAACACACATTAACACTTAACTCCTTCTCATAGTTACATTCTGAGTCAACAGTCCCTTCCCCTCTGGGACTAGTTGAGTCCTACTCATCCCCATTATGGCTCTATGTATCATGCATATGAGGGAAGGATAGAGAGTAGCTGCTGTGCGCCCAGTAAACAGGTTAAGTTGTGAAAGAAGCACTGGTTGCATCCCTAAAACTGAGTGGGCAAGGAAGTAAATTGCATCCTCCCAGGAGCAAATGGCGAGCAGGGAAGATGTGGCAAGGCAAGTCTGGTTAGGTCTACACTAGACTTTAAAGTCAACTGTAGATACACAATTCCAGCTATAGCAATTGTGTAGCTGGAATTGACTTATTTGCAGTCAACTTACCTGGCCATCCTCAGTGAGGGAGACTGATGGGAGAAACTCTCCTGTTAACCTCCCTTAGTCCTCATGAGATTGAGGAGTAGAGGGGTCAACCCTGGATAATTCAGTTTTGCGAGTCCCCACTAGGTGCACAAAATCGAACCCCGGAAGATCAACCCTGACTGGGGGAGGGAGTGGGGGCTCTGCTTCTGTGCTTTCTCCTGTACCATTCATTTCACAGGGCTCAGCTTAACAGTTCAGTCTAGCTCCAAATAATGCTCAATACCAGTAGCTTTGTTTTTCACTGCTCTACCCAGTGTGGCTACGTATGTAAAGAAACTCACAACAGGCAACACGCATTTAGATACCAGTTTAAAATACTCTGCAGCTAGCACGGGTAATGTGTTTTTACAGACATTTTCAAATATTCCTGCTTTTAAGCAGGAAAGATAAACTCACTCTTGAACTACAGCCTCACACTGTAAGAAATATTTTTAATTGCCTTAGCAGTCAACTCTGGGTTGAAATAAGAGTTACTTGTATACATGGACTGGCAAATTTCAGTCTGATTCAGTTGGAAATTACTAAGATCATGTACACATATTAAATTTGATTATCAATACATAATTTTAAAACATTACATTGAAGAACACAGAATTGTACAGAACATTTTTTGGTTGTTGATTTTTTTTGTTCTGTGCAGCACCCGGCATGTTCACTAACTTTCCAATGTAATTATTGTGGCTGGTAGTAAAATACAAAAAGATGTGTTGATCCACAGAAAGGTAAGTTCTAATGCAATACTCTTTATCAGCTCCCTGATAATTGTGACATCCATTTTACAGGGACATTTGCCAGGGAATAGATTCACTACAATACATTTAGGCTTACTCAGAGTCCTGAATAGATGGCACATCTAAGCCGTGTCTACAAGTGCACGCTACTTCGAAGTAGTGGTACTAACTTCGAAATAGCGCCCGTCACGGCTACACGCGTCGGGCGCTATTTCGAAGTTAACTTCGACGTTAGGCGGCAAGACGTCGAAGTTGCTAACCCCATGAGGGGATAGGAATAGCGCCCTACTTCGACGTTCAACGTCGAAGTAGGGACTGTGTAGTCGTTGCGCGTCGCACAACGTCGAAATTGCGGGGTCCTCCATGGCGGCCATCAGCTGAGGGGTTGAGAGACGCTCTCTCCAGCCCCTCAGCTCAATGGTGGCCGCGTGGAGCGGCCCCTTAAAGGTCCCCTCCCCCTCCCTTCCTCTGCAGGAAGCTGAGGGAATGTGCAGGCGGCAGCCCAGACACGCGGCCAGCCTGCACGTCCCTCAGCCATTCAAACCAGCCACCCCAGCTGCGATGGCTGCCCGGCAGCGCCCCCAGGGGACCCCCCCCAAGGGGAGCCAGGGCAGCCAGCCCAGCCAGGCGGGCAGCCAGCCCAGCCAGGCGGGCAGCCAGGCTGCCAAGCGGCAACGGGGCCCCTCCTGGACGGAGGCCGAGCTGCGGGACCTGCTGGGGCTCTGGAGCGAGGAGGAGGTGCTCAAGGTAATGGGGAGCAAGAGGCGGAACGCGGATGCATTCGCTTGGCTGGCCGACGGCCTGGCTGCCCAGGGTCACCCTGCCCGCACTCCTGATCACGTCAGGAGTAAGGTGAAGGAGCTGCAGCAGGGTTACTCCCGGGCCCGGGATGCGGCTAGCCGATCTGGGGCCACCCCCATCACTTGCCCCTTTTACAGGGAGCTCAGGGACATCCTGGGCCCCCGGCACACCTCCTCCCTTCCGGCCACCCTTGATACTTTGGCCGACGAGCCCCAGCAGGCCCTTCAGCTGGAGTCCGCCCCGGAGGTAAGCCCTGCACCCCGGGGGCCCCCCCCGGAGGCCACCCCCGGGACATCGCGGCAGGAGGAGGAGAAGGAGGTGCGGGGGGCTTCTCCTCCACAGAATCCGGGCTGCAGATCCTCCTCCTGCCATCCCGGAGCAGCAGCCGGGCCTCCGCCCCCCGGGGATCTCCGGACCGTGGCAGTGGACCGACAGGTATGTACCCCCCTCTGGTGTACACCCCTGGGCTTGAGGGGTGGGGGGTAATAGATATGTGTCCAGGGCCCCCCACATGCTCACATGGCCATGGCCCCAAGGACAGCAGGGCCATGTCCCTCACAGCAGTGCATCAGCCCCCGCCCCCCGCCCACCCCGCATGACAGTGCCATGCCCCATCCCCGGGGCAGGGGGGAGCAGAACCTCGAGGGGCCCCCGGGCGGAGGGGGTGGGACACCCCACAGCAGCAGCAGCAGCAACAGCAGCAGCAGCAGCATGTGATGGGGTGGGGGGAGTGCAAAAGGGAGACTCAGGCTAGATATGAGCAACAAGAGCCGAATAGCTCCCAGGGGCAAAGGATGATCCTGGGGCTACAGCTGGCAGGTGACACCTCTGCCCTGAACAAAGAGGAGGGAGGAGCCGAGCTGGCTTGGAATTGGGGGGGGGAGGGCGGGGGCCACAGGTAGAGGCTAGGGGAAGGGAGAGCTGGAAGGCAGCCAGCCTGAGAAGGGGGAAAGCTGCATCCCAGAGGGGCACCCCTTGGGGTCTTCTCCCCACGACGGGTTGGAAGGACTGTCTCTTCTGACAGCTGGTGCTGTCACTCCTGGGAGAAACTGGGCATCTGTGGCCTAAGAAACCTCTCCTGTCAGACCCTGCGGAGTGAAGTGAGAGTCGCTCCCACCAGGGGACGGGGTGCAGTGCAGGGGGATCCCTGAACCCCATCCATCACAGCAGTATCTCCCGGGGACAGGGATGGGGAACCTGCAGCACAGGGCTGGGGGGACAAAGGCCACGGCTTGGGGCCCACACTAACGCCTGTCTCCATTCTTCTTCCCCCCTCCTCTCCTGTGTCCCGCACCTGCATCATCAGAAGGATCGGAAGAGAGCGCCGGCAAGGCATCAGTGGTCCCGGAGAGCCCTCTGGGGCCATTGCTCCAGGCAAGCCCCTCGGCCGAGGACCGACCGGCCCCACGGTGGGCTAGACGGAGGACCCTGCGCCACCACCAGCCGATGGCGACGGACCCCCAGCTGCTGGCCATCCACCGTCGGCAGCTGGAGGTCGCGGAGCAGCACCTGCAGCTGCAGGAGCGGGCACTGGCCTGCCGCCAAGAGGCATGGGGGGCCTACATGGAGACTTTCAACCGCCTCATGGACTACCTGGCCCCCCATGCCGCGCCGGCCGTCGCAGTGCCCGACGTGCCTGCTCCACCTGCTGCACCACCAGCTGCTCCGCCCGTCGCCGTCCCGTCCGCCGTCGCCCCGCCACCCACCGCCGAGGGCCAGAGTGCTGAGGGACCCCTGGAGCCAGCTGAGACTCGCCGGGCATATCTTCCGGTCTGGCCCGCCCCCAGCCAGCCCTGGACAGGGCTGCGGCTGCGGCGGGGCTCCCAGCTGCCCACGCCCAGTGCCGGACTTTAGGGGCAAGGGGCCCGGGACGTGGCCCCCCCCTTGTATATAGTTTGAACTTATTATTTTGTGCCCCCTGTTTGCCCCGTCCCCCCCATGTAAATAGTTCTCCCCTTTATCCTCCCTGGTTTTCTTTTTATTACTGAGCACACTTTTTTCTTACTATTGTTTTATTTGTACATATTACTTTGGTTCCACACATTGTATATAGTTTGTTCTTGTTTTATACATTTATAGTTACAAAAAAAAGTTCTCAAAGAAAAAGCAGTTTAAGTTCAGCCACAAGTGCGTGCTGTCATTTGTCCAGGAAAAGTGGGAGAGGGGTGCGGTTGGGTGCTCCATGGTGTGGGCGTTGGGGCAGGAGTGTGGTGGAGGAAGGGGCGGGCAGTGGGGGGCCTGGCAGAGTTCACCCCGCGGCCTCATCATCGAAGTGGGCCCGCAGGGCCTCCCGGACCCGGGTCCCTTCGGGGTCCACCTGCCGACTGGGGGCAGTGGGTGGCTGCACGTCGGCCCTGCCGGCCTCCACAGCCCAGCCCTGGAAAAAGGCCTCCCCTTTGCTCTCCACCAAATTGTGCAGGGCGCAGCAGGCACCCACAATCAGGGGGATGTTATTGGGGCCCGCATCCAGGCGGGTCAGGAGACATCTCCAGTGTCCCTTCAGGTGCCCAAATGAGCGCTCCACCACCTGGCACGCGTGGTTCAGGCGCTGGTTGAAGCGCTCCTGGCTAGCGGAGAGATGGCCCGTGTACGGGTGCGTGAGCCAGGGCCGGAGGGGGTATGCTGCATCTGCGATGACGCAGAGGGGCATGGTGGTGTCCCCCAGAGGGATCTCCCGCTGGGGAATGTAGGTCCCCGCCTCCAGCCGGCGGCACAGGCCCGAGTTCCGGAAAACCCGGGCGTCGTGGGTGCTGCCAGGCCAGCCCACATAAATGTCCTGGAAACGTCCCTGGCTGTCCACCAAGGCCTGGAGGACCACAGAATGGTAGCCCTTGTGATTCAGGTATCGTCCTCCACTGTGATGCGGGGCGTGGATGGGGATGTGAGTCCCATCCAGAGCCCCGAAGCAATTGGGGAAGCCCAGGGTGGCAAAGGCCGCGATGGTGGCATCTGGGTCCCCCAGCCTCACGAGCCTGTGCAGGAGCAGGGCGTTGATGGCACGCACAACCTGCAGGGAAAGCACATGGGACAGCCCCAATGAGGGGTGAGCAGGGTGTGCGTGGCCCTGCCCTGCCCTCCTCTGCCCTGCCCTGCCCTCCCCCGCCCTCCCCTCCCCTCCTCTGCCCTGCCCTGGCCTCCTCTGCCCGGGCCCCCCTCCCCTGCCCTGCCCTCCCCCCGTGGGTTCTCTTACCTCCATGAGGACAGCCCCGACGGTGGCCTTGCTGACACCAAACTGCTGCCCCACGGATCGGTAGCTGTCGGGAGTGGCCAGCTTCCAGACAGCGATGCCGACCCGTTTCTCCACTGTGAGGGCACGCCGCATGGCGGTGTCCTGGTGCCTGAGTGCGGGGGTGAGTCACTGGCACAGCTCCATAAATGTCTGCTGGCTCATCCTGAAGTTCCTGAGCCAGCGGTCGTCGTCCCACTCCCCAAGCACCAGCCGCTCCCACCAGTAGGTGCTGGTGGGGTAGCTCCACAGCCGCCGGCGTGTGAGGCGGGGATGGGGGCGGCGTGCTGCAGGGTTGGGGGTTGAGCCCTGCTGCCCTGGGGGCAGCTCCTCCTCCGGGGTAGCAAGGAGGTGCTCAGTTGCCTCCCGCATGGCATGGAGCAGGGCAAGCCCTGCTTCTGCCGGGAGGGCTGGGTGGACCTCTGGCTGCTGCTGCTGCTGCTGCTGCTGGGGGTCCATGCCTGCGTCGCCCGGGGTCTGTGTGCCTATGGCTCCTCAGACCGCGTGCTGTGCAGGCTGAGTGTGTCTGGGAGGGGCCCTTTAAGGGAGCGGCTAGCTGTTGCCCCGGAAGCGCTAGTCCGCCCTGTGACCCTGTCTGCAGCTGTGCCTGGCATCCCTATTTCGATGTGTGCTACTTTGGCATGTAGACGTTCCCTCGCTGCGCCTATTTTGATGTTGTGCTGTGCAACATCAAAGTTGAACATCGACGTTGCCAGCCCTGGAGGACGTGTAGACGTTATTCATCGAAATAAGCTATTTCGATGTAGGCTTCATGTGTAGACGTAGCCCTAGTGTGTTTAAATGCCACTGCTATTTATCTGTAGCTAATAAGCTGCTGGCTCATTTAAACTGTCCACTGCACTGATGCTGATATCTGGTATCAAAGTTTCAGATGGGACATGTCCCAAATGTCCACCACCATGTCGCTGTATGTGCACTTATTTAGATAAGGGGCAGTTTAAATGTGTATGTGGTATCTGGATATAAAGACTGGCTTCTCATTTGGAGGCCCCTGCTAAAATCTGCACTGTGGTTTGGAGCACCAGAACAGCTTCTTCTACATGGACTCTTCATTTAGAGAACTACACTGTTGAGACCACACCAGCACATCACACATATTGGGAGAAACTTTTATTTTACTCTGATTTCATTATTGTTATTGTTTGTCAGGTGAGGTGGCTGGGTAATATAACAGGTGTTTCACTGGAAGAACTTATTTTTTCTCCCTTGGTCTTATGACCTTAAGATCCTTACTTCCCCTCTAAAGAAGTATATATAAACCAAAGAAAAATGTCTAGTATGCAGAAAAACCAGCTGCTAAATAATAAGCTACTCTTAACCTTAACAATAAGGTGACCCCATGTTACCCACCCTTTCACTCATTCGTCTTTTGTGCCTTATCTCTAAACTGTAAGCTCTTTGGGGCAGGGGCCATTTAACATGTATGCAAAGCTTATTAGGGGCACTGTTATAATAAATAAACCCCACAACATAAATACTTTGGTATGGGACAGTTTTAAAATATTTCAATGATTTTTAGTATGTTTATTTGAAAGCAACTCAGGACATGCAAGTAATTATCTCCTTGCACAATGTATTCCCCTTAATGGTCAAGAAAACCATCTAATTATCATGTTTCTTTTTCAATTGGATGGGTCATTTAAGAGATTTTTATAGAAAATATCATTTCTACAATTAAATCTCAGGTGTTAAAACGTCCCCTAACTTTAACTGTCTTTTATTTTGTGTGGAAATTACATCAGGGTTGGCAACTTGCATATTAAATTTTAGATTGGCATGATTTCAGACAGTTGAGTTAAAATCCCTTGGAACAGGTAGTTTTCATTAGAAATACCAACAGACTTTTAAGTATATGTGTGTCACTGGTTCCCACTATTGTACGCTTTTTGCCAATTAGTCAGTCATGTCTGTGGTAACCTTATTCAATATTATGGTGGTAATCGCTTGTGGAAGGCCTTGACATATTTTATAATTGAACTGCCAGGTTTGTACTTAGCTGCAATTCATTTACACATAAGTGTGACTTGCTAACCAAATGATTATGTTGACTTCCTTTGAAGGCTGAATAGAAAGGTGTAGCTCTGTCTTCATATGAAATTATGGTCCTATGACAGAATATTAGCATGATAAAAAATGAACTTTGGGTTGTTTTGTGAGTTATAGGTTAATTTGACAACAGGCTGCTAGTGTGCAGAAACCATTTTCTGTCATACTGACTAATATGGTCTCACTGCTTCCTTGCACTCCTCTGTCTGCCTGTATTCATCCATCGTCTCTCCTTTTAGATCACAAACATTTGGGGCAGGGACCTGCTTTTTGTTCTGCATTTGCACTGTGCCTAGACAAACAGGTTCTTGGTTCATGACTGGGGCTCCAGGATGTTATGGTAATGCAAATGATATTTTACTTTCTTTTTGACTCTTCATTAACCTCAGGAAATTTGCCATTAGGCACAGGTCAAATTCTTGTTTGATGGGCACATCATAATGCAGATTCTAACACGTCAGTGTTTTGACACACACTAGCATGCATTTTCATTAGAGGTAGACTTGAATCAAGACTCCAGAACCCATTGCCCTAAACTCTGGGCAGTTCACATCTGGACCTGACTGAGCCATCTTTCTAAAATGATACTAACCAAATGTCTCCCATATGCAGTTTCTAGAGTTGGGAATGCAGTTCCTAGATCCAAGCTTAGAGGCACTAGATGTCCCGTGTAAGTGGTTCCCAATATTTTCACTAGTGTGGAGCATCAATTACCCCCACCAAACCATTTGCAGATCCCCATCAAAGCCAATTCTAAATGATATGTACATTTCATTAAATGGAAAAGGAAATCACCATGTAGAGTTTTGGACAGCAATTAATAACATTATATTTAATTTAAAAATAATAACTGATTGTAACTTTGTACTTTATTTAAACTTACTTTCTATGATAATTTTTAATTATTTTTTTGTTTTTCATGCCCCCCCCGCAACACCCTCGCAGACCCCCAGGGTCCACAGACACCAGGTTGGGAACCACTGTCCTGTGTGATTGGAGTACAATGCCCCCAGGAAGAGGGTCACATGTGGGTGAGGCAACTGAAGTAGTGTAGAACAATTCATAGGTTGGGCTTTCCCCCTACAGGGTCTTCCATGGCTCTGATTAAGTGATATGATCATTCATTTTTATCTCTTGTCTTCATACCCCTACGTACCAGACATCAACATTGAAACTGAGGAGGACTGTATAATACTCCCACCAGACTTCACTGTAGAAGAGTAGACTACCCTTCCAGTAGGGTGCGGTGTAGCATGTCTCTTCCCTCTAGCACTCCTTGCTGGTGATCACTCCAGTTCTGTCGTGCTCTGCCTCTCCCAGTGACTTGGCCTTCTGAGCAGGCCAGGATTGAATTCTGTCCTTTCTGGGGTTACAGACACTCCAGTACAAGAATTCCAGTGTCCCTTCATTAGCTCATTGGCCCCAACGCTGAACTCCATGGTCCATACGCTTTCCCATCTGAAGGGTCTCTGTAGTCCTTATTCCCTTACGCCAAGGGCTTCATGCCAGGTTCCACTAGAACTGGCAAGGGAACCCAGGACCCTCCTGCCCCACTGTATTGGGTTCCAATCCAGGCACCCCACAACCAGCAGCCAACATCTGCTCTGTCAGATTCCTTGAACCTACGAGGACTTCTTCCTACCATAGCCTCAGAGCCCCCACAGGGCTCTCCCTGGGAGTCCATGTTAGCCGGTGGCCGGGTAATGTGCGGTGAGGTACTCCCCTGGGTCCTAAGCAACCCAGTTTTTTACTGTTAGAGCAGGCAGCTCCTAGCACTCTCACCCACGGCCAGGCTGTAGTAACCAAACGGTTAAAGTTCTTTTGTTGTGCTGGCTGTGTTGCAGTGACAAAAGGGTTAACAGCAGGGTCAGGCTCAGAGCTTAACTAGCTACAAGTTTATTAAGCTACAGTTATAAGCGTGCGGTTACAAAAGGCTATTGTTTACTTCTTATATGCTAGCAAAGTACAGGTGTTAACAAGTTACGTTACAATCCAATACAAAGATATCTGTTACCATCTAACACAATGATATCTTGACACAATGACACCTAGTTACAGAGCTCTAATTCTTTAGCTGTGCACAAAAAAGTCGGAGACCTAGCATGGGTGTATCTTACCCTCTCTGCGTCTCTCGATACCAGCGTAGCCAAGCTGGATCGGTCACTCAATTCCGCGGAAAGACGAATACGAGGTTGGGTGTCCCCAGTTGTGGACCTCGGGAGGCAATCACCTGACCTGACCAGCAGGTAGTTGGTGGAATGCACTCAAAGTTAGAGTTCTGCTGGACCCACCTTTTATACCCCTTTTGGGTTACGTATTCTCTTTCTTATCTATGGTGCCAGATCATACTAGTCTGTCTTTGTGACGCCAGTTTGTTACAAGGGCATTTCTTACTTAGTTTGCACTTGTAAGACAAGAGATAAGCAATTTAGGAGTACAGGACATTCTTTTGTGTGGGCGGGGCACTTCCCCTTCTGGAGTGATTGTGTGTGTGTGCATCATATCGATCAATGCCAGCTGGGGTGATTTCTGAGGGTCCCCCCGCCACACCCTTGTTGACAGTCTGGCCTGTTAGCCTTCCATCTGTACTTTCTGCTTCTCAGGGTCACGATAAGCTAGCATATCTGGGCCTCAATGAGAGCATCAAAGACTGTGCTGTCAGCAGCCATTTCTGTGCCCTGTGTGCTCCTCGGTGGGGGGGGCAGCGAGCAAGCTGGCTTGTAAGGGGGAGACTTTGTCTGGCTACAGTCCCCCAATAAATTCCAAACCAAAAGTACAAATGTAAAACAATTTCTGCCTCTCACGGGTTTGAAATTTCATCCCTTGCTCCATTGCAAATGTGTGAAGGGTGTACAGGGGGACAGCCCCCTGCCCCCCAGCATCAGCCCCTGCACTCACTGTCACTGCCATGCTGCTTCCGATGCGTGCAGAGGCCTCTGTAGCCAGACAGAATCCCCCTGTTCTACTCCATCTTGCCTGCCCCTCTTCGGTGCCTCAGAGCACACAGCACAAAGAAACAGCACAGTCTTGGAATGTTTTGAGAGCACAGATGCGCTAATCTCAAACACTGTCCGGTGCCTCACAAACACAGATGTGCTATGTCATCCTGACCCTGGACTGAAGAATACAGATAAGAGGGCTAACGGTCTAGCCGACGGCCTCAGGGCTTCAAGTTGCCCTTGGCTGGTATTGATAATTGATCCACCCACACTTTTGTCCCAGGAAGGGGAATTTTACTGCCCATGTGAAAGTTTTCCCTGTTTCTATAAATTTAGTTATCTCTGTCCTTACAAGTGTAACTGCCTTGTAAGCGCTGGTGTCACAAAGACGAACCAGTACAATTGGTACCTTGAGATAAGGAAGAACCTACGTGCCCCAAGGGGGTATAAAGAGGGCCCGGCAGGCGACTCTAACTGAGCTCCAATTTCCTGTGCCTGCCAGTCAGGTAAAGTTATTGCCTCCCGAGGATCTAGGGGATGCCCTCCTCGTCTGTTCTTCCCAAGCGATTCAGTGAATGACATTGGCTACGCCGGAGTCGAAGGACGCAGGGGTGAGAATTATACCTGCAATGTTTTTTCTGTGCACATTTAATAGTAAGAGCTCTTTAGTCTGAGGTGTCTGGTCCTCAGATGGGTAACTTTCTCTAATTGACATGTCATTTGTATCATCCTACTATAGTAGCTAAGCATATAGAGCAATAACAGTGTAACCATTAAGATTTTATCTAGCTTTTCCTGCAACTGTAACCATTAAGACTTTATATAATTCTGTAACCATTAAGATTTTCATTTCTGCTTTGTAATAAATAGTAACCATGTTTAAGCTTCAGCCTGACTCCTTCTAGTTTCTGTAACTTGGCCAAACACAAACAAAGAACCTTAGCCAGTTTGGCTATATTCAGCCTCGTCAGTGGTGAGGTGCAGTAAAAGCTGGGTGCTGAATCGTGCTGCCTCCACAGAGCAGACTCTTGGGGCACCTGTCAGCCTTCCTGGCTGCCCACTGTGAAGGGACAGTCTGTCTTAGCAGTCAAAGTCTTGGATGGAATAAGCTCTCTGCACCAATCTTGGGGGCACCCGTCAGCCACACTGGCTGCCCACTGCGAAGGTACAGTCTGTCCTAGCAGTTAAAGACTCGGGTGAATCTCGGGGGCACCCGTCAGCCACACTGGCTGCCTGCTGCAAAGGGACAGGCCATTCTAGCAGCTAAAGACTCGGGAGGTAAAATAGGCTCACAGACCACTCGTTACCTGGCCATTGGCTGACAGCCTCCCATACAGTGGTACAGTCCGAGAGCAGCTCACACTACTGCTAGGATGCACTGCTGCGGGGGAAGGGAGGACTGTCCCCCACGCACCAGATGTGGTTGGCAGGGGCAGGGGGAAGGTGGGAAGGGTTGGCATGGGAGGAGCAGGAAAGGGGTGGGAGCAAGGGCAAAGCAGGGGTGGGAAGGGAGGGGCAGGGGTAGGATGGGATGGGGTGTGGGAGAAGCAGGGAGAGGCAGAGCAGTGTGTGCCCTGGGAATCCCTGCACCAGTTACCTCAGCCTCTCTCCGTTCCTCAGCTGTACGATTCCATGGGCTTTCTCACTGAAAGTTTGTATCTTGCTCACCACCTCAGTCTGTTTCCCAGGGGCTGCTCTGTGTAGCTGCGTCTACACGTGCACGCTACTTCGAAGTAGCGGCACTAACTTCGAAATAGCGCCCGTCACGTCTACACGCGTCGAGCGCTATTTCGAAGTTGAAATCGACGTTAGGCGGCGAGACGTCGAAGTCGCTAACCCCATGAGGGGATGGGAATAGCGCCCTACTTCGACGTTCAACATCGAAGTAGGGACGTGTAGACGATCCGCGTCCCGCAACATCGAAATAGCGGGGTCCTCCATGGCGGCCATCAGCTGGGGGGTTGAGAGATACTCTCTCTCCAGCCCTTGCGGGGCTCTGTGGTCACCGTGGGCAGCAGCCCTTAGCCCAGGGCTTCTGGCTGCTGCTGCTGCAGCTGGGGGTCCGTGCTGCATATACAGGGTCTGCAACTAGTTGTTGGCTCTGTGTATCTTGCACTGTTTAATGAAAGTGTGTCTGGGAGGGGCCCTTTAAGGGAGCGACTTGCTGTTGAGTCCGCCCCGTGACCCTGTCTGCAGCTGTGCCTGGCTCCCTTATTTCGATGTGTGCTACTTTGGCGTGTAGACGTTCCCTCGCTGTGCTTATTTCGATGTTGGGCTGAGCAACGTCGAAGTTGAACATCGACGTTGCCAGCCCTGGAGGACGTGTAGACGTTATTCATCGAAATAGCCTATTTCGATGTCGCAACATCGAAATAAGCTATTTCGAAGTTGGGTGCACGTGTAGACGTAGCCTGTGTCTCCTGGCTTTCTGCTAGACACCTCTATGTGGGAGGGGATCCCAGGACCTATTTTCCCAGTGGGATTGCTCCTGGATCTTCCTGGTTTCACCCTTCTTTTGTACTAAGAAAGGAACTGCAGAATTCCTCCTTTTCTCCCTGCATCCTCCTCTCTCTCCCCACCCCTGTGCTGCCCTGGGCTACTTCCTTTCTGAAGACTGCTCTCCTCATCTGGTGAGTTTGATCACCAGTTATGCCCCACAACTTGAGCTCAGGCTTCTGTTAACATGTAGTCAACTGGTATGGGGTTTATACACACATCACATCCATTCACATTGCTCTGTTTACTTGTAGGAGCTACAGGTGTAAGGGATATAGAGGTAGTGTGCTGACCCTCTAGAGCAGAAGTCGACAACCAAAATAGGAAGAAGAGCCTTCTTTTTTTAATTTGGTAAAAAAACTTAATAATTCAAGAGCTGCAATGCATGTGAATGCGAGATGGTCCTTAATAAATAACATCAAACCTTAGTTTTTGTAACCCCTGTTTTAAGAACAGCGCACACATAATAATTTGTAATGCGATACATGTTTACTGCAGGATGTTCACAAACTTTTTACATATTCTATTTCCTCGCACTTTCACAGAATCATAGAATGCTGGGACTGGAAGGGACCTTGAGAAGTCATCGAGTCCAGCCCCCTGCCCTCATGGCAGGCCAGGTAGTGTCTAGACCATCCCTGTTAGACATTTATCTAACCTGTTCTTAAATATCTCCACAGATGGAGACTCCACAACCTCCCTAGGCAATTTATTCCAGTGTTTGACCACCCTGACAGTTAGGAACTTTTTCCTAATGTCCAACCTAAACCTCCCTTGCTGCAGTTTAAGTCCATTGCTTCTTGTTCTATCCTCAGAGACCAAGAAGAACAAGTTTTCTCCCTCCTCCTTATGACACTCTTTTAGATACCTGAAAACTGCTATCATGTCCCCCACTTACTCTTCTTTTTTCCAAACTAAACAAGTCCAATTCTTTCAGCCTTTTTTCACAGGTCGTGTTCTTTAGACCTTTGATTATTCTTGTTGCTCTTTTGAGGACCCTTTCTAATTTCTCCACATCTTTCTTGAAATGTGGCACCCAGAACTGGACACAAGACTCCAACTAAGGCCTAACCAGCGCAGAGTAGAGTGGAAGAATGACTTTTCGTGTTTTGTTCATAACATACCTGTTAATACATCCCAGAATCATGTGTGCTTTTTTTGCAACAGCATCACGCTGTTGACTCATATTTAACTTGTGGTCCACTATAACCCCTAGATCCCTTTCTGCCATACTCCTTCCTAGACAGTCACTTCCCATTCTGAATGTGTGAAACTGATTGTTCCTTCCTAAGTGGAGCTCTTTGCATTTGTCTTTATTAAACTTCATCCTGTTTACTTCAGACCATTTCTCCAATTTGTCCAGATCATTTTGAATTTTGATCCTATCCTCCAAAGAATTTGCAACCCCTCTTTGCTTGGTATCATCCCCAAACTTAATAAGTGTACTTTCTATGCCAATATCTAAATTATTGATGAAGATATTGAACAGAACTGATCCCAGTACAGACCCCTGTGGAACCCCACTTTTTATACCTTTCCAGCAGTGTTGAGAACCATTAATAATTACTCTCTGAGTATGGTTATCCAGCCAGTTTTGCACCCACGTTATAGTAGCCCCATCTAAGTTGGATTTGCCTGGTTTATTGATAAGAATATCATGTGAGACTGTATCAAATGCCTTACTAAAATCTAGGTATACCACATCCACCGCTTCTCTCTTATCCACAAGGCTCATTCTCCTATTGAAGAAAGCTGTCAGATTGGTTTGACATGATTTGTTCTTTGCAAATCCATGCTTGCTGTTCCCTATCAGTTTACCACCTTCCAAGTGTTTGCAGATGATTTCCTTAATTACTTGTTCGATTATCTTTCCTGGCACAGAAGTTAAACTGACTGGTCTGTAGTTTCCTGCGTTGTTCTTATACCCCTTGTTATAGATGGGCACTATATTTGCCTTTTTCTAGTCTCCCGAAATCTCTCCTGTCTCCCATAATTTTCCAAAGATCCTTGAGTATTCTAGGATGCATTTCATCACGCCCTGGTGACTTGCAGACATCTAACTTTCTTAAGTGATTTTTAACTTGTTCTTTTTTTATTTTATCTTCTAAACCTACCCCTTTCCCACTAGCATTCGCTGTGTTAGGCATTCCTTCTTCTGACTTCTCAGTGAAGACCGAAACAAAGAAGTCATTAAGCATCTCTGCCGTTTCCAAGTTTCCCGTTACTGTTTCTCACGCCTCACTGAGCAATGGGCCTACCCTATCCTTGGTTTTCCTCTTGCTTTTAATGGATTTATAAAAAGTCTTCTTGTTTCCCTTTATGCCCTTAGCTAATTTGAGCTCATTTTGTGCCTTTGCCTTTCTAATCTTGCCCCTGCATTCCTGTCTTGTTTGCCTATAGTCATCCTCTGTAATTTGTCCTAGTTTCCATTTTTTATATGATTCCTTTTTTAATTTTGAGATCATGCAAGATCTCCAGTTAAGCCAAGGCTGTCTTTTGCCATATTTTCTATCTTTCCTACGCAGCGGGATAGCTTGCTTTTGGGCCCTAAATAATGTCCTTTTAAAAAAGTGCCAGCTTTTTTCTGTTGTTTTGCCCCTCAGTCTTGCTTCCTATGGGACCCTACCTACCAGCTCTCTGAGTTTACCAGAATCCACCTTCCTGAAATCCATTGTCTCTATTTTGCTGTTCTCCTTTCTACGCTTCCTTAAAATTGTGAACTCTGATATCATGATCACTTTCACCCAAGCTGCCTTCCACTTTTAGGTTTTCAATCAGTTCCTCCCTATTTGTTAAAGTCAAATCTAGGACAGCTTCCCCCGGTAGGTTTTTCAACCTTCTGAAATAAAAAGTTGTCTTCAATGCACCCCAAGAGCTTATTCGATAGTCTGTGTATCGCTGTGTTAGTTTCCCAACATATATCTGGATAGTTGAAGTCCCCCATCACCACCAAATCCTGGGCCCTGGATGATTTTGTTAGCTGTTTAAAAAAAAGCCTCATTCACCTCTTCTGTCTGGGTAGTTGGCCTGTAGTAGACTCCTAGCAGGACATCACTCTTGTTTTTTTACCCCTTTTAGCATGATCCAGAGGCTCTCAACACATCCGTGTCGTATGTCCATCTCCACCTCAGTCCAAGTGTGTACATTTTTAATATATAAGGCAATGCCTCTTCCCTCTTTCCCCTTTCTATCCTTCCTGAGCAAGCTGCACCCTTCCATACCAACATTCCAATCATATGTATTATCCCACCAAGTTTCTGTGTTGCCAACAATGTCATAGTTGTATTTATTTATTAGCACTTCCAGTTCTTCCTGCTTATTACCCATACTTCTTGCATTTGTATATAGGCGTCTAAGATATTGATTTGATCTTGCCTCCCAGTTTTGGCCTGACCCTCCTTTTTCTTTGCTGTTATAGCCCGTGCTCCCTCCCAGTTCTGACCCATCTCCCAGGTCTCCATCTTCTCTACTTATGTGTGGGCTTTGCTCCCCTGTCCCCGTCGAACCTAGTTTAATTCATGTGTTTGCACCACCGTCTTCCTGACTTTCACTCCTACCTACTTTAATTGTGCCAGTTTTGCTTCACATTTAATTTCAGATTTCTTTTTTAAAATGCATGTTGTCCTTCACAACAGGAATGCCACAAGCTTCCTTTTCAAAATGAAGACTTTATTAGCAACATGATCAAAACACAGATACAGTATCATATCCCACAATGCACTGCACATATTAAAGGGGGAGTTATCCAGCATTTCAAGATTACACATCCTTTGCTATTTAGATATGAGTTGTTCATGGTTGGGCATTTAGACATTCACTGTTTGTCCAAAATAATCAGGAGGTTTTTTTTCCTTTTTTCTTTGTGATTATAGCATTGGGAGCCACAACAAAGTTCTTAAAGAGCCTCACGTGGCTCCGGAGCCGCAGGTTGCAGGCCCCTGCCCTAAAGGAAGGCAGTACAAGTTTGTCAGGGTAGGCTGCTGCACTGCAGAGTGTGTGAAGCTTTTAAGTGGTGAGGATGGGTAACTCCCTTACTGCCAAAGCTTGATCATGCTCTTTTGGTAGCACTGTCTGACATACAGCTGCTTTTAATAATTTCACAATGTAGTGCAGGAAGATAATGTTCCAGAATGGGAAAGAAAAGGGGTTACCCATCCGTACAAGCAGGAAAAGTTAAGATCACCCCAAAGGGAAAAGCCTGAGTATTGCTATCCTACAGAAAATATCCTGCCTACCTGTGGATGCTTAGAAATTATAGGATTAGGATTTTTTTCCATCAGTGAACCTAGGATGGACCTCTCCTAGGGATGTGATCACGACATTGGCCACTGAACACCGCTCAGCATTTGAGGTATGATATTGGGAACCCTGCTTTTGTGAGACTCAGTTTTCAGGAACAGTGGAACCTAAAATAGGAGTTCCTTTATGTTTGGGCCCTTTTCCCCTCTCTGTCTTGCCTTCAGTTTACCTGTGTGTCCTTAAGTATCACCATAGATTTGGAGGTTCTCGAGCTTGGTTGGACCTGCCCAATCCAGTTCCAATTTACAGTACGTTTTAGTGGGCTCAGTGTTGGATTATTGGGAGCAGTGAGTGGTCTTCTAGCTATGTTGTCCCCTGATAAGAGAGACAAGATGGGACAGATAATAAGTGGGTGCAATAAAAGATATTGCCCCACCCACCTTGCCTTTTCAGTTCATGTATTCAGCATGTTTTCAAGTCCTGATGCTTTGCATGTCAATCAATTCAGGTAGCATTAACTGCCTCCATTTTTATTTTACAGTGAGCTAGAATGTTTGAGACCCATGAAAAAACTGAAAACCCTGACTAAACAAAGCAGCAGAAATGTAGCACTTTAAAGGCTAAAAAAATGATTTATTCAGGCTGATCACTTTAGCCTTAAATGCAGTACAATGAATTCATCCTAACTCCACTGGCTTCAACAGGGTTGGAAAAGGGATGAATTTGACAGCTGTGCTGTTGTACATGTATTGAAACAGCCACTACCTGTGGCTCTTGAAATATTGGGCTCTTGTTGTCCTATTTAAATGTAAACTGCTAGTGCCTAGCAGGGGGTCTAATGAAGATGGCTAGCAGCTCTGTGGTTCTTAGAGCTTCATGGAAATCAGGGAAATCTGTGCTAAACAATTTATATAGAGAAGGCTGAATCAGCTTTTTAGTTGTGTTGGAGCTTAAAAATGTAATTTAACAATTTGATATAATAGGTCACAGAGAAATTCTTTGCAGTCCAAAATAATAATTGAAGTGCTGAGCTGATAGGGCAAAATACATTTAAACAGTCTATGTGGCTATATCTTGCTCCTGATGCAAATTAAGTGAGTTAATTATTATGGGAAAGTCTAGGTGAGTGAGGTCATATCTTTTATTGGAATGCTGTGGGTGAGAGAAGTTGGTCCAATAAAAGATATGACTTAACACACCTTGACTCTCTAATATCCTTGGTCCGATACAGCTACAGTAATGCAGCATGAAGTATCAGAGGGGTAGTCCTGTTAGTCTGTGTCTTCAAAAACTACAAGAAGCCCTGTGGCATCTTATAGACTAACAGATATCTTTGAGCATAAGCTTTTGTGGTCAAAGACCCACTTCATAGTTATTATTGGTCAGAAGTCTGCCTTTCAAAAGAGCAACACGATTAGGCCGTGGCTACACTAGCCCCCACCTTTCAAAAGGGGTCTGCTAATGAGCCACATTGGCATATGCTAATGAGGTGCGTTCATGAATATGCAGTGCCTCATTAGCATAATGGTGGCTGCACGTGTTTCGAAAGTGCCGCTTTTGAAATGCACACTGCTTGTGTAGATGGGGCCCTTTCAACAGGTCCCCCTGGATTTCGAAAGCCCCTTCTTCCTAAAACCAAATGGGAAGAAGGGGCTTTCGAAGTCTGGGGGTTCCTTTCAAAAGGCCCCGTCTGCACAAGCAGTGTGCAATTCAAAAGCAGCACTTCTGAAATGCACGTGGACACCATTATGCTAATGAGGCACTGCATATTCATGGAGCACCTCATTAGCATACCCCTTTTGAAAGTGGGGGCTAGTGCAGACACGACCTTAGTGTGGTTGGTAATCAGATGTTACATCCCAATATATTAGAACGCTGTTCATAAAACACATCTGAAGAAGTGAGTTAACTCACGAAAGCTCATGCTCTAAACTTTTCTGTTAGTCTATAAGGTGCCACAGGACCCTTCGTTGCTGTTCATAAAACACAATCCCTTAGTAGAAATCTTTGTGCAACAGAAGGTCCCAATGAGGTTGCCATTCATTAAAAACATAAAACTATCCTAATAACAAGCAGTCCGGTGACATCTTAGAGACTAACAAATGTATTAGGTCCTGAGCTTTTGTGGGTAAGACCTTCTACTTCTAAGGGGCTGCAGGTTTGCTTGTTATTTGTGAAGCTACAGACTATCTTGGCTACTCCTCTGAGACTATAAGACTGTTTTGTAATTTTTAGAATCTGTCCTTCATTTGATTCATTGCTTTTCCAGGGTGCAATAAAAGAAGTCATGGCTATAAAAATGTGAAAGCTATTTCGGTAATCTGTTAGTTTACAGTTACTGAAGTTTCATATGTGGTGAATTTGAGGATTGTTGTTAGGGTGGGATTTTGTAATAAATAGAAGTAAGTTATGGGCATCTTAAAAGAGATTTCGTAGTCTCCACCAATAAATGACTGAATGGGATAGTTGAAGGTCAATGGAATTGCCCTGCTTGAATCTCAGTGCCTCTAAACCCAAGATGTTTATGGAGTCCCTGGTGGACCTCAGCCTCTTAAAATAGTTTTGTCATAGCTGATTTTATTCTATTCTGTTTTTGAAAAGGTGGCAACCTGAACTTCTGGGGGTCATAAAGGGTTCAGGAGAATGAATTAGCTTTCCCGGCTGGAAGCTACAGAACCATCAGGTATGAAACCTTGTGCTCAGCAAAGGCATTAGGCTAAATGTTACAGGCAGTTACTACTTGCTGGAAATGATTTGTAACTGGAAAAGGCAGGTGTGTTTTGGAAATGGGAGTTTTTGAAGATCATCTCTCTCAGTTGAAAGGGAACATTACTTGTAAGAAAAATGGAAGGGGGTGGAGAAAAGGACATTTCAGGCTAGGTCTACACTGCAAACATGCATGGGTATAACTACAACACTGAAGAGTGTGGATTTTCCACACGTCTCTGAGAAACATAGTTGTGGCAGCCTAACCTTTGGTGGAGACAGCACTATTCTTCTGTTGACAGGGCCATCTGTACAGGGATTCAGGCCATGAGACAATCTGCACCCTGACCACACTCCCTGCACTGCTCTGCCCCCACCTCCACTCCTTCCCCCAAGTCTAACACCTACTCCACTCTGCCCCTTTCCAACCCTGCTGTGCTCTGATTGCACTCCTGTTCCCAAACATCTGCCCTTGAGTGAAGGAACTTGGGGGGATTATTGAGGGTCCCCAGACCAGAAGTAGAGGTCAGACCTCCCCCTCCCCTGCACACTTCCTGCAGTGGCAGGAAGTGATCCTGCCCCCAACCCACCTCACTCCCCTGAGCCCATCCCAGCTGGGTCACTCTACTTCCCACTGCTGCAGCCTAGCAGAGTGACTCGGCTGGGAGATGGCAGAGCAGATCAGGCTGCTGGGTTGCTTCACTTTCTGAAGCTCCTACAGCTGTGGGTGTGTGAGGGAGCAGGCCCGACTCTTGCTGCCAGCACCATGCACCCCCTGTAACTCCCCAGGCCGCCTTTAGCCCTGTGGGGCTTGCCCAAAGCACAGGGCCTGGGTGGCTGTCCCAGACCATCTTATGGATAGGATGGCTCTGCCTGTTGACCTAGCTGCCGCCTCTTGGGGAAGTGGAATACCTATGCCGATGGGAGAAGCTCTCCCATCAACATAGCTAGTGTCTTCACTAACTGCGACAGCAGCTCATCTGCGCCAGCGCAGCGCTGTCAGTCTGCACAAGCCCTCAAACTGGAATGGGCTCTAAAAACACACTGTACAAGCGTTTGGTTCACTTCCATGCCAAGCAAGGCTGGAAGCCAAAACACATTAATGGAGCAAAAAAGGGGCAAGGCACAGTGTTGAGTGGAGGAAAGATGGTTACATAGGATGGACCTCACACATCACACCTCGTGGCCAATAGTAGCCACATTGTCCAGCAGAGAACTAACAGATTTGGTTGTGTGTTTTCATGAGATCCTCAGCCTTCATATTTCATGGGCACTAATTGTGTTTGGGTTGGGGTGGGGGAATGTGATGCATCTTCTGCAAAAGACAAACAATGGGTTTCTTCATGTCAAGGAACCCTTGCTGCATCCTGTTTGCATGGGAATAGAGTCCCCACTCCATAGAGCCCTATAAATCCACTGATACCTGCTTTATATCCATGGATATCTGCACTCACAGGAGGCCAATGCAGATATCCCCAGCTCATTTCAGCAGATACAGATGTGGATGCAGATACGAATTTTGTATCCATGCAGAGCTCTACCACTCAACACTGCATCCACCTTCTTGATAAGGCTTCAGTACTCACCCCTTCTCTGGGATTACTGTTCATTAACATAGAAGAGGGATTGAGTAAGAAGGAAGAAGTATCAGTACTCCACCAAGCTCCACCTACTAGACAGGTTCCACCTCCCTGAGGCATCAGAATGAAGTGATACTCAGAGGAGATTTTCCATTCATGCAAAATACCTTCTCCCAGGTTCTGTTAGGCTCCAGTGCGGTCAGTGGATTTGGCTCTCCCTCAGCAGGGTTTGAATACAGCCATGGTCAAGGCTGGATTAAAGTAGAATCAGTAGCAATCAATAAAGCTGAATCACTAGCAGAGGTCCTGTGGGTTTGGCTTCCAGAGTCATGTGATGATGACACAGTCTAGAGAACAAGATAGAAGCCCCAAAATAAAATATCAGTTGCTTGGTAGCTTGAGCAGATCTTTATAACCTGCTTCCTCCAATCCTTTCTGACATGCTGTGGCCAGCAGTAAAGTAGTTAACAGTGTTAACATGCCAGTTATTTTTATTGAACATCTAAACTGATTCCCTGAAGAACACAAGAAGGAGTCCAGTGGCACTTTGAAGACTAACAAATGTATTAGAGTGTTGGGGCATGAGCTTTTGTGAGATACAACTCACGTCCTCAGATGCTGAAGAGAAAAGAAAAGAGAAAAGGAAGGGATGAAGAGGTGGGAGTGTGTCATCAGCACTAATTAAATCAGAGTGGATGTGGCGCATGTCCAACAGAGATGAGAATGTGTGACAACCTGAAATGGGAAATTACCTGTTGTAATGGGAGTACCACTCCAGGTACTCCTTAATCCTTGGTTCATGGTATCAAATTTATATATGAATTCCAGCTCTGCAGTTTCCCCTTGCTGTCAGGTTTTGAAGATTTTTTTTGTCGAGGCTTGGCAACTGGCAGACCAGAAACTGTGTGCCCAGGAAGGTTAAAGTGCTCTCCCTCTGGTTTTTGTAGGTTGCCATTTTTCATGTCTGATTCGTGTCCATTCATTCTTTTGCATAGAGACAAATTCACAGTGTTTCAAGCTCTTTGCAGACTCAGTCAGGTATCAATGCTTTGGTTATCCTAGAGCCATGGTGTCCAATACGCTCCCCATTCGCCACATGTGGCAAATGGGGCAGTGAGGTGTGGTGGAATGCAGCTCAGAAGAGCTGCATATATGACATGCCCCTCTGCCCACTCTGTGCACGCCCCCCACCACTTGGTGGGACATGTGCATGGCAGAGGCAGCCCCTGCAGCAGTTCCCCTGTCCATGCCGCTCCTTTAGCCCCTGTGCCGCCACTCTGCTCCTGACCAGAACCATGCGGCTTGTTTGGCCTCAGTGCAGCTCCTGCAGCTCTGGCTGGGAGCCATGTGGCTTCTGTGGCTCGAAGCAGCCTGTCTCTGGGAGAGTGCAAGAGGGCTGTGGAGAATATGCAAGGATCATAAACACACATGTGGTGATCCTTGAATTATTAGTGGACTCCATTGTCCTAGGGCAAGGATAGTTCAAATGCTGAATTGTGGGCCAAATGCAGACCATCAGATATTTTTGAACAGATCCCAAAATCATGATGATGATTATTATTATTTCCCTGGAGTCTGGGCCTGAACCAAGAAACTTGGGTCCTGATTTAAAATATATATATATATATATATATATTGACTATCCCTGCTTCAGGGTCATATACAGGTTGAACCTTTCTAGTTCCTACATCCTTGGGAGCCAAATACGAGAATTTGCCAGACCATGGGATGTGAATAATGTAAAATCATGCTGGATTACAGAAGTTGCGTTAATAGTGCCAGACTGATGAGGTTTAAAGATTGTCTCTGAAAACAAGAGGGCAAGAAAATGTTTAAAAGGGAAGCCAAAATTCTGGAGGACAAGATAGCAGCCCCAAAACAAAGTATCAGATTTCTGACTGGGCATGCCTCAAACCAATTTGATCACAACTTAACAAAAATAAATACAACCCTTAACCCCAGCCTCCTTCTGAGTTGGCCCTTCCTACGTTTTTTCCTGTAAGAGTTTCTGTGTGAATGCCAGTCCTTATCTTGCTTTAGAAAAAGCCACCTTCTATCCTATTGCTCACCTGAGGCCCACAGGTTATGGCTTCCTGAAAGAGTCAGGAGAATAGCTGCTCAGCATCCCAGGGATGGATATAGATCCTGACATCTTATATGAGAGATTTTGCAGTATGGCCCAATTTGGATATATGAAAAGACTGATGAACTGACATCAAATTAAATAGGAGACCTTAAAAACAGCAGCATTGAAGAGTTTAATCGTACAGAAGGAGATTGTGCAGGAGGGGAAAGAAACAGTGTGAAGATCTATAAACCGCTAAGAGAAGTTCCAGATGCACGGTCTGCCTCTAAATAGTCAGAGTACTGGCAAATATTAGCTCCAGCTTTAGCTACTTGTTACCACTGCTTTGCCAAGTCAAACTGGAGGAGGGTGATTATTTGCTTTTTATAATTTCTTTGCCGGCTACAGATGGCTAATTTTAAAGTGGTGAAAAACAAGCTTTTAGAAAAATAGTTCGACTATTGGATTGCTTATTTAGAACCCACAGTAAACCACTATATTGTGGTAAATTCTTTGCAGCAAGATTCTAACCAAGATTACACCATTTAGAAATGAACATTATATCATATTTTCCAAATGATTCATAAAATGAAGGCAACTAAACATATATTGTGCTTTCTTTTACAGATCTGAGAGTGGCAATAGAAATGGAGGTATTTTGTTTTGAACGTTCTTCAATCCACAGCTTATTGTTTATTTGGTGTGGTGACCCAGGACTATAGAAAAGGAAATTGTAACTCTTAATAATAACGTAAGAATGCGTACATTATATGCTCTTGGAATATTCAGCTCTCTACCTGAAGGCTGAAGGTTCGAAAGGCTAAATCAGACCTTTAAAACATAAATAAAAAGTCCACAAGAAGTGACAAAAATAAAAATAAATACAAATAGCAGAGTCTGATTCTGATTTCACTTCAGCATGGCAGAGAAAATATAGTTATACTAAAATATATAAAACTAAAATATACTAAATATATATTATATATTTAACAATAATAATATTTAATATATACTATATATAGTCTATAGTATATACTATACTAAAATATACTAAATATATACTAAAATATAGTTATACTAAAATATAGTTATAGTTATGGTTTAAAATTCATGTTTGTGAAATCAAAATAAGGTTTCTGCAATTTGTGGGGGGTTTTAATGCTATTTTTATTCCAGAAATTTATAGTCTTGGGTTTGGCAAAATTAAGCGTGTTGAAATAAGGAAAATGTTATGGAACAGGATTAATTTTATTTTCAGAACATGGACTATTTGGAGTGATTGTTACATACACATAGTAAAAAAGAGTCCCTGCCCTGAAGAGATTAGGCGCTAAATAATTACGGAGAAAATACTGTTTTCCCCATTTTACCGATGGAGAACTGCAGCACAGAGAAGTTAAGTGGTTTGCACAGGATATCTGTGGCACAGCTGGAATCTGAATTAAGACCGCTCTTGTTGCACTGTCTGAGAAGTCGAGTTATTAACTGGAGAGCAGGAGAAGACTTCAAAAGCCCAATGAAAGTGTTTTAATTCCTTTCTGAAGTGCATCTACTGAAAATTATGAGAATTTTTAGACGGTCCATATTGTGTTTAGGGGGCGTGGAGGGCGGCATGTGTTTGAAACACTTTGAAAACGGATAGCATGTGACTGGAGTTACTAGGAGGCAGCTGTTGAGAATCATATTTTCTTAAAGCTGATGAATGCTACAGAGCAGCTAAAAGTAGAGAAAAATACAAGCTGTGTGGCAGACACCAGTAAAAATCCATAGGAAAACTGCAGTGTACTAAACAAAATGAGGTAATGTATAAAACAAATGGAAGCGCCATGTCAACAGGGACTTGACAGGATAAATAAATCTGTATGGCTTGGTAATTTTAAAGCCTATTGCTACAAGCACAGCCTGTTGCCACAGTTACAGTGACCCCTCTTAAATTTCTAACGTTAAACTTGGGCCGAAGATGAAGGTGAATGAAAACAGATGCTCCAAGCCGCTTTGAATTGCTGGAGTCCTGGACAAGTGCCCCCTTTGCCTCCCTGGTTGAGGGGTTTGTTTTGCTATTTCAGTTTTTGCTAAAAAACAAAAGAATCAACACTTGCTGTGAAAAATGGATGAAAATTATTTTTCATTGAAAGATTTTCAACAGCAAGTTTCATTTTTCTAACCCTCTCTATGTCAAGGTAATAAGTCATGGCCTAATTGCATTACAAATATTGGGAAAAATTACATTCAGGGACATATGGGTCCATTTCCAACCCCCAGTTGTCCAGGAAGGGTTCAAGATTTGTCACCCATGATTTCAGAATCCCTGAGGTATTCAGCTACTGTTAAACTTACCTCAGGGCAGTATGCAATTTGTTTTGATTGGCTGATGAAATTTCTTGCTGACCAAGCATATATTTATCTGAATTGTTGAGGACACATTTACTCCAAAATAATTTATATCTATGAAAATGCTGGGTTTTTTTTGCAAACAATAACTTCCAATTAGAATCACTCTAGAGAATTAAGAAAGTTGACTAGCTTCTAAAATCTGCAAATGTTATTAGAAAAACAGACTGTGCATCTCTGAGCTGGTAGTCACTGAAGGTACGTCTGCACTAGAGGGTTTTATGGACAATAAGTCAACAGAACGTAGCACTTTTGTCAACAGCCATAACCTGCTTCCCACAAGGAAGAATGCCTCTGTTGACAGATCTCTGTCGACAAAGGGCAGGACTGGACATTCCAGGAGGTCTTCTACCGACAGAAAAGACCTCCAGAGACCTCCTTCAGCCCCTGTGCAGCCACGCTGCTCCTGCCCAGAACCATGCGTCTTGTTCAGACTCAGTGTAGCTCCTGCAGCTCCAGCTGGGAGCCACGTGGCTTCTGTGGCTCGAAGCAGCCTGTCTCTGGGGGAGTGCAAGAAGGCTGTGGTGAATACGCAAGGATCATAACCCCCTGGTTCCAGCCCCATCCCAGGCTCACCAGCGGCCCCAATCCCACGGTGGGAGGGGATCCTGAGATTGACACCACTCAGGGTCCTGCTTTTCCTCAGGTCTGCAGTCCCCCACCCACTCCATGTTCTGGAACCCCCTTCCACAGTCCCAAGGCCTCCCACCACTGTAAATAGTTCATTGCGCTGCACTGTTTTTAAACAGCTTTTTATTACATCTTTTTTTTTCAACTGTTTTTTCTTTGGTTCTGTAAAATAGTTATTTGAGCACCACACCCCTATCCCTTTTCATTTGCAGGGGTCGGGGACAGGTGAGAGGATGAAGGGAGGGGTCGTAGTGGGAACAGGGTAGGGCTGTGGGCCTGAGGCCCCACTGGGGGTGCCCTGGGGAAAGTTACTGGCGGCTGTGGGAGAAGGTCTCCTGCAAGGCCTCCCAGATCCGCACCCCATCCCGATGGGCCTGGTGGATCAGAGCTGCTCCCGGCTGTTCATAGCCATGTCTGGCATCCACCCCCAACCCAGGAAGGAAGGTGTCCCCCTTCCCCTCCACTATGTTCTGAAGGGTACAATGCCCCACCACTACTTTGGGGACGTAGTGTCCCTCCACACCCAGGCAGGTGAGTAAGCACTGAAAGGACGCCTTGAAATGGCCAAAGGCGCACTTGGCCTGCATCCTGTCCCAGTTGAGGTGGGCACTGAAGAGTTCCCGGCTTGGATCCAGCTGACTGGTATAAGGCTTCATAAGCCAGCCCATGAGCGGGTATGCCGTGTCCCCCACAATGCAGAGTGGTATCAGCATGTCCTCAACTGCCAGCTCACAGCAGTGAATGAATGTGCCCACCTCCATCTTCTGGCACAGGCTGGAGTTGTGGAACACATGGGTGCCACATGTCCATCCCAACCACCTCACATAAATGGTAGTTGACCAGGGCCTGCAGAACCATGGAGAAGTATCCCTTGTAGTTTATGAACTTGACCATGTTATGCTCCGGGGTGTGGATCAGGATGTTCATCCTAACAACAGCCCCAAAGCAGTTTGGGAACCCCCGGGCAGCAAATCCAGCCATAACTGCAACCATATCTCCAACACGAATAACCTTCCACAGCAGGATGGTGTTTATGGCCATCATGGCCTAAGGGTGTTGGGGCGTGGGGGACCAAAAACACATGTCAGAGGCTGAGGGATGGAGTTTCTCCCTCCCTCCAAGTTTGCTGGGACTCCTCCCCCCAGTGAGGGTATCCCCGTGGCAGCAGGGCTGTGCGAGAGTGGGACAGCATGGTCCCCCAGGGACAGGGCTTCCCACCCAACCCAAGCCTGCCCCTTGCACCCCAACTGCGCTCCCCATGGGTCTCCCTTTGGCAGGACACTGCTCCCCCACCCTGTGCAGGCACTGCAGCCTGAGAGTGCCTTATCTCCATGAGGAGGGCCCTGACAGCGGACTTCCCCACACCAAACTGGTTTCCTACCAAGAGGTAGCCATTGGGGGTGGTGAGCTTCCACACAACGACTGTGACCTACGTCTCCACAGGGACGGTGGGCCGCAGCCAGGCGTCCTGTCTCTGGAGGGTGGGGCGAGCCAGGCACAGAGCTCCGGGAACATGGCCTTCCGCATGCAGAAGTCCTGGAGCCACTGCTGGTTGTGCCACTGCTCCATGACCAGCTGGTTCCACCACATGGAACTGGTGCTGTGACTCCAGATCCGCCTGTGCAGCTGGGGCGGGAGGGGCGGGTGTGACTGTCGGGTAGCAACAGCGAGGTCCTTGAAGGTAGTGTCGGCTCACCCTCTGTGAGGAAGAGGAGGATAGCTGCCAGGAGGTGCAGCAAGTGCTGAAGCATCTTTGTGTGGGTCCAGCACAAGCCTGGGGGCTGCTCTGGACCATGGCTAATTGGAAAGAGCTGTGTCTCCCAGGAAGAGTCAAATCCCTGCTCTAGCAGCTGTGCTGTCCCTTGTGGAGGTAGGCACACCTCAGCAGGGGCAGGGCATGGGTGTCTGGGGGCAGATCCCCTTTAAGGGTGCATCTTGCCAGGGCTCCTGGAAGGAAATGCTGACCTGCAACCCAGTCTGCTGTGGTTCCGGGTGGCCATTTTGTCGAGAATGTGTCTGGACAGTCTGGCTGCTCTCTGTCGACAGAGCGGATCTAAAGAGTGATCTACTTTGTGGTCTGGCCGTGATCTGTTGACAGAAGTTTTGTAGGAAGACTTCAGCTGACAAATCACTCTAATCTAGACGTAGCCTGAAACTTTAATTAGAGCTAGTAGGGAATTTTCAATGGGAAATGCTTGTTGCAATGTAATTAAAATTTTGCACAGAAAAATTTCAGTTTTGCCAAGACATATTGATTCTCCATTCAGAAAATTGATGTGATACAAAATATTTCAGTTTGTTGAATTGAACCAAAACACTCTGCTCTGTCTCTTCAACATTAAACTGCACTGACCTATGGTGCTTCATGGGAATTACAGTTCACACACTTGAAGGCCTTACATCCTGCCCTGTTCACTGCGATCCCTTGGCTGGGCCAAAACTTGCCACCATAATCTTCCCTGTGACTGATTTACGTGGTGCAGTATGGGACTTAACAGCCTGAATTAAACCTTTTTGTTATGCAAAAAGTGGATAATTCAGGTTTACATTTCGATTTGGGGGAACACAGTATTGAAATATGAGAATTTCCCCAGGAGAGAGAAAATCCTATTTTTTGCTCAGCTTTACTTATAAGAGATTTCTGGCCACTTTGCAGTTCAATTCTGTGCCCATTCCCATGGAAATGGCTGTCAGATTGCTGCTAAGAAAGTAAGGGTGTTTTAACAAAATCACCATTTGAATGTAATTGCACTGAGAGTAAACCCCTGAGACAACTTGGCAGGTACATAATGCATTAAAATCACACAAAATATAAATGATCTGACAGGCATTACATGAAAAGCAGTTGTGTACAAAAAAACAGAGCACTCCTAAGAAATGAATGTTCCTGAGTTATCTGTGGGTGAGTGCCAGGAAAACGGGGCATGCCCCTTTAACATCTTTCACAGTTCTCTGCTGTTGCTAAAAATAAATATGCTTATAAATTTATGCTGGCAAAGTGCTTTATTAGCATGACTATTTAAACCTCACAAGATGTTTGTGACGTAGCTGATTATTGCAATTTAAATATCTAGAACAGAGAGGTTCAAATCCACTCGTTTTGGGTGCTTCTATTTTTGGGAGGTTTCACTTGAGATGAGGGTCTTGAATTCCTAAAGCCTTCAGTGCTTGTAGCTCCTATTGACTTTAAGCAGAGTTGTGAGTGCTCACAACCTCTGCAAACCAGACCCAAGGGAGCTCACTGCAAGGTCCCCACCCAAAACCTAAGACCACTGCACAGGGGGGCTGCTTTGTGCTGCCTTCTCTGGGTGGTTTAAGTGCATGTGCGCATGCATTCACACCCACATACCCCTTCCGCTCACAACCAAGCCCCTAGTATGTACAAAAGCAGCCCATGCATCTCTGAGTTGGCAGTCACTGAAACTGGCTGTTAGGGCAGGATTTAGAAAAATGCTTTCAGGGGCACTGAGTAGGGTTCCCTCTAATTTTTTCCATTCACGGGCAGAATAAATTTTTTTATGTGCACCAAATTGTGTGTGGAGGTGCATCGCTGATAGAAACACATGCTGTGGGCGGTCTGCTAATCGGCTGTGCAGCACGTGAATCTCTCCTGGCCCAAGCGCTCTGCTTATAGGGTACTCTGGTGCTGAGGTAGCATGTGCTTCCCCAGTGCAGCCCTCCAGTGGCTGTCATGGCTGCCAGCAGTGAGGTCGTGGGCATGCTCTTGCAATACCCAAACACGCTGCATCTGGGACAATACGCAATGCTATCTGTGCAAAAGATGGTTGCTTGCTTTCGTGGATCGCAAACGTCATAGCTGCCTCATGGATGGGAACGTCAGGGACTCTGAAGAGGCTGGTTAGTATCTTTTGCCCTGTAGCTAGTGTGAACATGTTGGGATAACCATAATCTGGTCCCAAAACAGGATGTACAAAAATATTACATGTGGATTTCTTGTGATGTGTGTGACTCTGAAGTTTACAGGTTTGTTGGGAAAGCCAACAAGGGACAGAGCTGGGGAAAAAGCAACAGTGATGATAAGTTGTGTCTCAAAAGTGGGAAAGTACATTTTTCCTTCAGGAAAATAGTCAGTGTGTGCAGTTCCCTAACACAGATTAATGAAAGAGGGAGCATATTTTAAGTCAATCGACAAAGACCTTGCAAACTGGAAAATATATGTTGAGTCCCAAAAAGAGAGCAAATCTTTACTCAAAACTTCATGTTCCTTTTTTTAGCTAGAAAGATGAACTGTTAATATAGCTGCTGCTGCTGCTGTTCTGGATCAGACCCGTAGCTCATCTCATCCACTGTTCTGTCTCTGAGGCTACAGTTACACTCCAGCACTCTGTCGACAGAAGTCACTGTCAGGAGAGTTTTCCCAACAAAACTTCTGTTGACAGAGTGCGGCCACACACAAAAACCAGTCGGAAAAGCGCTTTGCTCTATCGACAGAGCAACCGGATTGCCCAGCTGCTCGCTCAACAAAACAGGCACCCAGAAGCACAGCAGACAGGGCTGCCCATTGGTGTGGATGCCCTGTCTGTCAGAAGGAGGGCCCCCAGAGTATCCCCACAGTTTTTTTGTTGACAGAACCTGTTGACAGAAGAGTTATGCCTCATGGAGGAGAAGCAGAATGCTGGCAGTGAAAGTGCTGAGTTCTGTCAACAAACTGTCGACAAAATGCATTTTGTGTGTGGACATTCCACCGGTTTATGTTTTATATTTTATATTGTTTCTATAATGGTGCTGATTCTTATGATTTTATTATGACTGTGACAATATTTGGTTGGTGTTCTACTGGCATATTTTCTACCTGTTTGTGTAGTTGTAAGTACCTGAGAATCACAGTTTATTACTTTTGGAAGTAAGTTTAACCCCTTGTGTTATAGAGAAAAAGTTGAAAACTCAGTGTCTCAAAGAAAAAGCCACAAATATAAACCACCTAAAATTATTTTTAATAAGCATTTCGGTTTTCTAAGCCAATTTGTGATTTTGGGGGTCAAATCATGTTTTTTGAGTGTGTAAGTTGGTGACACTGCTTAGAACTCTTGGGAGTTTTAATGCTTAACAGAGTAATGCTGAATATTCGTGTTAGAATTCTGTAATTCAATCATATTTTAGTTAATATTGGGGTTAAGTTTAGAAACTACAATTTAACAACTGCAGCATGCTCTCAGGAAAAAAATCAGCAATGTGAGTTAGTTGGTTAATATAAATTGATTAGGAAAATTTTTGCAATGATTCTGTAACATCTGTTTATTTAAAAAAAGAGAAATAAGCTTACTTGGAGTGACGGCAATCAAGGTGAGAACAGACTGATACAGCTGATGTGACAGCAGAGTTAGGGCACGTCTACACTTACAGTGCTGCGGCGGTATAAGAGTAGCACACGCGGGAAATACTCTCTTTTAATCTCTCTAAAACAGTATCTCCCATCAACACAGCACTGTGCGCCCTAGTGCTTATGCCAGCATAATTTGTGTTGCTTGGGGTATGGAATATTCATGCCCCTGAGCGCCATAAATTATGCTGGTGTAAGCATTAGTGGAGACGCAGCTTTAGGTTCTGATTCAGCAAAGTACTTCAGTACATGATTTCAGTGGGACTAGATTACCTGCTTGAAGGTAAGAAAGGATTTAAATTCCCTTCCGGAATCAGGGTCTTCGTTGGGAAAAACCATCCTGTGCTGAATAGGCAGTGTAGGGCAAGAGCCCTGGACTCCCAGCCTCTGTAAACCCTGGAACAAGGAAGATTCTAAACAGATGAGAAAGAAAAAGACAAGATTCTGCTTAACTGATGCCAGAGGAAATGATCTTGCTGGCTACAGGTAATAATAATCAAAGAGTTGCTCTGACACAACAGCAGAAAATATATTTTAACACCACAGATAAAATCTTGAAGCACCTTTTCTTTTTAGGTTTAAAACTTTGTTATTGCTAATTAACTTCAGAGGGGCTGAGCAGCACAAACAGGGAGGCACCTGCTGGTGAGATTAATTATTCACTATGGGAAGGAAGAAGATGTGCATGAAGATACTGAAAAATAGGAAGAAGGTCTGGAGATCACCCCTGGAGAAGGAATAAACACAAGGAACAATTTGAACTCTGTGTAGAAAGTGACATATGTAAGTTCCTCCGAGGACTGCAAAAATTAAAAGAAAGAAAAATCTATAAATGCAGGTTGGTACATTTCTAACAGTTTCTATTTATGGGATTTCTGAATAGTACTAGGGAAATTGCAATAAACATGATCTGAGAAGTTAGCAAATAAATGAGGCGGTATTAGGTAAAGATGTTTGCCAGTGACGTGCTCTGAGTTACAAACCACAGCTAACATATAGCCTGGGGGTGTTTTACAACAGCAGATGTGAGAGGATAGAATGTTAACTAGAAAGGGATGGGCAGATTCTATAGAGGCCTTCCTAGGAGCACCTGATTGGCTAAAACACTGAATTGGTTACCATGAGGGAGATAGAATAGTAAATTGGTTCTAGTTGACAAAAAGGTAATTCTCCTTGGCTGGAAGTTAAACACACGCACACACAAAGAAGCCTGACTGATGAAATCTAAAAGACCTTTTCCTTCCTGGTTTTGAATGGGTGTCTACTAGGGAAAGCAGCAGGAAATCAGAGAGGAGAAAATGGTAGCCCTCAGAACTCTATTCAGCCTAATTGCTATACATCTCTTGAAAAAGAGACTCACAGCCAGGCTGATAGTTATCTTATGCTGTGTTGTTCTAGCCCTGCTGGTCCCAGGCTATTACAGTGGTAAGGTGGTTCAAGTAATATCTTTTGTTGGTCCAGCTTCTGTTGTTGAGCAAGATGAGCTGTTGATTTTTGAGCTACATGGAACTCTTCACCTCTGGGAAATATACTCCAAATATCGCAGCTAAATACAAGGTGGAACAGATTGTCAACACATTTTTCTTGGGGCCATTCAAGGTGAAGCAGACACTTAACATCCCTCAGATGGAGGGAAACGTTCATCTGACAGTTTTTTGTTGGATCAATGAACCTTAGGGAGTAGTGCAACAAAGCAGGTGTGACAATGGCAGGCTGGTGGGCTGCAAGAGGGTGCTAGAAGGCAGGTGGCAGATATATTAGCCCTGGAATGGAAAAGATCTTTGTTCCAAAAGGCTGAGAAGCAGTTACCGCCGTTCAGTTAGAGACCCCTGAGTCCAGGTAAGGGCTTCCTGAGACCTTTTAAAACTGCTCCTCTTGTGAGTGAGAGGGAGGAGAGACAAGCTGTTGGAAGCTCATGGCAGAAGAATAAGAGGATACTCATTTTCCTGCTGGGGGAAACAGCTGGAGCAGAGTGCTTGCTTAGGGGAAGAATAGGGTGGTGAAGAAATGCTCCTTAGGCCTGCTGCGAGGCCTACCTTCAAAATGCTGAGATGTAAACACAGTGGGGAGGACTAACACTGGAGTGAGGCTGATTTACCCCAGGCCCTGCCACTGCCAGAGGGGGATGTGCTAAGTTTAGTGAGATGGAGGAAGTGCTTGGCTAGACAGAGGAAGTGTGTGTCTGTGTGTGTGGTGCTGTTAGCCGGTGGCCGGGTAATGTGCGGTGAGGTACCAACTATGCCCTTGTTACCATCCGAGTCTTTAACTGCTAGAGCGCAGGGCTCCTTCGCAGCGGGCAGCCTGGGCCAGGCTGACGGATGCCCCAGGGTCCTAAACACCCGAGTCTTTTACTGCTAGAGCAGGGAGCTCCTTCGCAGCGGGCAGCCAAAATTGGCTGACGGGTGCCCCAATGGTAGCACTAAGAGCCTTTCCACACCCGAGACTTCAGCTGCTAGGATGCACTGTCCTGTCACAGCGGGCAGCCAGGATTGGCTGACGGGTGCCCCAATGGTAGCACTAAGAGCCTTTCCACACCCGAGACTTCAACTGCTAGGACGCACTGTCCCGTCACAGTGGGCAGCCAGGATTGGCTGACGGGCGCCCCAGGAGTCTGCCCTGTGGAGGTGGCATGATTCTACGCTAGGCTTTTAGCACTCTCACCTATGGCCAGGCTGTGGTAACCAAATGGTTAAAGTTCTTTTGATTGTGCTGGCTGTGTTGCAGTGACAGAGAGTAACAGCCGTCAGGCTTAGATCTTAACTAGTTACAAGTTTATTAAGCTACAGTTATAAACGTGCGGTTACAAAAGGCTATTGTCTACTTCTTATATGCTAGCAGAGTACAGGTGTTAACAGGTTACATTACAATTCAATACCATGACGTCTTAATGCAACAGCATCTATCTATAGAGCTCTAATTCTTTAACTGTGCGCACCAAAAGGAGACCTTAATATGGTCACATCTTACCCTCCTTAATGTGGGTATATCTTACCCTCCTTGTGTCTCTCGATACCAGCATAGCCAAGCCAGGATCGGTCACTCAATTCTGCAGAAAGACGAATACGAAGTTGGGCGTCCCCAGTTGCGGACCTCGGGAGGCAATCACCTGACCCGACCAGCAGGTAGCTGGTGGGAATGCACTCAGAGTCAGAGTGCTGCTGGGACCATCTTTATACCCCCGGGTTGCGTATTCTCTTTCTTATCTGTGGTGCCAGATCGTACTGGCCTGTCTTTTATGACGCCAGTTTTTACAAGGGCAATTCTTACTTAATTTGCACTTGTAAGACAGGAGATAAGCAATTTTGGGAGTACAGGACATTCTTTTACAAGGGTGGAGATTTCTCTTCTGGGATGGCTGTGTGGGCGCATCAAATCCATCAATGCCAGCTGGGGTAATTTCCTGAGGCCTCCCCCATTAACGGTTAGCCTGCTAGCCCTCTATCTGTGTTTTCTGTTTCTCAGGGTCACAATGAGCCAGCACATCGGGCCCCTTTAGGAAGGCATCAAAGACTGTGCTGTTTAACTGCTGTTCAGTGCCCTGTGTGCTCTGAGGCACCTTAGAGGGGAGGCAAAAGCTGGTCTGTAAGGGGGAGACCTTGTCTGGCTACAGGTGCGTGCGCGTGTGAGGCGTTAACAATCACGTCATCATTGGCCTTGTCTTATTCTACCTAGTGCTTCCATGAAGACAAAAGCAGCACCTGGCTTCCTGACCTTTTCGTTTGGGGATGGGTGGGGTTGTCTGTGTTTCTTCTCTGAATACCTGAGCTGCCATAGTCAGTATTGTTCTCCTTCCAAAAACCCTCCCCCTGCAATGATTAAGCTCCTGTGAAACAGAAGTGCTTGCCACCCAATAGCATGGCCAGAAGAAACAGGTGGGCTCAAAATGTAGGAGGGGGAGTGGCACTGAAAGTTCTACTCACTCAGGGTGCCACTCTCAGAATGTGTAGGTCTTCGTAATCTGACCATGTATTTTTGCTAAGGGAATCTGAATTGAGAGTCCCTAGGTGGGGTTCAGGTGTACCACCCTGAGCTCCGCTCGGCTTGGCTCCTTCTCGATGGGGAGAGGGGAAATGAGTGGTGTTCTCCCCTATGCCACCTCAGACAGCAACAAACCGATCTCTCATTGGTCTCAGTAAATTACTGACGTTTGTATTTAAATCATCCTCTTTGAGCTTCTGGACGGCCAGGACCTCACAGCCTTGTGTCAGCACGCTGCATGCTGCTTGCTTGACAGATTGCTGCATCACTTTCACTCAGCTCATGTTTTACAGGTTCCATCTACCAGAGGCTTAGGGCAGGGCTACGCGTACAGTGCCACAGTGCACGTAGTGAAGACACTCGTTGCCAGGAGAGAACTCTTCCGTTTGCACAGGCATTAGGCTGAGGGAGGCTGTTCCTGCTCAGACAGCCAGGCATGCACCCTCTCCACGCTCTGCCCTGCTGAGGCCCACCTGCTCATGCATCTCCTCTCCTGGCAGGGCTAGACTGGGGAGGCGGCTGGGGCTACATAACATCTGCCATCCACCTCCCCGCTTCCCTATGCTCTACAGCTGGGAAGGCTGTGGCTGTGAACCTTCCCTGTGCTTCTTGAGGTGGGAGGGACTAGCTAGGGGCGGGGTTTGGGGCTGGTGGCCAAACGTGGGTGTGGTGGCTCTGGGTTTCAGTGGAAGGGGCGGGGCTTCAGATGGAAGGGCAGTTCTTCAGGCAGAAGGGGCCGGGCTGGGTTCTTGCCTCTTCCAGCCAGGGGTTGACTTGTGGTTCATGCCTGTTGACCTAAAATGCTACCCCCCCATGAGCAGCAGAAGCTCTGTCAGCTATAGATGCTTTCCCACCACCATAGCAGCGTTCACACTAGTGCTTATGCCAGTATAAGTTTTGTTGCTAGGGGGAGGTGTGTGTGGAATAGTTACACCCCTGAATGATGGAAGTTTTGCCGAAGTGTAAATTTAATTGAAGAAAAATGAAAGCTGAGGTTCTGGACTATGAGATGGCTGCTTGAAGGAGGAGTGGTTTGTCATACTACCCTTCACCCAGAGCCATCACCTCAGAGATGGTTGTGCATGTGAGAATACAGCAGACTCCTTTTGAATCAGAGTCTTAAACAGGTCGCCGCGCCTTCTACGATTTGTTTATTTTCACTTGTTTTGGTCTAATGTCTTTTAGGCAAATGTGGGGAGGAAAGGGTGACTTCATTAGAATGGCTGACTAAGGTCCTGCTGTGAACACGAACCAGCTTAGCCAAAAACACTTGTGAGGGCAGCTATGAGAACAGGTTTTTCAATGCTGAAAATTAACGCAGAGCTGCAGCAGCCAGTAGCAGGGGTGCATAAATGCAGGGTGGAGGGGTTCTTGCATGATTCTTGTTGAGAATATATATTGGGTGTTTCCTTAAAAGGGCAATCTGTTGAGGGGCTTGGCCCTTTCACTAGCATCTGTGCGGATGCCATTGTCTTTGTTCATATGCTGGTGCCTTAGAGATTCAGATTTGACTCTGACACTTGCTGACATTCATGTGGCTAAAAGCAAATATTTGAAGGAGCAGTTTTAGTTGACTTTCTCTTGCACTATTTTACTAAGGTAAACTGACAATAAGAGGAAATGCTGTTCGGAACACACTTGGGCTTATTTTTTGTCACCTAATTTGACTCATTAAAATGTGTGGAGAACAGGCTTTGAACATTCTGAATGTAGCTTCAAGCTGTAAAACTGCCCACACACTTAAAGCCAAAAGGTAAATCTCCAGTGTGAAGTGCAGGGATTTAATCCACATGTGAATCTTCAACGTGTTTCCCAGCTAAATCCTTGCGCTGATTATTAAAAATAAATGCACATTTTTTCTATACTGCATCAAACAAATTAATGTTAGTACAATGAAGGGGTTTTCCAACCTCTATTAAGGCTCTCTACCCTGGATGAGCAAATATGGAGGTCTACACACAGTCTCTCAATAAAGTTTAACTTACCCCACATAGTATTTGCATTTAGCTGCATATCAGTAATAGTTGGGCTGCTTTTTACAGACTCTATTCCTAGCTTAATACTGAAAGCTCATATCTTATTGTATGGTGCAACAAACCAGCCCACAGAGGTGTTTTCCTTCCCTGGGAAGGATCTGAAAGTACTTTGTTCATGCACTATCCCTCTGTCCAGTGTCATCATATTTGGAGCGAGGGTTAAGTGAATAATTGCCTGACAGTAGATCTGAAAAGTTTATGGTTGAAGGGACTAGCCTGGCTGGGGGAGAAAAGTGGTATGACTGGACACTTCATCAAGAGGGAAGGTTTAGCAATGCCTTTTTAGAGAGGGATCTTGTTCAATTTTCTTAGAAGCTGCAACTGACCTGACTTCCTCTTTTGTCCTATAAGATGGTAAACTTTCAATATTACATTAGCTAATTCAGACTAATGGAAGGAGCATGGCTGCATCTTCCCGACCCACCATGCTGAAAATTTAGCTGTAAGAAGTGTGACTGTATTCAGGCTCTTTTATTCCCAGCTGTCTATGCTACATATCATTGCACAGCACTCTGAACAAATGCTGCTATCAGTCAGGCTGAACAGTGGGCAAAGAAGCTTGTAGAGATGTTCAATAACATCAGACTTACAGACTGTACACCCCTAAGTCAGACTGGTGGAACTCTGTTCCAAAATTTATCCCCACTGCAGGGAGAACAACTCACAAGAGGAAAATGTAGCCCTCACTCATGATGACAATGCTGTAAGCAGGAGATAATTAAGAATGTATATGATTAGCATTTGCTTTGCTTTGGGGGATTTTTGAGGGGGTGTTCTTTGGGGAAATTATGCTAATGCTATTCTGAATTAATAGCCTGTGCATAAATGAGACTATATTAAATACCATGTATGATGAACAACTGGGTTTAGAAAACAAAAAAGCAAAAAAGAAGTCCTGTAGCACTTTAAAGACTCACAAAATAATTTATTAGGTGATGAGCTTTAGTGGGGCAGACCCACTTCTTGAGATCTGGAAAATTCTTTTAAATGATAACTGAGATGAAGAGAATGTAGCAGAAAGATTTTTTTAAAAATAAAGAAATTCTCACTGGCAACCACAGGCCATAACACCAAAATACTAATCCTGGAACATTTTCCCTGGAACAAACCCTGGTGTCAACTCTGTCTACGTGTTTACACCAGTGACATCATTGACGGACCTAACCATGTCAGTTACATGGTCCGGGGCTCATATTCCTGTACTTTCACCAATGTGATGTATGCCATCATGTGCCAGCAATGCCCCTTTGCTATGTATATTGGACAAACTGGACAATCACTTTGACAAAGAATGAATGGACATTAGGAATCTGAATACACATAAACCTATCAGTGGGCATTTCAGTCTAGGAGGCCATAGCATCCAAAACTTAAAAGTGTGCATTCTAAAACAAAAAGCCTTTCACACCAGATTAGAAAGGGAGACATCTGAGCTGGAGTTCATTCTCAAGCTTGGTACTTGTCACCTTGGACTCAACAAAGATATCAATTACCTTACGCTTTACAAGGACAGTTTCCCTACCTTTGATATTCGTAGTGATCCCAGGCAGTCCACTTAACCCACCCTTGCAGAAACTATTTTTCTTCTCCCTTCCCCCCACCCCATCTTCTGTCCTATCTAACTGATTCATCACTTTTTATTTCACTTTTCTATCTTTCTGTTAAATTTTCTTCATCTCATTTATCATTTATCAGGATTTTCCAGATCTGAAGAAGTGGGTCTGTCCCATGAAAGCTCATCACTTAATACATTATATAGTCTTTAAAGTACTACAGGACTGCTTTTTTGTTTTGTGAAGATAGAAACTAGCATGGCTACCTCTGAGACTATTAACCAGGTTTAGAATACAAATAACAACCAAGTTGGTGAGCGGTCTTGGCTATGGACCTTTTAGGTGAACTAGTCTCACAGTAGAAGAGGTAAGAAGAATCTCAGATTCTCTGGGTTTTGTGAAATGACTGGCTAGTTTCAATCCAGCTGTTAGTGGGCAGCAGTCCACATGACCAAACAAAAATCCCCACAGCAGCTCAGTTGTCTGTCATCTTTGTTCATGAGCTCAGAATGGAGCCGGCAGTAAATGTAGAGGCATTGCGTTGAGGCCCTTTAATGCCCTGGTGGAGATAGACTCCAGGATTGCTCTGGAGAAGCTTGTGTGACAGCTACTTACACTGAATTTGTTCCATCCACTTTCATTTCTGCCTCTGTCAGTTTGGCACTCTTAGTCAAAAACAGAATTATCTTTCAAAGGAATAAAGTAAGTTCTCTGTGCACCTCCACAGAGGACACATGTCATAGTTGCTTTCACTTCAACAGAGAACAGGCAGTTAAATGTAGCAAGTTTACTTATGGCAAAGCTATAGTCACCAGGATGTAGTTCCAAAGATCACATGCCAGATAAATTTCTGGCTTAAAGAAAAGATGTTGTGCACTAAAATCCGCCCCAGGGTTAGTGAAACGCAGCCTTTATACCCAGTAGTACTTTAATTAATTATGAGTTTGACTTCCAATTCCTTTTTGAAAAAAGAGTCTTTCAGGATTTGGGGTTACTGCTTACGGGGATATACCTATCTTATAGAACTGGAAGGGTCCTTGAAGCCAGTCCCCTGTATTCACAGCAGGACCTATGAACATCCCTGACTGATTTTCTTTTAGAATCTATTTTCCCCAGATCCCTATATGCTCCCCCACCCCCTCTCAACGAGTGAACTCACACCCCTGGGTTTAGGAGGCCAATACTCAAACCACTGACCTATGCTTCTTAGCCCTCATGGATAAGATCAAGTGACCAACTATGACAATGACTGAAGACAGGTGACCGCCAAGGAACAGGTTCAGTGACCTCCACGGGCACTGTCCCTAACAGGCATTGCTTTTCTAAAACATCACTGGGACTCTCATTGAGGAGGGTCATGGCCATGGACTCAATTGCTTTTCCTCCCGAGGCCTTGCTTTCCTATCAGGTAACAGGGGAGACCATCACTTGGACAGCGACCAACTGCGGCTGTGACAACGACGACTGACGAGGGAGACAGACGACCGAAAAGGGACAAGGTCAGTGATTGCTCCCGTTGCTTTCCCTGATGGACTGTTAGACTCTGCTTTTACAAAGCTTTTACTTGGACTCCCACCGAGGAGGGACGTGGCCAGGGCTTCAATCACTTTCCCCCTGAGGCCCTGCTTCTCTCTCAGGTGACAGAGGAGACCATCACCAGGACATCAACGGATGACAGCCAGACAGAGGGATGTGAGACAACCTCTGAGAGACATGACGGGAGTCGGCGAGGGACAGCATCAGGGACTGACTGCAACCAGACAGAGGGACAAGAGACATCTGCTGAGGGACGTGACAGGAGATGATGAAGGACCGTGTCAGGGGAAGCATTGGCTTCCATGGCCTGATGGACTGAGTTAAACTGGACTGAGCTAATTTTTTTTCCTTAGGGCTTATCCTCAAAAGGGGCAAATTCCTGCAATTAATATTTACTTGTGTTGACAGGCAAAGAATCTGCTATGTGGTATGATGTTTGTGCAGGGGTTACTTTTTGGCTTAAATGTAATCTTCCCACCACATGTATTTGGAGCAAAGCAGGTTGTGATGTGCGTTTGTTAACCATGTTCAGTGCTTGTTATTGCTGTAACCCATCTCTGTGTTGTAGATATCTAATGTGTTTTTATTTCTCACCTTATGCAATTTGGCTATTAATTGGTTGTAAACAGTTACACAATAAAACTCGTTAATCTGGTTTCATCTTTACTTGAGAACAGGAGAAGTGTAAGGCCTGATTCACATTATATAGATTAGTCCACAAAACAATGGAGATGTACACCCAGAAATGCTTCTCCTGCTAATGTAACTTCCCTGCTATGCTGGCATAATAAAACCACCTAAATCAGGGCATGGCGCTTTTTGCAACGCATTTAGAGTCAGTCAATGTCAGTATAGACACTGCGCTTGGTAGAGTCATCCTAACTGTCCTCCAGGAGGTGTCCCATAAGGCCCAGCATGACTGCTCTGGTCAGTAGTTTGAACTCTGTTGCTGGGAGAGAAAATAGGTATGTGCCCCAGCCCCCATTTACAGGCCTGGGACCATTTGAAATTCATCTTCTTGTTTGCTTGGCATGTTTATGGGGAATGGAGTTTACACAGTGCCAGGTTTGCAACGTACCTAAAGATTACACATCCTTTGTTATAAAAACAAACCCTGAAGAAACTTTAATTGTCATGTACCCATAACTAACTGACTACATGTCATCAGCAATGTTCCCTCTAATCTTTTCCACCACATGTGGAATAAATTTTATGTGCACAATGGATGTACAAATGTGCACCACCTTTAGAAACAAAAAACCCAGCTATGCATGCTCTATTAATCAGCTGAGCTGGAGCTGAACCTCTCCTGAGTGGTTGCATGAGTGAGCAGTTTACAGGGAACACTGCTCATCAGCAGGACTAGAAACGATGCCTGAGGCGCTTGAGCAAAAGGAAAAATCCCATTAACTTGTAGCAGTAGTAGATTCCTTTCCTACAAGTGAAGCCACTACTGGTGGGGGCCTGACACACTAAGGTTCCGTTTAAATGAGAGAAGTTTCCATTGAAATAATTATGAGTACAGTAAACTCTTTCATATCCAGCTTTCTATTATCCGGAACTTTCAAATAACCGGCATTTTAACTATAAGTAAATTTTAGTTACATTTTCCATAAGTGCAGTATAGTGAAAGTAAATACAAATAAATACAGCAAATACAGTATAAGTTTACAGTGTACAATGTGACTGTTGTTGGTAAATAAAGTACTCTGCCTACATTTTTGTTTGCTTCTTAATACCTAATTTTGTTTTCTTTAGTGTTATGCATTGGTAGGTATACCTCTCTATTATCCAGAGAATTTGAATATGCAGCAGCCTCCTGGTTCTGGGGCTACCTGATATGGAAGAGTTTACTGTATGTATTCATTGCAAACAAAAGTCTTAATAAAATAGCAGTGGCAACATGGCTTTTAGCTTGAATTAGCTGCTCAAGTTAAATCCTGTAAAGAGGCGGCTGTAGAATCTGAACAGATAACCCAAGGTAAAAACCTGTGTTGCCCTGTTTCCACCACCAAATTAACATGAACCAGCTTACACAGACTACCTAACAGGACATAAGGACACCTCCTCCCTCATCGCTACATCAGGGCAGCCGCATTGTTGCACATCCCTCTTCCCAGGAAAATACATTAGAATCCAGACTGTTAAGAAAGGCTTGATTAAAAAGCCTGTGTAGGGAAGATTGCAAGCTATCTCTGTCGTTTTGTAGAAGAAAGTGACAGCAAAGTCTGAAAGCACTGATTTTAAATGCAAATTGAAATGAAGCAAGACCTACATGAATCAAGACCTTTTCTCTGTTGCTGGCAGCGGAATCTTTGGTAGATATTTCTTCTGCTACTAAATCTGGCAGAAGAACTAAACAGTACTAATTGGCAAACTACTAACTAAAAATACTTTTGTGCTAGAAAAATATTTTTCCTGAAAAGGTACAGGCATGAAAATATGCATATCAAACGCTGGGTACTACGGTATCTGCAAGTGTGAACAAAGTGCACTTCGGTATTTAGCACTATGCTTGTGAAATTTTCTTGGGGGGGAAGGTATTATTAATATTATATTAACTTTGTAATCTGGCATGAATATCTAAATTATGAAGTCATATACCATGACACTTTGAGATACACTACAAGCATAAGAGGCAAACTAACATGCTTATCTAATACTTAACTCTACGTGAATGACAGACATGTCTTTATGGTCTGAGTGATAAAAAAATCCAGCTCTCTGTACCGTACATGTTTGCAGTTGTATTAAACAGGTATTTGTTTCATGCCTATTTGTTGTAGGAACTTTTACGGATTTTTATCAAATTATTTTAATTAAAAAAAGAAATCAAAAGAAATTTGAAGGTGCTCAAGGGCTTTCAGTAGGCATTTTTAATGTACATCTTCATAGCAAGTGTCTCCTGAGTGAACAGTATTAATGTTTATGCAGTAGGGAATCTTTCTATTGACCTAAATTCTCTGCTGATGAAAATCCCTTGAAGTCAAAGGATTTAAACCAGCAGAGATATGGCCAGTGGAAACAAATCAATATGTATATTTGATCAAGTCAGACAAGCACAAATGGGGACTCAACAACACATTTGCCATGTTTAGACACGTTTCCTTCTTCTGTCTTCAGATATCTCCAATGTGGTACATAGGACCGGTTAAGGCCTACAAGGATGTTTCTTGCACACAGTTTTCTGTATTGTTTACTGAAACCTTGATGCATCATTCCATAAGAAATGGATAACATTCTGAAGTCCCAGAATTGACCAATCATCATGATGCCACGTGGAATTCTGGCAGGGCCTGTGCTTGCAGCTATAAATCAAAAGAACAAGTCATACTGTGACTATTTATATATAGAACAGTGTCTCTCAAGTAACTCCGCCATATAGCCACTGAGAGCTCCATGCTGGCCCCAAGCCTGGATGAAGGAGGAGGGTTGGTCAGATGTGTGTTGATGCACTGACCATCAAACAACAATATGAATGAAATCTGATGCCAGTACAACCAAATGTTAAAATACTCCCAGTCTAGTGATCGCAAACGTCAAGATAAAACTTAAAAGAAAATGTAAGACACAGTTTAAGAAAAGAAGAGATGTGGCGAGGCTATGTGAGGAGGAAACAGGGAATGCATGCAGAGCAGTGCTTGAAGAGAAGATTAAGAATATCGCCACAGAGAAAGACCTAGATAAGAGAGTCACAGGGATAGCCATCGCTATAGAAGAGGCAATTGAGCAGACTGTTCCAGAAGAAGAAAAGATCGATAAGAAGTGCATCACCCAGGAGACACTGAAGTTGGTTCTAGAGAAAAGAGCGTTGAAGATCAGAAGAGATGTTTCTGAGATGGCAGAACAGCAGTATAGGGTGAAATGCAATGAGGTAAGGAAAGCAGACAGAAAGGATAAGGAGAAATGGTTAGAGGAGCAATGTGAAGATATCGAGAGGTATTATGGTGAATATAAGACCAGGGAGGTATACAAGACAATTAGGAATATTAATAGGAAATGGCAACTGAAGCAGATGTTACTAGAGTTTTTTCTTCATTGTTCTATGAGTTCTTTCCTCTGGCTATGTCTGCATGAGAAGAATCTGTCAACAGAAATGGCTGTCAGAAGAGGATTTCCTTGTAAAACTTCTGTTGACAGATTGTGTCTACACACAAAAGTGGATTGAAAGAGCCAGCCACTCTGTTGAAAGAGAACAGCCAGACTGCCTCGCCCTCTCTCAACAGAATGGCAGACTGGAGGCTTTGCAAACAGGGCTCCTGGGGAACCAGTAACCCTGTCTGTGAACAGAAGGCCCACGGAGTGTTTCCATAGCTTTTTCTGTCAGCAGAAAATTGTTGAGAAAGGGGTTGTACCTGAACACAGAGAGGTATAATGCTGCTGGTGGATGTGTCGAGTTTTGTCAACTGACTGTTGACAAAGCACATTTTGGGTGTAGATGCTCCACAGGTTTCTCCAACATTTTGCTGGAAAAACCCTCTTGTGTAGATGGAGCCTCTCTCTCCTCCTTTTTCTTTATTCCTTTTGTATATGCCTATATGAGATGGTTTTTCTGGCAAAACTGGGCATTTGTCAGACAAATCTGCAGCATGTCTACACACAAAATATGCTTTGTTGAAGTTTGTCGACAAACCTCAGCACATCAGCCGGCAGCATTGTACCTCTCCACGCTCAGGTATAACACCTTTCTCCACAGTTTTCTGTTAACAAAAAAGCTGTGTAGAGTCTCTGGGGTCCCTCTGTGGACAGACCAGGGCAGCCCTATTTGCAGTGGTTCAGGTCAGCTGTTCTGTCGAGAGAGTGGCCAGGCAGTCTGGCTGCTCTCTGTTGACAGAGTGGATTGCTCTTTTGACCTGCTTTTATGTGTGGACACAATCTGTTGACAGAACTTTTGACAGGAAATTGCTTCTGACAGTCACTTTTGTTGACTGATGCTTCTTTTTTATAGTTTCCCTAGTACCTTGGCAGTGTGATATCCAATGATGGCTCCCTCGACAAAGAGATGAATGCCAAAATTTGCTAGGCCAGCCAGGCACTAGGACGTCTGAGTGTGCGAGTACTGAATCAGCACAATATCCGACAGTCCGCTAAACAAAGTATACAAGGCTGTATCCTGACCAGTCTCCTGTATGGTTGTGAAACCTGGACCTGGTACAGAAAACATATAAAACTGCTGGAGCGCTTCCACACATGCAGCCTGAGGTCAATACTGCACATTCAATGGCAGGATAGAGTTATGAACCCGGAAGTCTTGGACAGAGCAGGAACCATGAGCATTGAAGCCATGATTCTGAAAGCCCAGCTTCTGTGGGCAAGGCATGTCATACGAATGGAGGAGTCAAGAATCCCTAAGCAACTCCTCTACGGTGAACTCTCCAAGGGCAAAAGGAATCAAGGTAGGCCTTGCAAGAGATAGCAAGACTGTGTGAAGGCCAACATTGCTCATGCTGGTTTAAAACCAGATCAGCTAGAGCACCATGCAAAAGACCAAACAGGCTGGCATGCTCTCGTACAACATGCGTACAACAACTTTGAAGAGCAGCGACATGTATGCCTCATTGATGCTCATGAGAGGAAGAAAGCAACAGCAGCAGCCACACCAACAGAGCCAGGACAATTCCCTTGCCCCTACTGTGAACGCCCATGCTGTTCAAAGCTTGGTCTCCTCAGCCACATGTGAGTCCACAACCAATGAGCCTGTGCAAGCTCAAGATGTCATTGTCGGACACAACGGGCTAGCTACTGACTGATACTGACCACATTTTCCCCAGCATTTTTCCTTTTGCAAGAGCCAGTTCATTAGTCCCATCCCTCATCCACCCTTCCCAAAGGAAACCAGGTGAAATCACATCTCAACAGAATCATATTAAGTGCAAACACTTCCCCAGCGATTGTATGCCAGTTTCAGCCCATAGTTTATAGCAATGTGTGTTGTCTGCCCACACATGTAGAAACAGATAACTAGTGATTTATATTTTCATAATGAATAGTGCAGCGATTCATTTTGTAGCACTATATTCCTACCGGGACAGTGGTGACAATGAAGACCCAGACATTCACAATGATCAGGGCTAAGTATGTACTTGAGAATAAAGATAAATCAAGGGTGGGATTGTAATTTAAAGCTGCATCCCTGGAAGCGGAACTAAGACACACAGGACAATTGTGCCTGCAACAGCCTAAGATATGTTATGTCACAAGAAGAGTCTTGCAGGCCCCTTCTGGATCCTTTCCAGCAGTTTTACTTTGGCCTCCCTCCTCCCCTCAGGCCATTGAATCAGGAAGAACATCCCACATGCTGAGAAGAGCTAGCTGTAGCTCTCAGGGGATCATCAATACTATTGAGTTTACATGGCATCCCTGGATGTATCCGGCTCCCTTTCCACAGAGGCCGAACACACTAATTGCCCTTGCTGCTCTGTGGTTCTGCTGACTTGTGAGCAAGAGACGGAAGCTCCCCCCAACGCCAGATTCATCAAGGCCTTAGTATTCCCACTGGCTTTAGACCAGAGCTGCTGCAAAAATCACTTCAGGATTGTGCTTTGTACTATTTCCAGGCTACCTAACCCCCACCCCCACCCCCATGGGAGACATACCCTAGGATAATATCATGGTGATTGACCTACCGGGATTGATTTAGCAGGTCCAGTGAAGACCTGCTAAATCAACTGCCGATCACTCTCTCCTCAGTGCTGGTACTCCATCAGAGATGAGTGAGGGTAGTCAATGTGTGAGTTTATTCTGTCTGCCCAGTGCAGTGTTGACCCTATGGTATATAGACCTAAGCTACATCAATCTGAGTTATGCTGTTAATGGTACTCAAACTGGGTATCTTAGATTGACCTGTCCCCACAGTGTAGATCTGTCCTTGGAGCCAACAGCTCCAAATTTTACCTTTATAAGAAATATTTCCTCCATGTTGAAATGTCTGTACACATTTTAAACAAGCATTTTCATGGCTTTAATAATATTTTCTCTATGTTGAAATATCTGCATAAATTTTAAACAAGCATTTTCATGGCTTTGAATGGTTTTTGGAGCCAGGTGAACCAAAAAGATTGATTTTTTTCTTCAGAAAGCTTATTTTTAACCACAAGCGTCTTTTTATAAAAACATGCTTTTGGTTTTAGTGGTGGTCTCTGTCCAGGCCTCATTACGAAAAGGGTCTGGAAGAAGTTGCAACTATTTTAGTCTCTTCACATATTTGATTTCTATTTAAATCAGGGGAGAGGTTTTTTGTTTTTTTTTTTTTAATAAAAGCTCTTTTGAAAAACATGGCCCCAGAAATGCACTACAGGAGTAAAGAAATAGACTAAATGGAATTCAGGTAGAACACAGCCAGCTCAAGCACAGAACTAAAACTGGGCAAATCACTTTTCGTAAAACTAAATATATTGTTTAATAGAAACCACAGATTGCCATCAGGAATATTTGTGATTTCTGTTATTGGCTTTCTGGGAATGCTCACATGCAGGGCTACAGGCACGACACAACAGGAAAACTGTCACGGATACTGCGATTTTGCTATTTGCCCATGTCTTTATTTCTGTGAATCATCCCATAGTGGCAGCTGCTGTCCTGTGGGGTTAGGCCTGGCTCCCAGCTCTGGAGGCTGCGATCTGGCACACAGGTTTGCAGAGTTGCTTAGATTTTACCCAGCCAACCCTCTCTCATGAAGATGGTCTGATATAACTAAACCTGAGTGGTTCTGCCATCCCATGTGTCAGGTCACAGTGCCAGAACTGGGTCCAGCTCTTTAAGTAGCCTGTGGGGGGGTGGGGGGTGGGGTGGACTTGCTTTCCAGCCACCCTCATTTCTCACAACATTTTTAATAAAAAAAACACAAAAAAACTCATCGTTTTTACTAAATTTATTGTGGCTGCTCTGTAATTTTTATTATTTTTTTTAAAAAAGTGCTATGACAAATCAGCAGCACTTCTCACAGGTGTGAATCTCTGTTCACACAAAAATGAGTGTACATCACAAATACCCAGTGTCTGTCTATATTCAGACAAGTGTTTGTACTAGTTGTGGTCACTGGGGCGACTGGAAAGTGCTTTCTACCACTGCAAGTTTTCCAATCAGGTTGCAGAAACAATGTCTGGCACAAATAATGAATAATATATGCCTAAGGCCATACTTCAAGTGTAGGATGATTGTCAAAAAATTGCGGCTGAATTGTGGATGAGCCATGGAAAATGGCAGAAAAGTAATAATGGACCTTTATTACTTGAAGTAATAAGGTCCATTATTATATTCCCACTCTCTGCAGCCCAGGGCTGAGAGCAGAGGCCAGGAGCTGACACTGGAACTCGGGGCTGGCAATGGGGGTTCCCAGATTTGGCTACCCAGGGCTCTCACTGTCAAAATTTTACTGGATGCCTAATACTACAGGAACTGCAATTTCTGCACTATTGCAAATTAAGTGCTCAAAGTAACAGTTGTGGCAAAAATATGATAAGACATCTATGAGCTGAGCCTGCCACTGACTCATTCATATGGTCCCAATACATAACAAGCACATTTGCTAACACTAGTCCATTTCCTGATAATTCACTAGCCAAAAAGAAAGCGAAGTTTGTTGACTAAATTGTTCACAGGTCTGCTTTTGGCACCGGAATAATTGCTGACAGCATAGCAGAAATGAGAACTGCACCTTGTGATAATATGATATTAAGGAAAAAATATTGGCACCCAAAATATTCAACTAAAACAAATAGCTAATATCTATTCTAAACAAGTTGGTGTGTGCTGGGACTCCTTTCTACACTCTTTCCACCGTGCCACCCGAATGAATTTTCTCATTTGCCTTGTTATAATCTGGGGCCGGAAGAACATGACTTGCTATGCTCCTGACATGGACGCAGTTGTTGAACAGCATGTTAAAAATATCACAGACTAACTTTTATTCGTTATATTACTGGGCGAGATTGATGCCTGTCTGGCGATGGGGTGGACCGTGTGCTTAGCATTTTACCACATCCCATGTTAGCCGAAGGCAGAGTAGGGGATTCCTTCCCTGAGAGGGTAGGGAGTATTTGCATCTTTGCCTTTCCCTGGTGGTTCCGCTGGGCCAGAGAAAGTTTTCAGTGCTGGTCAGTAGAGGCTGTCTTAGTGGGTACAGGCAATTAACACTCATTAGTGTCATGTAGCAGGTGGGGCTAGACTGGTTGGCTCATGGCCCCTGGTAGAATAGTGTTTGTAGTGGCCCTGGGCCACTGTATCCAACCATTTTTCAAACAGATTTCCACTGCTGGGCCCTGAACACTTGCCAGTACATCCTGCCATTGGATCAAGACCATTATGTTAGTTAATTAAACTATCCATTAAAGCACATGTATATTTAATGCTGGGAACCGGGCAGTGGCAATTTTCCTTTACATCTGGCCAGCTGCCTCCTCCCCCCACCCCTCGCTAAAACTGGAAGCTAACTCGACCTTTCTTCCATTGAAAGAGCAGAAAGTGTCAGGTTACGGCAGTTCCAGGAGACCCTGGCTACGTCTACACGTGAAGCCTACATCGAAATAGCCTATTTCGATGAATAACGTCTACACGTCCTCCAGGGCTGGCAATGTCGATCTTCAACTTCGACGTTGCGCGGCACCACATCGAAATAGGCGCTGCGAGGGAACGTCTACACGCCAAAGTAGCACACATCGAAATAAGGGTGCCAGGCACAGCTGCAGACATGGTCACAGGGCGGACTCAACAGCAAGCCACTCCCTTAAAGGGCCCCTCCCAGACACAGTTGCACTAAACAACACAAGATCCACAGAGCCGACAACTGGTTGCAGACCCTGTGCCTGCAGCATGGATCCCCACCTGCCGCAGCAGCAGCCAGAAGCCCTGGGCTAAGGGCTGCTGCACACGCTGACCATAGAGCCCCGCAGGGGCTGGAGAGAGAGCATCTCTCAACCCCCCAGCTGATGGCCGCCATGGAGGACCTGGCAATTTCGACGTTGCGGGACGCGGATCGTCTACACGGTCCCTACTTCGACGTTGAACGTCGAAGTAGGGCGCTATTCCGATCCCCTCATGAGGTTAGGGACTTCGACGTCTCGCCGCCTAACGTCGAAGTTAACTTCGAAATAGCGCCCGACGCGTGTAGCCGCGATGGGCGCTATTTTGAAGTTAGTGCCTCTACTTCGAAGTAGCATGCACGTGTAGACACAGCTCCTGTGTGCATGGTTTGGAAGTAAGTATTCAGAATTGGGGTCCTGGTGAGCAGCTGAACAGCTATGCGTTTCAACCTTACAGACAAAAAAATTCTTTTGGAAATAGGCATAATAGCTCAAAAATGGATCATCTTTGCATGCACATCATCAGCATTACGGCTATGATGACACTGCACTCCACTCTCGGAAGTGGAATGCAAATGAGTGAGATCAAAAATGCAAATGAAGCATTGATTTACACATCTCTCACTTCATTTGCATATTCTCATGCAGCCATGCTTCCGGAGAGGCTTTCCCATAAGCAAAATCAGATGTGGAGTCAGAGTTCCTTCAAAAACAAACCCCATTTTTGAAAGAACTCTTCTTCCTGGAACAAAACAGGAGGGTTGTTTTCGAAGCCTCTTCCAGAAGCGTGATCGTGTGAGAAGAGCAATTGAGGCATGAGATACGTAAATCTGTATTTCATTGATCTCGTTCTTTTGCATTCTACTTCCAAAAGTGGAGTGCAGTGTAGATGTAGCCTATATGTTCACTGGTACAATCACTGTACAAGGCTACTTCTGTTAGAAACTGGATTCAAAATGGCTTAAGTGACTTTACAGAGGCATCTCAGTGAAAACCAAAGCCAAGCAAATGGCATCACCTCTTCCCCTGGATGATCACAGAATGGACACACCCGATTCAAACATATGGGTCATTTTACTGACAGAGAATGTAATTCTTCGCTCCCCAAGGAGTGGGAGTATTGTAAGAAAGGGTGGCAGAATGGCTCCTAAATGTGCAAAAGGTGTTTAACTGGTGGTTAAAATTGACATCAAAAGCGAGTTCCCACCCAGAACAGGAAACCAATTAATTGAATATGTAAATTAATGCTTTTCCCCTTCACAGTCTGGTACTGGTAAGATGTCAAACAACAATACAGTTTCAGGCAAGATACTGTTATTTGGAAATGACCAAACTGATAGAAGATCCAGCAGCAACTGAGACAAACATGAGAACCCTTCCAAAAGAGAATTGTCCCATCTCCAGAAGGAAACAAACCCCATGTTGCATGCAGAAAGTGGCAACCACGAGCAGCACACTGGAGAGGTAGACCAAAACCTTAATCAACTTCTTTCCACAGCCCTCCCCTCCTCTGAAACAAATAGAAATGCAGAAGAAATTGTTCCTCTTGACTGCTGATGGTGATTACATAAATATCTTCTCACATGTCATTCTCATTGTTATTAAATCTCATGGAACTAGCTTGAGGCAGGAAGTTAGGAACAGGATCCATCATGCTGCTTCTCTGATTTGGAGATATGTTTATTCTGTGAAATTTCATAGTGGGAGCCCTCAAACTTAATCTGAAACCGTTAGGCCGCTCCTAATCAACCTCCTTGCAGGTCAGACCCAATTCTTATGGTTAATTTAAGTGTTCTGAAACTAGGGCTATCATATTTGAACTGTCAAAAAAGAGGATGCCCTGAGAGGGCAGGTATCCGTATCAGTATCTACCAACTCACCTTGTACTAATGTACAAGACACACTATAACACGTTAGTACAAGGTGAACTGGTAGATACTGATACAGATACCTGTCTTCTCAGGGGCATCCTCTTTATTGAAAGTTCAAATATGAAAACCCTACTAAAACAGGAAACAGTGGGCTTATCTCTGAACATTTGTAGTGTGCTACCAGTGTCAGACTGTATTAAAGTAAGGGTGGCTCTGTAGAGGACTCCTTGTTGCAGGACTGGTTCTCCCCATCACTCTGGAGATGGGAAGATGACATAGTCACATGGCCATAGTTGGTAGGACTTCCCCAGGGCTGCTGAGAAGCATGGGCTGGGGGCCAGAGTCAGCAGGGCTTCTTTGAGCTAGAGGAAAGCCCGGTCCAATGGCCAGAGTCAATACATAACAGCTCCTTGTTGTGGGCTCCTAATGGGCTGAACCTGGGACATGAGAGGGCAGTTACCAGTGGGGTGGAAGCTAGGGTAGGATGGGCCCAGGCCCAGCCTCTTCCATTGGGCACCACCAAAGGCCCTGGCAGTGGTGGTGTGGTCAACCACTGGGTCATCAGGAAATCTCACAAACCGCGTCTACATGAGCCGGCTACTTCGAAGTAGCCGTGCCAACTTCGAAATAGTGCCCGCCACGTCTACACGTTGCGAGCACTATTTCGAAGTTGAAATAGACGTAAGGCGGTGAGATGTTGAAGTTGCTATCCCCAAAAGGAGATGGGAATAGCGCCCTACTTCAACGTTGAACGTCGAAGTAGGGCACGTGTAGATGATCCGCGTCCTGCAACATCGAAATAGTGGGGTCTGCCATGGAGGCCATCAGCTGAGGGGTTGAGAGACTCTCGCACCAGCCCCTGAGCTCTATGGTCGCCGCGTGCAGCAGCCCCTTAAAGCTCCCCGCCCCCTGCATTCCTGTGCAGGAAGCTGAGAGTGCGTGCAGGCAGCAGCACTGCCACGCGGTCAGCCTGCACGGACCTCAGCAGCTTCAGCCGACACCCTGAACCTCATGGCAGCCAGCCAGCCCCCCAAGCGCCCCCAGGGCACCCCCACCCAAGGGGACCCAGGGCTCCCAGGCAGCCAGCCAGCCTGGGAAAAGGCAGCGTGGCCCCTCCTGGACGGAGGCCGAGATCCGGGACCTGCTGGGGCTCTGGAGCGAGGAGGAGGTGCTCCAGGTAATGGGGAGCAAGAGGCGGAACGTGGATGTGTTTGCTCGGCTGGCCGAGGGCCTGGCCACCCGGGGTCACCCTGCCCGCACTCCTGACCACGTCAGGAGTAAGGTTAAGGAGCTGCGGCAGGGTTATGCCCAGGCCTGGGATGTGGCCAGCAGATCTGGGGCCGCCCCCGCCACTTGCCCCTTTTACAGGGAGCTCAGGGAAATCCTGGGCCCCCGGTACACCTCCTCTCCCCTGCCATCGCGGGGTTTGCCAGCCTGGGCTTCCCAAATTGCTTTGGGGCTCTAGATGGGACCCATATCCCCATCCATGCCCCAGAGCACAGCAGAAGAGGGGGAAATTGAGGCATCCCAGGGGTGGGCTCCTGGGGGGGCCCCTGAGGTGCAGGGCTGGCCTCTGGGGTGGACTCCGTCTCCGGGGCCTGTTGGGGCTCATCGGCCAATGTGTCAAGAGTGGCCGGGGGAGAGGAAGCATCCTCTGCTGTGCTCCGGGGCATGGGTGGGGATATGGGTCCCATCTAGAGCCCCAAAGCAATTTGGGAAGCCCAGGCTGGCAAACCCCGCGATGGCGGCATCTGGGTCCCCAAGCCGCACAAGCCTGTGGAGGAGCAGGGCATTGATTGTGCAGACGACCTGCAGGGGAAGGACATGAGAGAGCACCAGTGAGGGGTGTGCAGGGTGTGTCTGGCTCTCCACCGCCGGGCTCCCCCCCCTCCCTGGGTCCTCTTACCTCCATGAGGACAGCCCTGACGGTGGCCTTGCCCACGCCGAACTGCTGCCCTACGGATCGGTAGCTGTCTGGAGTGGCCAGCTTCCAGACAGCGATGCCGACCCATTTCTCGACGGTGAGGGCACATCGCCTGGAGGTGTCCTGGTGCCGTAAGGCAGGGGTGAGCCGCTGGCAGAGCTCCAGGAATGTCTGCCGGCTCATGCGGAAATTCTGGAGCCAGCGGTCGTCATCCCACTGGCCGAGCACCAGCTGCTCCCACCAGTCCGTGCTCGTGGGGTAGCTCCACAGACTGCAGCGTGTGCGGTGGGTGGGGGTCGGAGGGCAGCAAGGTCTGGGGCTGCTTCCTCATCCCCTGGGGGCAGTTCCTCTTCCACAAATAAAAGATGATCAGCTGCCTCCTGCATTGCACTAATCAGGGCGAGCACTGCTCCTGCAGGGGCGGGTGTGTGGACCTCTGGCTGCTGCTGCTGCTGCTGCTGCTGCTGCTGCTGCTGGGGGTCCATACTGCTTCCACGGGGTGTGCGTGCCTGTGGCTCTGCAGACCGTGTGCTGTGCAGGCTGCGTGTGTCTGGGAGGGGCCCTTTAAGGGAGCGGCTTGCTGTTGCCCCGGAAGTGCTAGTCCGCCCTGTGACCCTGTCTGCAGCTGTTCCTGGCACCCTTATTTCGATGTGTGCCACTTTAGCGTGTAGACGTTCCCTCGCAGCGCCTGCTTCGATGTGGTGCTGCCCAATGTCGACGTTGAACGTCGACGGCACCAGCCCTAGAGGAGAAGCTATTTCGATGTAGCATCCCCGTGTAGACGTAGCTACAGAAACACACTGACTCATTAGGGTGGGAAATGCCACTCAAGCACCCTTCCGGGGGTGCCTGGGCATGAATCTCCAGCTCCTGGGGGCTGGGGTCCAAGCTGGTCTGCCTTAGAGCCACACATGTGGAGTGCCCCCCACCTGCTCCATGCATGTGCCCCACCACTTGGGAGCACATCCTCGTGGTGGCAGTGGTGGTGGCTCCTCCTGCAGCTCTGGCCTGGAGCTGGGCAGCTCCAGTGGCCCCGGTGCATTCCCGGTGGCTGAGGCCTTGTGCAGCTCACGTGGCTCATGCCATGGTGCTGCTCCTGCAGCCCGGTGACTCCAGCAGCGGCAGTGCAGCCCTCGTGGCTGTGGCCCAGCTCACTGTGTTCCAGCCACCGCGGGCATGGCTCCTGCTGCAGCATGGCTCATGTGGCCTGTCGGCTCCAGCAGTGGCGGCTCTGGTGGTCCCCAGCAGTTTGCAAGGGGGGTGGGTTGTGCCTGGCTTTGTGGGAGGCGGAGGGCATTTATTTTAAGCGGGGGGGGGGGGGCGGGGTGTGTGGTGATCCTTAAATTCCTATTGCACACCACTGACTTACAGTTTGCAGAATTTTGTCCCTACTCACAACTCCACCCTTGATCTAGTACAGTCCTTTGGCAATGCTGGCACTATCACATAGCATGGGGTGGCTGGCAGTTATCGGCTGGATGGTTTATATCTGCCCCCACACCCTCCACCAAGTAAGTCCCAGAGCTGGTAACCTCTCCCCCATCCCCAGCACCCCACTCCAGCACAGTCCCTGTGGGTTCCAAGTAGAGCTGAGTTTGGTGGCACACTGGGGGGGAGGAAGTGGGAGGGCAGTGCCTCCCACCCACTCACTCACTCTGCCGTGGGAATGGGGACCTACTGTTGAAGAGTGCGGGGATTGGAACAGCGATCCCTGCCACCAACGGGTTGACCAGAGCCTGTGGGGTGCTGAAGTGTGATGCTGAGTACCAGTGAATGTAGGGTGAAGGGACACGGTAAAGGAGCTCTTTCCACGGGATCTCTGAGGCTGCCTGGAGCCAGGAAAGCTGCCTGAGTTTGCTGTAATTTTTTTAAAGGAATGAAATTACTGTGACAACTCCCTTCTGCCTGGTCTGCAGTGTTTTATGCCATCTATTGGTTGCCTGCCAGTTAGTCCCAGCTGATGTACCCTTTGTTATACACCACATCATAGGCCTTCATGGTTTCCTGTCATGGTAGCCAGAGTCTGGATACACTATTCTATGTCAGACACAGTGGGATCTTTGCTTACTGCTACATGTGAAGTCTGAACGCACCTTTATTTGCCAGTATTGCGCCCTTAATTTCACATGTCTCATGCTTATAATTTTGGGCAATCACAATGAGGTACAATCATGTATCTCTCAAAAGAAGCCTGAATATAGTCATAGGTTCCCGTGTCTGGTTTGACACAGATCTTCTAAAACCAACAGAACACTATTGTAGGCAAATTTGGCTGCATTTGTATGACATGAATGTGTTAGTCATTTACAAAATCAGAGTGACTTCCGAATGTGGAGACATTCCTGGTCTTCCCATTATTCATTTATATCTTTGCACTCCATTTTACATATAAGCCAGACATTTTATCTTTTAAACTACAAATTTGTTAATTATGGGGTGTAGGAATTTACCACAGCTAAATTAATTACATAAGGGAGCTTTTCTATAATTCACTCATGCCTCAGTTTCCCAAACTGTAAAATAAGGATAATGATATAAGCTCCATTTGTCATGTGTTTTAAAGTTTGCTGATAACAAGCAGTACCTCAGAGTTAGGCGCTATCATCGTATTCATTGTTCCTCTACTGCAACGGACACATAATGAGAATGACAAAAAAAAAAATCCAAGAGCTAAACACAACCTATTCAATAACCCCCACTTTTATCTACAGTGCATGTGTGCAAAAAAGTATGCAAGTTATACTTTACTTACTGTGCATTTTATGTTTTTAGAATGAAACTGGGCATGGAATGAATCCTATTATAAACCCAGCTTTCTGTAAATAGAGTGTGGAAGTGGTGGAACTGTGACTCTCTCCTTCTCTGTCTCTCTCACACATTTAAAAATATTGAAATTGGAAAACAAAACAATAACAAAGTTTTAGAAGTTTCATAGAACTTCCAAGTCTGCAACAGTTTTTGCTTGTAAGTAACTGCAGTCATGAATCAATAAGCAGCTCAGCTTGCAACCTTGGTGCTTATTGATTCAGTTGTTTATCTTCTTGTGTATTCCCAGCAAAACCAATTATCACTGAGTTTAGCCAAACTAGTTTAGTCACTTTTAAGTATTAGTGCTGTCTTCTAACACTCACAGAATAATTGCTTTGATCCACACATAAAAAACACTCGGTTACAGATCAATCTAGAACAATTTGTATATAAATTCTTTCCCATCAGGTTTCATGAAAATTTGGCACAGACTATCTGGGATTATGTTAGGAGTGCAAAAGGGCCTCAGAAGAAAGGAGATTAGATAGAACTTTTAAGTTAATAGGTGGGCTAAATCCTGCAATAAGTATATTACAATGAGGATAGAATGCTTTTTTTCAAAAGGACACTGGACACAGGCAACCTGGTGGAAATTATTGTGATGAAAATAGGGAATCATGGTAAGAGTATCTTTTTCTAATATTGTTATGGCTGGTCAGTAAATTCTGAAGGACAGAAATTAATGGTTAAAAAGGAACAGAAAGATATATTACATAGACACAAGAGAAGGACCAAGGTTTGTTCTTTGCTACCAACACCTTTACCTCTGTAATTGGAAAGAGATCACTTGGACTTCACAGAGAGTCCATGCTGAATGTTCCAAATAAGGCAAAGTATCCCACCCCCACAAATTCCCTGCCAGTGAGCTGAAGGAGGGGAGGGGGAGAAATTATTCCCAGCCCCTTGATTTCATAGTCACTTCAACAGCACAAAGAGATAAAGTGTGTTCTGATGGCAGTGGTAAACTTCCATGGGCTTAACTATGCAAGGTCGGGCATTGTGCTTTGTATCATTTGCAGTTTCCCTGCTGGCCAGGGGTCTGCAGAAGAGTTTTTTTTTTTTGTTTTTGTTTTTCTTTGACTTCACTTTTACCATGGTACATTAAAACTTAAGTGAAACTCTGAAGAGTTATTAATCAAATGTATTACCCATGGAGACAGCACTGTGCATTTTGCAGGTCTCCTCCTCTCCACATGAATAGTCTCCTCCTCCTATGACATGAATAGTACAGCAGCTTTCCTATACCTAACAGAGCAGAACCTATTCATGTTTATTTGGATTTCAGGCTTCTGCACAGCCCACTTAACCCTCTGCCCCAATACTGAAGAAGAAGATACTGAGGAGCATATAATCTCTTCTGCAATGACAGTAGGGAGATCCCTGGTATGATGGGCCTATTCAAAGCCCCAAAGGGGTGAGGAAATGGGAAAACATATATTTCCAAAACAGCAAAACTAAACCTGATCCCCTAACTAGGCCCACAAAGAGGAGACACCCCAGCCCAGGACTGAAGTAATTCCCCAAGATGAAGTATTTACAGCACTGGCACAGCTGAGTGTTTAAAAAAATCTGTGTAGTCAATTCTTTGGTATATTTGACAAGGAAACATTTGCAGGAGCTCTCCACTTTGCCCCCTTACACACGTCTGTGCTGTTTGATGCCACTTTAAAGGAAGTGCATTTTAAGACAATTACCTGCCATGCCAGCTGTTTCATTTTAAACCTATCCGAAAGATACAGAGGTAATTTTTTTCTTTTCCCCAGACCGACTATAGAAACTGAGAATAACCAGCATATTTGTTGGAAGGTGAACAACAGGATTCCCTGTGCATTCCTCCAGCATTGCGGCATTTATCCTTAAGCAATCAGAACTCATGGTAAGAGTTTACTTAGGGTTTGGAAATTATACATCACAGAGTTGCTTTGAGCTTCTACACTTTGAATAACATATAAACCTCATAATGGCAGATCCAGCTGTGCTGTTAGAATACTTAGAAGCCTTCTCTTCATTAGTATATTGAAACGATCGCTTTTCTGTTATTGTTGAGGAGTAAGATCAGTGATAAGAGGTTTGTGAATCAATAAATTCTCCAGCTTGAGCCCTACTATCTTCTGTTTGCCAGCCATGGCCTCCTGGTATCCTTTTCACTCCCCTCAAACACTTATTTAATATTTTACAGGCACAATAAATAATAAGGAAATAAGAGTGGTTATTTACAAGAGTAAATCAGGTAAGCATATATACACGCAAGCCTAAGTTTCAAAAAGCTAGAGAAGATTCTGTAATAGCAAGCCCTATACATTCTATAGGGCTAACCCAGGCCAAGCACCAGGGACCTTTTGCTTATGCATAGTAATCCTTGTCCCTCAGAGGCTGAGCAATACCAAAGATAGTTTCTCCTTATAAGGCTTTTTATTCTTTCCCCCTCTTCTTTTATTCTTTCCCCCTCTTCTTCTTCAAGTTGCAAGTTCAGCTGTTCGGAGGAAGTCGGGGGTACTTCCCTTTTTCCTGGGGATGGGAGTCAATCAACGAAGACTTTTGTTGTCAGAAAGATTCCATAATGCCTAAACACAAAACATATTTTCATAATGCTAATACCCACTTTAACAATACTAGCACACAGATGAGTAAGACTGGTTCCAGTCATATATTTGTCAATGTTCAATGAGACCAAGGGACCTTGGAAAGAGCCGGTGCCCTGTTTGCCAATGTTGTCATTTCTGTAGTAATGAAACTATTTTTATTTGCTCTAAAGCTTTTTAATATATTGTACTTCCAAAGGGCTGTCTTGCAAGAGTTATATGCAATGACACTGCAGACGAGACTAATAGAAAGAAATTCTCAAGACTTTTGGCTTATTCCTATCACTTACAATAACAATTTTTGCAGAAGGCAGTAAGGACATCAGTAGTCAGTTATTTTATTAGAATGCTAATTATAGTCTCAATGTTTGAATTAATTATAACTCCTATTGACTATGGTGATACTGTTTAGAGAAATTATCTCTCAGGTCAGATGAAAAGCTTTGACTTTGTATGACAGACTGGAGTGATTTGTTCTCCCAAGTGGGATTAATATTCCTTAGAGTGAGTTTCATGAAGTATTAAAACCAAATTATACCAAAAAAAGCGACCGCTCTGAGCTGACTTCTTCATTTGAAACATTGTATAGCTTCTCTCTTGCTTATCGTATGAAATTGAACAAAGAAACTCTTTTTCTTCTCTTTAGAACGTCTTCCAAGAATAGTGTGACCATTTGTCCCATTTTCACCAGGGCAGTCCTGTATTTTAGGCAGGTGTCCTGCCTCTCTTTTAACAAAAAAACTAAATTGTTTAGTATATTCACTCCCGCTGCTGAGCTGCCCTTTCCCCAAGTCAGTGCAGCTGCAGGTAAAATCAATCAGGGGCGGCCGGACAGCACGTGCACCACATGCTGGCTGGCCAGGACAGGCAGAAGTAGAAGAGGGAGCCAGAAGCCCTGCCATAGAGGTAAGAAGGGTATGTGGGGGGTAGGGAAGTGTGTTTTGTCCCCTCCTCCAAGATTTTAAGGAGACCTGGTGTCCCAGCAGTGCTGGGCGGCCCCTCTTTGGGGCAGCTGCCCCTGCAGCCAGGGAAACCACTGCAGGGAGTAGCCCAATCCCCACCACAGGACAGACTCCTGTGTAGTTCCCCACCTCCCGCCCCACGGGGAAGCGACCTCTGCAGCTAGGTAGTCTCTGCAGCTGGGGAGTTCTCCGTTGCTGGCACCCCAAGGCATGGGCAGCCACGGAGCTCTCCTGCAGGGTGGCAGCCCCATTGCCAGTTCCCTGAGGTGTAGGGCAGCCACATTCTGCTGCCAGGGAGGTCACCCTGGCACCGCAGCAGCCCCATTGCTGGAGCCCAGAAGGTGTGGGGCAACCAGGAGCCATAGCTATCCCCCACATCGAGGGAGTGCCCCCCCCAGGTGGCAGCCCCACCAGGCAGCCCCACTGGAGCCAGGGAGCATCCCTGTAGCCATGGGCAACTGATGTGGGCAACCCTTGAGTCCCACCCCCATGCAACACTCTTGGTTGATATAACTTAAATCAACTTAACACAGTTAGGTAGACATGGCTTAAGACTTGGGAGAGGACTGCAAGGCCCCAGTGTCCAAATGGCTATGTAAAAATCTATATGCGTACATCCTTCCATAGGGCATGAAGCAGTTTAGAGGATGGAAGCAGAGCCCTAGAACTAAAAGCTACGTGTCCCTGGCAGACAGTATGTTAAAAAGCATTAGTAAATGTACCCCAAACTTAGTGAAACTGGTACATTTTACTTATACTTCAGTTTTATCATTTGTTACAACAAAGAATAGTAAGGAGAAAAATTAATGATGCTGTGGCATCTATTCATTTCAGGAGATAGCAAGAGACTCATTTGGGACTGAGATAAATGTCTCCTCTATTTTATTTCAGATACAATATTTGAGCAAATGCGTGCACAGCTGTTCCCCAGCATGCTTGAATACTTGATTTGGTATATTTACTTCCTCCTCTGGAGGTGGAAGAGCAGAATATTGGCACTCTATGCAGCAGTTACTGTGCTCTTCCCCCTGTTTGGCAAGCAGTAAGTTCAGTGTTTATCAAAAACTTAGGAAAGCAAGGCTAAGGCTGTTCATTGTCCCATACCAACCATCCTTACAGACATAAACTGTGCGGCTGCCAATCAGTGTGTCTGTTCAGGAAAAAAGAAGGTGCCCATTAAAATAACGTAACCCCCCACCACACTCTTGCTGGTGCCAAAAGAGATGGATGTTCTTCACAGTCTCTTGATCTGGAGACCACCAGTTTCACTGGTTCAAATTTAGTTCCACTATCTAATTTGTATTCCTGATACTAGCTGTTAGGAAGTGAGTCAAATGAGTTGAATTCAGGCAGATTTAACATTAATTGTTCTGCCCATTCCTTTCCAGTCATGGTTTGTTTTTTTTAAAGATACACCAAATCCTGTGATGGGTTTCAGATTCTTAATGCTTAAAAAAGAGAGCCAGAGAAAGAATGAACCCTAATGGTGTAAAATATCTATTACAGTCAGTTATCTGCATTATCTAACCTTTTGCCTGCCAGAAAAGTGAAAGATCAGCCTTTTCATTCTCTGTGTGTGACAATATGGATACTGCAAAAAGTGTAGGGTGCCTTCTCAGTCAGTTGAAGAAATGACATGATGTGGCATCACACTGAAATCTGTTAAAGATAAAACAGGAAAAAAGCACTGTTTCCATAGCAACCCAATGAGCAGCTAGGAATACATCTCCATCCAGAAGCTGAATGTTTAAAGTTACAGCTTAAAAACCAAATTAACCACCTTGTGATGTGTCTGGAACTGTAATAAAGTGGTTTCAACTCCATGTGTAATACTTCAGTTTCAACCGTTTTTCCCTCTCAGTGCTGTAACACTATGTGACTTCAGTTGACTTGTGTTAAAATGTCACGTTATTACCCTTCAAAAGCTACCACAGAGGAGCAAGGAGCAAAGCTGCAGCAAAATCCCTACATATAGATCTTAAGCATTAGTGTGAAGAGGCCGATGTGATGGAGTGGGGGATACCTGTGTGTATGTGAGTGGCTCACGGAGGGTGTGGGGCTCCTGCTGAGGGTAACCTTGATGACCAGGTAACACCTTTGTACTGCAGACAAAGGAGGAGGTGGAGCCTGAGGGGTTTGAGTTGGAACTGGGAGTTAGGAAGCAGTTAGTCTGGGCTGAGGGAGAGAGAGATCAAGGAGGGGGCAAGGCCCCAGCTCTGGGGGCCCCTCGGGGCCTCCTCTCCTCAACATGGATTGGACTGGCTGTCTCTGCCTGCTGTACTGACTCTTCTGTATGACGCTGTGTCCTTTCGGCTAATAAACCCGCTGTTCTCCTGCTGAGTGAGAGGTTCTCCTGCCTGCGGACAGGGTGCAGAGCTTGGGGGACCCCAGAACCCCATCACAGCCTCTTCACCAGTATTTTAGGCACAAGGTGCAAAAAATGTTGTGGCCACTTAAGAGAGGGGCTTGGAAGGGATAGAGTCTTAAAAGGACCCTGAAACCCAGTCAATGTGAAAAAAATTGTGTCATGCCTGCTCCACTCTGTAGAAAAATCCTCTTCTGAGGTGATTTGTATGTCCCTGTCCATGAGCTGTGGTGTCTGTGTGGTTGCCCTGCATCCTGACCAAACAGTCTTTAAGCTAAGCATTTAAATTTTATAATCTGCTTTACCAGCAGGGGTGACATATTTCCCTCACAAACCACATCAAAATTAGATAAATTGTAAAATGTATTTACTGTTAAAATGGTGTTTGGGTACACAAAATGGCCGCTGGAAAATGACAGTTGGAAAATGACAGTTGCAATTAATATTCGGCGGGCTATGAATATGTATGAAGTTATGGTTTGAAATGTTTCAAACTGATTGGTCAATTTAGAATCCTTATACATATGTAGTAGTCAAATGCCCCTTTGATACACTGTGGCACTGAGGAGGACCTAGCAGGCAGAAGTTGTCAAACAGGTCCACCCAGGCAGCATATATTCAGGAGAGCAGCCCTGCTTGGGGCATTCCGGACCAGACCTCGGAGGAGAACAGACAAAGAAGAAAGAAGACTACAGAGAAGGACTGAGTTAAGAGCTGGACTGAGCCTGTAGCCGAACATCACTGGCGGAAGAGCCGAAGCTGACCTGCGTGTCAGTCATCGCTCGCTGACCGCCGTGGGCCGACGAAGAACAGAAGAGTTCCAGTCAGATGACCAGAAGAGCTCCAGTCTACAAAGAGCAAAAAATCACTAGTAAGGCTCCGGTTCTTTTATCCGGAGGGTTTGCCCGGCAGACCACGCCGCCTAAACAACGGTGCCCTGCACGGGGAAACCGCAGCAGCGACCCTGACCTTCCAGTCACTGACCTTAGCTCGGGCCGGTGTCTGAAATATCACGGTTGTTCCTGAAAAGACACAGGAGGTTTTGTTAACCAAGCCGGTTTTTCCTCCTGGCTCTCTTTTTCTTCCTTCCTCCTTTACTATCTGACCTGACGCGGCTGCCGTACAAGCGCGCCGTGAGGGTCATAACTTCCTAGCTCGAAGAGAACTACAGGCCCAGCGCCTGGATTACAGAGCAGGAATAAGGAGGTATTTGTGGTCTGGGTTTAAGGCTAATATAAGTAATTAGGTGAGCAGTTAATGTTTTTATATAGTTTTGTAACAGAGTGGATTGGGACTTCCCCAAGTCCATGATCTGTGTCTTATATTTTGTATCCCTTGTTTCTTTGTAAAGGCACAGGAGGCCAATGCTATTGCTCTAGCCTAAAACTATTACATGCACACAGAAGAATAGTTAGACAAACTGCTTTATAATTATAATCCAGAGCTATAAGCTCCCCCCTATTTAGGAGGGTAGAGCAGTCAGGGATAACCCTATATAGGGAAAACCCTGGTGTTCTTAGTAACCCTTTAAGGGTAATGAAGGTCTGCAATAAAGGGCTACCATAACAAGGTGGTCGAAATAGGCAGCACCTTTTTGAGGGGATAACCTTTAACTAGGAAAACCCCACTATTTAACTAAGGGGATAACCTCTCAGAAGGAAACCCCGCATATACTGGGCTCTTCCCTGCTTGGCCAGCAGGGCAACCCACTTAACTAGAGAATTGACCTAGCTTACCGCAGGCAAATTCTTATTCTAAGTAAGATGTGCTCCCCGCGGTAGTCGGCCAAGGGTCGAGCAACCTGGTGAACCTCAGGAAGATCCAGGAATAAATAAATACAATATACAGCTCTGAAGTTATTCTTTCCATTTTACAGCACGCATCGAAGGCTGCACGGCCCATCCCGGAAGCGCAGTAAGTAGCTAAGGGGTTAGATAGCAGTGCTGTTATAGCAGTTACCTATTGTTTAAGGCTATAAGCCAATTAGTATTCAAATCCTATGCTTATTTCAGAAAAACAAGGGTCCACATGTAGGAAATGTGGCAGAAGGAATACAGTGCTGCTGAAGGCTGGGAGGAATGAGTCTCCCAGAGGTCATCTGCATGAGAATGCAAAAGGTGTGCATGTGTGATACCTTTTCAGGCAAAGCCTAATGGGTAGCAAGTAAGCCATGAGATTTGGTCTATTGTAAACATGTAGTTGTAAAATCACAATTTAAGCTGACACTTAAGGTGGGAGTTGTGAGATCTCACCAATGCTCTGGGTTGTTGTGGGGGGACAGGGCAGTCGCCTTAGCTGTGTAAGACATTGATTACACAGGGCTCCCTGGTTTAAAGCATTGTGAGAGAGCAGGGGAGGGGTATGGGTTGAGCCAGCTTGCTGAGTGCCTTGGGCCTGCCTATGCCTTGGCCATATAGCTATAAGCCTGGCTTGACTAACCCTCCCCACCTGTTAAAAGATAGAGCTGGATACTAGGGTGTTTGTGAAACCCCACACTAGAGATACCAAGAGCTGAAATCACAGAGTGGCAGCTGAGGCCACACAGAGCTGAAATCACTGGGTTCTGCCTTAGGGCAGTCCCAAGCAGTGGGGTTAGGACTGGCGGACAACAGCAGGACCAGCGGGCGGCTGGTAGGAGCAGCGGCGGTAGACGACGGCGGGTGGCCGGTAGGAGCGGCGACGACAGCGACCGGCGGGCGGCCGGTAGGAGGAGCGGCAGCGGCAGATGACGGCGACCGGTGGGCGGCCAGTAGGAGCGGCGGTGGCAGACGACGGCGGGCAGCCGGTAGGAGCGGCAACGACAGCGACCAGTGGGCGGCCGGTAGAAGGAGCGGCGGCAGCAGACGACGGCGACTGGCAGGCGGCCTGTAGGAGCAGCGGCGGCGGCAGACGACGGCGACCGGCGGGCGGTCGGTAGGAGCGGCGGCGGCGGTAGACGACGGCGACCGGCGGGCGGCCGGTAGGAGCGGCGGCGGCGGTAGACGACGGCGACCAGCGGGCGGCTGGTGACAGCAAGGGGAGGCTACAGACAAGTGGACAGCTAGTATTGCCCTGGTGGTGTATATGTGGGCTTTGAGTTTGGGACTGTACCGCAGAGGGTACACCCTGTAACTGTGTGTGTGTGGAAAAGGGCCAAGAGCCCCAGCAAGAGACTGGGTTCTACTGCATATGGGGATGGTATCTGGGTAAAAGGGGTTTTGTCTCTTCTGTGCTGAGATATACTGCATCTGTCGCTGTAACCTTGGGGTAGGTTAAGGTCATTAAACAAGCCATTTCTATCTCAGACTCTGTGCTTGCGAGGGGGGGGAGAACCGCCTTACAGGCACCCAGCACGGGGGTGAAATTGTCCCAGGCCACTGGGTGGGGGCTCGAGCCGGTTGATTGTATCCTTGATAGGAAAACCCCACAAGAGTTGAACCCGGCCCTTCTGGCAGGCATCTGGCATTAACAGAAGGGTTACACACATATTTTGTGTCACCTAGCTTATCATAATCCACACTATTGCTTTGTTAAATAAACCCTTTCTCCCTGTTTGAACCTAACACCTTGTCCATATTTCTTCCTTGGGTAAACACACCGTAGCAGCGCAGTTCACACACCCTGAAACCCCGTTGTGATTAGACCCACTGTAGACGGCGAGCAGGGTCGCAGGGTAAAATCCTGGGAGCATTGGTAAGGACTCAGTTTTAGTCCAGTCCATTGCTCTGGTGTGACTGACTTAGCCTAATCAATATTCAAATTTATTCTTACGTCACTCACATCCTCGATACACTCAAGTGTTTGTGCTAGTTTACCTACATCCATGGGAGCTGTGATTTTTTTTTTAGAAACCCCAAAGTAGCTACGTCAGCACAAATGCTAGCATGGATGCAGCTTAAACGTACCTTCTGCTAGGTGCAGTTTATTACTCTTCCTGCAAGAAAATAAAATACACCAGCTTGAGCACCTTTTACTGGTATAACTTCATCCACACTAATAGGGTTGTATCACTTTAAATGTACCACTTGGCTGTGTGTAGATAAGTCCCCTAATTTCATCTTGGACCTTACCTGGCCAGGGGTGAGGGTGAGGTGGCCCCGGCTGGTGAGGCCCTTGGAGAGCCACTCGTTGCTGCACTGGACTCCTGTATGGTGGAGGACCTCCTCATCCTCCCAGAGGAAGAGGAGGGCCCTCAGCTGGGCCTCTGTCCAGGAGGGGGCCTGGCGCTTTGGAGCCATGCACCCCTCCTGGGAGGACTCTCTGGTCTCCTTGGCAGGCCCCAGAAGTGGGTCGGGGTGTGGCTGGCTAGTCATGGGTCCAGGGAGAGCGACAGTCTGGCTGGGGCGTCGTCGCAGGGAGAAGGCTGTGCAGCACTGTGGGCTTCCTCCTGTCTGCACGCTCTCAGCTTCCGGCCTGGGGCTTTTTGGGAACCTGCGTCTTTAAATGTGGCCAGCTGCTGGAGCAATAGAGCTTCGCTTGTGCTGTGAGCAGCGCTGCTGCCACCTGCCAAGTGATCAGCGCCATGGAGGACTCCCTCTTTCTAAAAAGCCACCTGAGGAACATCTACATGTGCTCTCTTTTGGAAGAGTCTTTCGAAGGGGGATGATCTTCCCACTGCAGGAACGGAGGACTCACTTCGAGGGAACTGCCCCATTCTTTCTAAGTTAATTCTGAAGGATCTCGGTTTGTGTGTAGACGCTCCGCAGGGAATTTCAAAAGAAGGCCATCTTTCAACCTCAATTTCGAATGTACTTGATAGGGTAGACACAGCCATTATGTATTTTGACTTTCTCTTTGATCCCTGTGCTTCATCCCTTGGTGAACTCTTTGAGCCATGGTATGTGGACATGGTTTGAGGAAAGAATCTAGTACATACCGGGTGCGACCGGAACACCAGTAACAATAAAAACAGTTATAGTGAAAGGTGAGGCTACATTTTTTCAAAAAGAGCACATGAATGGGCTAAGTGCACGCAGTGCTGTGCCTTGAGGTCTACACCTGCACATTGAATATGTATGTTTGAAAATACAACCTAATGTGTTAACTAGATCTGGGGCAGCCCACAGGTTGTGAAGGCCTGGTCAGACTCTCTAAACCAGGGGTCAGCAACCTTTCTGAGTGCTGAAATTTGACCTTTTGACCTCTATGTATGGTCCAAGTGCCAGTGATGCTTTTTAAAGTCACTGATAGTCCTACTTACAACAGCTTCATTAATAAATAAATTATGATGCAGAGCTTTACCGTTTAGGTGGTGGTTGGTCGCGTCAGATGGTCTTTTGTTCATCCATAGGCAGCATGACTTTGAGCAAGCTCCTGGCTGTGTGGGAGAGGAGGGCAGCTCACATGCTGGGGAAACTCCTAGCATGTGTGCCAGGGGTTGCTGACCCCTGTGGTATACTTAGTAGCTACATCTACACAAGAAATCTCCCACTTTTGGAAGGGATTTTCTGGTAAAACTTCTATTTACAGGTTATGTCTACACATAAAAGCAGATAGAAAGAGCAATCTGCTCTGTTGACAGAGATCAGCCAGACCACCCGGCCCTCTCTCGACAGAATGGCTGACTGGAAGCTTTGCAAACAGGGCTGCCTGGTGAACTGGAACCCCGGTTTGTTGACAAAAGGGCCCCAGAGCATCTACATGGTTGTTCTTTCAACAGAACATTGTCAAGAGAGGTGTTATATCTGAAAGGGGAATGGTATAACTCTGCCGGTGGACGTGCTGGGTTTTATCAACAAACTGTCGACAAAGGGCATTTTGTGCGTAAATGTTCCAAGCTTTTCCTGACAAAAGGCCAGTTTTGCTCGGAAAAGACTCTCATGTAGACATAGCCAGTGTGTGCATGAGTGTATTAAAGTTAAGGAAATTTTTGCAATAAATGTAGACTTTGATAATGCTTTTTTCTTTGTGCTACTGCTGATATTCTATCTGAATGGATTTCCTGACTGCATTTTTCTATCTTTCTTGCTAGCATCTCCATTCATCCACTGTCCTTTCTGCATGAGGCAGCTGTCCTGAAAATGGCTTGTTTTTTACTGGGCGAGTGCATAGCTCCCTTCATTGTCATCTATCTATTTTAACTGAGTTAACACTAAACTATTGTGAAGACCTGAATTCATTGAATAAAGTTCTAAGTTTGCCAAATGAACGTATATTGTCAAGTACATAGGCAAAATATTTTAAAAGCTTAAAGATCACAAAATATTTTGGGTAACAATTTAGTATATGCCCAATTACAGTATTTTAAATTACAAATAAAAAAATAACAGTCCCACAAATATTGCCAACCGTAGATTTATAAAATCATTGAGTACCACTAACATATTCTTTCAATTGTTTCCAAGTGAATTTTTTACAGAATTTCTCCTCATGCGCAGAATCTATCAGTTGTGGTCATACAAACCTACATGTCTCTCAAGCTGTTAAAATGCAAGTAACATCAGCAAAATATCACTGCTGATCTTAGCTGGAATTTCCCAGGTGGCATGAGACTGTCAACTTTGAGTCAGCAATGCTTATTTAAAGCATCTTCATTTGTAGAGTGAGTGACACAGACAACACTTTAGTATGTACTTGTGCTTCTGCTGGGGTTGGTAGCTCTGGGAATACTGCTCTTATTTTAATGAAAAATATTTCATCTTTATTCTGTTTGTGGGAACTTCATTAAGCAAATAGTACCAACTTACTATGCAGCAATATTGTGTCTTAATGTGCTCACAAAAATGCACTGTAAGTAGGAAATGCATTTACTCTTTACAGTGCACAGGTAGATGGATTGTTGCAGACAACTTTCTGGCCTAATTCAGTTGGATTGTTTTTTGCATGCATAGCATTAGGCCATATTTTGAGATGATATATACCTTCAGAGGTACCTGGGGATACTCTTTTTCCATAGCTTATCTTTTATGGGCTGAGAAATATTTCCTTCAATCTTTGAAGACAGATGATCAGCTGCTCTGTTGTTTACATCTTGGGTGGTCATTCAGCATTATGCAAAATAATTGTAAATGAGGTAACCGGTCAGAGCAGAACCAGATTACGACAGCATTTTCTTCCCCGATGCAAATGGCTGCTGCAAGAGGCCTGTCAAAGGAGAGTCGGGCTCCAAACCTTTTAATTCTTTGAAAGCTTCCTGCATTATAATTGCTCTCTCAAACAAATAATTATGCTGATGTTACTGCTTTTGATGTCCACTGTCCTGCCCCTTAAGCAGTTATGCAGATTGCAGTGTCAGCATTTTGTCTTCACTTCGTTACATGAGTCCACAAGGCACAAGGGATTGGTTTGCCAGGACCTCAGTCTAAGCCCCGCAAAGCTAGACCTTACAACCGTGGTGGCCATCACGGTCACCACTCACCACGTGGCGAGCAGGACGCTCTGGTGTGGCGATTCTGGCTCTGGAGACGAGTGAGGCTCTTGGAGCCTTTAAATGTCCTCCTCCTAAAGCTGCACGTGGGGAGTGCCAGCCACCCGCTCCATGCACGCACCCCACCGCCTGGTGGAAGAAGTATGTGGTGGCAGCCCCGGAGGCTCCAGATGTCCTGACAGCTCACAGCTCCAGTAGCCCTGTGGCACTAGCTCACGTGCGAGCTCTGGTGAGTCACTGGCATTGGTTTAGAATGGGGGGGCTGGTGGAGCCTGGCTTTGGGGGAGGTCATTTATTCGGAGTGGGGGGGGTACGTCTGGGGGAGCCAGACTCTGCGAGAGGAGAAGGGTTATTTATTTAGAGCCCGAGGGGCTGCGGCAAATATGGAAGGATGACAACCATAAGTATAGTAAGAGAGAGAAACCTGTGCTAGTCCATACGCTATCAAAACAAAAGAGCAGTCCAGTAGCTCTTCAAAGTGCTGCTTTTTTGTTTTAACCATAAGTATGGTGATCTTTGAATTCCTATAGGACACAATTGCCTCACAATATGCTACTGTGGTGTTGCACCCCCCCCCCAACCCCATTCTTTCTTCATGGGATAGGAATATGCTTATGAATAGGAATATGACTAACTCGAATATGCTTTATGCAAAATATTGCTTGTAACCAATCTTGGAAAGCTTGTAATCCCCTGGATGTGTATATCTATTTGTGCATGTGCATCATTCCTGTATTTAACGTTAGAAATATAAAGTATAAACTTATTTACTATTCTAGAGAAGCTAAGTGAGAGCCATTAGCAGTACTCAGAAAACTTAATGACCTGATGCTTGAGACAATGAGCTGTGAACAGTCTTCCTTCTCCTGCTTAGTGATTTGCTTACAGTATTAAGATTTAGCTGATGTATTTTATTTTTCTGAGGAACTTACTTTAATCTGTCTGCTCTTGTTTGCAATTACTTAAATCCTACTTTTTATAATTAATAAAATAACTTCTGTTTATTAATAAACCCAATGTAAAAATTGTTACCTGGTGGGATGTGGGGGTGCATCTCACTCTTCCATTGATAAAGTAAAAAAGAGGAAGCCGTGCTAGTCTATACACTATCAAAACAAAAAGCAGTCAAGTAGCACTTTAAAGACTAGCAAAATAGTTTATTAGGTGAGCTTTCGTGGGACAGACCCACTTCTTCAGACCATAGCCAGACCAGAACAGACTCAATATTTAAGACACAGAGAACCAAAAACAGTAAGCAAGGAGGACAAATCAGAAAAAGATAATCAAGGTGAACAAATCAGAGAGTGGAGGGGTGGGGGGGAAGGTCAAGAATTAGATTGAGCCAAGTATGCAGACAAGCCCCTATAGTGACTTAGAAAGTTCCCATCACGATTTAAACCATGTGTTAATGTGCTGAATTTGAATATAAAAGCCAGCTCGGCTGTTTCGCTTTCCAAAACAGTGCGATAATTCCTTTTCAGTAACACACATACCTTTAGGTCACTGACAGAATGCCCCATTCCATTAAAATGTTGACTAACTGGTTTGTGGATGTGGAGTGTTTTGATGTCTGTTTTGTGCCCCTTGACCCTTTGTCTAAGGGAGTTAGAAGTCTGTCCAATATACAAAGCATCTGAGCATTGTTGGCACATGATGACATATATGATGTTAGTAGAGGAGCATGAGAAAGTGCCCGTGATTCTGTGAGTAACCTGGTTAGGTCCAGTGATGGTATTTCCAGAGAAAATATGTGGACAAAGCTGGCAGTGGGCTTTGTTGCAGGGAAAGGTTCCAGGACTGGTATTCCTGGGGTATAGACTGTGGCTGTTAGTGAGGATCCTCATGAGGTTGGGAGGTTGTCTGTAGGAGAGAACAGGCATGTCAACCAGGGCCTTCTGGAGTGTGGCATCCTGATTAAGGATAGGTTGTAGGTCTTTAATAATTTGTTGCAGTGGTCTGAGTTGGGGGCTGTAGGTGATGACCAGTGGTGTTCTGTTCTTGGCTTTTTTGGGCCGATCTTGGAGTAGCTGGTCTCTGGGTATTCATCTGGCCCTGTTGATTTGTTTTTTTACTTCTGGTGGGTAATTCAGGTTTATGAATATTTGGTAAAGTTCTTGTAGTTTTCGGTCTGTCAGTTGGATCAGAGCAAATGCAATTGTACCTAAGAGCTTGACTGTAAACAATGGATCTAGTCACATGTGCAGGATGGAAACTAGAAGGGTGTAGATAAGTATAGCAATCAGTAGGTTTTCGGTACAGTGTAGTACTGATCAGGCCATCCTTGATTAGTACTGTAGTGTCCAGGAAATGTATCTCTTGCATGTTGTAATCGAGGCATAAGTTGATGGTGGGGTGTAGATTGTTAAAGTCTCTGTGGAATTCCTCTAGAACCTCTGTACCATGGGTCCAAATCATAAAGATGTCATCAATGTATCTTAAGCAGAGGAGTGGTAATAGGGGACGAGAGCTGAGGAATCATTGTTCCAGGTCAGCCATAAATATATTAGCATATTGTGGGGCCATGCGGGTGCCCATAGCAGTTCTACTAATCTGGAGGTATAAATTGTCCCCAAAACGGAAATAATTGTGTGTGAGAACAAAGTTACAGAGGTCAGACACCAGACTGGCTGTGGTGGCATCAGGGATGGTATTCCTGATTGCTTGTAATCCGTCTTTATGTGGAATATTAGTGTACAGAGCCTCTACATCCATTGTGGCAAGGATGGCGTTATCAGGAACTTTTCCAATATTTTGTAATTTCCTGTGAGCAGATGGGAATAAGGGGACTTCGAAGTAGGTGGGGTCCTTTCGAAAAGGAGCCCCGTCGGGATGAGCTGCGTGGCGGCGAGGCGCGTCAATTTCAAAGTGCAGCGGCCGCCCGTGTGCTAATGAAGCGCTAATCAGCGTTTCATTAGTAAACTTTGAAATGGCCATTTGCGTGGCCATTTTGAAGTTTGGGGCTAGTGTAGACACGGCCCTAGAGTTATAAAACCAAAGCAGGTTTCCTCTCTTCTGGAGCACCAGACTGTACATCGTACATTTTTTAATTCCATTTGAGGACCCTTTTAACTGGTCTCTAGTGAAGGAATGTACCTTCTCATTTGTGTACTGGAGAGTCTCTTTTGGTTCATGTAGTACAGGTCCCTCTGTCCGTCTCCGGGGATGCCGTAGAGGAGAGTGTCTGGGGGTTTCTAGTTGATGCCCAAACATGGGAGAAACAAAAGTGCATTATATACTGCCATCAACTGGAATTCTGTGTGCCACCAGGAGGAATGGAGCAAGCTGATCCCAATCCCCTTGATATTGTTGTATCAATGTAGGTCCTAAAGTTTGATTGAACTGTTCTACCATTCCTTTAGATTGTGGGCATGTTGGCCTTGCGCAAATCCTGTGTATGAGTCCCATACGTGTAAGGTATTAAAAATTATGCAGTTCTAGCATATGGTCAAGAAAGTGAAATTAATCTTCACCAGTGCTTTTTTTTTTTTTTTTTGGCCGGTACTTGCTGGTACTGAGTACCGGTGCCTTGGCAGCCCCAGCTATGGGATTGGATGGAAGTGGGTAGCAGGCTGAGTACCGGCTCCTCTTTTTTTTTTTTTTTACAAGAAAGGCATTGGTCTTCAGAAAAATGAAATTTTTACTCAGCAGCCTCGTTTAATATGTATATAAAGTCACCAGAGCCAAAGGGTTCAAATAAAGAGAATTGATTATGCTTGTTGGTTGACTGGTTGTTACTCAGAAAGATTCTCAGTTGTTCTGGCCATGTTGCTCATTGAAAGACATATAATTATATTATTTAATATAAATTTTATTAAAATTAATGGAAGTAAAACAAAGAAAGCCTATCACTAAAGCTAAATTGCTATACACAGTAGGAAACTAAGGTTTACAAACAGTTATCAAACTAAGGTGCAATCAGTAAATCTGTGAGTTTACGATAATGGATTGGAATCAAGTAATCCCTTTAGTCCAATCATTAAATTAATAAAGCTATTAGTCAATCCTTCATAAGTCCTAAAACAGGAGTCCAAGGAGGGAGCTGTCCATTCAATTGTAAACCACAGTTAGAGAAATTTATCCACAGCTGTGGTATCAGCTTTGCTTGTTGAATATTTATGTACTGAAACCATATTAGCAGTTATATCTAAATTGCAGCTTCAAAGTCAGATAAAGCTTCTGCCTCACATTTCACTATTATGAGATATAGCTAATCTTTTTTTTCCCTTTCCATCAACACAAATATAGACCTAAATTAAAAAAAGGAAAAGGACACCTCTGGTATGTGGAAATTTAACAAATCCCTCAATAGTGCACAGAGAACAGTTAACATTTCTCTGGACACTTTCACCGAAATAAGAAACACACACAACAATCAGGGGTCTTTAGATTTGGGATGCTTTCCTTCTGGCAACTTCCTCTTGTGGACTTTACAGTTGCTCATAAAATATGCATGTATCAAGCTGCACCTTCACACCCCAACATAGTAAAACAACTGTGACATCTCAGAATTAATGAACACAAAAGCCTGAAACAGAAAAGAAGTTGCTTAGAATAAAAGCTCGCATGGTCTGTGGTCTCCTGCAATAGCTGTAGACAGGGAATCAGGTGGTGATGTAGCTGGCATGCCACCTAGTGCTAGCAGGACCTTAGGGTACTGGGAGACTGCTCAGTGACTGGACAACCTGGCTACATCTACACTAGAGTGCTACTTCAAAGTAGCATATTTCGAAGTAGCGACTTTGAAATATGCTACTTTCATGCATAGCGTCTACACAGCTGAAGGTGCTGGCACTGTCAATGTGCAACATTGAAATAGTTATGTGGCACATCGAAAGGACAGCAAATGGGAGCGTCCACACACACATAAGCAGCCCCCTTTCGAAATAAGTGGCCACGAAAGCCTGCGGATGAGGTCACAGGGCGGAGAACCACTTCCGGGGCAACAGCAAACCGCTCCTTTAAAGGGCTCCTCCCAAACGCACTCAGCCTGCACGGCATGAGGCCTGTGGAGCTGCTCCAAGCCCCGCAGACAGAGTGCCCGCAACCATGGACCCAGAGCAGCAGCAGCAGCAGCTTGATGTCCTGCAAGATGCCACCCGAGGAGCAGGCGCCCTGCTAAGTGCCACATGGGTGGCTGCCCAGCAGCTCCTGGAAGAGGAGCCCTCCCTGGGGCAGAAGGGGATGCCCCAGACCATCCGGCTCTCCTGACCCCCCTCCACTACTGGGTGCTCTGCAGCCACCCCACCAGCACTGAGTGGTGGGATCGCCTCGTCATGGGGGAGTGGGATGATGACATGTGGCTCCAGAACATCATCATGAGGGGGCAGACATTCCTGGAGCTCTGCCAATGTCTGACCCCTCTCTCTGAGGCACCAGGATACCTGGATGCAGTGTGCCCTTCCCATGGAGAAGGGGATTGTGACAGATGTCTGGAAACTGGCCACTCCAGACAGCTACTGCTCCATTGGTCGCCAATTTGGTGTCAACAAGGCCAAAGTTGGGAGCATCGTCATGAAGGTAAAGAGGCCCAGGCATGCACCCATTAGGCCCAGGATGGGGGGGCCAGGCTTACCCTGCTTACCCTTATAGGTGCCTATGTCCCCTCCCCACAGGTGGTGCATGCACTCAATGCCCTGCTGCTCCGAGTTGGGGACCTGGATGCAGCTGTCGTGGGCTTCGCCACCATGGGGTTCCCGAATTGCTTCAGGGCCCTCAATGGGACCCACATCCCTATCTGCACCCCAGAGCATAGTGGTGGGTGCTTTATAAACAGGAAGGGCTACCACTCGGTGGTCCTGCAGGCCATGGTGGACAGCTGGGGCTGGTTCCAGGACGTCTATGTGGGCTGGCCTGGCTGCACACATGATGCCCTCATGTTCCACAACTTGGGCCTGTGCTGCTGGCTGGAGATGGGGACCTACATCCCCCAGAGGGAGCTCCTGCTGGGGAACATCACCGTGCCCTTCTGCCTCATGGCAGATGCAGCATACCCACTCCAGCCCTGGCTCATGTACCCCTACATAGGCCACCTCATTGTCAGCCAGGAGTGCTACAATTCCCAGCTGAACTATGCCCGGCAGGTGGTTGAATGGGCCTTTGGGCTCCTCAAGGGCTGGTGGTTCTGCCTCCTGGTCCACCTGGATGCTGGCCTTCCCAATGTCCCCTAGGTTGTGGGTGAGTGCTGCATGGTCCACAACCTTGTAGAGGGTAAGGGGGAGGCTGGAACGGGCTACGCCCAGTCAGATGCCACCCCTAGCTGCCAGGCCATCTGGGAGGTGCACTGCCCCACCACCTGCACACTATCCACCCAACAAGTACACATCACACAGGGGTTTGGGAAAAATAAAACTGTGAATAATTGGTAACTAATTGAACTGGCTGACTATGATTTCAGAAAAACAATTATCACAACTATATACATGGGGGAATAACTATATATGTGATGGTGGGATAGCTATATACATGGGGGGGCACATGGTCGGGCTGGCCATCAGCCCATCACTCTGGGATGGGGGTGGATGGGTGCTACCCCAGCCGGGTGTGGGTCGCAGGCCTCCTTCTTGTTTGGGGTCCCCAGTGAGGCCAGCTGGGAGCTAGGAGGACTGGTCGGTATGGCAGGGTGGGCCCTCAGCTCAGCAACTGGCCCCAGTGGGCTCCTGCCCTGGGTGGCTGGCAGGTGGGACTGCAGGTGGTGTGGCAGGTGGGGCAGCAGGCAGGGCAGTGGGGGGCGTGCACGGAAGCCAGGCCACTAGCTCCTCAAAGGAGTTGGCCACCCTTTTAAAGCTGGCCATAAAGGCCCCCCAGCCTCCCAGCACCAGGTGGCCTCCTGCTCGTCAAAGAGCGGCCACCACCTGAGATGTCTGCCTGGCACCAGAGGGTAGTGGCCCCCTCGGGGTTCCACCTTGGGGGGGCTGTCCGGGACAACTGATGGCACCATGCTTTCCTGGCCCTCGGGTTGTGTGGCTGCAGAAACAGTGGGAAAGAGAGAGGAAGGCTGTGAGTACTGAGCCCTGCCCCATGGCCCATGCCTCACATCCACCAGTAAGCATTGGTTCCCCATCCCCTGTCCCCCATCCATGGGTGTGGTGGCCCTGTGGGTGGGCTCTTCATGTGGTCCACCTCCCATCCCACCTCCCAGGGTCTGGGCACAGCACTGTCTGTGAGTGTGGGTGCTGACGAGCAGTGGTGGCTGTGCTGCCGTCCGGGGACCATGGTCCGCCTTGGCCCTGGTAAGCTGGTGTCTGGAGTGGGTGCGGGGAACTCCCAGTCATGTATGGTGCCCCCCCGCCCCATGCCCTGGCGGGGGTGTGCCCTGTGGGGTATGTGCCTGAGGGTCCACCGCAGCAGTTCGGGGTAGCCCATCGGGCGGATGCCTGGCTGGAGCTGCGGGAGAGGAGGTCCATAACCAGCTCCCCCTTCTCAATGGACCACATGGATGGTTCCATGGCTGGCTCTGGCTCTGGCCTTGGGGGTGTAGGGGCTGGCCTCCAGTCCTGACTCCAGCTCCATGTCCTGCTGGGGCTCCTTGGCCATAGTGTTGAGGATGGCTGGGGGGAAGGAAGTATCCCAGGGGCCCAGGATGGTCCTGAGGTCCTGGTAATAGGGGCAAGCGGCAGAGATGGCCCCCGACCAGCTGGCCATGTCCTGCACCCAGGAATAACCCTGCCACCACTCCTTTACCTTACTCCTGATGTGGTCAGAAGTGCGGGCAGGGTGACCCTGGCCAGTCAGGCTCTCAGCCAGCCAAGTGAATGCATATGCATTCCGCCGCTTGCTCCCCATTACATGGAGCACCTCCTCCTCACCCCAGAGCCCCAGCAGGTCACAGAGCTTGGCAGTGGTCCGCAAGGGGCCCCGCTTCCTGCCCTGCTGGCTGGAGGCTTGAGACCCCTGTGATGGCTTGGAGGGGGAGCTCTGGGAGCACTCGAGGGGCTGGCTGGCTGCCATTGCCTCGGTCTGGGCCATGCAGGGGCACCTCGTGGCATGGCTGCTTCCTGCATGGTCTCAGCTTCCTGCTACAGGGTTTCTGGGTCCATGGAGCTTTAAGAGCCACTGTGCGCAGAGATCATACAGCCCCACAGGGACATCATGTCTCCACGTCCCACCTGATTGCTGCCATGGCGGACCCCGCTCTTTAGAAGTAGCGGGACGCGGATCATCTACACACGTCCTACTTCGATGTTAGACATTGACATGGGGAGCTAGTCCCACCTTCTCATAGGAATAGTGGTTTCGACATCTCCGTGCCTAATGTCGATTTCAACTTTGACATAGCACGCGGCGTGTGTAGATGCGATGTGCGATATTTCAATGTTGTGCCTGCTACTTCGACGTTGCGTTCTAGTGTAGATGCACCTCCTGTTTGGTACTGTCTTCACCTGTGTTTCCTATAGGTGGTGTGCCCCAGCAACCAGGCCTATTAGTCTCCCTGGACAGCATGCTGAGCTGAAGAAACCAAGGAACCCTTTTACCTTGATCTTCATGGTTGCAGTTCCAGCTTGTTCCACATTACAGCGCCTCCCCAAGGTCTCCAGGCAAATGACATGTGAATTATGTCTTGGGCCAGGTCTACACTACACTACCCTGTTGATGTAACCTACGCAACTTCTGCTAGGAGAATATCCAAGCTGAAATCTATATACTTACTGTGGTGTCTTCCATATGGTTAAGTCAGCAGGGGCTGCTCTCCCATCGAGTCTGACTACTCTTGGCATCCTCGATGAGCACCAGAGTTTGTGGAAGTGCATTTGGAGGTCAGTTTATTCAAACCTTTCGACTACAATGCGTCCCAACTAACGATGAAAGTAAAATAAATTTCTTAGCAGTATGGGGGCAGGGTGTGTGTTTGTGTGACACACCAGTGAAGCAGGGTGGCGTGTGACTTCCCCACACGGCCCTCCATACGACCCCACCTCACCTCCAGCCTGGCGCCTCCACGCTCTTCTCCTCCCCTTCCCATCCTGTGTTAGCGGGGAGCAGTGCTGAGGTAGTACAGCAGCTGGAGGAGCTGCTGGCAGTTCTGCTGCTTTCCCTGCTCCACCCTTGCCAGCAAAGAAAGGAGGAGAAATCCCAGCCCTGCCTCCTACCCCGCCACAGAACCGATTTTCTGCTAACTCTGTATAGGGACGCTGGGGCTTTAGGGGGCAGAACTAGGAATTCTGTTCCTTCCCCTGCTGAACGGGCAGCAGAGAAAGGAGCAGAATGTCCACAGTTCCTTCAGCTTCCTTACTGTCGTTGCCAGCCCTGCCGCACCATCCTGTTCTCCTGTGGGGCTCCTTGCACATGGAGCTGGAGCAGATGCAGCTCTGTGGAGGGCCTTGGAATGGCACAGTGTCTTTCTGGTATGCTGTACTAGACGTATCTTGCTTGTACAACATACTGAACTGGCCTGCTTGAATTGGTGGGTCCAACCCAGTTGAAATGAAACAAACTTTGAGCTAAAATCAAGCCAGCAGTTATCTGTATGTAACCAGGCTGGTGAACCCCCAAAATATGAAAAATGAGAGCTGTGTAAGGTGAGTTTTGAAAAATTTGCCCTTGCTCTTACTTTATGATTCAGAGAATCATAGAATCATAGGGCTGGAAGGGACCTCAGGAGGTCATCTAGTCCAGCCCCCTACTTCAAGCAGAACCAGCCCCAACTAAGTCATCCCAACCAGGACCTTGTCAAGCTGGGACTTAACCTCTGGGGATGGAGAATCCACCACCTCCCTAAGCAACACATTTGCTTCACCACCCTCTTGGTGAAGTAGTTTTTCCTAATATCCAACCTACATCTCTCCTTCTGTAGCTTCAGACTATTGCTGCTTGTTCTGCCATCTGACACCACTGAGAACAGTTTCTCACCGTCCTCTTTAGAGCTCCCCTTCATGAAGTTGAAGGCTGCTATTAAATTACTCCTCAATCTTCTCTTCTGTAAGCTAAACAAGCTCAAATCCCTTAGTCTCTCCTCATAGGTCATGCGCTCCAGCCCCTTAATCATTTTTGTTGCCCTCCTCTGAACCTGCTCCAGCACATCCACATCTTTTTTATATTGGGGGGCCCCAAAACCGGACACAGTATTACAGATGTGGCCTCACTAGTGCTGAATAGGGGAACAACCACTTCTGTAGATATGCTCGAAATCGTCCTCCTAATGCACCCTAATATGCCATTAGCCTTCTTGGCTACAAGGGAACACTGTTTAGTCATATCCAGCCTTTCATTCACCATAACCTCTAGGTCCCTTTCCGCTGAACTGCTGCTTAGCTAGTCAGGCCCCAGCCTGTAAGTATGCTTGGGATTCTTCCATCCAAAGTGCAGGATTCTACACTTCTCCCTGTCGAACCGCATCAGATTTCTTTTGGCCCAATCCTCCAATTTATCCAGGTCACTCCGGATCCTATCTCTACCCTCCAACTTATCTACCTCTCCCCCTAGCTTTGCATCATCTGCAAACTTCCTGAGGGGGCAGTCCAGTCGGTATCTGTTTCCAATAAAGGCTTGAAAGATCCACAGAACTAATTCATTGCAAGGCTTCTAGCAGAAAAGCCAAATGCTCAATCATGAATCAACATTCTTAGAAATGAATGTGGACATCTGAATGTGGGTGGACATGACGGATGTCACATTTTTCCTTTGTGAACAAGAGAACTGGGGCATTCAGTGACTGTTCTAATCTAACAAGGTAAAAAGTTACTCAGCTTGTCTCTGCTAGTAAATTTTCTTTTCACAGCAGAAAGTTATTACATCTTATCTATATAAATACCATTTGAAATAAAAAACTTAAAGTTTGCACCAGTATTCCTTTATAATCTATTTCTTTCACAAACCCATTCACAGTCAATTAATTGCAGTTACGCAAAGCACTGCAGCAGTGCATGAGGATATATGTTGAATTATGGTGGGATTACAGCACATAGCTACACAGTTTCAAAGTAAAGATCAATGGTTTCTAGGAGGTTCTTTAACTGTGACATTTAAATCAACACACTAGTGCTTTCTACCTTTCTGGAGGACTGGGCTGATAGCAAAATACATTCACATAAATGACATACTAACAAATAATGCAACTCTGGCTGCTAATCCAGGGAAGTCTTTTAAATAGCGAAGAGGGAGAGTCCAGCTGACATGGGGCATGCAAATTCTGTTTCTCTCATTATTGCTCAAGATACATCACTCATTATGGAATAGATCAAGTACATGCTAGTTGTATGCGTCTCCTCACAGGCACATTTACATATTTACAGGATTTTCTCTTTGAGAAGTGAATGAAGCCATGACAGTTTTGCATAGAGGATTTAACAAACTTGTTTCCATTTTAGAAGCCAAAATACTCAGCACAGCAAAACAGAGCAATGTCAGTGGGTCTAGCTACTTTCCTGCTTTCCTGGGTTACCTAAACACCTCTGGAATGAACTTCGGGCAGCCTAACAGACAGCTGTAAATTGCACCTGTTCTAGCAGTCCCCATCCTTTCCTGCCCTGTAATGCAACATTTTCATGCCCCTCCTTAGCTGCGTCTACACGTGCACGCTACTTCGAAGTAGCGGCACTAACTTCGAAATAGCGCCCGTCACGTCTACACGCGTCGGGCGCTATTTCGAAGTTGAAATCGACGTTAGGCGGCGAGACGTCGAAGTCGCTAACCCCATGAGGGGATGGGAATAGCGCCCTACTTCGACGTTCAACATCGAAGTAGGGACGTGTAGACGATCCGCGTCCCGCAACATCGAAATAGCGGGGTCCTCCATGGCGGCCATCAGCTGGGGGGTTGAGAGATACTCTCTCTCCAGCCCTTGCGGGGCTCTGTGGTCACCGTGGGCAGCAGCCCTTAGCCCAGGGCTTCTGGCTGCTGCTGCTGCAGCTGGGGGTCCGTGCTGCATATACAGGGTCTGCAACTAGTTGTTGGCTCTGTGTATCTTGCACTGTTTAATGAAAGTGTGTCTGGGAGGGGCCCTTTAAGGGAGCGACTTGCTGTTGAGTCCGCCCCGTGACCCTGTCTGCAGCTGTGCCTGGCTCCCTTATTTCGATGTGTGCTACTTTGGCGTGTAGACGTTCCCTCGCTGTGCTTATTTCGATGTTGGGCTGAGCAACGTCGAAGTTGAACATCGACGTTGCCAGCCCTGGAGGACGTGTAGACGTTATTCATCGAAATAGCCTATTTCGATGTCGCAACATCGAAATAAGCTATTTCGAAGTTGGGTGCACGTGTAGACGTAGCCCTTGACACCTAAATGGAATGAAAGGATGAGGGATAGTACAGAGAACTTTCACCATGTCTGTACACAATTTCATTGTGTTATGGGCAGCTTGGCTGGAGAAACACTAAGTGCCCCTGTATTAATGTAATGCTATGGTGAAGTGCTCTTTAAAAATATGTTGGATTAGATTCTTATAGATTCTTCTAAGGCCAGAAGAGACCATTGAGATTGTTTAGTTAGAGCTCTTATATAGTACAGGCCATAGACCTTCCTCCAAATAATTCCTAGGCTGTATATTTTTGAAAAACCTCCAGTCTCGATTTAAAAATTGTCAGTGATGGAAAATCCACCACAACCCTTGATAAATTGCTCTAGTGAGTAATTACTTTCACCATTAAAAATGTATGCCTTATTTCCACATTTGTAAGTTGCACCTGCATAATAAAGAGATTGCATTGTGGTGCTTGCATGAGGCAAATTGAGAAATACTAATTCTTGTGTTTAGCTTTTTTTACAGTGCAAATGTTCGTAATCACCTATAGTAACATAAAGCGAGCACTGTGCCTTTTGTATTCTGAACTGAAATCAATATATTTCAAAATGTAGAAAAACAGCCAAAATATTATAATAAATTTCAGTTGGTTTTCTATTATTAAAGGTGAGATTAAAACTTTGCCTTAACTCAATTAAAACTTAATCACAAGTATGTGTTTGAGTTAGTCACTTGAGTTAACTGTGATTAATAGACATGCCTAATCAACATCCGTCTTTAATTTGGGGCATTTGAACTGGTCACGGTATTCCAGCCACAGTGCCAAATACAGAAGTAAAATAGCTACTTCTCGAGATTCCCTGTTTATGCATACCAGGATCACATTAAGTTTTTTCGTCACAGTGTCAGACTGGGAGCTAATGTTCAGCCGATTATCCTCACAACCTTCAATCATTTTGCAGAGCCACTGTTTCCCAGGACTGAGTGGCAAATCCTATAAATTCCTTTTTCCAGCCATATACATTTACACTTAGTCATATTAAAATACATATTCTTTGCTTGCATCCTGTTTCGAGATTTCTCTGGACCAATGACCTATCCTGACTAGTTTTTACCACTCTCCCAAATTCTGGGTCATTTGCAAACTTTACCAATGATGATTTTATGTTTTCTTCCAGGTCATAGACAGGCATGTTACATAGCACAGAGCTAAGAACATATCCCTCTGGCATGCCACTGGAAGCAGAACCACTTGATGGTGATTCCCAGTTTACAGTTACATTTTATAGTCTACAGTTGGCCAGTTTTTAATCCATTTGATATAGTTCATGTATATTTTGTCATTCTAGTTTTTCAATCAAAATGTTGTATGGCACGAGGGCAAAGGTCTTACTTAAGTTTAAGTATATTGCATCAGTACTATTACTCTCATCAACCAAACTTGTAATCTAATTAAAAAAAGAGATCAGGTTTGTTTGACAGGATCTATGTTCCATTAACTCATGTTGATTTGCATCAATTACATTACCCTCCTTTATTTCTTTGTTAATCGTGTCTTGTAGCAACCACTCCATTATCTTCTCCAGGATTGGAGTTAGGCTGACAACCTGTAGTTACCCAGGTCACCTTGTTTATCCTTTTAAAAAAAACTGGTAGACCATTAGCTTTCTTCCAGTCTTCTAGAACTTCTCCACTTATTCTAAATGTATTGAAAAATCAACATGGATGGCCAATGAGCTCCTCAGCCTGCTCTTTTTAAATTCTAAGAATGCAAGTTATTTGGACCTGCTGATCTAACAATATCTAATTTCAGGACCTTCTGTTTAACAATCCCCAGAAATATGAATGGAATGGAAAGAGTGATTAGATAAACATATTTCTGCATCATCTTGTTTTTGCGCCATGTGATTGCCAGAAGCCATAGGTGTGGTGTCCTGAGAGGTCTTTTGCTCTGTTCAATGACGATAACTGTTCAGCTGCATCCATATACTCACTCCAAGAAAGCCCTCAAAGACCACATAACCAGATCAAAGGCACCAGGCCAAGTTTACTATAAATGAAGCACAGTAATAGCACTTGGTAGAATCCATGAGTATACTAAGAATGTGAGCCTGTAACAATGGACTCAGGTCAATCAGTGCCAGGGATGAGACACTCCCCCTAAGCTGCACAATGACAACCCCCCTGGGGTACATTTTTGTACGGGTGCAAACAAGTTACACATCGCTCATGACATATCAGGTTGCCCCATTCTGACATTACCTAGTTGGTACCAAGATGTCTCTTAATAAGGCGTTCTGCTAAGACTCTTCTGGAATGTGTTTATGGCTTGTGCTGAGTAACTCTTAGGTATGAATGTTTCTGTAATATCAGCCCCATTCTTGCCAACTTCTATAGGCAGAGGCCTGCCTCTTGCTCTTGCTCTGCTTCACTTTGCTTTATATTAGCAAAGTCCTGACCATTATTTTCTGTTCCTCAGTCCTCACATCAAGCCTGTGATACATGGGCTTATGTTTCAGGCCCTTATTTTACCACACCCCCATATGCAGAACAGAAATATTTATCAAGCACTTCTGCTTTTCCTGACCTGTTATTGATAATTCTACTGTTTCCATCTAGAAATGGAGCAGTACCATTGTCAGCATTCTTTTTCTTTATATCATATTTTTTAAAAACTCCTTTTTATCCTTACCTCCATAGGTATCTTGCTGTGTCCCTTAGCTTCCTTTATCAATTTTCTGGAATTCCTTTCAGTTTGTATTAATTACTATCAACTTCTCCTTTCTCCTATTTGTATGTGTGTCTATTATATTATATTATATTATATTATATTATATTATATTATACACAGAAGCTTTCACTTCTTCTCTAAACCAGGTCAGATTTTTAAACAATAATATCCTTTTTCCTCAGCTGTGGGATAGTGACTTTTTGGACATTTGGTAAGGCATTATTAAATGATTCCCAATTATCATTCACGTTTTCTTCTAATTAAATTCTTCCATCCAGCTGACTTCACTCACAACTGATTTCAGATTTCTGAAACTGGCGCTATTCAAGCACCAAATTTTTATATTACTGATCTAGACTTCATGCTGTTTGAACACTATAAATGTGATCAGGTCAGAGTAACATGTACCTAAGCTATCATTATGTTAGAGTTCTTTGATCAGTTGTTTATCTGTTAGGACAGGAGGTAACATAGTCATCTGTGATCAGAGGTGACTAGTGAGAGGCAACCCAGGAGGGTCACCAGCCATGTGCCCACCTAGCCCAGGGAAGGGCCAGAACAACATAGGCCCCGCCCTCCACCCTGCATCCACCCCACCTTTTCTCTGCCCCGTCTCATCTTTGCTCTGCTCTGCCTCTTCCCCCAGCTACAGAGGTCCCGGTCATTAGCAAGGCTGGAGGGCCAGCGCCAGCAGCAGTTCATGATTTCCATTACTGTTGTATGTCGGAGGCTCACAGTACAGTTATATATGATCACAAAATATAGAAGCAGTGATAACAAATGCTTCCTATGTATAGCTAAATTATATGGGAATTGGTTTTGATTTTGAAATGGCAGTGCTCTTTCCTGTTTTTAGAAGTATAATTGACAGAGTACTTTTCTGTAAAAAAAAATGGTTTATGGAATGCAAACAGTGAGTGTTTAATGAAAAATGAAAATATATTTTGCAGTGGTCTGACCATACTCTATGAATTTTCCTGTCCTTCTGAAAAACTTACTCAAAACATCAATTATCCAAAAGTCTGCAACTTCCCGAACACTGAATTGCCGGTGTGTTGCAGTGTTCAGTTCATGTATGTGGATTCAGAGAATACAGTATCTGAATTTGGATGCCCATAGCTTTTGAATGACACAGTGCTGTCAGATATTGACATTTATGGTCGCTAACTTTAATGTTATTATTTATGACTCAATAAACTATATTTGCAGACATAAAGAAAAAAAGAGAAAATCCAGGTGGTATTAATAGCTTTACAAAGCACAGCACTCAAGCCATAATTGATATGAATATCAATAGAGTAATTTTAATAACATCAAACCTATAAAACTTGTGTCCTATGATAGGATCTTCCAAGTGCCTCATGTGAGGGCTGCAGTGGAGCAGGTGGAAACTCTTTTTGCAGCACACCTGATTTCAGCAAATGAATGAATGAATGAATGAAATCTACATTTTCTAGGTTTCAAGTCTTAGTTTCCAGAAAGTTTCAGGCACAGATGGCTGTAAGAAACTTTAAAACTCTGAAAAATAAGGCCACATCAGACGTACCTTATTTCAGGTTTTACACTGACATCCCTCTTTTTTTTTTTTTTTTTTTTGTGGTTTGCAAACAATTTGTGCAAGATCCATGATGAAACAAATCAATTCTAGAAGCACAGCTTAATTTCTTACTTGTTAATTGTTCTACTGAACCTTCTCAACAACAAAGGGAGGCTTTGGCCACCCACAACCAAGTTGAAAAGGATACATGAAAAATTCCAGATTTAACAGAGTACAACAGGAGAAGCAGAGCAAGTGAGCCATAATTAGAAGTCCAGACTTAGTTGCAGTAGGAGCGGGTCCCTGGAGCGAGGTTGAGGCACTTGCCCTGATGTTTCTGGCCAGTGCTCTACTTGGGGAGCAGGGTCAGGGTCTTACAAGCCCCATGCACCAATCCCACTCTCCAGCAACCATGCCAGGCGGGAGGAGCAGGATACGTCTCTGATCAGGCTCCACAGGTGAGAGCACTGGAAGAGAAGAGCAGGAAAAGCTCCACACCCTAACCCTGGACCTTGGCAGAGGTGGAACTGGGCAAGTGCAAAGCTGAGATGGGGATGGGTGGGCCTAGAAGATAAGTGGGTGCATAGCCATGGGTGAACCACCTCCAGGAGAGGAGTAACTAGCAGCGCTGGGATCCTGTTTACATGTGCTCTTTACAGCTCTAAAACTTGCTGCCCTTGCAGGGGGTGGGGACGGGGTAGGGGGGTCTTTCCACAGGTGCAGGGCAGTAAAGTGGCAGTGTAGACAGCCTCAGTTTATCTGCTGCAACCCTTCCTTTGTGAGCACTTTCCCAAACAAGAGTGGGGGTTATTCAGTTCCCTCCCTTGCACACCCATCACAGTCAGCTCTTGGCTCAGCAGCAGTGTTTCTCCTGACCCCCAGGAAGCCACCAACCATTTATGAAGTTCCCTGCTTAATCAAACCCCACTAGGCTCTTAGCAGCAGCTCCTGACTTCCTAAGACAGAGCTCCACATCAGCAATTTAGCTCTTCTTTCCAAGATGGAGCCCACGGCCAGCACCCCCTGAAAGACACAAGTCTCTCCCCCTTTTCCCCAAAACTTCATGGGAATTGTAGTCTCTCGACTGTAGCACACAGGATCTTCACAACCGGAACACTTCCCGTAAAGCTCAGAGGCCCTCTAGTAAAGAGTGTGTATACAAGGGCTGTAATATTAGGGGTACCCAGCCCTTGGCGGATGCACATCTGGCATTTGTGTTCTGACAATAACTCAATATGCAATGTATTAGTAAGTAAATCTCTGTTCCAAAATTCAGCTCATCTTCCCTTTCTCTCATTTTCGCATTTTGCAGGCTTTTTTTGGGAGGGAGAGAATATACCATATAGAACTATTCTGGGGCTCAAGCCATGATCTTTCTCCTTGAACTCTGAATTTTTCTTTCCCTTTTCTCCCTCTCACTGTCCATGTCCTCTCAGTTATTTGTCAGGCTTTCAGTTCATATTATCCCTTATATTCTCCCATCAGAGTCCGCATGAAATCATAATGCAGGAAATATTTATTGATCTCTTGCAGGCCTGTTGGCTCTCATGAAGGGAAAAATCTGAATTTCCCAGTGGCTTAGGCCTGTGATTTTTCACATTTGTCTTTTAGGCTTGCTGTTCATCTCAAGTATAATGAGCTTAGTCAGCCTTGTGATGAAGAGCAAGGCCACCAGGAGATGAACAGTCAGCCAGTGAGATTTAAGAGATGCTCATTCTCCAGGCCTCATGGCTCTGATGGGTAGTATCCCAAAACTCCAGAGTGGATAATTTTGAACATGCTGCTTCCTCTTTGGCCTTCTTACCAGTTAGGCAATGGTTGGATGGTAGTGGTTTGTTTATTTGCTACAGGGAAAGAAGAGGCAATTTCTTCATAATGATGAGGATTCACAAGACATTAACTTAAAAATAAAAGGCCTAGGGGAGAGATTTCTGCCATGTCAATCTGATCTACTCCCCACACCTTCTCTAATTTTTTTTCACAAAGACGTAACTTCTGGAAGATGCTGCAATGTGATGATGCAATGATATTTTTAAGGGCATCTCCCTTTGGAACATTTGTGTGTGGTTTCTTTGTTCAGTGGATAGGATTTGCCTGCCAGCAAGACAGAATCTCATTTAGTTACAAAGTCCATTGGCTCTGTTAATGAAGTCTTAGCTATGTTCTGTAAGGAAAGCGTAGATGAGACTTCCTTCAATTTTCTTTGTAGGGTCATTATTGTTAATTTTAAAAGCACAAAGATTCTCTTGGGCACCCAGCTCTTTCAGTTTTTTTGCAGGTTTGGCTGAATTACACATGACAAAGGTCACGCTAATTTGCATTGCCATCTAGTTCTGGGAGAAGTCATGCTTTTTTTCAGACTTCATTCATCACATTAATGCTCTGTCTAGGGGAGCCTAACATACTGTGGTGCTTGAGCAATAAGCATGGCATGATATGACTTCACTGTGCATTCTGGATTAAATTGGGATCACTATTTTCTGCATTTGACAGAATAATTACACTGTTAGGAACAATACAAGGAGAACAAAGGGACTGGCAAAAATCAAGCAAAATACTGAAATTAAGGCTCTGCACAACTTTATTATTGGGGATTTGACTTTTTTTTGGTCTCTGTAATGGAGTCTGCTAGATATTCTCAGACTTTTTAGTGAAGGATAATGGACAAACTAAAGCATTGCTATTAGGCCAGGTACTCAGACATCTCTCCTTGGTTTCATACATCTTCAGTAAATTCTTTCTTCATTATGTCTTTTCCCAAAGTAAAGGACCTGAAAATCCTTCCACAGCCATAGTTACTCTTGGCTGCTCATATTAACTCAATTTCTAGATCCCTTTGTTTGAATTTAACAAACCTATTTAACCACTTGACAATTTCTGCTACCAGTTCTAGCTCATATGCAGGCACTTTCTTATCTGTGCTTGCTCTAAGTGACTTTGCTGCGCTGCTTGCTTCCTTTGGTCCAGCGTTTCCTTTCTATTCAAAATAAAGCTGTTCGTTTAATTTATCGTAGTCCTTGGCATCCCTACATTGCCATCATTATTTGTACAGTTGCACAAGTTGCCTCTGAATTTGAGAATCAGGTACAAAATCTCTTTGCTGCAGATAAAGGGTCTCACAGCCCCTATGCCAAGTGGTGGGGACTTGGTTCAAGTTTACAGTCGACGTCATGTGCTGCCTTCATGATCCGATTTATCTCCCACACTTTGTCTTTGCTCTTTGCTTTTTCTAAGCCTCAAATATTTGCTCTGCTAAAGTTGCTCTAGGGTAGTCAAATGCTCTGCCGAGTAGTGTGTGTGTGTTGCATACTCATTCTGGGAGTTTTAATGCTATTTATTTTGTCTTCTACCCATTTTGTAATGTCTGAATAGTAACGTCTTATTTGTTTTACAGGAGGGCCCATCGACCTTGTGGGAGACTAGGATCCCACTGTATGAGGCATTGAACATACACACCACTACAGGCAGCCTCGGCTCTGAAGAGCTTATAATCCAGCTAGAATAGGAGGGCAGACAGAGAAGTGAAGTGGGAGAGAAGGTCAGTGGAATACAAACCAGGTCTCTTGACTCTGGGTCCACTCCCTTCTTGCATCAGGCAGCTCCAGTTTTCCAGGGGATGTGCCCTGAGCCCTCTCACCTTTTGCCTTTTTATTGACTCCCTCCATTTATACCACCACTCCCATTTGACTGGCTGCAGGCCTGAATCTAACTGTTGCCAGAGTAGTAACTAGAGGCCTCTATCCCCACTGAAAGGAAAACGACTGATGTAATTTGGCTCCTTCTCACTCCTGTTGGCTGCACAGACCTTATTTCTGTGTCAGTGCACAGGGCCAGTTGGCATCCAGTTGGACCCCTCTCTTTGTGTAAGTGAAGACAGAATGTTAATTCCTTTTGATGTACTAGCAGCACACCTGGAATATTAGAGAAGCATTTCTTTCAGGAGACAATGGCTTCCCAATGTTCCTTGACAAAAAGGGAGCGTGCAGTCCTGTAACCACGCGTGGAGCAGATGAGGTGGTAACTGGGCTCCTCCTTTACTATAATCCTGCTAGCTGCACATCTGTTTTCTCATGTGCTTGTAATAGCAAAGCAGTGTCAAAGTTATTTATTGTACTCCTAGCGCATTGGCTCTGCTTCAGGAACCTTTGCATCTGATTCATTCAGCTTGTTTATTCTACAACCTTTCACTTTGATTTCTTCCCATTTTAAACAGTAGTAGACAGCTCCAGAAGCTCTGTGCTGTGTGTATAAAATCAGACAGCATCTGTAGTGCTGTATCTCTGGCCAGCCTTCTTCTCTCAACCATTTCAAAATACTCTTCTTCAGTGGTTTTCCAGATGATCTTTAACCTTAGTTTATTGCCTGCAAAGGCAATTCTATGACATTCCCTGACTTCTCTAGGGTAATGGCATAACTTGGAGCAAAATGGGAGGGGAAAATAGAGGTGGTATCTCCTGCCTATGATGACAATGATTTGTTTGTTTACCTAACTAACCATCTGCACTGGAGTTATTGAATCTCTTCTCTGAATTTTTGCACCCTTCAGCACTTATGATGCAATGAGGGGGCCTATAGGAACAATAAGTCCTGTGGCACCTTATAGACTAACAGATATTTTGGAGCATAAGCTTTCATGGGCAAAGACCTACTTCATCAGATGCATGACAAAGCAGGCTTTTGCCCACAAAAGCTTATGCTCCAAAAATATCTGTTAGTCTATAAGGTGCAAAAGGACTTCTTGTTGTTCTCAGAGATACAGACTAACACAGCTACCTCTCTGATATAGGAACAATATTAATGCAAGTAAAGCTGTGTCTACACGTGCACGCTACTTCGAAGTAGCGGCACTAACTTCGCAATAGCTCCCGTCGCGGCTACACGTGTTGGGCGCTATTTTGAAGTTAACTTCGACGTTAGGTGGCGAGACGTCAAAGTCGCTAACCTCATGAGGGGATCGGAATAGCGCCCTACTTCGACGTTCAATATCGAAGCAGGGCACGTGTAGCCGACCCGCGTCCCGCAACGTCGAAATTGCCGGGTCCTCCATGGCGGCCATCAGCTGGGGGGTTGAGAGATGCTCTCTCTCCAGCCCCTGCGGGGCTCTATGGTCGCCGTGGGCAGCAGCCCTTAGCCCAGGGCTTCTGGCTGCTGCTGCGGCAGCTGGGGATCCATGCTGTATGCACAGGGTCTGCAACCAGTTGTCGGCTCTGTGGATCTTGTGTTGTTTAGTGCAAGTGTGTCTGGGAGGGGCCCTTTAAGGGAGCGGCTTGCTGTTGAGTCCGCCCTGTGACCCTGTCTGCAGCTGTGCCTGGCACCCTTATTTCGATGTGTGCTACTTTGGCGTGTAGACGTACCCTCGCAGCGCCTATTTCGATGTGGTGCTGCGCAACGTCGAAGTTGAACATCGACGTTGCCAGCCCTGGAGGACGTGTAGACATTATTCATCGAAATAGCCTATTTCGATGTTGGCTTCATGTTTAGACATAGCCTAAAGGTGCTAACATGTGAAGTAAGAACTGGAGCTACTTCTCACATGATAGCCCATGACTATGCATCCTGTGTCTGCCCTTTAGCGGATAATGGAATAGGCTACAGTTGTTTCACTAGAAGGGACTTATTAAGGCTATTGTATCTGTGGGATCAGGTTAATCAAGGATAACTAGTACTGCAGCTCTTTATGGCTACGTCTACACGTGCACGCTACATCGAAATAAGCTATTTCGATGAATAGCGTCTACACATCCTCCAGGGCTGGCAACGTCGACGTTGAACGTCGACGTTGCGCAGCTCCACATCGAAATAGGCGCTGCGAGGGAACGTCTACATGCCAAAGTAGCACACATCGAAATAAAGGTGCCAGGCACAGCTGCAGACAGGGTCACAGGGCGGACTCAACAGCAAGCCGCTCCCTTAAAGGGCCCCTCCCAGACACACTTGCACTAAACAGCGCAAGATACACAGAGCCGACAACTAGTTGCAGACCCTGTGCATGCAGCATGGATCCCCAGCTGCAGCAGCAGCAGCCAGAAGCCCTGGGCTAAGGGCTGCTGCACACTGTGACCATAGAGCCCCGCAGGGGCTGGAGACAGAGCGTCTCTCAACCCCTCAGCTGATGGCTGCCATGGCGGACCCCACTATTTCGATGTTGCGGGATGCGGATCGTCTACACATTCCCTACTTCGACGTTGAACGTCAAAGTAGTGCGCTATTCCCATCCCCTCATGGGGTTAGCAACTTCAACATCTCGCCGCCTAACGTCGAAGTTAACTTCAAAATAGCGCCCAACACGTGTAGCCGTGACGGGCGCTATTTCGAAGTTGGCGCCGTTACTTCGAAGTAGCGTGCACGTGTAGACGCGGCTTATGTGAATAGGCCACATGTAGCCTGCATAGCATTCCACCGCTTGCTGTTCGTCAAGGTAGAGTGTGTCTGACATCAGACAAGTATCAAAGAGGTAGCCAGCTTAGTCTGTATCCACAATAACAACAAGAAGTCCTGTGATGCCTTATTGACTAATAGATTTTTTTGGAGCGTAAGCTTTCATGGGCAAAGACCCACTTCCTCAGATTTTTTGTGAAAAGTGTATACTGTCCTCGAAAGTTTCAAGTTCAGCATAGGGAAGACTGAAAATTTGGAACCAAAAATTGGAGAAAATAGTTTTCCAAACCAATGTCAACTTTTTTGGTGGAAAAATATAGTTTGGCAATTGTTTTAGTCTTTGTCAAAATTTCCCCTGGAAAAGTCCTCAATTGTCCGACCAGCTGTAATTGTGGATGCGTCTGACAAAACGGGTCTTTGCCCATGAAAGCTTATGCTCCAAAAAATCTACTGGTCAATAAGGTGTCACAGGACTTCTCATTCACATCAGACAGTGAGCAGACAATTCAGAACTGTGTGTTCTTTCAGGTCTAAATCCTCCAACTTGGACAGTTTCAGTCTGGCGTAACTATCTGACTGTACATTCACTTGCAAACTCAACAGTTTGTCATTTTTATAGTACTGTCAACTCAGCTTACCTGAGTCAGATTGACACACATATTCATTTAGAGCAGCAATGAGGGAGAATTCAGATTTTTTGACTAGATGAGGGGCTCTTTCTCCCTTTTGCTATTTACTTGTCCAAGATGAGGTGTCATCTTTGGTGTCTATAGCCGTGTCTACACATGCACGCTACTTCGAAGTAGCGGCACTAACTTCGAAATAGCACCCGTCACGGCTACATGCGTCGGGCACTATTTCGAAGTTAACTTCGACGTTAGGCGGCGAGACATCGAAGTCGCTATCCTCATCAGGAGATGGGGATAGCGCCCTACTTCGATGTTCAACGTCGAAGTAGGGACCGTGTAGTCATTGCGCGTCCCGCAACTTCGAAATAGCGGGGTCCGCCATGGTGGCCATCAGCTGAGGGGTTGAGAGACGCTCTCTCTCGAGCCCCTGCGGGGCTCTATGGTCACCGTGGGCAGCAGCCCTTAGCCCAGGGCTTCTGGCTGCTGCTGCGGCAGCTGGGGATCCATGCTGCATGCACAGGGTCTGCAACCAGTTGTCGGCTCTGTGGATCTTGTGTTGTTTGGTGCAAGTGTGTCTGGGAGGGGCCCTTTAAGGGAGCGGCTTGCTGTTGAGTCCGCCCTGTGACCCTGTCTGCAGCTGTGCCTGGCACCCTTATTTCGATGTGTGCTACTTTGGCGTGTAGACGTTCCCTCGCAGCGCCTATTTCGATGTGGTGCTGTGCAACGTCGAAGTTGAACATCGACGTTGCCAGCCCTGGAGGACGTGTAGACATTATTCATCGAAATAGTCTATTTCGATGTTGCTACATCGAAATAAGCTATTTCGATGTAGGCTTCACGTGTAGACGTAGCCTATGTGTGTATTCGGTTGAAAGCAATCAATATTTATGCTTGTCATTATGTGCAAGGATAAATCTTGATAACAGCATCTGGGTTCAGTAGCTGAGTAAGGCCCTGGCTCTGGGGAGACATGCTGTGGCAGGGAGCAATTACAGCCTCTCAGATTGTTGTAGTCAAAATTTTGCCATTGGACATTTTTAGGTGGCAAACTTGCTTTTTTAACCCAAGAAACACTTTTTGTGAGAAGTGTATTCTGTCCTCGAAAGTTTACAATTAAGCACAGGCAAAACTGAAAAATTGGAAGCAAAAACTGGAAAAAATGGTGTGCCAAGACAATGTCAACATTTTTGTTTGAAAAATATTACAGTTCGGCAATTGTTTTAGGCTGTGTCAAAATTTCCCTAGAAAACTCCTCAATTGCCTGACCAGTTGGAATTATGGAGCTGCTGTTTGGAGTCTGTGCACATCGACCAAACAGTTGAAGTAGCCTCCAGTCTGCCAGGAGTATCTGTGTAGTACTGGCTCCTCAGCCCTCCTCACCATGCTCTTTATATAGAAGTAGACCCCACACTACACAGGAGTGTGATATTTCTAATGCAGGTGTACTGTTATCCAGGCCATCTCTTGCAACCGAACATTACCCATTTCTTTTCAGGGGGACCCCATCTGGCCAAGGAGTGGGCTGTTCTTGCAGCCATTGGTGTAGGAAGTTCAGGCGGATAAAAAGACACTGGAGTTTGCAATAAGCATCTATCGTACTCTCCAAGGTATGATTTCCGCATGCCTCTTGAGGGCAGACCAAGCAAAAGAAATTTCCCTCAATGTGACAGTGCTTCAGCAGTAAGAGTGCTTGCTGTACTATTTTCCCACATGCTCCAGAGAGGGCCCTGTCACCTTCTCCAAGCTCAGATGACACAATTCTCATTTAGAGACCCAACAGACTGTTCCAGTATGCACTCCCAAGACAGGGAGTAGTGGCTCTGACTCAATTTTAGCCCTTAGGTCTGCCATAATTCTATAACCAAATGCCTTCTCTTACTCTAAAGGGGAATTGTAAGAACATACATCCCAGCTTTACTCACCTCCCTTTGACACTGCCCCAGAATCAACTTGGCCTGCAAGTATTAGAGAATTCCTTCTCCTTCAAAATCTGCCTTCTTTCTCATCCACCTGCCTTGCCCTTGGGTCAGGCTTTTCCTGATATCATCATTCTTAAAGAGTTTCCCCTCTGGTCCCTGGCGTTTGTAAAAACAGGTTACATCTGTTAAGTCAGATAAAGAAATCATCTGCAAGCACTTGAAAGGTGGTAAGGTGATAGGGGACAGACAGCATGGATTTGTAAAGAAAAAAATCATGTCAAACCAATCTGATAGCTTTCTTGGATAGGATAGCAAGCCTTGTGGATAGGGGAGAAGCGGTGGATGTGATATACCTAGACTTCAGTAAAGCATTTGATACAGTCTCTCATGATATTCTTATCAATAAACTAGGCAGATACAACTTAGATGAGGCTACTATAAGGTGGGCACATAACTGGCTGGATAACCGTACTCAGAAAGTAGTTGTAAATGGTTCCCAATCCTGCTGGAAAAGTATAACAAGTGGGGTTCTGCAGGGGTCTGTTTTAGGACTGGTTCTGTTCAGTATCTTCATCAACAATTTAGATATTGGCATAGCAAGTACGCTTATTAAGTTTGCAGATGATACCAAGCTGGGAGGGTTTGCAACTGCTTTGGAGAATAGAGAAATAATTCAAAGTGATCTGGATAAATTGGAGAAACGGACTGAGGTAAACAGGATGAAGTTTAATAAGGACAAATGCAAAGTGCTCCACTTGGGAAGGAACAATCAGTTTCACACATACAGAATGGGGAGACACTGTCTAGGAATGACTACAGCAGAAAGGGATCTAGGGGTTATACTGGACCACAAACTAAAAATGAGTCAACAATGTGATGTTGTTGCAAAAAAAGCAAACATGATTCTGGGATGCATTAACAGGTGTGTTGTGAACAAGACACGAGAAGTCATTCTTCCACTCTACTCTGCGCTGGTTAGGCCTCAGCTGGAGTATTCTGTCCAGTTCTGGGCACCGCAGTTCAAGAAAGATGTGGAGAAACTAGAGAGGGTCCAGAAAAGAGCAACCAGAATGATTAAAGGTCTAGAGAATGTGTCCTATGAAGAAAGGCCGAAAGAATTGGACTTGTTTAGTTTGGAAAAGAGAAGATTGAGGGGGGACATGATGGTGGTTCTGAAGTATCTAAAAAGGTGTCATAAGGAGGAGGGAGAAAATTTGTTCTTCTTGGCCTCTGAGGATAGAACAAGAGGCAATGGGCTTAAACTGCAGCAAGGGAGGTTTAGGATGGACATTCAGAAAAAGTTCCTAACTGCCAGGGTGGTCAAACAGTGGCATAAATTGCCAAGGGAGGTTGTGGAATCTCCATCTCTTGAGATATTTAAGAACAGGTTAGATAGATGTCTTTCAGGGATGGTTTAGACATAACAGTCCTGCCATTGGGGCAGGGGTCTGGAGTCGGTGGCCTTTTGAGGTCCCATCCAGTCCTAGTGTTCTATGATTCTATGATCTGTTCATCCTCATCTTAACACATTTCAAAATGGACCGCATTCCAAACACCACAAGGCTAACTGAGGAATCATCCCCGTGTCAACAAAATTCATGTCCTTACACCAAAAATATCCATGGTAGAAGAAGGTTAAATCTCAACATCCTTCTCAGAATACTTTGAATCGAATACTGTCCTTTCAGGGTGTTGCTGACTGGCATGGCCTTAGGCAGGATTTGAAAGTCAATGAGACACTTGCTTCTAAATCGGTTAAGTGGTTGTGCAAAAAATCACACCCTTCTTTGGCCTAATTCAGACAGTTATAGAAAGTGCAGCAAATTACAGCACATGTAAAAATTATAAAGACATTCACTGTACATATGAACTTGTAACCACCATTTTGTGTCTATACAAATACATATTGGAGGTGCAGTTACCTGTATATGATATCATGACTTATTGTGAGAGTTCCATTAAGAGGGCTGTGCTTAAAAATTGGAAAATTTTTATTACATTAAGAGTAAGTTCATCCTCCCTGTCTTTTGACCACCATTTCGGTGCCCAATGGGATGCTACCTTGACGTGGTGGGATGTGTGTGTGCGTGTGTGTGTGTGTGTGAGTGTGTGTGTGTGTGAGTGAGGGACCCTCAGAACTATCCTGGCGGGAGCCTAGTGCTCCTGGTAGGGTCACCCAAACCAGACGGGAGACCAGACAAAAAGCGATTCCCTGGTCTTCCAGGTTGGGGGTTGGGCGATGGGCTAACCACTCATCCCTGTAAAAAAAAACCAAACATGTTATGGAAACCTATACATCATTCCAATCAAAATCACCTCAGTCCAGGGAAGACCAAGGGCTCCTCAATGGAGACTTATGATGTACAACAGTCAAACCCGAAAGGATGCTGCCATAACAATGACCCTTAGTTGATCCCAGACGATGCTCCTAGAGAGCAAGTTGCTTTCATGTGAGAAATGAATGATAGTTGGAATGTACGAATGCTGAGAAAACCAGGGAGATGTGCACAAGCAGGAAAAGAAAGGCAAGTGTTCAAACTCTGCATCCTAGGCAGTTGTGAGGCCAGACGGCACACCTTTGGGGAGGCTTGGCTGCAGTCAGGAGAGACATTATTATATTGAGGAAAGGAGAAGGAAGATGACATCCATGAAGCAAGGGTAGCTCTTCGTTGTCTAAAGAAGCCTCCAGAAGTCTGACAGAGTGTGAGCCAGTATCAGAGTGTCTGATTAGAGCCAGATTTAAATCCTGATTCCAGAAGGTCGCAATCATAACGTGCTATGCCCCAACTAATGCAGTGGACGAAGAAGAGAAAAAACAGTTTTATACACAGCTGCAATCAGTGCTTGACAAATCACCCAGACACAATATGCTGATCCTGATGGGAGACATGAATGCCAAAGTCAGAAGTGACAACAGCAGCAGGGAAAATGAAATGGGAACACACTTGTGGAAGTAAGAGACCAGAGGCCTAGCAAAAGTTTGGTCAAGCTATAGCCTGGCCTGAAAATAATGATGGGTGCTACACTGAAGGTGTGCGGAGATGAGAGATGAGACTCTGATGCTTCTAGCATACTGATAACGCCAAGCAGCTTTGAGATAAGCCAGACCCAAGCAGTGCCAGCTCCCCATTAATTAGGAGAGTAAGCTTTGAAGTAATGCTTTGGATCATCATAGAACAACGCATCAAATGGCAAGCACCACTCTATCGCAACTCCATAGACTCCATGAAAGCCTTCGACAGTGTAGGCAGGCAGTCCATCTGTACCATCATGCAACATTACATAGACCCAGGCAAACTAACTGTCATCGTCAAGAAAGTGTATGAAGAATACTCTTGCCAAGTCACCCAGGAGGGAAAATTGTCAGATAAATTCCAGGTCACAACTGTTATATGCCAAGGTTGCCTTCTTTCTCCATTGCTCTCCCTGATTGTCCTAGACTGGGTCACAAAAACAGCACATGCTGACTCAGGAAGGGGACTCCAATGGACCCAAACCAGGAAACTGGAAGATCTAGAATTTGCAGGTGACTTAGCCCTTTTTGCAGACAAACTGCAGCATATGCAAGAGAAGACGGCTGCCATACAGGAAACAGCTGAGTGAGTGGGCTCAAGATCAGTCAAGAGAAGACCAAGTTGATTTTCATTAATAATAGACAGGAAGGTGAAATTACAACTGAAGAAAAATCTGTGAAAAATGTTGACCAGTTTGTATACTTGGGAAGTGTTATCAGCAAGAATGGGGGCACTGAAGAGGACATCAGTGTCAGAGTACAAAAGGTGCAACAAGTATTTGCCATATTAGGACCAGTCTGGTGTAGAAGAGCCATTTCAACAGGAACCAGATTAAGTATTCTCACTTCCAATGTGAAATCCGTGCTGCTGTATGGCTCGGAGGCATGGCATGTTGTCCAGAGCAACATTAAGAAAATTCAGATGTTTGTCAATAAATGCCTTAGACATATTCTCCAGCTTATGTGGTAGGACAGAATGCTAGACAAAATCTTGAGGACCAAAACAAACCAGAAGCCAATGCAAGTCCAGAGCAAGAAGAGGAAATGGTGATGGGCAGGCCCTATCCTATGTAAGGACTGCGAAGAATGTATCACGAGACAAGCGTTAGAACGCAATCCAAAGGAAAAGGGGATGTCACAAATAAACAGGGCGATGAAGTTTTTGGAACGAAGTAAAAGCAGCTGGCTTAATGTGGGATCAAATCAAGACTGCAGCCAAAGATCACAAGAAATGGAGAATGATTGTGAGGGCCCTCTGTTCCACTAGGAGCCCCAAGGATTAAGAAGAAGTTCATCCTCAGTTAAATGTCTAATATAAAGCATTACCAAAAACCTTTCTTTATTCCCAGTCCCCTGATTTATACCCTCCCCAAAGTTAGCAGTTCAGCATACAATACAGCATACTGCTGACACTAAATATCTCCATGATGGCTCAGATTTCGGTACTCTTCTCTGTGTTTTAGTGCATTTTAAAAGTAAAGTGAAAGTAATTTCAAACATTTACCATCATCTAAAAATGTCAAGGGTGCAAGGATACAAGCTGTTAAACCACCTATGGCAATTCTGGCCATGCAATCATGAAAAATGCAGGTTGGATAGTGTTTATTTCTAAACTGTTTGTAACAAAGATCTGTTAAAAGCATGGCTGCAGAAATGCCAAGTGCTGTAAAACTGTCATCTACCTTATGAAGAGAAAAGGCTAAAGAGTCTCTTCTGGAAGAGCTTAAATACATTTACAATCTATACAAGGAACCCTGATCAAAACTTTGTATTTTGCAGCATGCTAATTCCAGTTCACATGCTTACAGACTGGCAAGATTCAGCTGTGACTCCCTGCCAGGCACAATAAGAAGAATTTTGTCTTTATCAATCTCGTGTTGGCATTTAAAAGCAAATGAATTATCATACATATAAATCATCTCACGTCTCCGACAGAGAGATCCACAACAAGGATTGTCACTTTATCTCACTATAACTCTGATTTTATTACATTTAAATCTCCCCCATCAACATCCTCCCGCACCAATAGATTTATTTTGTTCATCAACTAGCATGTAGTCTGGACTGACTGCCAACATATCTAAAGATCAAATCATATCAGAGTCTTTGTTTTCAAATCACCTCCACTCATGAGTCCTACTTTGCAAAACTTGGATATCAAAAAACCAATACATTCTGACTATGTGCAGTATGGCATGGCCATTTGCACTCTATCCTTTAAAGAGAGGGAACTAAGAAGAAGAGAGATTGGGAAAGAATTCTTTGGTTTTTCTTCTCATGTTATATTGCAGTATTGTGTGGCAAGTACACCCATCTCCCATTGGGGTGAGGAAAAGGGCATTATAGCCTCAGGCCAGAGGCCCAGTCGCCTGAATAAATATACTTGACTTCCCTTGCAGGGCTGCCTGGCCTAGCAGCCAGAACTAATGTGACTGCACTCTCATTGAGAGCTTTGTGGCTTGATGGCCAGAGTCAATAAGGCTGCCCTCTTAGGTGGACTGTATGGCCTAATGGCAGGGCCATCCCCCAACAAGGAATGGAGTTGGTGGTGGCAGCCAGGGTAGGAGAACATGGGCTCTCTCTATTCCAGCAGATCCCAGCCCAGGGCCGTGTCAGTGGTGAGCATGCTTGCCATAGGGATCTGACTGAAACATGCTGACTTAGTTCCCAGTCCTAAAACTGGATCAATGGCAACTCCTCCTGGGTCTACTCCCTACCCTGTCCTCCAGCGGCATGGTCCAGATGTCTTCTGGGTCCCTGGGATCTTCAGCCTGTGGAACTCCTAATGGTTCCAGTGTCTCCTTGTGTCTGCAGGTAGCTGGGTATCTATCTTGGTCTCAGTGAGCTTGGCTTCCACAGTTGGGGGGTTCTGCAGTTCCCATTCAGGAGCCTGCAATGGGCATCTTCTCTCCTTGGCAGTCAGCCCTTAAAAAGCTGACTGCTCCCTTTTACATAGGTGCTCCAGCTGTGACATGTCCAGCTAGGGACAGGTAATGTGGCTTTCTCTGTCCAGAGCATGGTGTTTACTCCTCCTTGTTCGGTGTGGGACAAATACACATAATCACACACAAATCTTGTATTCTGTAAAGCTTTATTGACTATATGTTTTAGAAACTTTGTCTCTCTGTTCATCTGTCTGTCCATGAGTCTATTTATTCAACGACACCTTCTAAATGGTAAGAGCTAGAAACACCAAATTTGGTATGCAGCTTCTTCTTTTCATAACTGAAAGCTAACTGTGCTGCGTTTGATTGTGCCAGGACAATGGGACAAGTATGGAATTCGATTGTTTCTTATAAAATGGAAATGGGGGGTGGGTCTGGTAGGAGTGACAGTTATACTGCAGAATGACCACTGGGGGCAGCAAATGAGATGGGGACCAGGGATAGAGACAGCTATAACCCCATTGGACCAGCTGGGGGAAGGATGGAGAAACAAGCAACTTTCTACACTATATCTGAGCGAGTTTGTCTTTTTGAGTGTCTGTTTATCTGTTTATGTGTCTATCTGGCCCTCCGCTGGGGGACATGCACCCCTCCCTCAGATTTACCTGCTGCAGCTGCAGCGGCCATGGACAGGTGCTTATCACTTGGCCCCAAGCCACTGTGGTGAGAGAGGGCTGGGGTTGGCCTCTCTCCCTGGGACAGCCTGCATCCTGAACCCCTCCCCCGCCATTCCCATCAGTGAACAATGATGTAAATGAAGAAAAATAAAAAATGGATTTGAGTTAAGGATCTAAGCAATGCTGGGTAAATATTCTAGTGAAGTATTATTAATTTACCTAAATAACATGAATCCCTTTTTGCTGGTAGCGGTACTTCCTTCCAACTCACTGTATAATCCAGGACTATGCACTTACAGGGCAGTTTACCCACAACAGAAATGCTTGCTCTGTCACATCCTGATGCTTTACCCTGTCATGCATCAAGAAGATTAAGCACAACTTTCCAATGCACATATTAGGATGCTGAGTCCACTAACTCCATCCCATCTGCCTCAGCACAAACTTGTAAACTGAAGCCAATATAAATACCCAGAACGTAGTTTAAACTAAATAGTTTTTCAACTAGAAGTGTTTCAGTTTTCATAATCCTGGTAGGTTTCAGGCACTATTTGCATTGTCATGAGGACTGGGCTGAATCTGCAGTATGGTGCACTTTGATATCTGGTTTTCCAAGCACAGTAGAACTGGGTGCCAGAGATCATTCATTCAATGGATTAACACGCTCAACAGATGCTGAAGAACTCAAAGATCAATTATATTTCTTCAGTGACCTGCGTCCTTCTGTAGATAAGGACCTATTCCTTCTTTCAACCCCTCTTTTCTGCTGCCTTTAAAAATGGCTAAAGGCTCAGGCATCTGGGAATTCTTGAGCTGCCACTTTTCAGTCAGTTTTATTTGAGTGGCAATGGCAGTTGAAGAGGAAAACAAGTAGCAAAAGGGCAGAGATGAAAAGTATAGCTGTACTGTGGTTGCCACTGATCTCTGCACCACATTAGGGCCCCATGGCAAATTATCCTGGTTCCAGCATTAGTATGATTTTCACAATAATAGTCCAAGAGTAAAACAAGAGACTAATATAGAATTTGTGTAGCCAGAGTGATCTATTCCAAATGCCTGGTCTCTAAACAATGTGGAAACAACAACCATCCATCCGTTCATTCTCACACCATTCTGAATTGTTTACTCCAGCTCTTGAATTGGCATCCAGATGTTTTCCCTCCCCCCCTCTATTTACCTTGCTTGGTCCAATAAAATCCTGAGCAAATAACGAGGGAGGCAGTACATCCCATGGAGAGGCACTGGTTGATAAAATAAGAATTTTTGACATGGGAGCTTGATGTGAGGGGAATTGAGCCATTTGTTAAAGTGCAATACTGATGGACGCAGAACTATTTCCGACTATGTCAGAGATGCTATAAATGCTCCAAGAGTGAAGCAAGAGCATATTTGGGATCCTGGGACTTAGTTTGCAATGGTTTTTAGTAGACACGGCAACATCAAGACTTTTAATTTTCTCCTGCCAAGCTCAGAGTTGCTTTGGACTGAGGTCTTGGACAGGTGTCCTGGTTCCACACAGCCCTCCTCAGCCCCACTGAACAGGTATGTAGAGACTGTTCAGAGCATGTCTCCAGTTCAGGGCCCAGCGAAGGTGCTGCACATATGAGAATCTGTCCCATGAGCAAGCTGACAGGAAAGGCAGAGGGCAAGGGGAGTTGTGTCTCTTTCCCATCCACCATCTCGCTCCCACACGAGCTAGCAGAGTGAGCTACACAGAGCCGTCAATCCTTCCCTCAGAACTAAAAAGGGAGCCATGAACAGGCACGTGGCTCTGAAGCACAGTTCCAACCTGCACCTCTTTCTAGGGCAGCACATCTAAAGACTCCACCTTGCCCTACAGACACAGGGGCCAAACATACCAGATGAAGCTGGTTCCAGAATTGGATTCAGAATCTGTACCCAGCCTGTAGAGTTCAAGGGTTTGCAGGTATGTAGTTGGGTATTCTTTGACTGTGAATACGAATGAATGAATGTCAGAACTGTAGGCAGTTTCATCAGGGTGCCTGGAGGACCAGAAGAGTTGAAATTGTAACCGAACACAAGCCTCTCCCTAGTTCTAAACTTAGCTTACAGTACAAGCAGAATTTGACTTCAATTTCAACCTTCTTTGCAATAATATCTGCCGTGACTTTAACATGAACATCTGTTGAATTTCACCTTCCTTTCTAAACAAGATATCTTTTAGATCCACATCTGCCATTCACTGGATTGCACTTTACTGGACAAGTCACAAGAAAGTTCAGTAAAGAGCTGTTATAAATGTTACAGCCAAGGATACAGCCTCAATGGGTTATTAAAGGGCAGAACAGTAAATCTCTGGCAGGATAAGAACTTATTTAGGCAAGTCAGAAGAAAGGTTGGCTGGAAGACTATCACAGTCAACCCTGCAAGTAAAGGTACCATTCGAGACATAAAACAGGGGTACAAGACCAATGAGTCCTTGGAATACAGGACTGTGCTCAGCCTTTTGCACACCAGACTGGACATAAGGATTTCATGAGTTGAGGCCACCACGGGCCGCGTCTACACGTGCTGGCTACTTCGACTTCGAAATAGCGCCCGTCACGGCTACACGTGTTGGGCGCTATTTCGAAGTTGACATCGACATAAGGCGGTGAGACGTCGAAGTCGCTACCCCCATCAGGAGATGGGAATAGCGCCCTACTTCGACGTTGAACATCGAAGTAGGGAATGTGTAGTCGTTGCGCGTCCTGCAACATCGAAATAGCGGGGTCCGCCATAGCGGCCATCAGCTGAGGGGTTGAGAGACGCTCTCTCCAGCCCCTGAGCTCGATGGTTGCCACGTGCAGTGGCCCCTTAAAGCTCCCCGCCCCCTGGCTTCCTGTGCAGGAAGCTGAGAGAGCATGCAGGTGGCAGCCCAGCCATGCGGCCAGCCTGCATGCTCTTCTGCAGCCGGAAAAACCCCCCAGCGCTGCGATGGCCACCCCTCAGCCCCCTAAGCGCCCCCAGGACACCCCCCTGCCAAGGGGAGCCAGGGCTCCCAGGCTGGCAGCCAGGCCGGGAAGCGGCAGCGGGGCCCCTCCTGGACGGAGGCCAAGCTTTGGGACCTGCTGGGGCTCTGGAGCGAGGAGGAGGTGCTCCAGGTAATGGGGAGCAAGAGGCAGAACGTGGATGCGTTCGCTCGGCTGGCCGAGGGCCTGGCCGCCCGGCGTCACCCTGCCCACACTCCGGATCATGTACGCAGTAAAGTGAAGGAGCTGCGGCAGGGTTACACCCGGGCCCAGGATGCGGCCAGCCAATCTGGGGCTGCCCCTGTCACTTGCCCCTTTTACAGGGAGCTCAGGGCCATCCTGGGCCCCCGGCACACCTCCTCCCCTCCGGCCACGCTTGATACATCGGCCGACGAGCCCCAGCAGGTCCCAGAGGCGGAGTCCGCCCCGGAGGTAAGCCCCGCACCCCGGGGGCCCCCCCAGGATCCCAACCCCACGGCACCAGAGGAGGAGGAGGGGGAGTCCTCCTCGAGTGATGTGGGGCTGCACATCATTATGCCCTTGAGGCGCTTCAGCTGGGCGTCCGCCCACCGGGTGTCCCCCAACCGTGGGAGCGGACCATCAGGTATGTACCCCCCCCCGGTGTGCACCCCCAGGGTTGAGGGGCGGGGGGAACAGATATGATCAGGGCCCTCCGTATGCCCAGATGACCATGGCCCCAAGGACAGCAGTGGCATGTCCCTCAGAAGAGTGCATCAGCTCCTGCCCCCCCAAGCACGACAATGCCATGCCCCATCCCTGGGGCTGGGGGGAGCGGAACCTCTAGGGTCCCCCGGGGGGGAGGGGGTGGGACACCCAGCAGCACCAGCAGCAGCATCTCCCGGGGACTTGGATGGGGAACCAGCAGCAGAGGGGTGGGGGGACAAGGGCCACAGCTCGGGGCCCACACTAATGGCTGTCTCCACTCTTCTTTCCCCCCGTGTTCTGCAGCTGCACCATCGGAAGGATCGGAGAGCGCCGGCGAGGTCTCAGTGGTCCCGGACAGCCCACCGGGGCCATCACTCCAGGCCAGCCCCTCGGCGGAGGACCGACCAGCCTCACGGTGGGGACGATGGTGGAGCCAGCACCACCACCGGATGGCGATGGACCCCCAGCTGCTGGCCATCCATCGTCGGCAGCTGGAGGTCTCCGAGCAGCGCCTGCGGGTGGAGGAGTGGTTCCTCCAACTCCAAGAGCGGGCGCTGGCCTGGTGCCAGGAGGCATGGGGGGCCTTTATGCGGACATTTGAGCGCATAGCGGACTACCTGGCCCCCCATGCCCTGCCAGCTGCCGCTCTGCCTGCCCTGGCCACTCCACCCGCCGCTCCACCCACTGCTCCATCTGCTGTTGCACCACCACCCGCCACCGAGGGCCCTTCCGCCGAGGGGGACCTGGGGCCAGCTGACACCCACCGGCCTTATCTCCCGGTCCGCCCGGCCCCCAGCCAGCCCTGGCTAGGGCTGAGGCTGAGGCTGAGGCGTGGGTCACGCGGGTCACAGCGCTGGACATTAGGGGGTGTAGGGCCCAGGATGTGGCCCCCCCCCTTTGTATATAGTCCCCTCAGTTTTATGTTTGTTTGCAAATAGTTTCTATTAGACCCGTTGTTATATTGTTGTTGTTATGGATGCTGATACCTTCCCCCCCATGTACATAGTTCTCCCCTTCCTTGTCTTCCCCTTTTTTTCTTTCATCTTATTGGAGTTATAATATATATATATATGTAATATTTATTCAGCCTGTAAATAGTTAGTTAAGAGATTAATAATAAGGAGAGTTCAACAGAGATCTGGTTTTACAAACAAATGTCTGTTTTTATTTATTTACAAGAAAAGTGTCGGGGGGTGTGCTCTTGGGTGCTCTGTGGTGTGGGCATAGGGGCAGGGAGTGTTGTGGAGGATGCGGGGGTGCAGTGGGGGGCCTGCCAGTGTTCACCCCGTGGCCTCATCGAAATGGGCCCGCAGGGCCTCCCGGAGCTGGGTCCCTTCGGGGTCCACCTGGCGACTGGGGGTGGCAGGTGGCTGCTCATCGGCCGTGCCAGCCTCCACAGCCCAGCCCTGAAAGAAGGCCTCCCCTGTGCTCTCCAAGAGGTTGTGGAGGGTGCTGCACGCGCCCACAACCTGGGGGATGTTGGTGAGGCCCGCTTCCAGGCGGGTGAGGAGGCACCTCCAGTGCCCTTTGAGGCACCCAGATGTGCGCTCCACTACCTGGTGCGCATGGTTCAGGCGCAGGTTGAAGCGCTCCTGGCTGGCTGACAGGTGGCCCGTGTACGGGTGCATGACCCAGGGCTGGAGGGGGTATGCCGCATCTGCGATGACACAGAGGGGCGTGGTGGTGTCCCCCCCAGGGATCTCCCACTGGCGGATGTAGGTCCCTGCCTCCAGCCAGCGGCACAGGCCCGAGTTCCGGAATACCCGGGCGTTGTGGGTGCTGCCAGGCCAGCCCACATATATGTCCAGGAAGTGGCCCCAGCTGTCCACCAAGGCCTGGAGGACCACTGAGTGCTAGCCCTTCCTGTTTAAGTAGCGTCCTCCACTGTGCTCCGGGGCGCGGATGGGGATGTGGGTCCCATCCAGAGCCCCGAAGCAATTGGGGAAGCCCAGAGTGGAAAACCCTGCGATGGCGGCATCCGGGTCCCCAAGCCTCACAAGCCTGTGGAGGAGCAGGGCGTTGATGGCGTGGACGACCTGCAGGGGAAGCACATGGGAAAGCACCAATGAGGGGTGTGCAGGGTGTGTGTGGCCCTCCCCTGCCAGGGCCCCCCTCCCCCCCTCCCCTGCCAGGGCTGCCTCCCCCTCCACCTGTGGGTCCTCTTACCTCCATGAGGACAGCCCTGATGGTGGCCTTGCCGATGCCAAACTGCTGGCTCACGGATCGGTAGCTGTCTGGAGTGGCCAGCTTCCAGACAGCGATGCCAACCCGTTTCTCGATGCTGAGGGCACGCCGCATGAAGGTGTCCTGGTGCCTCAGTGCGGGGGTGAGCCCCTGACATAGCTCCAGAAATGTCTGCCGGCTCATGCGAAAGTTCTGGAGCCAGCGGTCGTCGTCCCACTCTCCGAGCATGAGTCGCTCCCACCAGTCGGTGCTGGTGGGGTAGCTCCACAGCCGGTGGCGTATGAGGCGGGGGGTGGGGCGGGGTGCTGCAGGGTTTGGGGTTGCATCCTCCTCCCCGCGGGCAGCTCCTCCTCTGTGGCAAGGATGTGCTCAGCTGCCTCCTGCATGGCACGGAGCAGGGCGAGCACTGCTCCTACAGGGGCGGCTGGGTGGACCTCTGGCTGCTGCTGCTGCTGCTGCTGCTGCTGCTGCTGGGGGTCCATGACTGCGTCGCTCGAGGTGTGCGTGCCTATGGCTTTGCAGACTGCGTGCTGTGCAGGCTGCGTGTGTCTGGGAGGGGCCCTTTAAGGGAGTGGCTAGCTGTTGCCCCGGAAGCGCTAGTTTGCCCTGTGACCCTGTCTGCAGCTGTTCCTGGCACCCTTATTTTGATGTGTGCTACTTTGGCGTGTAGACGTTCCCTCGCAGCGCCTACTTCGATGTGGTGCTGCCCAACGTCGCCGTTGAACATCGACGGCACCAGCCCTGGAGGACGTGTAGATGTTATTCATCGAAATAGCCTATTTCGATGTAGCGTGCACGTGTAGATGTAGCCCATATGTGCCAATGGCCACACTGAGACAGAACAGCGAGAAAGTTTTGTGAGAAACTTTAAGTTGCTTTGTTCATGTTCGTACGATATGGTGTTCTCTCAAGATGAAGCGAAATGCAAAAAGGAGGATAAACAAGTGTAGTTCTTGTCCATTCCCTGAATTACTGCATCTGATGAAGTGTATTAAATCCACAAAAGCTTATGCCCAAATAAATCTGTTAGTCTTTAAGGTGTCACAGGACTCCTTGTTGTTTTTGCAGATTCAGGCTTACATGGCTGCCCTTCTGAGACCCCTCAGTTACCGTAATGCTCTCTTTATGGGAAAGGCTCCCATTCTTACTTATCTCTCAGCTGCACAGAGCTTCTTCTGTGATCATTCCCTAACAAAAGTTTTTCCCAGATGAAGATGAGGAGATGAAGTCAAATCATCCAAGAAGCAGAAAATATGAGGAAGGGCAGGATAGATTAATTTAGAGGAGTCATGACACCAAACCCATAATTTTAAAATGCGGAGGAAAAATATGGAGCCATTTGTGATGTCCTATTGGAGCTACTGGCCATTTCTACACGTCACTTTGTCCAAAAGTGGCATGCTAGTAAAAGGCCTGAAATATGCTAATGAGGTGTGAAGTGTGTAGAAGCATGGCCCCCTGGAGGCTCTTCTGGAAGGAAGTCCTCCTTCTGGAGGCCCCTTCCCAAAAATTTTCAGGAAGCAGGGGCCTCTGGAAGGAGGACTTCCTTCTGGAAGACCCCCTGGGGGTGGGGACGCACGTCTACACATTGTTTTGGAGTCCAGAAGAGCGTCTTCCGGACTCCAACTCATGTGACCTTATGCTAATGAGGCACGGGGAACTTGCATCCATGCCTCATTAGCATATTTTGGACCGTTTATTAGCGAAAAAGTGGCACGTGTAGAAATGGCCACTGAGAACCAGGGATGGTAAGGAATTCCCCGGAAACTCATTTACAAGCATAAAAGACAAATCAAAAGATCAATCTGTTCTTTCAACAGAGAGTGGGCCATGAATCGAAAAATCTGGCACCACGAGGAATGCTCTTTGGAGAGGAGGGCTGTGGAGCACCTACATGTGCTTTTATTTGAAAGAATCTTTTGGAAAAAGGCGCTCTTTCTCATCTGGGAGACGAAGATGGCTGCTGAAAACAGGCCATGTTATTTTAAGTTCAAATCAAAAGAGCAACTTTTCTGTGTAGACGCTCCATATTTTTTTTTAAAAAGGCCCCACTTTTCTGAAATAACTTGCTAGCGTAGCTGCAGCCAAAGAGAACAGAAGGGAAACTGCTGCCCTTATCAAAGAAGATGGTGGACTTGCATTCACACAGCTGTTGGTAATGCTGGGTATGTCTACACAGCAAAGTTGTTTTGAAATAACAACCTTTATTACAAAATAATTTTGCTAGCGTTTACACAATGCAACCACTATTTTGAAATAATTTCAAAATTGCAGTTGGCTTATTTTGAAATAGGTAAACCTTATTGTACAAGAAATTGCACCTGTGTCAAAATAGGGCTATGTAGACAGGTAATAGAGCCTATTTTGAAATAAGCCATAGTGCATCCAATGGCTCTGTTTTGAAATAAGCTCTGTTGTGTGTAGATGATCTATTTTGAAACAGCTGAGAGCTATTTCAAAATGCATTTTGTGTGTAGCACCCTTATTTCAAAACAAGCTACTCTGGAAAATCTCTTCCGGAATGGCTTATTTTGAAATAACGTTGCTGTGTAGACATAGCCTCTGTGTCCCTAGGGATTCCACTGAATATTAAAAAGCAGAAGCTTGAAAATGCTTTGTGAGGATCAATGGGGAAGGCCTTGTGGCTGGAGCTTTGGATGCCATCCACAAGGAAAAAGGAATACAATATGATTTTTTGAGCTCTGACATCTAGAATGCAAAAATTCTATCCATAGAGAGTTTCCTGGCCTGTTGGATAGGTTTTGTGGAACGACACTCCATTTGTGCAGAGACAGAGGATTTTTACTGCACATAGAACTGTAGTTCTACAGAGAGTGCCAGTGTGAGCTGCCATTTAAAAATGATGTTGGAAATTTAAAAGCAAGGGTATAATATATTCATGTTTAATTTATACTGTGCAAACGAATGCATAAAATATACAATCTTTGTACTCACAAACTGAGAAGAGCACATCATTTCTACACCAAAATCTTTCAATAACATGCTGTTAATAGATGGGGAACACCAGGCATTCTCATTCAGCTCCAGGTTCAACTGAAAGTTCAAAGGCCTTCTATCAGGCTGATTCATCCATACTGCTCAGTTGTGTGGGGAGCTCTGTGCATTAAGTGTCAAGGGCATCATCTCATTCTGTTACTGAGGCCTGAAGCTAGGCTCCTAACTCCATAAGGAGGAACCTAAATATATGGCCTTATTTTCAAAGGTGCTAAGCCCTGCATCCTCCACCATCTCTCAGTAAATCACTGACAACTGCTGGGTGCTTGCTTCTGAAAGCCAGCCCGCTTACTCAAATGCCTAGAAAATGAATTTAGGAGCATCACTTTAGACTCCTACTTTTGGCTTTTTTATTAAAAATGAGCACATAATTTTTTTTTCACAAGCAGTAAGAGAGAGACTGTCAGAAACACATAATGAGAGAATATCACAAGTCAAGGCAATGTAAGGTTTTAGTGACAGTAAGTATACTTACTGTCATCATAAAATTATAACAGTCATTTACTTTTAACTAGTTATCCCACACAGATCGTATGTCCTCTCATGGATCAGTTATTATTCTAATAGAGGCAGTAAGTTGTTCATTTTCCCTTGATTCTTTTAAGCCACATCTGTCTGGTGGTGATTGGGTTCTTCGGCCAGAGTTGTATTTTCTAGTCTTGTAGATTCTTTGCAGCCTTCCGTTGCTTGGCATGCCAGCTGTCTCCTCCACTGCAGGCAAAATAGACCCCAGCGGCTTGTCCTGGACAATGGGCACAGTTGTTGGCATTTGAAAAATATTTTCAGGTGACAATACTCTAAGCCAGCAATTTGGGGGCTGCTAAGCCTCCCTTCACCTGAGATTGGAGTGTATTTTTGTGAATTTTAGGTCTGATGTAGTTTGTACTCTTTACACAGCAAATTAAATAGGAAGGAAGCACATGAATACACTGGGGTCGTAATAACTATGTTTACTTACTATATACAATATGCAAGGCCTACATGAATAGATACACTGTTGCTCCTATAGTGTTCTGGTGACTTCTGAAACATAGAAGACAGAGGGCTGCTACAGAGCTCACAAACTATTTAAAATGATGCTACCTAATTCCTATTTGCAACAGAGTTATTGTCTACCTTTCTTCTCCAATTATTTAACTATAAAATAGTTAAGATAGGCCTGATTCTTATAGGCCGCGTCTACACGTGCACGCTACTTCGAAGTAGCGGCGCCAACTTCGAAATAGCGCCCGTCACGGCTACACGTGTTGGGCGCTATTTCGAAGTTGAAATCGACGTTAGGCGGTGAGACGTTGAAGTCGCTAACCCCATGAGGGGATGGGAATAGTGCCCTGCTTCGAAGTTGAACGTTGAAGTAGGGCACGTGTAGCCGATCCGCGTCCTGCAACATCGAAATAGTGGGGTCCGCCATGGCAGCCATCAGCTGAGGGGTTGAGAGACGCTCTGTCTCCAGCCCCTGCGGGGCTCTATGGTCACCGTGTGCAGCAGCCCTTAGCCCAGGGCTTCTGGCTGCTGCTGCTGCAGCTGGGGATCCATGCTGCATGCACAGGGTCTGCAACCAGTTGTCGGCTCTGTGGATCTTGTGTTGTTTAGTGCAACTGTGTCTGGGAGGGGCCCTTTAAGGGAGCGGTTTGCTGTTGAGTCTGCCCTGTGACCCTGTCTGCAGCTGTTCCTGGCACCCTTATTTCGATGTGTGCTACTTTGGCGTGTAGACGTTCCCTTGCAGCGCCTATTTCGATGTCGTGCTGCCCAGCATCGAAGTTGAATGTCGAAGTTGCCAGCCCTGGAGGATGTGTAGACGTTATTCATCGAAATAGACTATTTCGATGTCGCTACATCGAAATAAGCGATTTCGATGTAGCGTGCACGTGTAGACGTAGCCATACAGAGTAGGGCTCCCATACACTTTGGCTATGAAAGAGGGCCTTAAAATAAGTGCAGCTACAATTTATGTCTTCTTTAAATGCCCCTGCACACCCGCAGAGAGGGAATAGGGGCATTACTGTAAATGAGAATCAGGCCCAGTATGCCTCGCACTGTAAGTGTAAGTTCCCCAAAACTTACTCCTTTGTCCTAGACGCAGAGAGACAGCACATCTGCCAGGGAAGCACAATTAAATAAAGGAAGACAAAGAAATTACACTTGACCCCCTAGCCCAAATGGTGTGTGTCTTTTCCTGATTATTCCTTCCTTGCTTCTTTTCTTTGCCCTTTTTCTTCTCCTTCCACCCTCAAACTCATTCTATTGTGTGACAGACCATTTCCTTTATCTTCTCATTGCTTTGTGCTGGTTGAGCCAATTTTCTTCTCTTCTTCTTTCTTTTGAAAAGCTGTGTTGCCTTCAGGCTCATTCTCTCTCTCTCTCTCTCTCTCATTCATACCCGTTTTTCATTGTCACTCTCTCACAAGTTGTGCCTTTTCCTTCATGCTCCCTCTCTGTTCATTCTCTCTTATTTCTGTAACCCTGACCTCTTTCATATTGGATCCCATCCATATTCCACAAGCTAACTGAAGTCCTTCACTCCCCTAGCTTCTTCTAATACTGGCTACTTACAGAGCACTCTACAGACATGAACCAATGAATACTTACATTACTACTGTGATGTAGGTAAGTATTTATATTCCCATTTTTCAGATGGGCACACTGAGAGGGGTGAAACGACCCAGGGGAGTCATTGTCAGACCTATATCAGAGAGGGAGCCGTGTTAGTCTGTAGCTTCGAGAACAACAAAAAGTCTTGTGGCACCTTATAGACTAACAGATATTTTGGAGCGTAAGCTTTCATTGGCAAAGACCCGCTTCATCAGATGCATGAGTGGGGGCATGGTTTCAGAGGGGTATTTAAAGAGTGGGG